>NC_087118.1:9072500-10272500 GCF_963855985.1 Ostrinia nubilalis | reverse complement strand
ATATATTTTTTAATAAATATAAACTTATGAATTTCATTTTGCAATAAAAATACCATAGTTATGACTCGATTGTCGTAATGAACGAACTTTGTAAACCTTGCAGGTTTGTACGGAACCCTCGGTGAGCGAGTCCGACTCGCACTTGGCCGGTTTTTTTCCAAATTATTAAGATACTTTTTTATATTACTTTGAATGGTTTTCAATTCATTTTTTACATCTTGGACACATTTATCCACATACTCTTTATTAACAGCCTCGTCATCTTTTTCTGGAGTTAGTAGTCCTTTTAGTCTCGATGATTTTAAGTCAAAGTCACCTGCATCTGACTTTACTATTGTGTCAGTAAGAATATTCGCAAATTCAGACAGTCGTAAACGCTTATGAACGTGGTGACCAAATTTATCTATATTCATTGCCGTCTGCTCGGCTTCTGTAGTGTAATGGTACTGCCAAACCCTCCCGTTGGAAGCTTTATATATTTAATATCTTTTATAATACCAGCTTCATGCATTTCCTCTATTATTGCATAAATTTCATTATATACTCCAGTGTTACCAGCTGCCCATGATCCAAGTAGTAATTTTAACCTTTCCACTAATTCATTTGGATCATCCCAATAAACCAAATCAGTATTCTTCTTAACTTCTTTTAATATATCAATTCCTTCACCTTGTGTGAGACTTTCTACACTACTTGTATGACTTCTTGAGAACTTAAACAAAGGTTTGATCACGTTCATAATTATATTTAAATCCTTTGTTACTGTTTATAGGTTTAGATGGATCGTAGTTACGTTTGTGTGCATTGGTATCCATAAGTACTAATTTGTAATTTTGTAAGTCCTCATTTGTAATATTTTTTAAATTTGGTGTCTTTTCGTACAATAATTCTTGTAAGCCTTGAGTTTTTTTAAGGTTACGATTTCCAATTTTTAAAACGCGGTCATCATCATAAACACGCGTATTGCCAAGCATCAATTTTCCCTTTACATTTCTAATACCATAAGGCACATCTTTCATCACTTCAGATGACACCGACCAGGATAAAGAATCGTTATTGATACTTGGTGATGATTGAAGTGATTTAAATGAGTTTTCATGAACATCGTGATCCACTGAGGGTGATGTAGTCAAGGTTTTGTCAGATGATTTGTAATTGTCTTTATCTATGTTATATTCATCATCATCAGGTTCTTCATAATCTTCAGTAGACGTATTTGATGCTTCGGTTTCGCTGTGTTTAGTTCTTTTAGCTTCAGCTATTGGATGTTGCTCTGATCCTTCATTTATAGGACGTTTATCACCAGTTTGATTTGTTAACAGTTTTAGTGGGTTAAAGATAGGTTTAAATATCGCATTTAGAGTCATGTCATTTGAATTTTGTACATCCTTTATCATTTTTACCTTTCTTTTTACAGCTGCAGCAGATTTTACTATTTGTTCCTTAAGGTTTCGTTCCATTGTTAAGAATTCCGCTCTGTTTGACTTCTCTAATGAAACTGAATGGTTGGTAACGTTACAGCTATATAAAAAGTTTAGTCCATTACTATGAATGTATCAAACTTCATGCGATAACAGCCTTTGTTTCGTTCACAATCCTTATTGATGACCACATAACTATAAGGTTTACTCCACACAGTTGAACACATTTCACGAAACTGCATCCATGACATATCAGACCCAACATGTTCATCGTAAACGTGTCTTAGATTTACATCATCTTGCTTGAACAATATAATAAGATTAGCATTATCTCTTACTAGTTGTTTGGGTATTTTAGTGCAAGTTTGATTCATATAAAAACAATCAATGTTCTTATGTCGACCCATAGCGAAATAATCGCGTATATTGTTTTGGTTTTCACAAGCAACATCGTCAAATATGATAATTGAGTCAGGCAACGCTTCGTGGGGACTTAAAATTTCACTGTTATGATTATACTTGTAATAAGATGTGCCGGCAACATTTTCCAATACTTTTTCTAAAAATACGGATTTGGGTTGGTATAGTGACTTTGAGTATACATAAAGATTACGAAAACGTGGTCCATCCTTATGTAATAAAAGACTATTAACTAAATTAGTCTTCCCACAGTTCGATGGACCACACACGATACTGCGTATAGTATTTGGCAATAAATTCCCATGACGCCTAGTTTTATTCGATTCTGCAGGACAGATGCATTCTAATTTGAGTGATTCTTTTTGTTTCAGAAATCTCATTACAGTTTTTACTCGACTGTTCTGGTTGATGGATTTAAACGAAATGATGGAAAAACAGACACATCAATAAATTAAAACTAGGTAATGGCTGTCCACCGATATTGTAGGTATTAGTTACCATATTGTATAGAATGAACAGAACATAACAACGAAAGTATGTAGAAACTTATTATGTTAGTTGAAAGAGTGAACACAAAATCCATGAACGTCTTGTATAATAATGGACAGGATGGATCAGCGGAAGGTTGTGTAGGCAAACGAGTTTTTGAAATAATTAGTGTATGTGTGTACGTGTGTGATATTTTTCAACTGTGCATCGTTTTTATCATCAGTCGTTGAAAGCATTTTATCATGTCATTAACCTAAATTGGGGAGGCTAAATCGCGACGCCGTTTTTAAAGGCGTCGTGAGCTAGCCTTCCCAATTTATTTACTACTGTTGTGGTCAATCATCAGTCATACCTCTAAGTATAGAGCTAATATAAACAAAAATGTTGATGAGATTGACGCTGTTATAGAAGTGTTAGTGATTGATGATGTATAGCAGACTTCACTGACAATGGACGATTTGACACCGATATTGATTCGATATTACAATTTATTAAAGACATTCTGATCTTGAAAGCTTAATTAATAATAATAATTCTTTATTTTCTCCACAATCTAAATCTAAAGGTTTACAATGTAAGGTGATTATCTTAAATTACAATTAAATGTAGTGGACAGACACTTAGATTGCGGGAGACTGGTGTCTGAGCTAGGCTGCGAGCCTGTATTACAGAACACCAGGACTCTCCGCTCTCGACGTGACCGACTAAAACCTGACCTGTGTGTGTATATGTGTAAGTATGTATGTGAATGGGAGAAGTGCTGGAATGAGAGTTGTGTACTTATCTATCAGCATGAAGGAACTTTTCAGTTTCATTATAGTTCAGAGTTTGTAAGAATTTTGTTACCTTTATTTTACACTCATGCTTAGTTAGGGGGAGGATATCCAGTTTACGTTGAAGTTGATTGTACAAGAAGGGGCCTAGGTAACAGAAAAAGCGTTTAGCGAAACTAGTCTTGAAAGATGAGCGAGCTACAAGATAATTTCGTCGTGACTGCGAGATATTAGGGTCATACTCAATAGCCCCGTGCTGCTTCATTATAGTAAGCAGAATAAAAAGCTGGCGTACAGATAATACTTCACAGTACTGGAACAGCTCGTACGTCGGAAAAAGCAAAGGCTTGAACGTACAGACCTTTAAAACTGCTCTCTGAGCTCTCTCTAACACAATCATGGCAGTCATACTGGCGCCACCCCAAGAGGTAATGCAATAAAGTAAGAGAGACTGGCAGAGAGCTGTGTAGACCTTTCTAAGTCAGGCTCAGCGACATGGCGCAAGGATCTAAACACAAACATGAGCTTTCGTAACCTGCCGGAGGTGGTACTGATGTGCTGTTTAAATGTAAGCCTATTATCAATAATTACCCCCAGGTATTTGATTTGAACGGCAGAAGAAAGTTTGAGGCAGTTACAGTTGAGACTGGGTGAATTGGCATGGTTGTGGGAAAATAAGTTAAGATTGCTTAAGATATTTGGGGAAACGGAATTTATTGAAAATGTCATATAGTGGGTCTTTTGGATATTTAGGGTAAGTAAGTTATGTCGGAGCCATAGAGAGACAGTATCTAGCCCCGCCTGAGCATTAAGAAAGGCTTCCTCCCAGGTGCGACCCGTAAAGATAAGTGCAGTGTCATCTGCATAAGAGATGATTTTGCAGTGCGGTATACTAAGTGCGCACAGGTTGTTGATGTACACCAGGAAGAGGGTGGGGCCCAATATACTTCCCTGAGGCACACCGTACTAAATGGGCAGTTCAGAACTTATAATCCCATTTATAGTGACACATTGCCTTCGACCGGAAAGGTAACTACGGAACAGTTTGAGTTGGACTCCCCTGATACCCATCCTCTCCAGCCTGTCCAACAGAATGGGGACGGAGACCGTGTCGAAGGCCTTTGCAAGATCAAGGAAAACTGATAGACACTTCTTGCCTTTATCCAGGTTACCAGCAACATGACCTGTAAGATCGTGTACAGCATCGGCTGTCGATCTTCCACTTCGGAAGCCGTATTGCCCAGGAGCTAAGAGGTCATTTTGTTCCAGAAAATTTGTCAGCTGTTTGTTTATTATTCTCTCTAAAATTTTTGACAGTACTGGTAGGATGGAGATCGGACGATAGTTGTCGGCACGGTTTCGGTCCCCAGACTTGTATATTGGATGTACCAGAGCTTTTTTAAAGGCATCAGGGAAGCAGCCCGAAGATAAGCTGATGTTACAAATGTGTGTAATGTAGGGGATGAGCATGTCTTTGCATGTCTTAATTAATTTGGTTGGAATATTACCCCATAGCACAGCCCTCCCTGAGTGACATAATTATGGAATTGACTTCTTCGGCGGAAGTATCAAGAAGAACAAAGGATTGATTTGGTGAATTGGTAGTTGAGAAGACAGGTGGGGTGGGGAGGGACGTCTGAGAAATATTTTCGGCCAAAGATTTACCAACACCAGCAAAGAAGACGTTGACATGGTTAACAGCTGCAGTGGGCGAGGACAAGCCAGTAAGAAGGTGGTCAGCAGTGGAGCGTGTCTTATTAAGGTAGGTTATATCCTTGATCGCATGCCACAGCTTTTTGCTATTTGTTCCGGCTTTACTAATGAGTTCCCTTTCATATGCCCTCTTCACTTACGATTTAGGATCTTCGGGCGGTTTGTCACCTCCCTTTGGTATAATTTTAATAAATCCGCGACGCCATATACTCGGAAACACGCCCTCCGAGATACAACGAGTGAAAACATTAAGAATATCCGTTCCGGCTGTTTTACACGCTGCTTTAATCATTTTATTTGATATTTTATCTTCGCCCGATGCTTTGTTTAAGGGTAAACTATTTACTATATCGTAAAACTCATCAAGGCTAGGAATAGAAGACACAGGCGACTCAGGCAGCACCGCAATAGCATTTCTGACGTCCCGATGATAATCGTTATCGTCAGACACATTATCGTCGGGTATAAGCGCGTTAAGAAGAGCACCTGTTGTTTCCTCTACACCCACCGTATGAGTGTTGTTAATTTTTATGTTAGAAATATAAGCAATATCTAATTTACGGTTAGCTTTGAATTCATGATATATCGGAGACCACGGACCCTCTTTTTCTAATCTCTCGACTGTTTTCCGCAGTAACACGCCCTTGGCTTTAGTTACAGCAGCTCGATAATGGGACCTGGCAACCCTCAAAGAACATAAAGCATTTTCATATGCATCCCCAGTAACATTTGCCTTTCGAAGTGTGTTAAGCTTACGGCGAGCCCGGCGAAACTTCTTCCTAATTTCTACCAGCGATTCATTCCACCAATCACATCTACGTACACCTCTAGTTGGAGCGCGACCAATCGCAACATCTGCACAATACGTAAAAGTATCGGACATAATTTCTGCACTATCAGTCGCGCTCAGGTCGGCACGAGTAAAATCTTTGGCATGAGACGCAAAAAGAGTACTGAAAAAAGCCCAGTCGGCCCCACGACATTTATATCTATAGTTGTTGTTGCACTCATGAACTGTGTCTTGTCGCGACATTGGTTTAAACTCGTACACTATCAAGCGATGATCACTACAAGACGCGTCGGGGAGGACACGCCACCTATCCAGCATGTCGATTCTATAAAATTCTAACAAAAACTCCCTTCACCCAACGATGTCCAGAGTCCCTTCACATAAGTTACAAAATGACCTTGATTCGGCATTTCTCAGCGCGAGTGATGAGAAGTGAACAGTGGCCTAGGGATTGACATACGCAACAAAAATGTTAGTCGAGTTTTTCGATTCAAGTTTTTTATTTAAAATGTTGGGATTTTGGCACAAAACTTGAAGTCATTATTTATTTCTTTAACTTAAATGTCATAATCTGAACAAATTAAGGCAGATTTTACGTTAAAAACTAGAAATCTCTAATTCATAGCATATACATAATCTGTGCTCTTACAAACGAAACAAAATGTCAAATTTACGTGTTGATTGTTTACGTTTGATGTTATTGATGTTTGAGATTGAGAAATTATCTTAAAGTAAGTATACATTTGTGTTTGTGAAAGTTTTATACGATATTTTTAAGTTACTTAAGTAATAATCTAATTAATTAAAATGTTTCAGTCAAATGAGGCACGATCCTCTCACCCATCGTCAGTCCAAGTTGAAACTGTTCGAATTTATGTAAAAAAAAAAAAGAAACCCTGGCTTAGCAAAGGATTTCTTGAGATACACACCATTGAAGCCATTAAACAGAATAAAAATACCACATAACGAGGTTGGCAGCTTCAGTAGGAGGAACAAGCCGTGCGTTAAACACTAAACATTACAAACAATGAACAAAGGCCAAGGTTAGTATCCGCTTATCAACATGGTTGACCCACTTAACATTCTTTAAAAGCAAACCACAAGATGTGCAACGAATGTTGGTTTTTTAAGTGTGCTCGTTGGATTCATTAACCCCACCGAAATCGAAATTAAGAGTAATGCATGATTTTGTTCTATTTTTTTTTATATGGTAAAGACCAGTCAGATATACAAATTATTATATATAGATTGTTTCGTATATAGAAAACTTTATCTTGTATGGATGTTATGCCATGCACATACTTATGTCACAAATGCCATTAAAACTTAATACATTATTTTTCATACTGTCTTTTTCAGCATAACATTCCACAACTCCTCCACGTACTGTTACTCCATCGCCGTCTCAACAGCGATCGGAATACGCGACATTTACTGAGAGATTCCTGAGGGTGGTAGAACAGCAGGACTTGCAGACATTGTGTGGAACGCAAAGCGGAAAGAGAAGAGACACTGACTGAAGCCCTGACTGAACTGGGAAAAGGATTGGAAGCTTTAGCAGAAGCTAATAAATGGATTAAAGATAAAATATTACTACAGCTTTATTTGTTTAATTTCTTTACTACATATTTCTATTACTGTGCCCCTCAGAAAGTAATGATAATTAGAGGTACCTAGTCTTAATAATTATTTTAAATACGAAATACATTTATACATAGGTATATTTTATTATTCAAAATAATTAAGATAAAACAAAAATTTTAATGAAAGTTTGTACATATCCACACTTATTATTCTTTTAGGTACATACATGGAGATGTAAAATGTTTGATTTATAGTTTGCAGAATATGAGTGCTTCTGGGGAATTATCTTCGGTACCACTCACTGGTGTCATTAGGCAGGCGCATGGAGCATATCTTAAATCACCTAAAAAAAAGAACACAAGCATCAATCACACATTACAAAAATTAAAATTGCCTCACATCCTAAGTAGTAGTGACTCACCAAGCAAAACCACTTCATCACCAGCCTTTGTACACCTCTTAAGTGGTTTTTTTACTATAGGTAGGTAGATACAGTTATTAAAAATAAATCAGACTTGCATAGCACCACCATTCCACCATATTAAGTTGGATCCGCATTTGACTTATTTAGATCTTTATCTGTTATCTGAAAAAAGAAATAATATTAGAAGACACATTCTTCGAGTGGTGAGGTTACAATGACATAAGGGTGATCAAAGAACAGGAAAAAGACCTGCTCTATCACACAAGGACATAAGTTATTTATTGTATTAAATATAAGCTTAAGGACTAAATTTCCTTGCTAATGAAATTTTTGATTTTTAATTTTGATTTATATCAAACCCTAGTGGTTTTCAAAGCTATCTAAATGCAACTATCCCAATGTAATTTTCTAAAAAAACTATTACAAAATTGATACCTACCCAATTTACCTACCAATTGCACTTTCTTGCATGGTAACCTTTGCGACAGTAAAAACGTTATCGTTCTCTGCTGGTAAATTTATTAATTACTTTACAGATTACTGCCTTCAGCCAAAAATGACAAGGTGCTTAATATCTCTGAAACAAATCATTAAATTTATATAATTATAATATTATTCCAATGAGGACGAAGTATGTAATAAAATACAGACTCTAGCTACTGATACTGTATGAAGATCCATGTATTCATTGTTTGAAATCTATTTTATACTGTGTAATAATATCAATGTAATAAAAAAATAACTTTACATAAGCTTACCTTTACTCGAGTTGAAATCCAATTGCCTTTAATAAAGATTCGTGTCATCCCTAATATGCATAATTTAGTTCAAATAAATATCACAAAACTTATTTTTAACACATTTGAACACTAATAAATGTAATTTTATTGCAATTTTCTAAAACTCCGTCTATTCTCGCTCACAAAATACTAACTTTTTATTTGACATTTCGGAGCGCATTCGAGTGCGAACTGTCAAAAAAAAAAAGTCAAAAGTCAAAATTTCTTTATTTGTTTAGACTAATAAATAGTTCTTACAAATCGTCATATGCTCTTAAGGAGCCTCTACATGTCTCATAATCTTTTTACCCTACCAGCGCTTCGAGACCAACATTTGGCAAGTGCTGAGAAGAAGCGCCGCAACAAACTCAGTCACCACTGTCTGCCGGTTAATATAAATAAATAGAAATAGTAGTAGTAGGTACATTCGATTCAGGAGCAGTCAGTGTGTTTCGGAATGAGGCTGGAATTTCCTTACAGAATGCCACTCAAAACGTCATCCCATACAAAATCTCACGATCAATTAGTTCAACCCGCTGCCGCGCCGACAAGCGTAGCGCTAGAGTAAATTCGTGCCGACGATCGAGTTTATAGAATGCAAATCTAAAAACTCATCGCGGATTTAGTTGCGATGTCTAGGTGAAGGTTTTATAGAATCGCACTGCAGCTGGACGTCTGCGCTAGAAAGCGTGACGTCAATATGAGACTCGCCCGTTGGGCTACTGTAGGTTGGTGGTGCATTAGGGGTGTTGTGAATAACTAAGTTCATTTCAGCTATGAAGTCTTCCACGGCTGAGCGACGCTCCACATCAGTCGAGCGGAGCTTGCCGTGCCAAAGTGGAGATGACGCGTTCGCGTCAACTCCAATGATAACCCTACGCCCTGTTAGGGACTGTAATACAAAGCGTAGGTGGTGTAGATGAGGCCCAACCGGGTCAGAATATTGAAAGTAACAACTCACGACAAATATGGAGAAGGATGGGGAGGATACTTCCGCAACAGCGCAATGCGACGAAGAAAGGTTGGCAATAGACGTTATTGTGAGTGTAGACGCGCGTGACACATAGATACCGGCGCGTGCACTGTTATTAATTTGAATAGTTTTGCAGCGCACGCCGACACGCTGATATTGTTCTTGTACTAACACGAGATCTAAGTAGTATTCTACAATAAGTCTGTCCAACTCCAACGTAGCAATTTTATCGTTATGGAGGTTTAATTGGCCTATGGAGACTTATACAGCTAGCTAGCATAAACAGTATGTCGCAGACGGTCATGTGTACGGACACTAAAGTGAAACGCAAGTGCGCCACCTAGCGGCGAATCGGCGCAACACCGCTTTGGCGCGCTTTGACAGAGTCGTAACGGTCACGGCGGGACGGATCGAACTCACTTTCGCTCCGGACGCCGACAAGAGAAGACATCGTCACGGAACTGTCCCACGTTTCACCTAGTGCCTATTTTATCGCTCGACGAAGTCTAGATTGTAGTACTAAGAACTAAGTGCTGATTTTGAACTCTGTTTGACGATTATTAAAAGTGTTCGAACACAAGTCTCATTCTCATTGCACGATACCCTATTTCGCCCACAATATCTGAGGTTCGAATCCCTGACGAGCCGACAAGTATTTAATATTAGTTGTTCTAATTTTGCCTTATAACTCGGACAGTCGGGCGAACCGCTTAAATGGTCGTTTGGTTTTTTAAAACGTTTACATGCCGCGCAAACTGGCTTAAAGTCTTTGGCGGTATTTTTAATACAATCTTTCGTATCGTGGGCCTCGGCGCAATACCCACAACAGCTAGATTTTTCCGTGCAAAATTTCGCAACATGACCATATTGCTGACATTTCATGCAACGAACTATTTCTACGTCATCGTTAAAGCGACAGATAGCCCAATCAATAAAAATGTTTTCCTTTGTATTTATCAAATGTTTACGAATCTCGGGCTCGAGCTCTAAACCGATCCATTTTCTACCGTTGTTTAAAACACGACGACGAACTATTTTTGTTGACTTAATAAAATTGTCGTACCGACCTATTACATTACTTCCCTCATTAGGTAAACTGTTAGAGCGATTAGTAGTGCCGCGTTTGCTACCGGGTGGTTCAATTTTTCACGAGCAGCAGTTTGGCTTCACCGCCGGGAAGTCTACTGCAGATGCAGTAATATCTGTTAGACAAAAAGTGACGTCCTCGGTGGCAAAGTACGTTGTAGGAATATTCCTCGATATTTCAGGTGCCTTCGACAATGCTTGGTGGCCGATCCTGCTCTTAAAACTGAAAGTTCGTGGATGCTATAGTAATATATATTCACTACTGCACTCGTACTTTTGTAACGGTACAACTAAATTAAAACTCGGCCATCATGCTGAATCAAAGGTGCTCACGCGCGGCTGTCCCCAAGGATCGGTCCTAGGGCCCTACCTTTGGAATTTGGGTTTCGACGATTTTCTAGCATTACCATTACCCGAAGGCTGTTCGTTAACCGGGTACGCTGATGACGGTCTCCTTTTAATAGAGGCTGACACTAGATCAAAGCTTGAAAATCTAGCGGATACATGCTTGAATTTAATATCTCAATGGGGAGACAGGAATCGTTTGCAGTTTGCCCCTCACAAAACTTATCAGCTTCTATTAAAGGGTAATCTTAAGGTTTTGCCTCGCATTAAATTCAATGAAATAACTGTTAAAAAACGGGAATCTGTTTGCTATCTCGGACTAATTTTAGAGAAAAACTTTAGTTTTGTCGAGCACATTAAACAGATCGGTGAAAAAGCTAAAAAGAACTTGTATGCCTTAAGTCACATTTCAACCTCGACGTGGGGTCTAACGTTTAAAATCCTCCGAGTAATATATTCGGCCACTTATTTAAGCTCCATTTGCTATGGTGCACCAGTTTGGGCTGACAGAGCTACTATAGGAGCCGCTCGACGGAAACTACTCCAAAGTCAACGCCTTGCATTGATTTTTCTTTGCAAAGCTTACAGAACTGTGAGCACGGAGGCTCTGCCAGTCCTGGCTGGTGTACTGCCGGTCGACTTAGAGGTACAAAAGCGTGCGGCTATGTACTTCGCATCAAGGGAAAGTATCACCTCCGATTTCTTAAATAGCCGCGATCGTTCTAAAATAAGTCGATTATTTGATTGATTCCCGAGAAGTCGTTGAAGAAGATTTACTTAATGAATGGCAAAAAAGATGGGATACGTCAGTCAAAGGACGTCACTTATATAAATTCTTCCCGAATGTACGCGAACGTCTAACTAGGCGATGGTTAGAAATCGACCATTGCTCGTCGCAGTTCCTCACGGGACATGGCAACTTTAAACATAAACTTCACGAATTCAAACTAGTTCCGTCTCCTTTTTGCGAGTGTTCCACTGATGATGTCAGTCATGAGCAGTCTGCCCATCATATCTTGTGGGAGTGTGATCTTTGGGAACATGAACGTGATATAATGCTTAATTCAATACAACATACATCTGTTTCCGCAATTTATTACACCGATCTTGTCGCGACAAGGAAAAATTTCCGTGCTTTTAAGCGATTTTGTGAAAAATATTATTGGCAGTTAGTTGCTAATTGCTCATAAGATAGGCCCCCTTAATTTAATTTATTGTCCGTGGTGCATAATCTTTTCTTAAAGGTTTTAAACCTTTGTTTGTCACCTGTCATCCGCTTTGCAATGGAGGGAAGTCGAACCTTAATTTCGAACTCCTCCTATGTTCTTCTGATTAATGTCGTTGCGGGTCCAATGACAGTTTAACTTTCCCCCGGGACAAACTTGACCTTCATTGGTTGGGTTTTTGTGGCGGTCAAGCTGTAGATCCTGGCTACACAGGAGTTGCAGTGGTGGGAACGAGAGGTGGGAATAGTCCCGTATGCCCTCTTCACTTTCTTGAGCAATGAGTTGCAGAAATTTCGATACCTTGAGTAGGTCCTCCTCAGAATATCATTACTGGGCTCCGTCTTAAGACGTTTATGCATAAGATCTCTATTCCGGATACACCTTAGGAGACCTGGGGTTATCCATGGCTTAATAATCCTACGACGGGAGGGGGTGCGCTGTTTTGTATTTTAATGATCGGTGTACCATTAATACTAATTGTTAGATGTAAATAAAGTAATTAAATTAAACTCAAGCGCTGTCTATAACTCCTGTATTTTTATTCTGACATTTCAGTGTTGCCATCATGTACATATGACACATCCCCCGCTTATGCTAAACACACAAACTAACTCTACAACTAAGAACTAACTTAATTCATAATCACTTAAGTAAGCAGGTCTTCTCACTGACCTTCCTGATCTGGTAACAACTGGTAACGGTGGTCTAGGGCTATGGACAGGTGCATGCACAGCCGTTGCATCCTGACACACTTGCTCATTCCTTGTTTGATTCCACTCAGGAAAGTCCAGCATGTAATTATTATGAACAATATACTTATTTCTACTGGGTTTCATATGCTTTTCATTTCGCCTTACCAAATTACCTTTGTTGTTTTTAACAATGAAAGATCTGGGTCCCTTTGCTTTCTCTATTATTTTTCCTGCATACCAACATTTGCTTTTATTTATATCTTGAATAATCACATCCTCCCCCTTTTGTAATGATTTCTTCGGTTTTGAAGTTCTATTATAATTGATCCTAGATTTTTCATTGTTAAATAACATTTGTTTTTTGACATTTATACATAGCTTAGGTTTCAACGCTTCTTTTGAGCAAGGTAAGTTTGTTCTTAACAACCTACTCATTAACAACTCTGAAGGACTATAATCTAGATTTGCTACTGGAGTAGTTCTATAATGTAACATAGCTAAGTCAAAACTATCACCACTCTCTTTACATTTTTTCATTAAGTTTTTAACAATTCCCACTGCTTTTTCTGCTATCCCATTGGATTGAGCATAATGTGGACTGGATTTAATTAACCCTACAGTGGTCGCGTGGATTACACCCGTAATCCACTCGTGCAAATTGTCGAATATTTTGAAATCGGTCAACGCGATCGTTTTGATACTTCGTGTACTTTAAGTTGCATAGTCGAAGATCACACTTAATGACGTGTGAGCGCCAGGTCGCTTGTGGATGTGTCGCAGGAGCCCCGTAAATGCCAATAGTCTACCCGTGTAATCCGCGCGACCAATTACGTAAGTATTTTTTAAGTTACCTTTTTTACTTAATGTGTTTGTTTTTGCATTATTAGTGTATATTAATGCTTTGTAATAAATAATTACGGCATAGGTATGTATTTACATTTGTGTTTTCAATAAAATCATTATATTTCAGATAAAAATCATGAACAATAGACAAAAAACACAAATTGCGGAATGGCTAGAAGTAATTGACAATGAAAGCGTATCTTCTAGCGACTCTTCGGTTTCTGATGACGAAGTGCACATTCTTCCACAAGGGAACAAGTTTCTCAGACCAGTGATTAGCCATCTAACTCAGAACCATCACAGCGGAGTTTTTTAGGTCGCTTTGACTGCGGAAGAAAGCGAAATAAAAGTTCTGTGAATACTTGTAATTCGTGCAACAAATTTATTTGTCCTTATCATTCCATGATGGCCTGTATCTCTTTTTCAAAATATAATTAATAAATAAGTGCAATTAGTACTGAATAATTTCTAAACTGCCACAGTTGACATTTTCTTGATGAAAAATGATGATTTTTATGTTTTGGTTAATTTATAAAAACTGAGAAGAACTGCTCGTTTCTTTGTTTGATTATTTCATTAACTAATACATAACAATAAATATAAAAAATAAAGAAACATATTTTTTAAAAGAGATGTCTTCTTTTTTTACTCTATACGCTTACGCATGTAATCCACGCGACCATTTACGTAATATTTTAGAGCGCGACCACCGTAGGGTTAAATCTATGCCATGTTTTCTTGCAAACTGTTCAAATTCATAACTACTAAAAGGCATATTGTCACTGACTATCTGTCTGGGAATTCCATGAGTACTAAACATTTTAATTAACTCATCTATTATGTTATTAGCAGATTTATTCCTTAAACTCGCAACCTCAATCCATTTTGAATAATAGTCTACTACTACTAAGAAGTCTTGACCCTCAAAATGTCCTACATCCATTCCTAACTTACTATAGGGAAGCTCAGGAACCTCATGAGGGGTTGTTTACAGTTTGACACCCTATATTTTTCACATACTCTACACGCTAATACATATTCCTCTATATCTCGTGACATTCCTGGCCAATACAACACTTTTCTTGCTCTTTTTTTACATTTCACCACACCTGCATGTCCTGAATGTACAAAACCTAGCATTTCTTTTCTGAGTGCCTTTGGAACAAGTACCACATTTCCAAAATACACAATGTTATCATTCACCATCAACTCATTTCTCAACTTGTATAACTTTTTTAACTCTCTACCCTGTATACTTCTATCATTTTTTGGCCACTCTGTATTATACCATATATTAATTTGTTGCAAATTACCATCATTAGTTGTCTCCTTTTGTAATTCTTTCAATTTATTTTCTGATATTTGCAAGTCTGTATCTAATCCGTATACTGTTTCTACCTCAATACAATGTACTAGCTCTTTTAATGTTGGCTCTATTTTTCCATTAGTTGTATTAAAATGCCTGGACAGATAGTCAGCAACAAACATCTTAGACCCTGGTATGTATTTAATATCAAACTCATATTTTAACAACTTAAGAACCATTCTTTGCAGTCTGGCTGATATTTTGTTTATGTCTTTATTAATTATTGCTACCAGCGGTTTATGATCAGTTTCCACTACAATTCTACGGCCATACACAAATTGGTGATATTTCTCCATTGCTAGACAGACTGCAAAGAGTTCTTTTTCTATTGGGGCCCATCTTTGTTGGCATTCTGTATAACATCTTGAGTAAAAGGATATTGGTTTGCCCTCCTGTAATAAACAGGCACCCATTCCACTTTTCGAACTATCTGTTTGTAAAGTTAACAATCCTTCTCTCTTTAAAATGTCCAAAGTTGGAGCCCTACTGATTTTCATCTTTATTTCTTTAAACGCCTGTGTTTGTATTGGACCCCAATCCCATAATACATCTTTTTTTAGCAAATCTCTTAATTTTTCAGTTGTTTTTGAATATTGTGGTATAAATTTACTTAAATAGTTACACATACCTAAGAACTTTTGCAGTTCTTTAATATTTTTAGGTTCCTCCAAGTCCACAATAGCCTTAACATGTTCAGGATCAGGTTTTATACCCGACTTTGATATTAATAACCCTACATATTTAACAAATTCACTTCTATATTGCACCTTATTTGGATTAAATTTTACATTAAATTTTCTCGCTCTCTCCATTACTTCACTTAATATTTTATCATGATTATCTAAACTGTCCCCAGCAACAATTAAGTCATCGTAGTAAATATAATATACCCCTTGTATATCGTCAAATATAGCGGTGTTTATCCTTTGCATTACCTCCGATGCAGAAGAAATACCAAAGGGCATCCTCTTGAAAAAATACCTTCCGAACGGGGTCCCAAAGGTGCAGAGCTTATGTTCATCCTCCAAGCTCACTTGAAAGAACCCGTCCTTCAGGTCTAGTACTGAGAAGACTTCTTTACCTGCAAGTGAATTGTATATCTCTTCAGGTGAAGGGATTTGATAGTTTTCTCTCATAATAACTTTGTTTAGCTCTTTGGGATCTAAGCAAAGCCTAAGTGACTTATCTGGTTTTTCTACAATCACAAGATTATTACACCATGCAGTAGGTCCCTCTACTTTGCCAATTATACCTCTACTCTCATAATGAGGATCAGTACTGTTGTAGAAAATGCAATAAAACTAGTATCTACGTTAATCTTTAAGACATAAGAAAGATATATCTTTTTGAATTATTTAAATCGGACCATTACTTACTTACTTATATTAAGTAATAAACATAGGCCGTTTTTGCCGCTAAAAGTCAACGTACGCAGGGCCGCGTGACGTCACTATATCCGAATCGAGCGCAGCCGGCGTACTATTGGGATGGAAAATATTTTTTTCCAGCTAAACTATCAGTTTTAGAAAAAAACTTTTAATAACATTTATTCATCAAAATAAAGTAACCCATCGACCAGTAATTTTTAAAAATAAAAATTGTAAAAATAAGTATCGCTATGTCCAAAGACCACATTTTCATAGGATTCGATGGAATGCGGAGACGCGGTTGGGGTGAGTGTAACTTTATGATTGTTTGTATTGAACATAATAATACATAATATGAATGCTAATAACGAGTTTCTGGCCTAGGGGAGGGGGGGCTAGGGGGGGGGGATAAGTAATACCCAGCTTTTAGCCTGGGGGAGGGGCAAGCCTTACCCAGCTTCTGGCCTTGGTGGGAGGGGGGAGAGGCAAGTCATACCCAGTTTCTGGCCTAGGGGGGGGGAGGGGTTAAGTCATACCCAGCTTCTGGCCGAGGGGGAGTCATACCTAGCTTATGCTTATGATGGACTGGGGGAGGGGCTAGCCTTACCCAGCTTTTGGCCTGAGGGGAGGGGGGGATCAAGTCATAACCAGTTTCTGGTTCTGGCCTAGGGGGGGGGGGGGGTAAGTCATACCCAGCTTCTGGCCGAGGGGGAAGTCATGCCCAGTTTATGACCTGGGGAGAGGAGGGGGGCGGGGTAGTCATACCCAGCTTCTAGGCTAAGATTAAATAATTTCCAGGAGGGAGCAGCTGTCCTTTCCTGCAGCAGCTGGCCCGCCCATGGGAACGGCGAATAGATAGGTAGGTACGTAGGTTAAACTCAGAAAAACTAAATAACAGGTAGGTATTGCGTGTACATCGAAATGATCTTCATAGCAATGTCTTGCTTGTAGCCTAGGCAGAGTGTATATGCCTCAGCTATACCTTATTGTTAGAAGTAAATAAATATTAATACTTATACATTTTTATATTTTACTTGGAAGAAGTTAAGACTAACAACACTTATGAACACTTTATTTAAATAAATCGCCAAATATACCACCGCGGAGACCCCAATCGCGTCTCCGCGTTCCATTGAATCGTATGAGCGTATGGATTTTTTGCGATATTTTTCACAATTTCTATTTTCAAAAATTACCTATCGATAGCTTACTTTATTCTGATGAATAAATGTCATTACAAGTTTTTCTCTAAAACTGATAGTTTGGCTAGAAAAAAATATTTTCTATCCACGCAGTACGCCGGCAGCGTTCGGATCGGATATAGTGACGTCATCGTCCCCGCGCCGGGCGGTCAGTGAACTTTTTTAGTAATTTGGCCATAACTTCGTCAATTTTTGTCGTAGAACAAAAATTTTTGGACTGTATATTAAGGATTTCTTAGCCCTATAAATCTGCATTCACAGCTAAAAATCGAAATGATCCTCATTGTTTAAAGTTTCTTTAAGTTTTTCTTTAATAGTTTGTGGAACTCGTCTAATGGGTTTTACTACTGGCTCTGCATTTTCTCTCAATTTTATACAATATGTATGTACCTATATTACCTAATCCTGTGAATACATCCTGATTTAATTGTACAAACTTTGTTTTCTCTTCTGTAATGATAGCATCTATTTTTCTAATCAAGTTGAATTTAATACACTCTGGCAAGCCCAGCACTGGTTGTACGGGCATATCTACAACACAAAATCTAATACAGCCCTTTATCCCTTTCACTACACAATTTAACTCTATACTTCCTACAGTTTTAACTCTTTGTCCATTATATACTACAAGCACAGTGGGTTCCCCTAATTTTTGTCGACTAACTTTTATTTGTTTAAGCAAATTGAGTGGTAAGGTATTACATTCCGCGCCAGTGTCCAGTTTGAACTCTACATCATATCCTGAAGGATAACACTTATTGTTTCATTCCATTGTAACTTAAAATTACTTACAGTGTCCACAATAAACTCCTCTGAAGCACTGTCATCATCACTGTCTGTGGGTAACTTAATAATTATTGATGTATCGTCCTACCTACTGTGTGTCAAATAATAAATCAGTTGTTTGCCAAACACCGGTGTTTTAATACGCTACATGGTGACAGCGGTGGTTTTACGTATTGAAATTACAATACCTATACATTATAATTGCAAATAAAGTACGTGGTGATTGTAGTAACGTGAAGGTGCGTGAAGTAATACGTTCGATATGGAGCACGCAAGACCACCACCGGAGTTAAGTTTGGAGGGCAGCTCCGTCAGCAGGGCTGACGCATGGAAACGTTGGAAGACGCAATTTCAATTGTTTCTTAAAGCATCTGGGGTGCATAAAGAGAAAGCGGACGTTCAAGCTAGCCTATTGATTAATTTAATTGGGCCGGACGGTTTCGACGTTTATCAAACATTTACGTTCGAGCAAGAAAGTGAGAAAGATGACGTAATCGTGCTGATAAAAAAATTTGATTGCTATTTTGGCGTGAAACCGAATATCACACTGTCAAGATATAACTTCTTCACTAGAAACCAAGAGGTCGGAGAATCTATTAATCAATATGTGACAGCTTTAAAGTTACTGGCGAAAAGTTGTGAATTTAAAATATTAGAAGATGAGTTGATTCGCGACCGTGTTTTTTGCGGCATAAAAACACGGTACTACGTGACAGGTTATTGAGAACGGAAGATTTAACGTTGGATACAGCCATTAAGATATGTCAGGTGGATGAAATATCAAGCGACAACAGTCGGCTGTTGGAAACGCGGAATGCGGGCGCAGGGCCTGCACAGCAAGTGGATGCCGTGAGCACGCGAGGCGGCGGCCGGGCCCGCGGCGGCGGCCGGCGGGGCGGCGGCATCGTCGGGCGCCGTGGTCGGCTCGGCGGGGCCGGGCGGCGTTATCATGGCTCGTCGACGTCGAGTCGCTGTGACAGGTGTGGCGGTCAATGCACCGAGCCAGCATCTTGTCCAGCTGTGGCGGTACAGTGTTACGTTTGCGAAAATTACGGTCATTTTGCAAGAATGTGTAAAGTGAAAAAGAGTGATAAAATTAATAAAATGTATGATATTGCCGTGCACAGTGATGAAAGTGACGATGATAGTTCGTTTTATGTATCCACGGTGTACAATGTATCAGAGGTGAACAGTTCCTCGGAGGAATGGTATGAGACCTTGAAGGGTGAGTGCGGTGACGAGAAGTTTAAATTGGACACTGGTGCGGACATTAATGTTTTATCGTTTGGTAAATTCGTGTCACTAGGTTACAAATCTGACATAATAAACACGAAATATAATATCAAGTTGCAATCATACAGTGGGGACTTGATCCCAATTAAAGGTATTTGTTATTTATCTTGGTGGTACAAGAATAAATACTATAATTTAAAATTTGCAATTGCTAATATAGACTGTCAAAGCGTGCTGGGTCGACAATCGTGTTTAGAATTAGGATTAATTAAAAGAGTGCATGATATTCAGTCCGACTATTCCGATTTATTCAATGGACTAGGTTGTTTACCGGGTGAATACCATATAGTAATCGATAAGTCTGTGCCTCCCGTTGTTTGTGCCCGTCGTAACGTTCCCTTAGGATTACGTGATAAATTACAAGACGAGTTGAATAGAATGTTACAGTTAGGCGTTATCAGAAAAGTTACTCATCCGACACCCTGGGTTAACGCATTGGTCATTGCAGCAAAAAAGAATGGCCAACTGCGTATATGTCTAGATCCTAGACCGCTTAATGTTGCGATACAGCGTGCTCATTTTCAACTACCTACCATAAATGATATTGCTGCAAAGCTTAATGGCGCAAAATATTTCTCAGTTTTAGATGCTAATTCGGGGTTTTGGGCCGTTAAATTAGATAATGAGAGTGCAGACCTGTGTACGTTTTCTACGCCTTTTGGTAGGTATCAATATTTGCGTTTACCGTTTGGACTAAACTGTGCATCTGAGGTGTTCCATGCAAAGATTAAGCAACTACTAATAGAGGGGTTAGAAGGGGTCGATTCATTTATTGATGACGTCATCTGTTGGGGTCGTTCAAGGTCGGAACATGATCAACGCTTAAAAGCCTTGCTTGAGAGGGCGCGTCAAATTAATTTAAAATTTAATAAAGACAAATGTCGCATCGGTGTAGAAGAGATTACATATTTAGGTCATTGTTTTGGCAAAAATGGTATGAAACCAGACCCTGAAAAAATAAGGGCTATTACAAACATGCCAGAACCTACCGATAGAAAAACTCTGGAAAGATTTTTAGGAGCGGTCAATTATCTTTCAAAATTTATACCAAACTACTCGGAAAATATTCATGTTCTTACTAGATTACTAAAAAAGGAAATTGCATGGAGTTGGGAACAGGGACACCAAAGAGCATTTGAAAAGCTAAAACAGTTGTTATGTGATGCACCTGTGTTAGCCCTATACGATGTAAAGGGCCCCGTCGTGCTGTCGGTGGACGCGAGCAGCGTGGCGCTGGGTGCCGTGCTGCAGCAGGGCGGGCGCCCCGTGGAGTACGCGTCGCGGACGCTCACTGACACTCAGAGTAGGTACGCACAGATTGAAAAGGAAATGTTGGCTATAGTTTTTGCATGCGAAAAGTTCCGTCATTACATTTATGGTAAAAGTCGTGTGGTGATTGAATCGGACCATAAGCCATTAGAAAGTATTTTTAAAAAACCATTAGATTCGATCCCAGCTCGCTTACAACGAATGATGTTGAGATTGCAGGGCTATGATTTAGTAGTTACTTATAAACCTGGTAAATATATGTATATTCCAGATACCTTGTCGCGCGCGCCTCTGCCGGATTTGTATGATGAAAAAATTAGTAAGTTGGTTCTTTATCAAGTCAAAATGTTAATTGATAGTATGCCGATTTCTTATAAAAAACTAACGGCAATTAAAAATGAAACAGCTAAGGACCCTGTCTTGAAAGAATTAATTTTGTACATTAATCAAGGTTGGCCAGAACATAGATACAAACTGCCAGACAGTGTCAAATATTATTATTCTATGAAAGAAGAGTTATACTGTGTTGATAGCGTAATATTCAAAAATAAACAAATTTTGATACCATCTGCGTTGAAACCAGAAATGTTGAAAATTATTCACGAAGGGCATTTGGGAATAGACCGTTGTAAGAGGCGAGCGCGAGAAGTATTGTTTTGGCCAGGTATTGGAGAGGACATTGAACTTTATGTAAAAAAATGTAAAACATGTCAGGAGAATTCAAATAGGCCTGCTAGACAACCCATGATCCCAATTGCAATACCAGATTTACCCTGGTATAAAATTGGTACAGATTTGTTTGAATTCGGTAAAAAATATTTCTTAATCTTAGTGGATTATTTTTCAGGATTTATAGAAGTTTCAAAATTAAGTGATTCTACAACTAAATCAGTAATATGTGTTATGAAGGAAAACTTCGCTCGTTATGGTATACCGGAAATAGTAGTCAGCGATAACGGTCCACAATATGCATGTAGTCAATTTAAATCTTTTGCCGCAGAATGGGGATTTAATCACATAACGTCATCTCCCTATTATGCTCAGTCAAATGGTAAAAGCGAAAGGGCTGTACAAACGATAAAAAAGATCTTAAAGAAATCTTTGGAAAGTGGATCGGATTTTTATTTGAATTTATTGAGCTATAGAAATACACCGCGCGATAATTTGGATTCTCCTGCTCAACTTATGATGGGTCGTAGGTTAAACTGTAGACTACCCGTTCATCCTGATTTATTGAGAACAAAAAACTATGATTGTAAAGAAAAACATACAATATTGCAACACAAGCAACTAAAAAGTAAACATTATTATGATAATCATTGTAAACCTTTGTCAAAGTTGGATGTCGGTGATGACGTCATAATGCTTGAAAATAATAATGAAAGGATTCGGGGCACTGTTGTTGGGATAGCCCCAACACCTCGATCTTATTTGATTAAGAACAGGAGAGGCATTTATCGCCGTAATCGCCGACATCTGATTAAAACTATGACTGGCGGGTTGGAGTCGGATATTCGAATAGAAAATAACAAACCGGTTTCTGTACATAATAGTGATGACGAATATCGCGACATTTCCGACGATGAGTTTGTGCTTTGCGACACGCAATCGTCGAAAGGCACGGATTCTTCAGTAGTTTATTCTCCGCCTATTACCAGAAGCAAAGCTAATAAAATGTAAAAATATATTTTGTCTTAGATACTTACTTTTTGTCTTTCGTATAGCTTTTGCCCCGCGGCTTTGCCCGCGTGAGGTTTGGTTTGTCACGGATCGTCATAAATTGTCTAATATGTTATTCTGAGTTATACCTACTGTAAAGTTTCATCAAAATCTGTTCAGTGGTTTTTGCGTGTGAGAGTAACAAGCATGTTGACATCCGGACATCCATGCAGATTTTCGCATGTATAATAATATTAGTATTATTAGTATTAATAATAATAATATTAGTAGGATAAATGTTTGTAAAAGGATAGGTGGCTATAGATGTTATTTAGTTGATATACACCTACCTACCTAAAATTTTGTAATGTAAGTAGGTAGGTACTGTTTATTTATCTACTTATCATTAAAAGCAACATGTAGTTTCTAATTATTTTAATCTTTAAAAATAAGGGGAAGATGTGGGTAACTTAATAATTATTGATGTATCGTCCTACCTACTGTGTGTCAAATAATAAATCAGTTGTTTGCCAAACACCGGTGTTTTAATACGCTACACTGTCCTTTCTGCATTGATTGATGCCGTCTATTTTCTTGTAAAACTTTCCTTGAGGTTGTTGTGACCTTTCTTCTTTTTTATTTGTGTTCCTGCACATTGCTGCAAAATGATTGTACATATTGCATACTGCACAACGCTTCCCATATGCCGGACACTGTCTGGGAACATGTTTCCTTCCGCACTTTCGACAACCAAACATTGTGACTTCTCTTTTTTCTGTTCCTCTGTAGCTTCTTTCCTTCACAAGATTTATTTCTTGCAGTTTTTCGTCAAGCTCTCTCATATTTTGTCTGCTGTATTCCGCTGCTCTGCATATTTCCACTGCTGTGTCGAGATTTAACTCCTTTTCTCTTAATAACCTTTCTTTAACATTCGAATCTCTCAAGCCTATAACTAACATGTCTCGAACCATTCTTTCCTCTTCTTTAAAATTACAACTTTTTGCTGCTGTTTTCAACCTCATCACAAATCTGTCCACCGGCTCCTCCAGCTCCTGTTTAAGGTTATAAAACCTGTAACTGTTCACCACTGTGTTAATTTTTCCGTTAAAGTATTTGTCATATTGTACTATCAACTCCTTCCATGTTGTAATTTTAGCCATTCCATTGTAAACTTCCAACATATTTTCTCCCGCGCATGTTAAAAAAATGGCGATCTTTTTAGCATCGGATTCTTTTTCAAAGTTTGTGGCTTGTAGGTACAGCTCAAAAAGCTGCCTGTACTTTTTCCATCCCTCAGCATCTTCTATTTTATAGCCCTTGGGAGGTTGTAATCCCACGCTTGTGGAATTTTCAGTCGCCATTATCCACGCCGGTTTCACCACGCGATCTGTGATTCTACTCCTCTTTAGACAGTTCCACTATAGGATTTTATTGTTTAATCCTTTTCACCTGACACCATGTTTTGTATTTTAATGATCGGTGTACCATTAATACTAATTGTTAGATGTAAATAAAGTAATTAAATTAAACTCAAGCGCTGTCTATAACTCCTGTATTTTTATTCTGACATTTCAGTGTTGCCATCATGTACATATGACACATGCGCAACTGACGATTTTCATTTATGGCTGTCTGAAGGGTCTGAATAAACAAATTTGCTGCTTGATTAGGGTCAGAAAGTTGCAAGATTTTCGAAAAGTCTACTGATTTTAAGTTTTCAATTAAGTTGGGATAGTTAATTATCTTTTTACTATTAGGGGGTGAGCGGTTTATATCGAGATCTATTGCTAGTAATACTGCATTGTGGTCTGTAACAGCGGAATCAATTACCAGGGACTGAGTTTGTAGTATGGACTTAAGTATGACATGGTCCAGGCAGGCGAGATTGCGGGTAGGTAAGAGGTGGGCAGGGAGAAGGCCATGAAAAGCTAGCATGTTAAGGTATTCCTCTGAGTCCTGATCAGTGCTATGAGGGGATATATTTATATTTATATCACCCATAATAATTATGTTTCTGTAGGTCTTAAGGGATTCAAGGATAAGATTAACTGAGCTAATAAAGTTTTGGGTATTGCGGAAAGCACAGGGGCGGTATATGGCTAAGATGGCTTTATCTTCCTTGATTTTTATTAGTAGACAACTTGCATCCGTAATAGTAGGTTCCGAAATCGTAAGACCCGGAATAGTACTATTATAAAAAATAACTACTCCGTCGTTCTGATTACACGGGTTAGAGGAGGAGAAATGGGAAAACCCATCAAGATACGGAATAATGGGATTGCTAAGCAACCAACATTCGGTAAGAATAATTATGTCTAAATCAACGGCAATGTTGTGTAACAGGGTGGAGAAGTTATCTATGTTGGCTGTGATGCTGCGGATATTTTGTGTTAAAATTTTTAAATTCTTATTGGATGAATTTGTACAAAGAACAGAACGAACCCTGGATGGATCACAGGTTGACGAGGGACAGAAAGATACGTTGTCAATTTTATTAATAAGGTCACAGTCAATATCGAATTTTAAAATGTATGGTAAACAGGGCCAGGGGGTGAGTGTTGGTCAAATATTCATAGTAATGAAGGGACGTAACTTGAATGTCAGACAGACAGTATTTTTTTTTGTAGTTTATGATTGGTATGTTTCTATGCAGCGTGGCTGTCATAGCGCTATAGCACAAAGGGGCGAGCTGAGTGAAGTACATAATTTTTATGAGCATGGTTTTGGATAGAAGCAGAGAGATTAAAAGACAATTGGTGATTAACAATGTGTGTGTGTAAGGTGCGTGTTTGGGAATTAATGTGTTAATTAATGATATAAGGTAACACAAAGATACATAACCTACATGAGAAAAATCAAATGTACATAGTCACTTCAGTTTGTCCAGGTCTTGCTCCGTGTCCACACGAGTGAGCTTTTCGCCTTCAGATTTACGTAGGTATATTCTTCCAAATGAGGTCCAGCAATATCTATAGCAGTTCTCCCTCGCAAACATCCTGGCCAAGGCGAAGAGTTTTTTTGCTTGTTGCGTCAGGCATTCCGAGATGAATACAGGTACACAAGGTTGAATGAATTTCTCCTTGTTGTTCCTGTTATATGATTTGAGTGATTTTAGGATATCTTCCTTAATTAGCACACTGCAAAATTCCACAATAATAGGTTTGGTTTTCTCGGACTTAGTGTTTATGCGATACACATCGCGTATGTCATTGGGCTGTATAGGTATACTGAGGGCTTTTCCAATATTTTGTACATAAGTAGATAGGTTCTTTTTTGTCTCGAGTTCCTTCCGTGGGACACCACGCAGTTCAATACGCGAGACTAGTTGTCCCCTTTCCATTTGTTATATTTTGTTTTCTAACAATTGTATATACTTAGTGTTTTTCCCCCGTTCAAGTTCCAGTTTGTCTATTTTAGTGAGTAATTCGTCGTAACTTTTAGACATAAAGTCTATATATAAAGATGTTCGTATGTCCTTGTTTTGCTCCTTTATGTCATTTATCGTATTTAGAAGCACAGTCATTTTGTTGTCCTGTTCAGTTTTCCACGTAGAAAACATAAGGGACATCTGCTCTCTGAATTCTTTCATTTCATCGTTGGTTCGTTTGCGCTTATGTACGGTGCTTCCCGCGCTAGTAGATGAATCATTATCGCTCGCTGCGCGAGCGCTCGTAGCACCCGTGCTACGGCTCATATTCGTAGTCGGCTGGGCCTTGCTTGTCGTGCCATACGAAATCTATGGGAGTTTGATTTAACAGTTTTTAAAAGTACGTTAATTAACTGGCGGTGTCAACACGTCTATTGGTCAAAATCGTAGTCGGCTGGGCCTTGCTTGTCGTGCCATACGAAATCTATGGGAGTTTGATTTAACAGTTTTTAAAAGTACGTTAATTAACTGGCGGTGTCAACACGTCTATTGGTCAAAACTTCACGCAACTGCAATTTCTCATGGTTTTGAATACTGACATTCTATAAAATATCTGATCAGAATATTTTCGAGAGCCACGAAAATGACGGACACAAGTGAATACCAGTTAACATAAATTTCTAGTTTTACAGAGGATAGTTTCTGGCGTTTACAGTTGCCTTTCGATTTAAATTTTTAAAATAACTTGACACCTGGCGAGCTTAAGGCCGTGGGTTCGATTCCCGCCTTAGGCGGTTCTATATTTTCAAGTGATATTTTATAATGCGAATAGCTTTCCGCCGAGGGTTCTTCCGCGTGGAATTTTGTTTGTCACAGTTATTTGTTTTGTATGTTATGTATGTAAATTAAACAGGGGGTCAAGTACCGGGTGTTTAAAAGAGCCTTTTTAATTCACAACGGCAAAGGTGAAATCGTTTTTGGTAATTTGTCTCCTAGTCCAATAACACTT
Organism: Ostrinia nubilalis; assembly: GCF_963855985.1. Taxonomy (NCBI): domain Eukaryota; kingdom Metazoa; phylum Arthropoda; class Insecta; order Lepidoptera; family Crambidae; genus Ostrinia; species Ostrinia nubilalis. Next base: position 10,245,624 of record NC_087118.1, on the reverse strand, counting down.
AAAGCAAATATTTTAATAGCTACTTCAATGCTTTTTGGAGCATGTCCAATATGTCATGTAAATCGAATTGTAAAAGACCTCTCAGCTATGGATACTCTCGATAGAGCTGATATTATGACTAAGCCCGGACTTAGTTCCGACATGTTCTGGTTAGTTAGATAAGCTTTATACTCTTTTGTGAAATTATCGCGATTGTATTGCTATAAATCTGACTGAGATAGGACGTACACGTGCAGTCTTTGATGTCAGGATGAAAAAGAATGTGCAAATACCACCATTACCACTTATCTCATTACAAAAGGGAAAAGGGTTCAGAAAACCATAGATGACTAACTTGATCCAATGCTATGATTATCAATTAATAATATTTATTATTATTAATAATAATTAATAATTAATAATAAATTGTTTTTAATTACTTAAATGTTATTCTGAGCTTTGTTACGTCTTGTTTGAATAGTGTAATTGGTACTACCGTTCTATTCATGAATAAATAAATAAATAAATAAATAAATAAATAAATAAATCAATATTATTCAGGACTAGAGTCCTTATAATCATATTTAAGACCATAACCTAGAATCATATTTAAGTCAGATCTTGATGATAAAGAGAGTCTTCAAAGTTCTGTAGCAGTCACTTACTTTAGTCGACCCACAGACAGACGACCCCTGAGGAAAGACATCTTCAATGAAAGACAACTTCTATGAGTTAGAGACACTAGCTGTGGTGTGTGTGCTAAAAAAAAAAGTATGTCTTTTACGACTTAAAAGTTTCTACTGGTTATGCTGCCTTAAGAACCACGTTAAAAAAAAGGAGAAGAAATTTAGTTCCGCGAATAGTCCAAATACCAAAATTCAGTCATAGAATCTGACGACAACCCATCCAAACATCGTAATCTCTTCAAATAGCAGATACAGTAAGGTTATCAAATTATTTTTAGTGGTCCCACGTACAGCTAGATGGCAAATATGTTGCGCTTATCGTGATGATTGACAGAAGGACACTGTAATTGTACCTATTGGTTTCAAAAACTTGGAAAATTTGTAAAGAAGAAAATTATGTTAAGGCCTTAGGAATACATAATTCTGACGAAAGTACCTTTAGTGTTAATCATAAATCGTGAGTAGTAGGGAATTGGGTTCTCTGGCTCACGGTCGTTCAACATAATCGGAGTTTTAGTTTTCAGTCTAACGGCCGAATACTGAAACGCTACTCAAATCTTTCACTCAGCTGACGGGCTCCTAAATTTAAGTATCCTTCAATTTTAAATGGTATTCTCAAACGCCACTCAACGGATTTGAAGCCGTGATCAGCCAAGCAGCTCTCAAATGTTTACCTACTGGCAACATTTACCAAAAAAAGTATGTTTTCATTTACACAAATGATAACTTTACGTTTTTTATCCATTACACGCAGCATCGTTTGGTTATGTATTGTCTTTTATGGAAATATACTCAATCAACTTAACATAGAACAGTTTATTTTTAGTTTCTATTATAAATAAATCTCGTTTTGTCATATAAAAAAATTAATGCTTGCATTTTTATTTAATTAAAAAAATAATTTTAAAGGTGATACTTTTTATTGTTGAAATCTATTATGTGGCGATCGTGGACCGAAACGTAACCACAATTGACATTTATCATTGTTGACAGAGCATCAATCAAATTGACAAATCAACAACTTGGAAATGCTGCTATGCGATGTCCCCTTAATCCTCAGAAATAGGCATGTTTGTATTGCGATTTCATAGCAGCTATTTTGGTTGTTACTTCGTGCACTATACGATGCACAGTTGGCTGTTAGATGTGGAAGATATCACCTAGTACACGTTCATAACTTCCCGTTGCGTAGAACAGTAGGGTTATAATAAGTATTTGGTCCACTGGTTGTATGGCGTTTGGTGAGGGGTTTCAAAGAGCTTCCAAATTATGAATCCAGAAACAACACCGTTTCTTTAGAGACGCGGAACCTCGCTCGGTTGCATGTCATTATAATAATATTTTTCAATAGCGTTCAGCCTTATTGCGTTCCTGCAATTAGATCTAGGTATTTCCTCGAGGCTCGAAAGAAATGATAACGATGACACACATTATTTACCACTATTTAGGTCGATTTAGGTATAAGAATAGGATTTAAGATACCGCGCAAGCACTCTCAAATTTAACAGCTGCTTAAGACGATTTGACAGTTGTTTGAGTAATGCTTAGCGTTGAATGGCGTTTCAGTATGCGAAAATTCATTTGAGTGGCGTTTGAGTGCAACTTAATTTGAGAGGTGCTTAAAAATTGAAAACTGCTCAGATATTGTTTTGAGTATGCGAAATGTAAGTTTAGGAGCTGCTTAACTATTTGAGAAGCCGTCAAATATTTAAATGGCGTTTCAGTATTCGGCCGTAAGTGAATCGTTCAACTATAGAGCGCTCTCGAGAGGCGCTTTACAGCGCCTCCTAAGCGCGCAACGAGTTGACTGATTCACCTAGACTGAAAACTAAAACTTCGATTATGTTGAACGACCGCGATCCAGAGAACCCAATTCCCTATTATCACACTCACAAACTAGATTAGTGTATACCCTAGTACCTTAGTAGTTCTAAGCTTTCAATGAACGTAATAGTAAAACTTAAAAGACAACTAAGTGAACCTATGAGCTGATCTATGCATACTATGAGTAATTATATAGTTTGAAAACTAAAACTTCTGCTATAATTAATGATAAATTAATATTAATTATTCAGAATTTAGAGATGTCACCGTTTCACCTTGACTGAAAACTAAAACTTTGATTATGTTTAACGATCAAACTAGATCAATGGAGAGTTTAGTGCATAGCTTCACGTTTGTCTTCACAAAAATCTTATCCTTTGATAAGAATTTATATTTCGTATCCTTTAACAATGTAATGGAAGCTGCTGAATCTTAGTTATGGAAACTACATTAGATAATAGGATAGTTATTAGCTTTCAGAAAGAGTTAATAGTAAAACTCTTAAAACAATAAATTGAAATATACCAGTGTGGTAGTTTCATGAGGTGCAGAAGATGAGTATACCTAGGTAGGTTTTAATATAGGTAAAAATCTCTGATATCATTAGTAGGTAGTTATGTAGGAAAAGGAAAGAAAGAAATTAGTTTAAAAAAATTTATTCTCTTCACACCATTTGTGTAAACAAAACACATTTTTTAATGCACATACATTAGTGTGATACATACAATTAAACACATCGTTTGATTCTTTATACTTATCATATAAATTAAGTAAACTAGGACAAGACTTATCTTCTAAATTATAAACATTGCTGTTTCCTGTTATATCTTTTATCCAAATCACTTTTTCTAGTCCCTTAGTATAAACTTCTTTGTTTGACAACAGTTCCATGATATGATCTTCATGATGAGGGTACGGCATGAAACCCTCTTTCCAGTAAACAGCTCTGTTTCTCTCAATCCAACTAACTTGTCTCCTCTCTGTTCTGGTTAAGTTGTAATATGGAAACGGGGGTTTTATAAGAACAACATGTACTTGACTTTTGTTTAAGATGGCAATTTCCTTCAGGATAAACTTATTATCATTTGTTTTAAAACCTTGCACATCTACTATAATCTTCATGATAATTTTCGAACAATTTTACTCAGAGGCTTGTATTCAATCAGACGATCGTTAATAATTAAACAGTATGCTGTAGTATCAGCCGGCAAATAGTCTGAGCATTCAAATTCTATTCGCACATCTACAGGCCCAGTTTTCAAACTATCGTTTTGTCTTGAGCAATCAATTACGAACAAGGGAGCTTTGCTTTTAAAATTATCTAGGTTGAGTAATGGGTCCGATGGAATGTTGTAATACGAATGACGGAATTTAGTGTACATCTCGTATAATATACTATATTTATTTTCATCAAACTTCAAATTAATAGATTCGTAGGGGTAATATTGTGAATTCAAAAATAACGTAACGTTTGTTAACTTACAATGATCAAATTCTGAACAGTCCAATGTCCTACTATTCTTTCTGTTTATTTGTAAGCCTAAAATAACGTAACGAGGTTTTTCTATTTGTGAAGTAGTCTTTACTGACCATGAATGTTTTACTGCTTTAGGCAATACAGGGTATTCATATAAATCCCAGTTTCTAAACGCAATTTGGATAGGTTTATCCTTTTCAAGAAGTTTAAGCAATGATAGTTTCTCATAATCCGAAACTTTAATATGTGGAACTCGCCATTGTACTTTTTGTATATTTATTTTAATATGATTTACATCATCTGGCAAAATAACGCTATTCAATACGCTATGACCTCTGTTTAAAATAAGTTCATGCTTGCAGTTCATTACAATTTTCTTATAATCTTCTGCGAATCCTAATATTTTATCAAGGGGTATAACCGCACTAAAACAATTATTAATCTTTGAAGTTCCATTTAGACCCCATCCCCATATAGCTGCAACTTTGCTTTCTCCTTCATTCATTGATATATACGATTTTATACAAGTGGTTATGCCCGCATTTTTGATGCGGTCTATTTCAATACCATTTATTTCATATCGTATATCTTGGAATAGAAATAAAACTGGGTTATTAGTGAGTTTTATAGCTTTTTTCATATGTTTACCATCTTTATCATAAAGTTGTATATCTCCTTCAATATAGATAGCACTCGCTGATGGTAATATGTATATATCTTGCTGATGAATTGGAATTCTTATTTCATCATTTTCATTAAAACTATTATTGTAAGGATTATAAGTATGAATTTCATAACTTTCAATTGAGTTATCGTGTTGAGGAAAATCACTTATTCCTAGAATACTCATGTTTTGAATCCTAGAGCTTGAAGAAACTTTTTATTTACTTTCGTTATTTTTTTAACAGGCTTAACACGTGTGGACACTTTAACACTATGACAAGTATTGACGCGCTTGATGTTCGGATTCTGAGCTTTATAAAATACTATCATGTTGCTTTACGTAAATGAAGACGCAATTGAATACGCTCTCCTCTGAAATCAATGTAATTTCCGTGTTCGTCTAGAATCTTTACACTAAGAGATGATATAAAGTATTTGTTAACAGGTAGATATATAATATTTTTCGGTATTTCTATATATCGGTGACCAGGTGATACGTCCGGCACAAATTCATGTATAATATGTGAAGGCGAGCCGTTATTATACGATCCTTGCACTAGATCACATTCAATCCTTATCACAGACAGAGGGAGAATGTTAACTGGACTTACAGATTCATACCATTTATTTGCTTCTAACTTTACATTCTGAAAGCCTAGTAACTGCCCAATGCTATTATTTGCACTGAAGTCCACTCTTTGAGAACAATAAAAATAACACTTTAAGGTATTGTTATTGGGTTTAATCTTGATTACACAATCAGTGATACTTGTTTCAAGATATTCAGCAATATCGTAAAGGTCGTACGTTCCAACAGGTAACTGTAACTGTTTATTATCATCACCATAAGTAAATATGTTGTTGCGAGCAGTTACATTTGGGATGGAATTTAAAGCGGAAAAGTATAATAATCCACATTCACATTTTTCCCATAAAGTCAAAGGTGGTTGGAATTGTGATTCTAAACAGGACTTGTGTCCGGTAATGGTTAAAGTGATAGACATTATTTAATACTAATTCATTTGAAAGCTTTCCTAACTATTTATTAAGTATTTCAGACCAAAAGTTTCTGAGAAATTGGAGACATAAATGCCCGCAGTTAAAAGGATGATTTTGTTGTATATTTTCAATATTGTATTTTATATTACTTGTACCAACATAAGAAATGAATTCTTTCGGTGGCTTCAAATTACCATAGCTATTGAAATATATTATATTTTTATGGTATTTTGCATAGGCTACCCAGTGAGAACCTGATTTTTTTGAGCTGTCTAGATTAATAATACCACATTCTTTTGAAAGTGGGTACTTCGGCAATTCATCACGCATATAAACACCTCGAAAGAATGGAATATCTTTACAATTGTTAATAATATCGATATTGCTCAAAGCTCGATTGGGTAGCCGATAACTTAGTTTTTTTTTTTACTATCATTAATGAAAATTCCTAATCCCTTTTGATGAGGTCTGACTTCTAAACCTTTCCCTATATACAATGTTTCCATCTTTTCGTTGTGTCGTTTTAGTTCAGCTAAACGTTTTTTAGCAGCTTTAAATTAAAGCATTAATAGCTTTAGTGATTGCTGCTGCTCCACCTGCCAAGCTTCCAGCAGCAGACAATCCAGCAAATATAGGTATAAGGGGAAGAACTCCACCAGTTTTTGGTACAGGAATCATACGAGGTAGTTTTATAGTAGAATCTTTCATGGACTCCTTAGCTGCTGCTATTGCTAGTTCAATAGCCATTTTTTTACACTTAGGCTTTAGTTTTTGTAAATGTTTTTTTGTATGAGAGACAATTTTTTTTAAATGTTTCTTCACACTACCACCACTTTTCACAATCTCTTTTTTCTTTTTTCTCAAACTATATCCGGTAACAATTTTAGCCAACATAGCTTTATTCACTAAATGAGCTGCAAACTTTTCTCCTAGACCAGCATTTAAATATTGTGTACGTTTTCTTGCCATTTTCATCAATTTCATATCAGCTATGTGACGATCGCTTAATGAAGATGATTTGTAATAAGCTTTATCGTGCTCTTTACAGTACTCGTCCAATAAATTAATACCCCTTTCTCTTCGAGGTAGTTTTGTTACTAGTTTAGTTCCAGGACCACAATAGTTATATCCAGGTAAGTGAAGTTCAAAGGGTAAATGATTTATAAACCAATTAAGGAGACTGCTGTCTACCATAACTTGCTAAGAACTAATTGGATTGTAGAATGTATCTGTTTTAATATACTATTGAACTATATTCGATTTATTAATCCAGCTTTTTTCATTTGAAGGTAAACCTAACCATTTCACAAGTACCTTATTTCCTTTTATTTTTAATACTTTTTCTATTAAGTATATGTTAGGATGCTTTGTTTTTAACAATTCTTGCTCATAAAATGCGCCTAAAATAGCTCTTTTTCCTGCGTCTTCAATTATGTATGTTGGTGGAGATGTTTTTTGTACTTTGATAATCTTGAATATTTCTGCTGACCAATTAGGTGTATAACCTTTTTCAAATAATCCCTTATGTTTGCTTATTCGCACATAATCCCCGACACTAAACTTGAGTCTCTTCACTATTCTGTTCGATAGTTTGATATACCTATCGCGTAATATCTGAACATTATTTTTATTTACATTTACAGGCTTTAGCCCTATAGTTCTATGATAAGCATGATTATATTCATGAATCGCGTCATTTAAAGTGCCGTCAATCCATTTGTAATTACCTTTTAGACTAAATAATTTATACATTTTCGTTTTCAATGTTCTAATAAATCTTTCTGCTATAGAAGCCTTTTTAACAGAATACGTGGAATAATGTCTGATATTAAGTTTCTTTAAAATTTTCTTTAGGTCACTATTATAAAACTCTGTTCCGAAGTCAGTTTGCAAATTTTTTGGTACACGTCCATTACCGAATAAATCAGTAAAAGCTTCACATATATCATGTTTTGTTTTTCGTTTTAATGGTTAGGCCTATGCATATTTTGAGAAAGTATCAATAACTACTAAAATATATTTATAACCATTGTTTTCTTCAGAGACAGCTTGCAGCAGATCAGCTTACCACAAGTCATCAATATCTTTCATAATAACTCTTCGTCGTGGAAAATTGACCCTCACATTTTTGTGTATTTCATTAATCACATCGGCTTTACTCATTTTTTGGATTTATTTGAAATTTTTTTAATATTATTTATTTTTATAGTCAATTCACTCAACTTATGATTAGTTGACTGAATGACTTGCAGACATTTATCTATGGATTTATATAATAAATCTTTTTCTATAGTATTTTTGATATCTATCTTTTCAAAGATATCTTCAATAGATTTATCAACATACTCCTTGTTTACGCTATCTGTAGCTTGAACTGGTAATTTTAAATTTCGTATGATTTTATCTTGTGCATCTAAAATAATATCACTCACACGTTTTAGAGAACAATCAACTATTATTAAATCATTTTTAATTCTTTTGTTTTTATATGCATGATGACCGAATTTGTCAACGTTCATATTGAAAGTTTGTGAGACACTATACACCACTAATTTTTCGTTAAATTTTCGTTAGTCCGTATTTTACGCGTCACAGCCGGGTCACTCCGCTGCTCGCTAGAGTAGTCGTACGCGCTCGCACGTTGCATCGATCTGTCTGTCTCGCTCACGCCTCGACCACGCTTCCAGTGTTATTATTACATACTTAGCTAACTTAGACCATTTTTAATTCTAATAAGTGTTACATTATCGTACTTAAATAGTGCTAGCGACGCGTGTGTCAATAAATTACCAATTTTAGTAGGATATTTTGAGTCACTTTATTTTACTCTTTTTTTTGCACAAATGGGATCAGTATCAATAACTCATTACCCAGAATTTTTTTTTTCGGTGATTAAAATTTAGTGGTGTATAAAAATAAAATATGTTCCTGCTTTTATTTATTCTTTAATAATACCGCATTCTTTTAATTCTTCAATAATAGATAAAATTTCGTTATTATGATTAGTATTTCCAGCTTCTTTTGAGGCAATCAATAATTTAAATCTTTCAATCAACTCATTAGGATCATCCCAGTATACTAAATCAGTATTAGATCTATACGTTTTAAAGTTTGTAAAATTTCCACCATGCTTTTCTGAATTAGTATTACTGAATAACGGTTTGATTATTTCACGGTATTTAGCGCTTTTATCACCTTTGATCTGTCCGTTAGGATGGTAATCTCTTCTATGTGCGTTGGTAATGGAAAGCATATTTTTATATTTAATTTTATCATTTTCAGAAACCAAACTTAAATCAGGTTTCTTAGATAAAATCAATTCTCGTAGTCCAGGTGTTAATTCATATCGTTCATTATCAATAGTTATGAAATATTTAGTATCACAACCCGGGACATTATCCATTTTAGAAATCACTACTTTTGAATTACCCATAAATACATTTCTATGAAGACTTCGTATTCCACATGGAATATTAATGTTTTCATAAATATCTAACAGATCATCTTTCACTAATGACCTTAGTAAAATATCTCGATCCTCATCCTCATCATCGTACAAGTTAGAGCTTTTATATGAAATGTTTGTTTTTTCACTTTCATCGTCATTACCTTCTTCATCATTAATAACTGTATTACTATAGTTTAAATCTTTGAAATATTCGCTTGGTGTACTATTCTTATGTTGAAATAGTTTATTATCATTATGACAACTATTTTCAACCAAGGTTTTAATAGGAACGGTTACAGGGTTCAGTAACTTTTTCAAAGTTAAGTCAGTTTGATCCTCTTCATTTTTCATTTGTTTTATTTTAGCCTTAATAGATTTAACTGATTTAATTAATTGGTGTGTAATATTTTCTTCCATAATCACAACACATCCATCAATTGTAATAGAAATAAAGATACTAATATTTTTACCATGTCAACCGATTTTTATTAGTGAATGATTTCCTTCATGTTAAAATCATAGCTCAGTACGTTTTACAAAATTATGAATACATCGAATTTTTTCTATATCTCCCCTCTGCAATAGGCCTGTCTTTATCAATTACTAGAAAATTGTGTTGATCTTTCCAAATTTCTGAGCATATATTTTTAAAAGAATGCCAAGTCATGTCAGTGTTAACATGCTCATTGTAAATATGTTTCAGATTAGTATCGTCTTGTTTAAAGATTATTAAAAAGTTAGCGTTATCACGTACCAATTGTTTTGGTAATTTAGAGTATGTTTGTGACAAGTAAAAGCAATCAATATTGTGGTGTCTTCGTTTCAGCCAAATGACGTCCACTGCTGGACAAAGGCCTCCCCCAAGGTTTTCCACAATGAACGGTCCTGCGCTGCCCGCATCCAGGCTCTTCCCGCGACCTTTACCAGATCGTCGGTCCACCTAGTAGGAGGCCTGCCCACGCTACGTCTTCTAGCCCGTGGTCGCCACTCGAGAACTTTCCTGCCCCAACGGCCATCGTCTCTACGAGCTATGTGCCCCGCCCACTGCCACTTGATTTTAGCAATTCTGCGAGCTATGTCGGTTACTTTGGTTCTCCTGCGGATCTCCTCATTTCTGATTCGATCACGCAGGGAGACTCCGAGCATAGCCCGCTCCATCGCCCTTTGGGTGACCTTGAGCCTTCTTATGAGGCCCATAGTAAGCGACCACGTCTCAGATCCGTATACCATCACTGGCAACACGCATTGGTCAAATACTTTCGACTTGCGGACGTGCGGTATTTCGGACGTGAGTATATGGCAAAGCTTCCCGAACGCTGCCCATCCGAGTTGGATTCGACGATTGACCTCTTTCTCGAAGTTGGACCTACCTAACTGGACTGTTTGTCCCAGGTATACATAATTGTCAACAACTTCGAGTGTAGAGTCTCCAACCTTCAGAGGAGTGGGTGCAACACGGACATTAGACATGATTTTTGTCTTGTCCATGTTCATTCTGAGGCCCACTTGTTGAGAGGCTCTACTAAGGCCATCGAGCATTGTGCCTAGATCCTCCAAGGTCTCAGCCATGACTACGATATCGTCCGCGAATCGAAGGTGGGTGATGTACTCGCCGTTGATATTTATGCCAAATCCGTTCCAGTCCAGAAGCTTGAAGACATCTTCCAGGGCGGTGGTAAACAGTTTTGGAGATATGACGTCTCCCTGTCTTACCCCTCGCTGCAACTGGATAGGTTTCGAGTCCCGATCCTGGAGGCGGACCGACATTGTGGCGTTTTTGTACAAACCCCTCAACACTTCGATATATCGATAGTCAATTTGGCACCTTTGGAGAGACTGTAGCACTGCCCAGGTCTCGACCGAATCGAAGGCTTTCTCATAATCCACAAACGCCAGGCAAAGTGGTTGATTATACTCCTCGGTCTTCTGTATAATCTGCCTTAGCGTATGTATGTGGTCTATGGTACTAAAGCCTTTTCGGAAACCGGCTTGTTCGGGAGGCTGGAAGTCGTCGAGCCTGCGAGCGAGACGATTCGTAATGACTCTTGAAAACAGCTTGTAGACATGGCTCAGAAGTGAGATGGGTCTATAATTCTTCAACAAGGTTTTGTCACCTTTTTTGAAGAAGAGTACCACCACACTTCCGTGCCATGTCGTAGGCGTTTTTCCTTCGAGGATGACGGAATTGAACAACTTCTGAAGAGCCCTTAGTACCGGCGTTCCGCCTGCCTTCAAAAGCTCAGCCGTGATTCCATCATCACCCGGTGCCTTGTTGTTCTTCAGCTGTTTGAGAGCCATTCTAATCTCGTACAGACTGACGTCCGGGATATCTTCGGTATAGTGTCGGGTCAGTCTAGCTCTTGGGTCCTCGGCTAGATTTGTGACAGGTACGCGTACACTCGTGTATAGTTGTCCGTAGAACTTCTCAACCTCTTCCAATATCTCCGGCCCCGACGAAATGGCTCTGCCATCCTCTGTCTTCAGCTTGGTCAGTTGACTTTGACCAACAGACAGATCTCTTGCGAACACTTTAGAGCCCTTGTTTCGCTCAATCGCCTCTTTAATACGGTCTGTATTAAATTGGCGTAGGTCGCGAGTCAAAGACTTGGAGATCTGTCTGTTGAGGCGCCGATACTGAGCAGCATCTTCAGAGGACTGCATAACCAAGTTCCGTCTCTCTTCCATGAGTTGATTGGTGAGGTCAGAGATCTTTTTGGTTCCTTTTGAACGACGGGTTTTAAAGAACTTAGACCCAGTCGTTTGGACAATTTCCACGAACCTGTCATTGTATTCGTCCACATTTTCGCAGTCTCCTAGGCATTCGAAACGATTTTGCAACTCGAGTTGAAAGCTTTCGGGGTTTTGGAGTTGGATGGGCGCTGGGCGGAGCGTAGACTTCATCAGTCGACATCTCTCGAGCTTGGGTCTGATATTCAATGTGCCTCTTACCATTCGGTGATCGCTTCCTGTTTTGACCGAATTGATCACAGAGACATCATTGAATATATGCTTCTTCGTCGACAAGATGAAGTCTATCTCATTTTTTGTAGCGCCATTGGGATGCAGCCATGTCCACTTTCGCTGTTTTGGCTTTCTGAAGAAGGAGTTCATCATAAAGAGGCCCTCCTTCTCCATAAAGCCAGCCAGCAGTTGGCCACGTGCGTTCCTCTCTCCGTACCCAAATTGCCCCACTTTCAGCTCATTATCGCTTCGTTTACCTAGCTTCGCGTTGAAGTCCCCCATCACAACGGTAAAATGGGACCGGGAGCTATGTATGGCTCTGGAAATATCCTCATACATAGTCTCCACTTCGTCGTCGGGGTGTTCCGTGGTCGGTGCGTATACCTGTATGACCTTCAGCGAATACCGTTTGGTGATTCTGAGTATCAGGTACGCTACCCTCGCCGAAACACTCTCGATCTGGACCACGTTGTTGACAAGGGACTTGTGGACGATAAACCCGACACCACCCTGGGACTGCTGGTCGCCCTCCCGGAAATAGAGCAGGTTTCCGGATTTCAGGATTATGGTGTCCTCCCCCTCTCTTCGGACTTCACATAATCCTACGATATCCCACCGTAACCTGCTCAATTCTTCCTCAAGTTCCACTAGCTTCACGTCTGTACGCAGTGTGCGAGCGTTGAAGGTTGCCAGGGCCAGAGGTCGTCGGTGTTGGTAGCTTGGCATCCCCCGGGGATTCTTCGCACCCCTTGCCCCACCGTTACCGTGACCGCTACCGTGGTCCGGGATAGTAGGGCCGCCGGGGACTAGGGGCCGTTTTCCTGGTTGCACTATCATCTAGGAGGGTTTTGTCCTAATCACCACGCTTGGCAGGCGGGTTGGCGATCGCAGTTTTTTGCTTGATTTCGCACGCAGACGCTGCTGCCCGTCCGGTGCTACAGGAGTTTGTCGCCTCTTACGACACGCCTCCTGTTGGCGGTGGGGAAAAGTATTCTTTTACGGCCGTCCCCACACGGCACTATGTGTGGTGTCTACCCATCGTAAAATAATTGCGAATTATTGATTGTTGATTACATACAACGTCATCAAATATAATGATGGAATTCGGGAGAGCATCTTTAGGAAGAAGAACTTCATCATGCTCATTGAATCTAAAAAACTTTACCTTATCTACTCTTTTTAACACATTTTGTAAAAAGCAGTATTTAGGTTGAAAAGCTGTTTTAGAATATAAATAAACGTGACGAAACTTCAAACCATTTTCGTGTAATAATAAACTTATCATAACGTTTGTTTTCCCACAATTTGAAGGACCACAAGTTATACACCTTATTGTATTAGGCAAAAGCTTACTATGCCTCACACCCAGCTGTTTAGTATCAACATTCAAATTATTAACGTCCAACGAAAGAGTTTGTTTAACGAGCTTCATTATGGATGTGAGGGCTGGAAGTATGTGTAGCTTCCTTAAATATGATTCGAAATGTAATCTACCTAGTTAATCATTTGTTTGTTCTTTGTTTGGGTGTAGGAACAATTAAAAGTCTTAAATGAATAATAATATATCATAGGAAATTATATTTTCATAATAATATAATAATTTATCTATTAACAAATTATAAAACATACAATATTTGAATTATATTTACACTTATTAGTACTAACATACCAGAGACATAGATAGACATACCATTTAGCAAAATACAATTAATATCAGCTTATACACACGGTATAATTTATGAAAAGTAAGTACAATATAAAATTTGCGATCAAAATAAAGTATCACAATGCCCCCACGGTAAAGTTTCTATTTGATTTGACATAACTTGTCGTTTATCGTCCTGTCTATTTAAAACCAGTTTGTTAATTATCTGTGAATATATATATGTCGGAGCGTCGGGCTCTCGGACGGCACCAGAAGGGTCTCTCATTGAATTCATACTATCTACCTATGTGGGCGTACAGGGAACACGTGCGAGTGGACACTAACACTAATTACAATCACTGATTATAAACGACTAACTTTACTATAGACTAGAATGTAAAGACTGGTTCATAATTAAATCAATATTGTCCACAGTTAAATTTAACAGAAAGATCAAAGTTACTGAATTAGTTTAACAAAGCTAGAGACGCCTAAATTAAATAGATTGGGAGCGATTGACGAATTTGTGAACCACGCCCAGTCACCACCACGTCCAAAACCCGAATGTGCAATGACTCTAACACTGAGTCCCAAAATCTCTACGTTCCAGGGCTCTGTACCTAAAGTTTTTGTAAAGCTATTAATCCATCAATACTGCACTTGAACGGGTCCACAACTACGTCAGGCAACATGGAGATTTATGTCACCTTCGTTCCCAGGCGCGCACTTAACTCTGGCATAAGAGCTTTGGCGCTGCTTAAAATTCCATAGCAATAAACTAGCTAACACATTGAAAGTGTTGTGAGAACATTAAGTTATTTAATTTATTGCGCCCCGCGCGCCGACACGGCGATCCTGACTCTCACACGTCCTCGTGTGGATCAGCATTTAAGTCGTCATGTAATATGACAACCTCACTCATGTAACTTAAAGTACCGTTCGGTTATCCTACAATACCACTATGAGTAGGAAGGTGCATGTCAGTAAAATGTCAGGTCTCCACAGATTCAAATCAAAACTACAAAGTTTTCAACTCAGTCAAGAACAAATCTAGTTTCAACTAGAATCTTAAAGTTATTTCAACCAAAACTAAGGCCAAGGTTAACGTAACTAATACCCGCGACACACTGTCACGCACTATCGGAACGCATCCGACCCTCGGAATCACCATCCGATACCACCAGCACTCACGGCCAGTCACAATGGCACTCACGGCCAATCACCATCGGTACTCACGACCGAACACAAAGGCACTCTCATGGCCTCACCATCGGTATTGATGACCGATCACAACGGCACTCTCATGGCCGATCACAAAGGCACTCCCATGGCCTCATCATTGGTACTCACGACTGATCACAACGGCACTCTCATGGCCGATCACAAAGGCACTCTCATGGCCTCACCATCGGTATAGATGACCGAACACAACGGCACTCTCATGGCCGATCACAAAGGCACTCTCATGGCCTCACCATCGGTATAGATGACCGATCAGCAGCTATCGAAACAAATTCAATCAACTGCCAAACCCATGACCTCATTACTCATCATCGCCGCGCAGTCTCCGACCAGCAAAACTGGGTTAGGAATATGACCTACGATCGACAACAAGACAAGGCCCTGAGTACTCTTAGTCATGTTAACCAGCCATAATTTTCTACAAAAGATACTACAACAATATCATCATTATTGCCACTATCCGTTTTTAAACTCATTAGCTCTCTTTCAATCTCATTAGCGCCGACAACGGCTAAACCTGACTATTTCTCGTTCTGTGGGGACGTAACATTTCAGCATCACTCGATAGCAATGAACAACTGAGTAATGATTTTAAAATCACATCGGTCATTACCTCAAATCAAAACAAATTAAATAATCTTATTGCATAATGTAAGTACTGGTACATAAAGATAACACATTACTTACATAGGTTGTACCTATAAGGCGTCACTAACCGTGTGGAATGTTATCATTAAAAATAATTCAGACACGATCAGTCCATAAAATCAAAATAAAACATACTCTAATAAAATAAAAATAACATTATCAGAATTAAAATTCAAAATTTAGATGAAATCAAAATTTAATAATAATCAAAATTTAATCAAAATCAAAATTTAAAATTTAATCAAAATGTAAAATTTAATTAAAATTAAAATTCAATCAGAACCAAAATTTAATTAAAATCAAATCAAATCAAAATTAAAAACAGAGAGAAATCAGAAAGTTTAGTACTTGCACACAAACTTTAGATAGGTACTGCTCATAAAAGCCTATCAGTTTTCTGAGAGCGACAACTGATAAAAATTTAATTGAATCAAGAATATTGTTGAACTACCCCATACTATATTGGCATGTCTACAACAGAATCAATTATTTTTTTTTATAATCCTAGATCAGAATAAATAAAAGGAAATGTCAAATCTAATATCAGCAATCCTAGTAGTCCTAAATACAAACTACTAACTTATTTTAAAATACTAACGATTTTAAACTCAATATCAATCATCAAGAATTAACCGAGTGTAATAACAATGTCCATAATTTTGACAATACTCATGCGTTTTCATTTTTACATTGCTTCTATGCAAATTCGTTATAACAACTAGAATTCAATGACCCTAAATAGTTAGGATAGTTTTGGTCTAACATGAATCCAGTTATCATGTTTTTTTTTTTATTTAAACAAAATCACCAACATTAATTTTGAAATGCGTCCTTGGTTTTCTCAAATCTCTTTTTATTTTTACCTAAATACGAATTGAAATTCTTATACCATAGCCATTGTTTATTTATGTAATGTTTGGATTGGAACACTACAACAGACTTGAAAATATGGCATAATTAGAAACAATCTGACAGCATTAGAAATGTTCTAAAATTGCATCTTTTCGGTGAATAATACCAGACATTCAGTGATTTGATTATTATCAAATTAAGTGTAGTCAACTTTATTGCGAGTAATTTGTTAAAAAGTTGCAGTCAGAAACAAGTGTAAAATCGTAGCTAGCAAAAAATATCGAAAATGTTTATGGTTAAGTAGGTAGGTAGGTACTTAACGATTGAATTCCTCCACATGAGACCCCAAAGCTCAAGTGCTTCACTTTTTTTTTTTTTTTTATACGATCCCTTTTTTATTAATTATATTGGTTTCAAGGCTTTAGTGTTTTAAACAAGGTCTCTTTACAAAAAATCCCTTGTTCGATGGATTCCAAAAGAAGTATGACATCATTATGTCAGCATTATTATTATAAAATGGAATGTAGTTACTTACATTTCCTAGAGATTTGTAAAAATACAGAAAGTGAACTTCTCAAAGGATTGGAAACTGTATTGCGATTTTCATTAAATTCATAATAGCCAATATACAGGCAAACAGTAGGTACACTTTTAGTAATGACGTCTAATGTGACACCAAAATATTTCATACGCTGCCCATATTTTTTTTTTTGCATAAGGTGTTAAAATGCATCACGAAAAATATTCGCTAGATGACAGTACTATTAGCGTATTACTTTTGCGTTGACACTAAAACATGCCTTTCCTTGTACCTAATAGTATGAAAAATCAAATGTAAGGCGTACTGAATTTATACGTGCACTGTGACTTCAGCAAATCAATATTAACACCCTCAGATCATAGAAGATCTGGGTTAACACCTAACATGTCTGTGGATGCTACTGTCCACGAAAGTGTTAAATCCGTCTTTCTTTTCATTATTAGTGTGGCAAACAACAAATGTATAGCTAGATAGAACTGAACTGAATGAACAATTTCTTTATTTAAACTAGCAATAAAACAACAGTGGTGGTTGTTCACCCTTTAATCATTATTAGAGCGTCTCTTCAGGGGACACATGAGGCACTATTCTATTTGAGATTAGGTATCTCATTTTTAATACACGTTTTATGACGATAAAACACAAATTCATTCTCCGCTCCACCACACCAGCGCTTTTAGATTGAGTCCTTCAATTCAGGTAATTGCACAACAATAATAGAACCAAAAATTTGGAAGGCGGAAAAGTAATCCTTTTAATAGTTTATAACTTTCAGTGGGAGTACCAAGTATTACTGGTAGGATTATCATTATTTCTTTAAATAAGTCAAATTAAATGATCTATGGCCGATCCAAAAAGATTCAGTTTACTGAAAATATTAACTTTCAATTTTACTATTACTTAGAATAAAATTCTTGTCTATTCTAAAGTAGGATTTTTTTTATTAATCAATTTTATCCTTCATGTAATTTTGACACAGTAATCAGTATACATTTTATTTAAATTTTCATAGTATATCTGTTTCATTAACTTTAGCACGATCAGATGGTGTGCCTACTTCACACAAATTAACCATTCGTTATTTTTTTTAACATCTTTCGAGTTTACAACAGCCGGTGCAACTCGAGCAAAGTCAGGCAAAAAGTGGTAATAATTATTTTATTATTGCCTAACCACTTATCGTGTCAAAGCCATATTATTGAGTTACAATCTAAATCTTACGAACCGTCTCAATGTACGAAAAATTACGATCAATAAATAATAAGTTACCACCACATAGTACCTATTTTCAGAAATCACACGAAAATCACAAAACAACGTATCAAATCAACAATCGATCACATAAGTATCAAAACAGACTTGAGACTGAACGTTACCACATGCAAGTGACCACATACATTATGTGTCATCCAGAAAATGTATTAACCACATTTTCTCTATTAAAAAAAAAGCAGTCTCAAAGTCAAAATAAAAATGGAACGACTGACCGTATGCAGCAATCTCCACCACCGTGCAGGCCCGGTGATGCTACTCAGCTCCTGATGATCGTACTTTACCAGAAGCTGCCGTCACCTGGACACGCGACAAACCACTCTGCAGGTGCAGAGGGTCCACGCCATTTCGCACTCGCGACGCGGAATCCCACTTCTGATGTCGGAGCGTCGGGCTCTCGGACGGCACCAGAAGGGTCTCTCATTGAATTCATACTATCTACCTATGTGGGCGTACAGGGAACACGTGCGAGTGGACACTAACACTAATTACAATCACTGATTATAAACGACTAACTTTACTATAGACTAGAATGTAAAGACTGGTTCATAATTAAATCAATATTGTCCACAGTTAAATTTAACAGAAAGATCAAAGTTACTGAATTAGTTTAACAAAGCTAGAGACGCCTAAATTAAATAGATTGGGAGCGATTGACGAATTTGTGAACCACGCCCAGTCACCACCACGTCCAAAACCCGAATGTGCAATGACTCTAACACTGAGTCCCAAAATCTCTACGTTCCAGGGCTCTGTACCTAAAGTTTTTGTAAAGCTATTAATCCATCAATACTGCACTTGAACGGGTCCACAACTACGTCAGGCAACATGGAGATTTATGTCACCTTCGTTCCCAGGCGCGCACTTAACTCTGGCATAAGAGCTTTGGCGCTGCTTAAAATTCCATAGCAATAAACTAGCTAACACATTGAAAGTGTTGTGAGAACATTAAGTTATTTAATTTATTGCGCCCCGCGCGCCGACATATATAACATGTTTTAAAGATCTTATTAAATTCATTTTACATCTTAAATTTATATTTTTATGTAATGTGTTTTCATAGTGACTCGATTTCAGTTTCTTAGTTACAGACTTCGATACACCTTTTGCTTTTTTAATCAAGGTTTTCATACTCTCGATACAATAGAGTTTTGCCCGCAAACCAATAAACTGTTTAATAATATCACCACCCATTTCATCTTTAAAAAGACCTGGTATTTTTGCATTCAAGGCAGGCATACTATAAACATTGTTCTTTTCATAATTACTGGTATCGTAATAAGCAATATTTTTTTAAATTTCTGTATAGAAGTCATTACAATTTACCAAATAAAGTAAACTGTCAGTGTCAGTATAACATAATTTTACTTTATCGTTATAGTTCTGTTTAATAAAATTATAGTGAAAATTATACATAAAATATGTTGTTTTGCATATTCAAGAACTGAAAACCCTATGTATATTGGTCTATCTAAAATAATCTTTTCTAATTTTAATTGAATTGCAACAAAATTTTCTGAAAATACGGATACACTTTTTAAGTTGGGTTTTGATATTAGTTTTTCTGCCCCAATTTCTTTATTGGTTTTATTATTCATATCTCTCCATTTTGTAACCAATCTAACGTCAACCTGTTTTCTTCTGTTTTCAATAGTCTTTCCAAAAATAGCGTTATTCAAAAGTTTAAAAAAGTCTTTTTCAAATGTGGAAGATGACTTTTGACGCAAATTTGTATTTAAATCTATGTATTTAGCTAAAAAATTATGCTGTCGAAAACGTATCACTCGATGAACTTTTTTCAATACTAAACCATTTCGCATGCATTCTTTTAAGTATACATAATGGATAACGTAATGAAACTTGTCATATAAATTTGCTATGAGTTTTCTGGTTTTGCCACCGGGTGGAATATGTTTTTCCGGTGCAAATGGTAAATCACTATGAATTGAATGTAAGTTATCAGGATAAACCAGATCCACTTCTAAAATGTATCCATATTCAGCATCATCAGGTATGGTCAATATATTTAAACTTTTAATTTCATCATCAGATAAAAATTTAAAGTCAGACATAGGCATTTTCTGCATCATAGCATAACCGTACAGATTATTACAATCTAAGTAAATAAGATAGCTAGATGGTGCTGATTCATCATAGTTGGGCATGTATTTATTATTTGCCTTAGCATGTCGAAGCGAGCACTGAGCTAACCCACCACGTATTCCGTTTTCTATCATTTCGTACATATCTTTATCATCTATCAAGTCTAATTTAACTCGTGTATATAAAAGCATGGCATCCCAACTTAAGCCTGGAGAAGTAACATAATAAGCTGGGTCAAGTTTATAATACATGAGACTACTATTTCTAAACTTTTCAAAAATATCACATAAAAGCAACACATCACATTTCAAATATAAGTCTGTATAATCTCCGAGTGATTTAACGTTAAAGACTTTCCAAATTGCATGTGCTCGAGAATAATCCTCTTCACTAATGTGTTCTCCAGTTAGACTATTGTAAAAGTGTTCTATTCTTGGTAAGCTTTTTTCTTCAAATCGTTCACATGAATCCATGTAATCATAGGGATATACACCTTTTTGACGAAGTAAATAGAATTGTTCCTTAGAATTAAATATTTTGTTTAAGTGTTTCAAATCTGTGTCTGCTAAAGTTTTACTTAAAATATCTAAACTAGAACTAAGAAACTGAAATGAGTCTAAAAACTTTATTTGAATTGCTGAAGGAAAATTTCGATTTTTCAAATATTTTGTGAATGATATATATTTTTCTTTAGTCTTCGGAATAACTTTGATATCACCTTCATATTTCGATAATTCTTTAACAAATAAATGAGCATCATAGTTTGCTAAATTGTGGAAAATTACTGGCACAAAAGGGCATTCTCTATATAATAAGTTGCATTTAGTATGAGCAGCACCTCTGTATTCACCAGTTATATGATCATGATCAGCGACTTTATCAGTAATTATAAGTGGTAGCTTACAAATATGACAAATACTAGCATTATGATATTCATCTTTTTGTGATTGAGTCAACGGTAACATGGGTTCCTTCTTTCTTAGTATTTTTTCTATGCATATTACATCCTTGATTAGACGTTTAATAAATACTTTAACACAATCTGATCCCCTATACAGCACAAGTTTATTAAGATTTTCGTCATGCGAACAACAAATGTAACATGCAAAACATGAAGGTTGATGTAATTTATAAGTTTCAGTATAACAACTGTTTTTTTCATGATTTTTTCTTTATGTGTATACCTAGATTAATTGGTTAAAATCTGTTCTTTTTTTTCTGTCGGCAAGCTTATTTTCTTTGAATGCTGTATTTACCTGTAAAGGCATATCTTTTGGATTCTAGCTTTCTAATAATGTAACGATGCATGTAAATTGATATGTTGTTGGTAAATCTTCAACAATAAATAAATAAATAAATGATTGTTTAATAGTAAACTTTCAAAATCTGCATAAATAACAAAATTAATTTTTTGTCGCCTTTCATAATTTTTGAATTCTAATTTACAATTTTTACTTGGTAAAACTGTTAAAACTTTTGAACAAGTGTGTGATTTATATTTTTCTTGTGTTACATAAAACTGAAGACAACTTTCACATAAGTATGTTTTACCATGATGTTTATTTAATTGTCGACGAGTAAGTTTAGCCAAGTCTTTTATTAAACAATAATGACCTCTTGATTTCTGCTCAAAATACAAAAGGTTGATATGATTTTCTTTTCTCTGCTTTGTCATATACAGTGTGTCCGGGCATGTAGTGATCAAACTTTAAGGGCGTAATCTATGGATAATTTTATCGGTGAAAATAATTTAAATTTGGGGCTTGACCCATTTCTCGCATATTTACAAGGATTTAAGTTTTTAATTTTAAGTTTTCACCTCTTACTTCAAAAACAAGTGATAGCGTGGGTAACTTAACATTAATAAGCAAATATTTTATATCATGCGATAGCCAATAAAATTATCTACTAGTAGAAGTAGAAAACACATACAAGTTTCATACATTTTAAGGGAGTAAGAATGGATTTAATTAGAAATAAACATGATTTTTTTATTATTTCCCAACACAAGAAAAACCAGGTCGTTAAGGTATGTTTTATTTGCATTGTATTATTAGTATTTGAGCCATTCTACAAAACGAATGTAAATTTATTAGTCTACGTCTATTAGTTTCGACGTAATTGTTGAACAGAGATACCCATTCCCAGCGGTTCCCATAGTGATCGGAATAGGTTGTGTGATTCTTTCAGGCAGTGCATTTTCGCATGTCGCGTGCGCTATGGAAACCGCTGGGAAGGGGTATCTTTGTTCAACAATTACGTCGAAACTAATAGACGTAGACTAATAAATTTACATTCGTTTTGTAGAATAGCTGAAATACTAATAATAAAATGCAAATAAAATATACCTTAACGACCTGGTTTTTCTTGTGTTGGGAAATAACTGAAAAAGTTGTGAAAAAAATCATGTTTATTTCAAATTAAATCCATTCTTACACCCTTAAAATGTATGAAACTTGTATCTGTTTTCTACTTCTACTAATAGATAATTTTATTGGCTATCGCATGATATAAAATTTTTGCTTATTAATGTTAAACTACTCACGCTATCACTTGTTTTTGAAGTAAGAGGTGAAAACTTAAAATTAAAAACTTAAATCCTTGTAAATATGCGAGAAATGGGTCAAGCCCCAAATTTAAAGTATTTTCACCGATAAAATTGTCCATAGATTACGCCCTTAAAGTTTGATCACTACATGCCCGGACACACTGTATAATGGGCCTCATCATCATCATCATTTCAGCCATAGGACGTCCACTGCTGAACATAGGCCTCCCCCAATGATTTCCATGTTGATCGATTGGCAGCGGTCTGCGTCCAGCGCTTCCCTGCTACCTTTACGATGTCGTCGGTCCACCTTGTAGGTGGACGTCCCACGCTGCGTTTTCCGGTACGCGGCCTCCATTCCAGAACCTTTCTGCCTCATCGGCCGTCAGTTCTGCGTACTATGTGCCCTGCCCATTGCCACTTCAGCTTGCTAATCCGTCGGGCTATGTCAGCGACTTTGGTTCGTTTACGGATCTCCTCATTTCTGATTCGATCTTGCAAAGAAACACCAAGCATAGCCCTCTCCATAGCACGCTGTGCAACTTTGAGCTTCTGTATAAGGCCTATAGTGAGAGGCCACGTTTCCGAGCCATAAGTTATCACTGGTAACACACATTGGTTATACACTCTAGTCTTCAGGCATTGAGGTATTTTGGACGAAAAGATGTTGCGTAGTTTCCTGAACGCTGCCCAGCCGAGTTGGATTCGACGATTGACCTCCTTCTCGAAATTGGACCTACCTAGCTGGATCGTTTGTCCGAGGTAGACATACTTGTCGACAATCTCGAGAATTGAGCTCCCAACTGAAACTGGGTAGGGCGTAACATGGACATTCGACATAAGCTTCGTTTTGTCCATGTTCATCCTCAGGCCTACCTGTTGGGAAACTCGATTAAGGTCTTCGAGCATTGTGCCAAGATCTTCCAACGATTCTGCCATGACCACAATATCGTCGGCAAACCGAAGGTGAGTGATGTACTCGCCATTAATGTTTATGCCGAATCCTTTCCATTCCAGGAGTTTGAAAGCGTCTTCCAATGCAGCGGTGAACAGTTTCGGAGATTATAACATCTCCCTGCCTAACGCCTCGCTGCAGTGGAATCGCCCTCGTGCTCTGCTCCTGTACTCGGACCGACATGGTGGCGTTTTTGTACAAGCACTTCAGCACCTCGATATACCGATAGTCAATACGGCACCGCTGGAGAGATTGTAACACTGCCCAAGTCTCAATCGAATCGAAGGCCTTCTCATAGTCCACGAACGCCAAGCATAGTGGCAAGTTATACTCCTCAGTCTTCTGTATAACCTGCCGCAGCGTATGGATGTGGTCTATGGTACTATAACCTTTTCGGAATCCGGCTTGTTCGGGAGGCTGGAAGTCATCGAACCTACGCGCGAGACGGTTCGTGATGACTCTCGAAAACAGTTTGTAGACATGACTCAGAAGCGAGATGGGTCTGTAATTCTTCAGCAAGGTCTTATCACCTTTCTTGAAGAAGAGCACCACCACGCTTCTGTTCCATGCCTCTGGCGTAGTTCCCTGGAGTAGGACGGAGTTAAAGAGTCTCTGAAGGACTTTCAGTATCGGTGTTCCACCCGCATTCAGAAGCTCCGATGTTATTCCGTCATCACCCGGTGCCTTGTTGTTCTTTAGCTGTTTGAGAGCCATCCTAATCTCGTATAGGCTGATGTCCGGGATATCTTCGGTATAGTGTCGAGTTAGCTTAGCTCTTGGATCTGAAGTTGAGCTATCAACGGGTTTGGTGACCGAGGTATATAGCTGTCCATAAAACCTCTCGATCTCACCTAGAACCTCGGCTTTTGTTGACATTACACTACCGTCTGCCGTCGTTAGCTTCGTCAGCTGGCTTTGCCCAATAGAGTTGTCTCTTGCGAACACTTTGGAGCCTTGGTT
This sequence comes from Ostrinia nubilalis, assembly GCF_963855985.1. Lineage (NCBI taxonomy): Eukaryota > Metazoa > Arthropoda > Insecta > Lepidoptera > Crambidae > Ostrinia > Ostrinia nubilalis. The sequence goes on along the minus strand of NC_087118.1, from coordinate 10,220,821 downwards.
CCGCTCTATCGCCTCTTTAATACTGTTTGTATTAAAGTTGCGAATATCATGTCGCAAGGACTTCCTTATCTGTCTATTGAGCTGCCTGTATGCCGTAGCGTCAACGGAGGACTGCAGCGTCATTGCACGTCGTTCTGCCATGAGGTTGAGGGTGTGGTCGGTGAGCTTTTGCGGCTTGTCTTTACGACGAGGTCTAAAGAATTTAAACCCAGCCGCCTGGACAGTTTCTACGAACCCGTTATTGATCTCATCCACTGACTCGCAGTTTTCCAGGCATGCAAAGCGATTTGACAACTCGAGCTGAAAGCTCTCGGGGCAGTGGATATGGGAATTGTAGGGTCGGAGCGTAGACTTCATCAGACGGGACCTTTCTAGCTTGACGTTAATATTTAGTATGCCTCTGACCATTCGGTGATCACTACCGGTTTTCACCCTGTTGATCACGGAGACATCACTAAATATTCGTCGCTTTGTGGTCATGATGAAGTCAATCTCATTTTTCGTAGAACCATCGGGACTCATCCATGTCCACTTCCTATGAGGCGGCTTCTGGAAGAAGGAGTTCATCGCAAAGAGGTCTTCCTTCTCCAGAAATTCGGCCAGCCTCTGCCCCCTGGGGTTCCGTTGCCCACATCCAAATTGCCCCACTCTCAGCTCATCATCACTTCGCATGCCCAGCTTCGCGTTGAAGTCCCCCATAACAACATTGAAGTAGGTTTTAGTAGTATGTATGGCCCTACTTATGTCCTCATACATAGCCTCTACTTCCTCATCTGGGTGTGTAGAGGTCGGTGCGTATACCTGAATTACCTTCAGCAAGTATCTTTTGGATACTCTGAGTATCAGGTAAGCAACCCTGCTCGACACACTTCCGATGGTGATGATGTTGTTAATGAGGGACTTGTGGACGAGAAACCCGACACCACCTTGGGACAGTTGTTCGCCCTCCCGGTAGTAGAGTAGGTTGCCGGATTTTAGGATGATCGTGTCCTCGCCCTCTCGTCGGACTTCCGATAGTCCCATTATACTCCATCGCAACCTACTCAGTTCGTCTTCCAACTCTGTGATCCTTTCGTCAGTCCTCAATGTGCGTATATTATGCGTTACCAGGGCCAGTCGTCGTTGGTGTGGGTAGCCAGTCCGCCTCCGGAGATTCTTAGCACCCCCCGCCCCGCTGCTACCCTGACCGCTACCGTAGCCAGGAACTGCGGGGCTACCGGAGACTGGGGGCCTGGTCGCTGTTGTGTTCCTCATTGGGGGGATCATTGCCGATACTCGCCACGCTTGGCAGGCGGGTTGGCGAGCGCAGTTTTTTGTAAGTTTCGCACGCAGACGCTGCTGCCCATCTCGTGCTACAGGATTTTGTCGCCTCTTACGACACGCTTACGACTCCTGTTGGCGGTGGAGAATTGTATTCTTTACGGCCGTCCCCACACGGCACATATAATGGGCCTGTGATACGATTATTTTTATCTAATCCATAAATGCTAACACTAATAGAAGGATTATTTTTTTCGAATAATCTAATATCTGTGTATGATGGTGGGAAGTTCATTCCTTTAATGTTTAAAACTGACGAGTAAAACGGATATGAACTTGTTCTATTAACGTTTTTTGTACATGGAAATAAAGCAGCCACTATACTCCAAGCAAAACAATGATTGTCATAATTTTTCACATTTAGACAACTTTTAGTACTACTTATTTCTTTAGGTAGTTCTAAATAGCTACCCCCCCTTAGAGGGGAGTATTTATTAATGTTTATTTCTAAATGACTCACAGAGTTAAAACACCAGCCTGATTCACAGTGTTGAAATTCGCTTAGTTTATTAATTAACTTATTCTGCGTTTTTGAATACAGTTCAGATAAATCAGTGTTTTTAAATATAGTCTCATACTTGGCATTAAATGATTTCATTTGAATTTCATTTGAGCCAGGTAATTCGAAATAAGCAAACAATTCAAAATTAAGTTTTATGGAACCATGTTTAACTAAATTCATGACTATTAGTTTTTTCACATCGTCTGTGATTTTGTCTAAAAATTCCTCAGGAGTTGAAGAATCATTACCATCAGAGTTAACTCTATAAGTAACTATTCTCTCTCTAAAAGCTGTGGCTATAATATTAATGTTATTAAAACTTGTTTTCAATAAGCAATTCTTTTTATGTAAATTAGTTCTTAAATGAAATCTGAAAGAACTTTCTAATATTTTAATATTACAATCAGTACAAAACTTTACTTTATTTGTATTTATATTTTCATTCAAGGCTTTGGAGCGGTATTTGTCTGAAAGAATAGAAATATAAACGTTAATAATTATATTTTAATAAGCATGAATGATACCATAATACAATTCTAAAACTAATCTAAGGTAAGGTTATTTAAATAAATCAGGCAAATAATAAATGTATTATTTATTTAGTCATTATAATATTACTTATATTCATTATTCATGATTATAAGAGACTAATAAAACTGATTAGGTATATTCGTTAACATTATAGAAGGGGAATAAAACTGATTATATTCATTAACATTATATGAGGCTAATGCCTGTTTTCATCATAAATCCCTATTTTATAAGTGACCCTATGAAAACAAAATTCATAAGTGTCACTTAAAAATTAGATATTGATGGTGAAAACGGGCATTGAAAACTAATCATTTTCAAGAATTCAGCATTACATTTTTACTGATTCGGTGAACTAACATAGGTGATCGGACAATCTTTAAAGTTCTTCTTAACTTCTTTTAAAAACTTAACTAAATAGCGGTATGCTGGATTGTCGTCATCTATTTTAGTTTTCACCGTTACTACGTTATATAAGCATGGCGCCACCTGTTCATAGGTGAAATATTTTCGATTTCACTACACATGTAGAGCTTAAGATCTGCAAAACGCAAGCCTCTAATATCTGTATTGTATTGTTTGGAAATACCGTTAGATCCACGACGACATAAATATGATATAAGCTCATCTCTTTTACCGGATTTTTTATCTTCATCCTCATCCGAATCGGTGCCCATAATATCTTTCGCAGTGACCTTGGTGGACAACGGCCCAGCAAGTGGTTGTGCAACACTGGCATTATTCTTCACCTTATGCTTCTGACTTTTCTTTGTTTTTTCTTCACGCTTAGCTCTATATCGCGCGCGCGGCGCTCGGAGCCGTAACACGTATACTAGACCCGCTGCGTAAAAAAAAATCGTTTGAGTGGTAAAAATTATAAAATAATGGACAAAGTTTATACCCAAGTGAAGCTCGTAAACTAAGCTACAGTTTGGTGAAAACAGTGCAGTTATAACTATACGCATTCGTGAGCAGTAATCAAAAACATTTCAAAATAAAATTAACGGACACAACACAACAGTGCACTACAGTGGACGAGCGACGTGAATCATCATCATCGCGTCGACGAACGAGTGCCCGAGCGCAATACGAATCACCGGGGTCATCGACCTCTGTTGAACACTGCTACAGACACAAACTTTCGACCGTATCTGACAAGCTACGTTGGCGCAATCGGTACGAGCTGAGTTCTACCCCGCTCAGAATCAGAGAGCCGTGGTTCGAGTCCGAGAGGCAATCTTATTTTTGCTTTTTATTTTTTCTTTTGCTGCGTCACTACTGTTCAAAATGTCTGTACCGAAACAGAGGGGCAAAATTCACAACCATAAATGCCATAAATGTGGGAAAAATTGCGATGCACGAGATACAGTTCAATGTGTTAAGTGTAATAATCGATACGAGTTTGATTGCGTTGGCCTATCGGAGAAACTGTATCGTATCATGGACAAAGGTTGGAAATGTACTACCTGTTCCCAAAAACAGAGTAAAGCCAAGACTTCCAATTCAGGCCCCACAAATATAACATTAAGGAAACGCAAAGAGATGGTAAAAACGTCTAAAACCATCAACTCGCCACAAACATCAGAGACCCCCGAAAGAGCAACACGTTTAACATCCCCCTCTATATCACCGGTATGTGAATTGGACGACTATGTTGACTCCCATAATATAACAAGAGATATAGAATCGGATGAATCTTACATAGGCACAGAGCGAATGTCAAAGAGTGTAGAACACACATTGCCCAATAATACTTTGACCGAATATGAATTGAGAGAAGAGAATGAGCAATTAAAAATAAATCTCATTTCTACTGAGTCTGAGTTAGAAAACAAAATACTCGAAAACAATGACCTGAATAAATGCATAATAAAGCTGACAAAAGAACTCAATCTATTACGGAGTCTTTGTCTAGCTCCCTGCCCAGTGCCAAAGCAACCTACTATGCAGATATCCCGTTTTTACACGCCTCAAAAGTCGCACATTGCTTCGGAAAGGAAGACCGCTGACAACACCCACGACTTCAGCTATCTTCAAAGAAAAATTACGGCACTTAAACAATCACTTTTAAATGCCCAAACCGAAATAGATAATCTTAACGTACAGATTAGTAATCTTAAACAAAAATTAAATATGGGAAGTACAATCAACGGCCAAATAATGGAAAGAAATGTATCGGCAAATAGCCCTAGCAGTATACAACACCAACATGAAGAATCATCCCATAAACAAACGAAAAAACCGCATACCATTTATATTGTAGGCGATGAACAACTAAGAGGTTTATCTACTGCTATATTGAGTTCCAGAATGGGAAAATGGAACGACAAATATACTACTTCTGCGACTATTCTAACTGATGCTTCAAGTTCTGAAATGTTACAGTGCTGTCAAAGTCTATCAAAACAATTGACTAAAGACGATATAGTTATTTTAGGGTTTGGTACTCATGACAATTGTATTCATAAATTTCACTCTAATTTGTGCATTGCTATTGATATGCTTTCTAAATCCACTATTTACATTGTTCCTATACTTAGAAATGCATACTTTAATGAGATTCAATTATTTAATTGCATGAAATTGTGGACAAAACACTTTGAAAAATGTACTCTAGTTGACATTAATGATTTGACCTCATATTCTGACTATAATTTAAAAAGACTTATTTGTAATAAAATTAATGTAATTATTGATTATTGTGAATATAAAAACCAATTTTTGACATGTAAAAATCTACGTAAATTAATGAAAAATAATCTAAAACAAGATTATGTCACACGCACCGACAAATTACCAAAGAGAGGCACGATCCCTTTCTATTTTAAGGTTCTGAACAATTCAGTTAACAGTAATAATGACCAATTACTATTAAATTCTGTAGTAGTTGATGTACCAACCGATACTAATGGTAGTAAAATGTTTTTTCGAGACTAAAGACTCTAACTTTGTAATCTTGCATCAAAACATTGCTAGTATTTTATCAAAAAAAGAAATATTAGACCTTATCATTTTGGATTTAATTGAAGAAAATAGGGAACCTGATATTGTATGTCTAACAGAAACTTTTCTAGAGTCAGGTCAAGAGAATTATGTAAGACTTGACAATTATCAAATGGTATCTTCCTTTTGTAGAAATAAAAAGCGAGGTGGTACATGCATATTAGCAAAAAAGGGCATCGCTTGTAGAGACTTATTATGTATCAAAAAATATGCCACCCAAAAAACTTTTGAATGTAGTGGTATCGAGCTCTTAGGAAATAATTTGATTATCATTTGTTTGTATAGAATACCAATGTCGGATCCAAATGTTTTCTTGACAAATCTTGACAATTTATTAAATGACATATTCCACAAATTTAAATATAAAATTAAAATTGTCTTAGCTGGTGACTTAAATATTAACACACTAAATAAGAACAAAATTACAGAGAATCTGCAGGACTTGCTTCAGAATTACAATTTAACACAGCATATCACAGTACCGACTCGTAAGAAGTCATGTATTGACCATTTAATTAGTAACATAGATGACGCCTCTCCCGAAGTTTTACCACTTCATATTTCCGATCATGAAACTGCACAGTTACTGAGTTTCCGCATAAAAAATAAATACAAAGGACCCCTATCGTATTCCTTTTTTAGGCGTGACTATAGTCGTGAAAATATGTATAAATTTAAAAAACACCTAAAAAGCATTACATGGACAGAAGTTTATAACGAAACTGACATTAATAAAAGTTTCAATAAATTTCATGAATTATTCACGCTTCTCTATAAACTTTGTTTTCCAAAAATTAAAATAAACGTTGACTTATTAAAAAGATATAAAAACAATTGGGTGACTAATGGATTGAAACTGAGTTGCAGAAAGAAACGGAAACTACGATATAACTATTACAACAATAAAACACAACATAATATAAACAAATATTCAAAATATTCAAAACTTCTGAGAAAATGTATCTATGTCTCTAAAAGAATATCTAACATTGACTTTATGCGTAAGAGTGAAAATAAGTGTAAGGCATCTTGGACCCTAATTAAAAAAGAATTAAATAACACAAAATATTCTCTTAAACATATTAAAAAGCTACAGGTAAATAATTTGACTCTGACGAATCCCCATAGCATAGCTGCAGCCTTTAATGATCAATTTGTAAATGAATCCAATAATTATGACCAAAGTAAATTTAAAATAAATAATACCAACCAAACACTAAGATTAAGCTCTATGTTTCTAAAGCCTGTTGTGGAGACAGAAGTAAAAACAGTGGTAATGTCTCTAAAAAACACAAAAGCAGAAGGATTTGATGAAATATGTACTAAAGTTCTGAAGGATTGTGTGAGTGAACTTATTACTGTTCTAACTCACCTAATTAACTTGTCTTTTTCCTCTGGCGTATTTCCAGAACAACTTAAACTCACTACTGTAAAACCTTTGCATAAAAAAGGTAACGAGGATGAAATTGATAATTATCGTCCTATTGCCATCATATCAGTTTTTTCTAAGATATTTGAAAAGTGTTTCTACAAACAGCTGGTTGAATACTGTAACAGGTTTAATTTATTACATAGAGATCAATACGGATTCCAAAAAAATAAATCCACCACTTTGGCCATACATAGGTTTTTGGAAACTGTTTTAACAGGTATAAATAATAAAAAATTGACAACTGGTATATTTATTGATCTGTCTAAGGCATTTGATCATGTATCACATCAACTACTAGCACAAAAGCTTGATATGATTGGTGTACGGGGACTCGTGTTGAAATGGATAATGTCATATACTAGTAATAGAAAACAATGTGTAGTTGTAGATACATTAAACAATAAAAATGAGATAATATCGTGCTCATCACAATATAAATATAACCAATGTGGTGTACCACAAGGTAGCGTATTAGGGCCAATTTTATTTATTATATACATCAATGACATTTTTAATGCAACTGGACATCATCAATGTATCGCATTTGCAGATGACATATCTATTACAGTAACCTCAAATAACATAGTGACAGAACATGAGAATGACGTAAATGCAACTATTAATGACATAATTAAATTTCTTGACATGCATAGTTTAAAAATTAATCTGACTAAAACAAAATATATACAATTTAATAAATATAAACATATTAATCTTGACATTAAATATAAAGATATAGACATTAATAAAGTAGATCAAATTAAATTTTTGGGAATAATAATTGACAAAGATCTTAATTGGAAAAACCATATAGATAGTATTTGTAGCCGTATCAATTCATTTGTTTATGCTCTGAAGTGTGTCAGATCAGTCACTAATCTAGGTACGGCAATCACGGCCTACCATGCTTATGTGGGGTCTTTATTACGGTATGGACTATTGATATGGGGCAATAGCCCTCATATCAATAGAGCATTTATTGCTCAAAAAAAATGCCTTAGAGCAATGTATGGTGTTCCCCCGCGTACGTCCTGCCGTCCTCTATTTAGTCAGACGCAATTACTAACTCTGACTTCTCTTTACATATTTGACACATGTGTATTTGTTATGCAGAATAAGCACTTATTTAAACGGGCATGTGATTACTATCCAAGAAATAGTAGAGATGCAAACAGGTTGGTACTTCAGGTCACCCCAAAAACAGTGCAGTACAAAAATAGCTGTTTAATCATGTGTATTAAAATCTATAACAAAATACCCAAAGAATTTAGGACATTAAACATTTGTAATTTTAAGAAACATTTGAGTAAATGGTTGCTATCACTGACACTTTACGACTTAAAAGAGTTCTTTGACTTGCTGTAGTTTTGTTCTTCTTTAGAATCGTCGCTAATATTGTGGTGTTTCTATTTTAACTTTTGCATGCTAATAATTTTAGCTAAACATGTATAGTTCTCACTGTCTGTACCTAACATCTTTATATACCATGTTTAATTGCAAATAAATGATTATGATTATGATTATGATTATAATAAAAAAAGTTTTAGGTTAGAGTCTAGTTTTAATTCATCATCATCATCATCATTTCAGCCACAGGACGTCCACTGCTGAACATAGGCCTCCCCCAATGCTTTCCATGTTGATCGATTGGTAGCGGCCTGCGTCCAGCGCTTCCCTGCTACCTTTACGATGTCGTCGGTCCACCTTGTAGGTGGACGTCCCACGCTGCGTTTTCCGGTACGCGGCCTCCATTCCAGAACCTTTCTGCCCCATCGGCCGTCAGTTCTGCGTACTATGTGCCCTGCCCATTGCCACTTCAGCTTGCTAATACGTCGGGCTATGTCAGCGACTTTGGTTCGTTTACGGATCTCCTCATTTCTGATTCGATCTCGCAAAGAAACACCAAGCATAGCCCTCTCCATAGCACGCTGTGCAACTTTGAGCTTCTGTATAAGGCCTATAGTGAGAGGCCACGTTTCCGAGCCATAAGTTATCACTGGTAACACACATTGGTTATACACTCTAGTCTTCAGGCATTGAGGTAATTTGGACGAAAAGATGTTGCGTAGTTTCCCGAACGCTGCCCAGCCGAGTTGGATTCGACGATTGACCTCCTTCTCGAAATTGGACCTACCTAGCTGGATCGTTTGTCCGAGGTAGACATACTTGTCGACAATCTCGAGAATTGAGCTCCCAACTGAAACTGGGTAGGGCGTAACATGGACATTCGACATAAGCTTCGTTTTGTCCATGTTCATCCTCAGGCCTACCTGTTGGGAAACTCGATTAAGGTCTTCGAGCATTGTGCCAAGATCTTCCAACGATTCTGCCATGACCACAATATCGTCGGCAAACCGAAGGTGAGTGATGTACTCGCCATTAATGTTTATGCCGAATCCTTTCCATTCCAGGAGTTTGAAAGCGTCTTCCAATGCAGCGGTGAACAGTTTCGGAGATTATAACATCTCCCTGCCTAACGCCTCGCTGCAGTGGAATCGCCCTCGTGCTCTGCTCCTGTACTCGGACCGACATGGTTGCGTTTTTGTACAAGCACTTCAGCACCTCGATATACCGATAGTCAATACGGCACCGCTGGAGAGATTGTAACACTGCCCAAGTCTCAATCGAATCGAAGGCCTTCTCATAGTCCACGAACGCCAAGCATAGTGGCAAGTTATACTCCTCAGTCTTCTGTATAACCTGCCGCAGCGTATGGATGTGGTCTATGGTACTATAACCTTTTCGGAATCCGGCTTGTTCGGGAGGCTGGAAGTCATCGAACCTACGCGCGAGACGGTTCGTGATGACTCTCGAAAACAGTTTGTAGACATGACTCAGAAGCGAGATGGGTCTGTAATTCTTCAGCAAGGTCTTATCACCTTTCTTGAAGAAGAGCACCACCACGCTTCTGTTCCATGCCTCTGGCGTAGTTCCCTGGAGTAGGACGGAGTTAAAGAGTCTCTGAAGGACTTTCAGTATCGGTGTTCCACCCGCATTCAGAAGCTCCGATGTTATTCCGTCATCACCCGGTGCCTTGTTGTTCTTTAGCTGTTTGAGAGCCATCCTAATCTCGTATAGGCTGATGTCCGGGATATCTTCGGTATAGTGTCGAGTTAGCTTAGCTCTTGGATCTGAAGTTGAGCTATCAACGGGTTTGGTGACCGAGGTATATAGCTGTCCATAAAACCTCTCGATCTCACCTAGAACCTCGGCTTTTGTTGACATTACACTACCGTCTGCCGTCGTTAGCTTCGTCAGCTGGCTTTGCCCAATAGAGTTGTCTCTTGCGAACACTTTGGAGCCTTGGTTCCGCTCTATCGCCTCTTTAATACTGTTTGTATTAAAGTTGCGAATATCATGTCGCAAGGACTTCCTTATCTGTCTATTGAGCTGCCTGTATGCCGTAGCGTCAACGGAGGACTGCAGCGTCATTGCACGTCGTTCTGCCATGAGGTTGAGGGTGTGGTCGGTGAGCTTTTGCGGCTTGTCTTTACGACGAGGTCTAAAGAATTTAAACCCAGCCGCCTGGACAGTTTCTACGAACCCGTTATTGATCTCATCCACTGACTCGCAGTTTTCCAGGCATGCAAAGCGATTTGACAACTCGAGCTGAAAGCTCTCGGGGCAGTGGATATGGGAATTGTAGGGTCGGAGCGTAGACTTCATCAGACGGGACCTTTCTAGCTTGACGTTAATATTTAGTATGCCTCTGACCATTCGGTGATCACTACCGGTTTTCACCCTGTTGATCACGGAGACATCACTAAATATTCGTCGCTTTGTGGTCATGATGAAGTCAATCTCATTTTTCGTAGAACCATCGGGACTCATCCATGTCCACTTCCTATGAGGCGGCTTCTGGAAGAAGGAGTTCATCGCAAAGAGGTCTTCCTTCTCCAGAAATTCGGCCAGCCTCTGCCCCCTGGGGTTCCGTTGCCCACATCCAAATTGCCCCACTCTCAGCTCATCATCACTTCGCATGCCCAGCTTCGCGTTGAAGTCCCCCATAACAACATTGAAGTAGGTTTTAGTAGTATGTATGGCCCTACTTATGTCCTCATACATAGCCTCTACTTCCTCATCTGGGTGTGTAGAGGTCGGTGCGTATACCTGAATTACCTTCAGCAAGTATCTTTTGGATACTCTGAGTATCAGGTAAGCAACCCTGCTCGACACACTTCCGATGGTGATGATGTTGTTAATGAGGGACTTGTGGACGAGAAACCCGACACCACCTTGGGACAGTTGTTCGCCCTCCCGGTAGTAGAGTAGGTTGCCGGATTTTAGGATGATCGTGTCCTCGCCCTCTCGTCGGACTTCCGATAGTCCCATTATACTCCATCGCAACCTACTCAGTTCGTCTTCCAACTCTGTGATCCTTTCGTCAGTCCTCAATGTGCGTATATTATGCGTTACCAGGGCCAGTCGTCGTTGGTGTGGGTAGCCAGTCCGCCTCCGGAGATTCTTAGCACCCCCCGCCCCGCTGCTACCCTGACCGCTACCGTAGCCAGGAACTGCGGGGCTACCGGAGACTGGGGGCCTGGTCGCTGTTGTGTTCCTCATTGGGGGGATCATTGCCAATACTCGCCACGCTTGGCAGGCGGGTTGGCGAGCGCAGTTTTGTATAAATTTCGCACGCAAACGCTGCTGCCCATCTCGTGCTACAGGATTTTGTCGCCTCTTACGACACGCCTCCTGTTGGCGGTGGGGAATTGTATTCTTTACGGCCGTCCCCACACGGCACGGTAGTTTTAATTATACAATAAGTTTTTTTTTTTTTTTTTATGTGATAGGAGGCAAACGAGCAGACGGATCACCTGATGGTAAGTGATTACCGTCCTAGGGTTGCTTACCTGATGGTAAGTGATTGATTAAGTATACATCATCATCATCATCATCATTTCAGCCACAGGACGTCCACTGCTGAACATAGGCATAAGTATACATACATTCACCTAATTCAACATATGAGACAAATAATATTAGCCTGTAGAATAGTTCTTTTTATTACGAAACTAGCGGCCGCCCGCGACTTCGTGCGCGTGGATCTCGTTTTACCCCCCCCTTCATCTATCTTACGCGGTTTAGATTTTTTCATACAAATGTTTTTTCCCGCTAACTCCCATTCCCATGGGAATTTTGCAATATCCTGTTGTAACTAAGCTTTAAGTTTAATAAGATACCTGCACGCCAAATTTCAAGAGTCTATCTTACGCGGTTTAGATTTTTTCATACAAATGTTTTTTCCCGCTAACTCCCGTTCCCGTAGGAATTTTGCAATATCCTGTTGTAACTAAGCTTAAAGTTTACTAAAGTATCTGCATGCCAAATTTCAAGAGTCTATTTTACACGGTTTAGATTTTTTCATACAAATGTTTTTTCCCACTAACTCCCGTTCCCGTTGGAATTTTGCAATATCCTGTTGTAACTAAGCTTTAAGTTTACTAAGGTACCTGCATGCTAAATTTCAAGCGTCTAACTTAAGCGGTTTAGATTTTTCATACAAATGTTTTTTCCCGCTTACTCCCGTTCCCGTGGGAATTTTGCAATATCCTGTTGTAACTAAGCTTTAAGTTTACTAAGGTACCTGCATGCCTTTCAAGAGTCTAACTTAAGCGGTTTAGATTTTTCATACAAAAGAATTTTCCCGCTAATTACCGTTCCCGTGGGAATTCCTAAGTATCCTTTAACCTGCCCAGGAGTATTAAGAATAATTGTACAAAGTTTCGTTAAAATCCGTCGAGTAGTTTTTATTTCTATAAGGAACATACAGACAGACAGACAGACAGACAGACAAAAATTTTACTGATTGCATTTTTGGCATCAGTATCGATCACAAATCACCCTGATAGTTATTTTGAAAATATATTTCATGTACAGAATTGACCACTCTACAGATTTATTATAAGTATAGATTTAGTAAGCTGTAGGTATAAAAATGTTTAGTGGCTAGTTTTATTTATTTAATAAAGTAAAACACAAGATGAACCTACGTATTATAACTAAATGATTAATGATTAATCCACTTGCACTTTTAAAACTCTAATATTTAAAAACTGAAGTTAGTTGAAAACTCGCTCACTTGAAATCACACACAAAATAATATGCACAAATGATTGGGGGGCAACGGGTCAAGATCTATAAATAGTTTCAGGATGTGCATTAGTGGAGGTTTGTTGTAAGACGTAGGAACCTTACTCGATATGGTATTCGCGAGAGAGTGTGCGCATCTTCGCAGCGCGTGGTGCATGTCAGCAAAATTTCCTTATTAGAAAGATAATCGATATCTTTACTATACTAGTATTGTCATATGACTTTCCTCGTGTGTTTAATTTATTTTATAGAATATGGGATGATAAATTTGAAGGAAGTAGGTTACCACGTAGGTACCTTGCAACAGATTTACAAAGAGTAACAGTTTATATGTGAGTAATGTTGTAGAAACGAATATGTAAGTAAATACCACTTCGTCAATATTTTATTAGTCTCAAAATATTGTCAGGTATAGTCACACGTACTTGCAGGCACCTATCTATACGAGTAGAGCTAAATCAAGATCAAAACAAAAATGTCGGTAAGTTCAATGCCAATCAAACTTTGTGAACTTAATTCTAATGAAAAGCGTTTTTATGTGAACGTATTTGTTCTTAATTTCAGGATTCCGAGTCTCTGTTCAATTTCAATGTAACTAATCAAGTGCAAGAAAATTATGGGAAACAAGTTGCTGAAGGATCGGGTGCATCAAGAAAGCGAACAAAAGAAAACGAAACATATTCGTACATCAAAATTCCTGCCGTTGGGCGAAAAGTTATCAAATTAGAAATTTATGATGCAGACCAGTTTAAAAGCGAAGGACCAGTTTGTAAATGTAACGCTGAAATATGTGGACAGCATATCGTTCAAAACATTTTTAAGGATGAAATATACCAAGCTGCCCGTGAAATAATTGATAAAATGAGTGAGAAAATGTGTAATGCAAGTGATAAGTATTTTTAATATTATTTTGACATCTGTAAAAACTCCTACAATAAATATTTATTAGTTTTACTTTGCTGTTTTATTTATTTATTTGTAATTATGATAAAAGTTTTTAATATTTGGAAATAATATAATTCGAGTTCTGAATTGTAGTCTTAAATAGAAGAAGTTTTAGTTTTCAAACTACATACATAGTACCTAAGAATAGTTTTACTAACCTACCTAGGTATACCCATCTTCTGCACCTCATGAAACTACCACACTGGTGTCTTAAGAGTTTTACTATTAACTCTTTCTGAAAGCTAATAACTATCCTAATATCAGTTACTAATGTAGTTTTCAATATATTACTCATACTTAGTATGCATAGATCAGCTCATAGGTTCACTTAGTTGTCTTAAAAGTTTTACTATTACGTTCACTGAAAGCTTAGAACTACTGAGGTACTAGGGTATACACTAATCTAGTTTGTGAGTGTGATAATAGGGAATTGGGTTCTCTGGATCGCGGTCGTTCAACATAATCGAAGTTTTAGTTTTCAGTCTAGGTGAATCAGTCAACTCGTTGCGCGCTTAAGAGGCGCTGTAAAGCGCCTCTCGAGAGCGCTCTATAGTTGAACGATTCACTTAGACTGAAAACTAAAACTCCGATTATGTTGAACGACCGTGAGCCAGAGAACCCAATTCCCTACTACTATCGTGACCATAATTCATTATTTGCCAGATTACGGTTACAAATGGATATAATTGGATATACTTAATATTAACGTTTTGACATGTTCTTATAAACTTAATAACTTTCACATGGCAGTCATGGCAAGATACACTGTAATTAAATTGATTATGTACTAACATCTAATGGACGTGTATTTATGTGAAATAAAAATTTGGATTTAAAAAGAGAAGTTTCCAATATATTCGATATGGTAGTTTTGAGAAAATTATAAAGTAAAACGATTAATATCTGAATTTCATGCAAATATCCGTTATTGGTTATAAAATAAGTCATTACGAATAATATAGATTAGGTGAAAATGTATAGTGTGTATAAGCGCCTACAAGATTTTTCTCCCTTAACATTTGTTACTGGTTTAATTATGAAGAATAGTTTCTAAAATGCATTATTAATGTTAAAACACTTGTTAACAAGTTGTCATAGAATTGTTTATCATTCTACTATACAATGCTTCATATTGTAATATTGTTTGAAAAGTAATATTAATGATTTTAGAATAAATCCTTATTAGACGTGAATGCCGGGAGGCATCACGGTGTCGGATGGCCGAATGTAATGATTTTAGAATTTATATTGTATTTTATACGATTATTGGTTACTTTTAAATAGTTATTGCAACAATTTTAGTATTTGTATTGTATTTTAGAAGAACCCATTATTAAATTAAAATACTTTATTTGATTACTTCCTAGGCATTTTGCAGACATTAGAATGATTTTAGAATTTATTTTGTATTAAATCCAATTATTTCATATTTATTATTTAATTTAACTATTTTAGATTTTTATTGTATACATTTTAGTATTTTAAAAATTAAGAAAACAGCTAATTATGAAATAAGTATTGCATTTGACTAGTTCCGGAGCATGCCGTCGATAAGTCGTTTTGAACCGGTCGACTTTCACTGATGGAAGGGGAAGTTACCTTATCGCTGGCATGCCGCTGGACAGTCAGTTCGATTTGAGCGTTCAAAGCAAGAGGTACTATTAAGATGACGTCATAATGTCGGAATTGTGTAAATCAGTGATGCTGAAATACAAGTTAGAACAACCTACAAGAGTGTTTCATTTCACACTGCTATAAGAAGTATATCATGTTCATTATTAAGTCTATAGTATACAGGGTGTCCCGTAATGTAACGTCAAGCCGGAACTGGGTGTTGAGGCAAGTTATGCTGGTTATCAGAAAAATAGAAAAAAAATCTATGTGGCATTTTGTCAAAATATTAGGCATTTAAAAAAAAAAACAAAAAAATCTACTCCCGGTGACGGTCTTTTTACTCGTGTTGCCACAAATCTTCACTTTTTCCAAATTTTTTTTTTGTTATGTAACCCTGAATAATGCTTCTCTAAATTGCTATCAAAATTACAAAACCAGCTGCTCCAGCTTGGATGAAAAAAATACATTATTCCCAAAAAATTTTTCAAAATAAAAATTTTGCCTAGTTTAAACTGACTGTACTGAAAAAAAATTGTACTACGCGAGTGTGGCAAGTGACGTCATAATTTGGCGCATTTAGTAAGGATTCCAAAATGGTATAACACTTTTAAATTCTTGCTGTAATTCTCGTCAATTTTTAGTTTTTTGGAAATAATCCCGTTTTTAACTTTATGTACCTTGGTTAAAAATTATTCTAATGTGCCCAAAATTCAAGTTTCTGGCTTAAGTGAGGTGAAGAAGCCATTTTAAAAGGTATGAGCGGGACGGAGAGGGCCATTTTACCAAGCAGGGATGTTATGGATATCCGTAACCGTAACCGAAACTATCGTATATCCCAAATAAAAAAATAACCATTACCGTAACCGAAACTGATTCAAAAGTTACGGATAGTTTCGGATAAAGGCGGAGTCTCAAGGATACAATTCCAAACTGCAAAACTCTATGAAATCTGCAGTATACACGCCGCAGCTGCAATGCCGCGCTGCCGATTTCATAGAGTTTTACAGTTTGCGGTTGCGGCACGTCTTGGAATTGTACCTTAAATCTTAATATTTGTTACCAACTTGTCTGGCATTCCCTGGCACCATCTAATATGCCAGCCTGTTTTACCTTTATCATACATAGGTGTCGTCTTAGTTGGTACATAAAGTAGCTATGTGGGTCACGCAGCATCTTGCTATTTGAATTATACCTACATTTTTGAAATTCTAATAATTCCGTAACCGAAATTATCCGAAACTTTCGGATAATCTGAAATGATTTCATATCCGTGACCGTAACCGAAACTGGTATAATATTATTCTAATATCCGTAACCGTATCCATAACCGAAACTTCATGTCCTTATTATCCCTGTTACCAAGTACAAGTGCAGGCAGAGCAGCTAGTAAAGGCGCGCGCGCACGGGTGACTTTTGTCACAGTATGTCAACTACTAATTACTGTCATGATGACAAAAGTTTCTGTGACTGACTGTACGGTAGTCAGTCACAGAAACTTGAATTTTGGGCACATTAGAATAATAATTTTTAACCAAGGTAGATAATGTCAAAAACGGGATTATTTCCAAAAAACCAAAAATTGTCGACAATCACAGCAAGAATTTACCAAGTGTTATACCATTTTGGAATCCTTACTAAATGCGCCAAATTATGACGTCACTTGCCACACTCGCGTAGTACAATTTTTTTTCAGTACAGTCAGTTTAAACTAGGCAAAATTTTTATTTTGAAAAATTTTTTGGGAATAATATATTTTTTTCATCCAAGCTGGAGTAGCTGGTTTTGTAATTTTGATAACAATTTAGAGAAGCATTATTCAGGGTTACATAACAAAAAAAAATTTTGGAAAAAGTGAAGATTTGTGGCAACACGAGTAAAAAGACCGTCACCGGGAGTAGATTTTTTTGTTTTTTTTTTAAATGCCTATTATTTTGACAAAATGCCACATAGATTTTTTTTTTATTTTTCTGATAACCAGCATAACTTGCCTCAACACCCAGTTCCGGCTTGACGTTACATTACGGGACACCTGTATATGTTATAGTCAAACCTCGAAGTTCCGGCACTCCTAGGTTTGACTAGTCAATCCTCAGGTCAAAGCCCAAACATTTCGGCCTTTGACTAAAGAATGTTAGTCAAACCTAGGAGTAACTAATTTGGTCAGGCAAACGTCGAAACTCAATTTGATGAAATCGGGGTTTGACTAGTCAAACCTCAATTAAGACTTTAAAGTAAACTATACCTACTTCATTCTGTTCTGATATCCAACTTATTGTTTACACGCGCAGCTATCTCTTTAGGTGAAGGTACGAGTAACCAAACTTATTTACTGCGGTTGTTTATCAGTGTTTCTAGACCGATCTTGAAATTACTAATTTTTAGGGTTCTGTACCTTAGAGGATAAAGAGTTAAAACGAGACCTTATTACTATGATTTCGCTGAATTTTGACTGTTACCAGGCTCGTACTTATCTCATGAATCATTCTCAAAATATTTAATTATTTATTCACTTTAAAAATAAATAATTCAATAATAAATTAAATGTTTCATGGGGGGCTTCTTTACAGCAAACGTGACTTTTTGAAGTTTTCTGCCCGATATTAAGACGTAAACAGGTGAACCCTTGAATATTCACATAATATTTAGTTGCATATTATCTACTTTAAAAATAAATCATAAAATTAAAATAAAATAAATATTTAAAGACTCCCATGCAACAATAAAAGAGTCGCACGCACGGAACCCTTCGTGAGCGAATCCGACTCGCACTTGGCCGGTTTTCTATTAGCCGTCAACTTTTGACTGAGTCTGACAGTCGTTTCTAGGATTGACTAGGCAAAGCCCGATACAGGTTATTTAGGTTTCGACGTTTGACTGAACAGTTTAGGCACTTCTAGGTTTGACTTAGTCAAAGGCCGAAATAAGAATTCACTTCGGGGTTTGCCTGAAGGCCTTGGTCACCATAAACCAGTCATTCCGCAAAGAGACTGCATATCGTCCTTTGACTATGACATATACAAGGATCCATTATTGATCTTTTCAATCCAATCTCCAATAGTGCAGCGTTGAGCTTTTTGTTCCATTGACGACTGGCTTGTTTTAAGCCATACAGAGCTTTGTTAAGTCTGCCCACTTTGTTTTCCGCTTCATAACAAGGCGGCGGTGACATGAATATTTCCTCTTCAACATCTCCCTGTAGAAAAGCTGTGATAGCATTCATTTGATGGATTTCCAGTCTGTATTTTGTTGCTAAGCCAAACAAGTATCTTAATGAAGTCAAGCGGACCACTGGAGCATAAACATCGTGATAATCAATACCTTTTGTTTGTTTAAGCCCCTTGATGACAAGACGAGCTTTGTATCTTACTATTTCTCCAGCATCATTTCGCTTAGTTTTGAATACCCACTTGCATGGTATTAACTTTTTGCCTGCAGGTAAGTCTACTATTGTCCAGGTGTTATTATCTAAAGCCTGGTCCGTGAGCACGTAGAATCCCGTCCAATGACCCCAAGCTACCCATTCCTATCGCTCGCGCGTAATTATATTGCTGTCGCGACTGTGCGACGAGCGCCCGCAGTGAGTGTGCGAGCGCGATAGCAACATAATTAACTCCAATAATTTTGATGCTCGGGAACCTTCGTGCTTGAATGGTTGTCTGGTCAGCTTGGCTTGCAGACATGTAATATATGTCACATCTTTATTGTCTTGAGATAGTTTCACACCCAGAGTACAATTGGGGATCTTCTTCAAATCATTGAAGTTGAGATGTCCGAGTCGTTGGTGCCATATGTACCTGTCTTCAGCTATGACAGACATAGCCCTTCCACTGTTGCATGTTAATAATTTGTATGTTTTATTCACTAGTTCCGCATTGGCCACTACATTTCCATCCTTGTTTGTTACTGCACATCCATTTTCATTAAACTCAATTCGGTTTCCATTGGACATTATTTTGCTCACTGACAGCAAATTTTGTGGATAGACCCGGCACATATAAAACATCATTCACTTGAATGCAGTCCACAGTCCCAGTGTCTTCATTCTTCACTTGAATAGTGACTGTACCACAGCTCTGAACACGAAGTACTGTATTGTCAGCAATTCTGATGGTATTTACAGATGGTGCTTTTTCATTCTCAAGCCAGTGGCCATGCATTGTCATGTGAGCAGATGCCCCTGAATCCACATACCAGTTCGTGCTGTCATTCAGTAAAGAAGCAGAGAAAGCAGCAACAAAACTATTCTTTGTATCTTCATTTTCCTCCTTTTTTTATTTTTAAACCAACAATATTTGCTAACATGACCATGTTTATTACAGTTAAAACATCGGGGTCCTTTAGGCTGATTGGATCGAGAGTAATTACTATATTTGACATAAAAAGCAGTAGTAGTATCTGATTTAACTTCTTGTAGCAATTTGGTTTTAATCAGATCGGCACTAATCTTTATTCCACAGCTCTCAATCCCCATAATCATAGGCTTGTACTCTTCGGCCAGCATTAAAGTGCCAAGCCACTCATCATCAACTCCGAAGCCTATGGCTCTCAACTTGTGTTCTGCTGACATAATTTTATTGATGTAATGTTCTACATTTAAACTTGAACTGAGATTTGTATTTATTAGATCTCTTAACACGCTCACTGCGTTATGTATGAGGTCTAAAAAGCCACATGCAGGACTTATCGCAGGTGCGGCAGTCATAATCGCGTTCTCTCACTCTGTGCGGGGGGCGACTATTTTAACATTTCTATGAGTACAACAGAGACAAATATATCAAATTGCTTCTCTTACGAAGCCTAGCATAATGACGTAGACAATATTGTATGAGGTCGATTAGGTCCCATACGCACTGGATAGAAATTAATCACGTTCAGTGCGCCGTGAGGTCTGAACTGCCTCAAAAATTGCAGGCCTCATAACCGCACAGGGTGAGGCGCGGGCGCCGCGCATTTAGAGTAGTGATGTGATAAGTTTCGATACGGACGCACGCTGTTAGCCGGTGACACATTAACACTGACTTTTTAACTAAAAATGGCATTTGTATACACTTAACGCACGTATTTATTTCAGGTATTCCTAGTGGCAGACAATAATAATAATAAATATTTTTGGACATTTTACACTGCGCTTCTAGTCCCAAACTAAGCAAAGCTTGTACTATGGGTACTAGACAACGGATATAAACATACTTAAATACTTTTTTTTTTGTAAATACATACATATTATTATACATAGAAAACACCCAGTCCAATACAAACAAATATGTTCATGCACACAAATACTGTGCGGGAATCGAACTCGCAACCTCCGGAATAGTAGTCCGTTTCGAACCACTACACCAAACGTCCGACAATGATGTGCTGAACATTCGCTTAAAAAAAAGGTGGTCAACGAAAGCGCTGCGTAGGTTGCTACGACAGATTAAGACTAACACTAAATAGCACTCAGGCTGCAAAAAAAAACTAAAAAAATTGTAACTTTTGTGTTCTGTGTGACAAATTCTACTATTTGCCCTGTTTTAATGAAAAACACTTTAATTAAAAACAAATATTATAATTTTATGGTAACTGAAATTTTGTTTTATTCCCATCCCTAGTCGAGACACAAATTGGACTTTCTTTCAGTGCGAAATGAGGCAGAAAAGATGTCATATATGTTGAAGGATCCATTGTAAATTGGTGATGATTAAAACTCAGACGTAATATAACACCACTTTATTTGAGTTGTTCACTCAACGGTGGTTTAACACTGAATGCCCCGTCACACCGATCTGCGCCACCCACTACTACTCCGACTGACGCAATCAAGTGACGTAACATCCGAGCCAAAGCACCATTTTTAAAAATAAATAAATTGATAACAATCACACTGCATACAAATGAATAATTACTTAAAAACATTATTAAAATACTTTAACTTAATATTAAATCTACTTTTTATATTTAATTAATACATTTGCAACTTTTTAAAACATTATAAAATCACTTTGAAATAAAATCAAAATACTTACGAATAAAAATACTAAAGTAACACATTATACAATGAAATTATTTTATAATATCACTGAGTATATTTAAAACAATAAAATAATTGATTTGTAATTTTATAATTATTGAATAGTGCACCTTGTACTTACTTCCGTTTCCCTTGCGTTATCAAAATAGCGATTCGAGTAAAGAAATAATTTTAATAATATTTAATTCTAAACTGTGATTAAATTAATCAATAATTAAACACACATTAGGAAACTTTAAAAAAAAAAACATAAAATGCACTTGTAGCATGTTAAAAGTGTAATTAAATAAATTGAGAATCAACATGAACACAACGACTTGGATTAAATTAATTATGATGTCATCTTCTGGAACAATTTAATAGTAGCGCTATCACGGCCATTCTGAGAAAAAGCCCGTGCTCTGGGCGTTTATTCAAAATCATCTGTAAAGAAATACCATAATTGGTTCTGTGTGCTCTTTTGTTTGACACTAATTATAATGAGTGTTCTTTTGATTGGCACTAGCTTGTGCTCTTTTGGTTGGCACCAACGTGTGCTCTTTTGGTTGGCACTAACTTGTGCTTTTTTATTGGCACTGATTGGTGCTCTTTTATTGGCACAAACTTATTTTTAATTGCTATCATGGTCATCATCTGATGAAGCTTCAAAAGCATGGGGTACTGGGATGAGTCTAATGTGTTCATGAGGAACAACTGAAATTTTTCGACTGCCATGTTTAAGGCTTTTAACTTCATATCTGTCATTGTCTAAAACTCTGACAATTTTGTAGGGACCTAAAAATTTTGGACCTAGTTTGTTGCTCGACCATTGGGTGTCTTTGCATAAAACAAAATCATCGACTTTAAAGGGGTGGACAGGGGCACATTTAGAATCAAAACGGACTTTACTATTATTAGCTTGTTCGGTCATTCTGCTACTAGCTTCAGATCGAATGTAATCTCTATCAATATTATCTTCAGTGATGATAAGTTGTTGGATTGCAGGGGGTGAACATGTTTTACCAATAAGGAGTTCAAGAGGCGAGTGTCCTGTTGCTTTGGATTTAGTGGTATTAATACAAAGCTGTAATTCCCCTAATTTATGAAGCCAAGTTTTGTTCTGATTTTGAGAGACTACGGCTAAGTGGTCACGAATGGTGCGCATTAGTCTTTCAACTTGACCATTTGCCCTAGGGACGCCGCTATAGCGTGATGTTCAATATTTCCAGATCGAAAAAAAGTTTGCACATCTTTAGACATAATAGCTGGTTCTCTATCGGAAATAATTCTATTTGGTGTGCCAAATAAGTTAACAATTTCTCGCAAGCTTTTTAAAATAAGATTCGTGCTTTTGTCACTTAAGGGATGTATAATTACAAATTTAGTAAACGCATCTATTGCTACTAATGCGTAAGCTTTCTTGTCACATCCAGTTAAATTACCCATTAAATCAATGTGAATCGTGTGAAATGGGGTGGAAATTTTGTCGATTGGATGGAGATTAATTTGTTGTTTTCCAGAGATTCCTTTACCGATTTTACAATTAAGACAATGATCGCAGAAAGATCGAACTCGTTTTGACATATTAGGAAACCAAAATTGCTCTCTAATTTTGTCAAGTGTTCTCTCCCAGCCGGCATGCATGAGCGTTTCATGGTATCGATTAATTAAGTTAGAGACTAGGGAACTGGGGACAACAGTGCGTGTCACTGTTTTGCCTTTTTGATTTTGAATGGATATCATTAAGAGATTTTCTCTCATGCTGTATTTTTGATCGTGATCTTCTTTATTAATAATTGCGTCTCGAATTTTTTTAAGATCGCTGTCGCGTTCTTGTTCGACTATAATCCAGGAAGGGTCTTTCGTTATGATATTTATAGTGGGATTTCTACTTAGATAGTCAACATGAGTCATTTGTTCACCTTTGCGATACTTTACGTCAAATTCAAAATTTTGAAGATAGGCCCACCATCTGTGAACTCGAGGGGTAAGTTCTTTTTTTGTACGGCTAGCTTTAAGAGCGTTGCAGTCTGTAATAACAGTGAACTGTCTGCCATAAAGAAAATGACGGAAATGTTTTATTGCTTTGACCACGGCTAAAGTTTCCAATTCGTATGAGTGATATCTAGATTCTGGTTCAGTAGTTCGCATACTGAAATAACTAATGACTTTCCGTCTATCACCTTCGACTTGAATCAACATAGCTCCGTAGCCCAATGAACTGGCATCGGTATGGACTTCGATAGGAAGGTCAGGATTAAAAATACTTAGAATTGGTTCTGATGTTAAATAAGAAATTATTTTTTGTCGAACGTTTTCATGAGTGTCAGTCCATTCAAATTTGGAATCTTTTTTTGTGAGGTCATAGAGTGGGGACATAGTGCGAGAAAAGTCTGGGATAAACCGACGGAAATAACTAGCCAGTCCGTTAAATTGGCGTACTTGTTTTACACAATTTGGAGGGCTAGAATTTTTGAGGGCCTCAATTTTCCGTAGGCTCGGCTTGACGGTACCATTTTCGACAATATTACCAAGATATTCTATAGATTTCTTTAAAAATTTACATTTGGACCTGTTAATGGAAAATCCAGCATCTGATAATCTTTGGAGTACTAAATCTAATCGTTCTAGGCCTTCCTGCACAGATTCAGACGGTATTAGAATGTCGTCAATATATACAAGGGCTATATTGTCTTTGTAATCACCAAGAGCATTATTTATTGCCCGCTGATAAACAGAGGGTGAATTACAAAGACCAAAGGGCATAGTCAAATATTCGTACTGCCCATCAGGGGTGACAAATGCTGTTTTCTCAATGGACTCTTCATTTATGGGAATTTGGTGAAAGCCGGATTCCATGTCTAAGGTGGTAAAGTATTTGGCTGACCCAAGTTTGTCTATCTGGTCTTGAATTAGCGGTAGTGGAAAATGGTCACGCAAGGTGTTCGAATTTAATTCTCGAAAATCAACGCAC
The DNA here is from genome assembly GCF_963855985.1 of Ostrinia nubilalis. Taxonomy (NCBI): domain Eukaryota; kingdom Metazoa; phylum Arthropoda; class Insecta; order Lepidoptera; family Crambidae; genus Ostrinia; species Ostrinia nubilalis. The sequence continues at coordinate 10,196,412 of NC_087118.1, read as the reverse complement.
AATCGGTCATCGCCATTTTTCTTTTTTACAAGAAGAATAGGGCTTGCAAAAGGAGAGCAACTATCTCTAACTATGCCTTTAACTTTTAGATCATCAATAATTTGTCTGACTTTTTCTCTTTCTATAGGTGCGAGCCGATATGGTCGCCTTTGAACAATACGAGTTGGATCTTTGAGCCGAATATTTAAAGAGCCTGTTTTTACCTTTCTAATTGGTGTTGTAACACCAAAGGTTGTGGAATGTTTCTCTAGGACTAGCTCTAACTCAGTAGTGTCAGTTAAATCAGTATCAAGTTTCGAATTACTGAAATCAGTTTGTATGTGGCCAATGAAAAAATCTCTACTTAAGTGAACACCATTGTTTGAAACCTCTATTTTGATTCCTGGTATACTCAAAGAATCAATTCCTAAAATGACATCATAAGGCAAGTTATCTACAACATACAGATTGGCTTCAAATGTTACCTCATTAATTGTGACTGTAGCGTTAATGGTTTCATTGGAATTTATCAGTACACCACTAATACCACGCAATTGAATCGGATTAACTTTGCGGGTACCCGGTATGGAACCAGAAGATTTCTTTTTAATGAGGGAGCATTCGGCACCAGTATCAATAAGACATGACAAAGTTACATTACCGATTTGTACAGGCACGCAGTTTTGGCTCGATCTTCGAACAACGTTGACATCTGGTTGAAGTGATGTTGCAGAACTTGTCGGTTGTGCTGTCTTGTTCGTCATTTTTGACCAGCAGTTAATACTTGTGTGTCCCGGTCTCTTGCAGGTGTTGCAGACGAGTGACTTGCAGTCTTGAGTCTTGTGTCCAATCCGGCCACACTTTTTGCATTTCAGTGGGATTGATTGGGTGGTTTCTTGAAAATCAGTGCGAGGTCGTTTGTTTTCTATTGGGTCATACGTAGAAGTCGGTGGCGGCCTCTTACGGTAATTATTAAGAGTTGCTATAAGCTCAGCTTGTGATTTTGGCATTGCTCTTAACAATTCCGCTTGATAGAATTTCGGGCGAATTCCAGAAATTACAGCTTCAACCATGAGGTCGTTGGGTGCATTCGGTGATATTCTTTCAAAAAGTCTCCAAGCCTCAGTTACATACTCCGCATAATTCTTAGCATCGTTAGAAGTGTAGTCCCGAAACTTGGTAACGAAGAAGATGTGTCTTGTCTCGGCACCAAATTGACAGATCAATTCACTTTTTAGGTCAGTCCAGTCCGGTAATTTGTGGGCATTGCTGTCGGCCCAGGTTTTAGCACGTCCTTTGAGACATGACAAGGCTTTCATCAAAGCTATCTGTGGTGAATATCCTCGCAAATTAATTAAGGAGTCTACTTGCTTGCACCACTCTCCGATTGTAAGTTGATGGTCGTCTGGATCAAATTCCGCGAGGTAAATGTCTGATAAGTTTCGATAGCTTCGTGTAGAATTATTTGAGTTTTGACGTAATAGCATTTGTTCGAGAAGACTTACTTGTCGTCGTAGCAGCAGTAATTCTCCATCTTCATTATTAGTAGGTCTTCGTTCAGGTTGCTGAATAATCGGTGAATTTCGGTCCAGGATCATTTCGGAGTCATTTGGATGAACGGCGGGCAGATTTTGGTCGGCGCGATGAATGGGTATCCCACTTCTGATGTTGAAGGATCCATTGTAAATTGGTGATGATTAAAACTCAGACGTAATATAACACCACTTTATTTGAGTTGTTCACTCAACGGTGGTTTAACACTGAATGCCCCGTCACACCGATCTGCGCCACCCACTACTACTCCGACTGACGCAATCAAGTGACGTAACATCCGAGCCAAAGCACCATTTTTAAAAATAAATAAATTGATAACAATCACACTGCATACAAATGAATAATTACTTAAAAACATTATTAAAATACTTTAACTTAATATTAAATCTACTTTTTATATTTAATTAATACATTTGCAACTTTTTAAAACATTATAAAATCACTTTGAAATAAAATCAAAATACTTACGAATAAAAATACTAAAGTAACACATTATACAATGAAATTATTTTATAATATCACTGAGTATATTTAAAACAATAAAATAATTGATTTGTAATTTTATAATTATTGAATAGTGCACCTTGTACTTACTTCCGTTTCCCTTGCGTTATCAAAATAGCGATTCGAGTAAAGAAATAATTTTAATAATATTTAATTCTAAACTGTGATTAAATTAATCAATAATTAAACACACATTAGGAAACTTTAAAAAAAAAACATAAAATGCACTTGTAGCATGTTAAAAGTGTAATTAAATAAATTGAGAATCAACATGAACACAACGACTTGGATTAAATTAATTATGATGTCATCTTCTGGAACAATTTAATAGTAGCGCTATCATATATATATTTTTAATTTATTCAATACCAAAATGTCATAACTGCGGGCGAAGCTAGTTTAAGGTTAAACATCTATTTAAGTTTATAATAGAAAAGTTTCAAGCCAATATTGTCTTTTCTGAGCTATATTCAAAGTATTTTTAGAAACAATATTTTGTGAGGCAGAAAAGGTCTCATACGCACTGTAAAGAAGTTCAATATTGACTCGAAAAGACCTCATACGCACTGGCTGAAAGTCTACGAAAAATGGTTTCGCAGTGAGCGTGTTAAAAGACCAACTTTACGGAATAGGCCCGAGTCTTCAAATGCTTTAGATAACTTGTCCCATACCATTTTCGCAGTCGTGGCGTCTTGAACATGCACATAGAGCTGTGGGTCTATTGAAAGTATAATCTTGGACTTAGCTTTGATGTCTTTCTTCGTGTCTACAGAGTCCACGGAGGTTATACACTCCTACAATTCTTCATGTTGTAGATACGCTTTCATTGCGAATTTCCACGTCGAAAAATTATCTCTTTCAGTTAGCTTTTGTATGGACAAGGTGTTTGAAGCCATATTTATTGACTTTATAGCAATATAATCTGAAATTGCTGAAAGAGAAAATGTGCTGCACGCGGTCTGTGAGGTTATGTTACTGAACTTTATTTTACTTTACTTTACTATTTACTAAATTCTTACTGAAACTATTGCAGGATGGGACGGCCCATAACCTGTTGTTATAAATTAAAGCACTGATTTAGATAAATAGACTTTTATTTTTAACTTCTAATTATTACAAATCATTCGACCGATAAAGAATACGTCAGAGCACAGAAGCTGCACCCTGTTTAGTTTCCCGACTGGGTGTTGTCCTGCTGCGAGTTTTCTTTCCAATTACACGGTTGAACACATCGATTAGCCTTGTTGCGGTAGCGAAGATGGTAAAAACATAACCAATCTGGATCCGTCGCACGGTGTTGCCACGGCCGGACAAAAACCAAATTTTGAAACATGAGGGTAGATGAGAATTGACTAACCAATATTAAAACTGAATATGTTTGTCATGTAAATCCAAAATATTGAGGGTAAGTTACAAACATAAATTAAAATATCGCTTGTCAAAGTACGACATCAATAAACAAGATTTACTTTCAACAAAAATTTACCAGTATTCAAATAAGCACAGTTTTTTTATACAATGTGTCCGGGCTTATAGTGATCAAACTTTAAGGGCATAATCTATGGACAATTTTATCGATGAAAATACTTCAAATTTGGGGTTTGACCCATTTCTCGCAAAATTTCAAGGATTTAAGTTTTGAATTTTTTTAAGTTTTCACCTCTTCCTTCAAAAACAAGTGATAGCGTGGGTAGCTTAACACTAATTAGCAAAAATTTTATATCATGCGATAGCCAGTAAAGTTATTCTATTAGTAGAAGTAAAAAACAGATACAAGTTTTATACATTTTAAGGGAGTTAGAATGGATTTAATTAGAAAAAAACATGACTTTTTTCACTTCTTTTTCAGTTATTTTCCAACACAAGAAAAACCAGGTCGTTAAGGTATGTTTTATAGCTCAAATACTAATAATATAATGCAAATAAAACATACCTTAACGACCTGGTTTTTCTTGTGTTGGAAAATAACTGAAAAAGAAGTGAAAAAGTCATGTTTTTTTCTAATTAAATCCATTCTTCAATGCACACGCAGTAGCACTTGTGTAAAACCAATGCGGGTTTACGAGCCCCACTCAATAGACTGTTGTCCATTTACAACCAGAATTTTAATAGTATCGATTTTTCCCAGAGTCCCTCAACATTTAAAAAGCATATTTTAGACACTCTGCAAAGTGACCAAATTAAAATTAAGATAAATTAAATGAAAAAAAAAATACAGAACAAAATAAATAATTAAAAGTCTGAACATAATATTAATTACTTCTTGGTGTTGAGCTACACCGCGTTTATAAGGTACCTATCTTAATTGTAATTGCCTCGCTCTATATTACATGGTTTCATATATCAAATATGTGGATTACGTAGTGGGATGTGTTACCACATAACTAATACATAAGTCTAGTAGATAAGTTAATTTATGTAACACATTTGTTTGTAATTCCTAAAATAAATAAATAAATAAAATAAATTCTTACTCCCTTAAAATGTATGAAACTTGTATCTGTTTTCTACTTCTGCTAATAGATAATTTTATTGGGTTCCCTACGTTTTATCGAAAGTCGTTTCATCGAAGGTCGTTTCATCGAAGCTGTTTCATCGATTGGTCATAATCTCGAACGTACGAAATATCGAATGCCGTATCATCGAATGGTCACATTATCGAATGGTCGAATCATCGAATATCTTAGCGTCGAAAGGTCGTATATTAAAGAGTTACCTACTGACTAATAAAAGTTAGTAACTCGCTGAACACTTGTTTAAAGTGACGTTTAATATGGAAATGTCACTTTAAACTACTGTTCAACCAGTGTGTAACTTTTTAATAGTAAGGGAGTTTATCATGACATCGATATAAAAAAATGAGTTTATAAAGTGAAAATACACTCAGCGGCACGGAATTTGGCCCAAGCCTAAACAACCAGATATGAGGCCAAATAGGTATTGTATACCTAAGTTTCGTGTGACATGTTTATTTAAGAGGCTAGATTAATAAAAAAATGCGTCTGTTTAACTTTTTTGACTCTAGAAACTCATTTCGTTGTTGGAGCGTAAAGAGTACGGGTAAGTTTAAATTCGATATTAAATGTTGTAAGGGTTTGGCGTTTTGTTTTTAAATTAATCTTAGGGTTATTCTCGTTTCCATAATTTGAGAATAATGTCCATTACTTCAGCTCAAGTTGCTCAAATAGTGCTGCTTAGAAGTCAAGGGCGTACCTATACAGCGGGAGATGGCTGAAACTTTCAATTTATGGCGTACAAACTTAAGATACACGTTAAAAAGGTATGACTATACCGCCTTTTACACAAGAAGACCAAGAAGTGGGGAATTAAGGTGTAAATCAGCGCGCGATGACCCGATTATCGTGCTTGCAATATCAAGAAATCGGGTTCTCACTACGTTTGAGATACGCCAGCGTTTACAAACAACAAGCCTAGTGAATGTCAGTGAGTACACAATAAGAAGAAGGATAAAGGATCATAACCTGCATACTCGAAGACCAGCTCGAGGACCAGAACTTCTCCGATACCTTCGCGAAGTGCGACTTACGTTTTCTAGAGAACATGCAAATTGTACGTTAGACTAATGGAGTAAACTCTTTATGAAAACTGTCTGTTTGCGTAGAAACTCTTCTCCGCACCTTCTCTATACACTTCCACGGCCGTCTGGAGCTCTTAAGGTGACTCTGCAATCATCGATCCATAGAACTTTACTGCATTAGCCTTGCGCCCAATTTGCATGTTATCTAGAAAAAGTAAGTCGCACTTCGCGGAGGTATCGGAGAAGTTCTGGTCCTCGAGCTGGTCTTCGAGTATGCAGGTTATGATCCTCCATCCTTCTTCTTATTGTGTGCTCACTAACATTCACTGGGCTTGCTGTTTGTAAACGCTGGCGTATCTCAAACGTAGTGAGAAACCGATTTCTTGATATTGCAAGCACGATTATCGGGTGATCGCGAGCTGATTTACTCCTTAATTCCCCACTTCTTGGTCTTCTTGTGTAAAAGGCGATCTGGTCATGCCTTTTTAACGTGTATCTTAAGTTTGTACGCTATAAATTCAAAGTTTCAGCCATCTCCCGCTGCATACACCCTTGACTTCTAAGCAAAACTATTTGAGCAACTTGAGCTGAAGTAATGGACATTATTCTCAAATTATGGAAACGAGAATAACCCTAAGATTAATTTAAAAACAAAAAACAAAACACCAAACCCTTACAACATTTAATATCGAATTTAAACTTACCCGTACTCTTTACGCTCCAACAACGAAATGCGTTTCTAGAGTCAAAAAAGTTAAACAGACGCATTTTTTTATTAATCTAGCCTCTTAAATTAACAAAAACAAATGTTCTGTTAACATGTCACACGAAACTTAGGTATACAACACCTATTTGGCCTCATATCTGGTTGTTTAGGCTTGGGCAAAATTCCGTGCCGCTGGGTGTAGCTATTGAATAACATAATAGCGTTCGGCCACCAGACCTGGCTATATGATGCACTCACGCCTTTGCCTTAGTTCCTTAGTACAAGCTAAATTTAAAAAAAAACATCCATACGGCGAAATCCAACTTTGACGTTCTAAATTTAAATCACTTTACCGCTCTTTTATTATTTTGGTGGTTTGAAAACGCATTTTCTTGATACTTAACTTAATACTTAACCACAATAATGACTTGTGGTTAAGTATTAAGTTAAGTTTTTTTAGTTTACTTGATAGTTGGATATTTTAAGTTACGGAAAAAAAGCTGGGTTTAAACTAACTTAGGCTGAGTTGGACCACCTAACTTTGACCGTATCTATGACGATAACCGGTTTTTTATGTGTATAGAGTTTGACAGATTTTTGAAGTTTGTCACAGTTAAAGTAAGATTGTGCAAGTCAGCCTAACGTCACCTCCCATGTTGCCATATTTGATACTTAATAAACAACCTTTCGACACTAAGACATTCGATGATTCGACCATTCGATAATGTGACCATTCGATGATACGGCATTCGATATTTCGTACGTTCGAGATTATGACCAATCGATGAAACGGCTTCGATGAAACAGCCTTCGATGAAACGACTTTCGATAAAACGTAGGGAACCCATTTTATTGGCTATCGCATGATATAATTTTTTTTCTTTTTAGTGTTAAGCTACCCACGCTATCACTTGTTTTTGAAGGAAGAGGTGAAAACTTAAAATTCAAAACTTAAATCCTTGTAATTTTGCGAGAAATGGGCCAAGCTCTAAATTTGAAGTATTTTCATCGACAAAATTGTCCATAGATTACGCCCTTAAAGTTTGATCACTACATGCCCGGACACACTGTATAGTTATTGTGATATTTATGATTATCAACATGGATTCTGTAGTTCAAGGTACCTACTGTCCTTTAGAAATAGTAATTGTATTTTTGAAATTTAAACCCATTTACTTTTTAAAGAGAAATTATGTCAGTGAGTCAAAACTACACGATTTTTTTTTCACAAAGCTAGTAGTATGCACTTTCTGTCACTTTCCGTAAAAAATCTTGATATAAATTATCTTTAGTTATTATACTTTCATGTTGTAAAAACCAATTTTGCTACCATTCACTACCTGGGCTGTATTTTATTTTTTTTATTGTAGATCAGGTGGTTGAATTTACTCGTCGCGAACTTGCAAATTTAGTGTTTCAAGATGCTGTAAAGAATTTGGATCAAAAGGGCCGTAATTTACTCCGTAAACGACTACTTCCGTCTCCAGGCCATAAGGCTCTGGAACTCTCTGTCTGAAGAGACCAGGCAAGCGTCTAGTAAGTGTTCTTTTAAAAAATCTGTCCATAATCACTTCCTCCAAATGATTTCATCTTCATGAATTGTAATTTCAGTTTAACTCAATCATCTATTTTATGTATGTATTTATTTATTACATACTAGCGGCCGCCCGCGACTTCGTACGCGTGGATCCCGTTTTACCCCCTTCATCTATCTTACGCGGTTTCGATTTTTTCATACAAATGTTTATTCCCGCTAACTCCCGTTCCCGTGGGAATTTTGCAATATCCTGTTGTAACTAAGCTTTAAGTTTACTAAGGTACCTGTATGCCAAATTTCAAGCGTCTATATTACGCGGTTTAGATTTTTTCATACAAATGTTTTTTCCCGCTAACTCCCGTTCCCGTGGGAATTATGCAATATCCTGTTGTAACTAAGCTTTAAATTTACTAAGGTACCTGCATGCTAAATTTCAAGCGTCTATCTTACGCGGTTTCGATTTTTTCATACAAATGTTTATTCCCGCTAACTCCCGTTCCCGTGGGAATTTTGCAATATCCTGTTGTAACTAAGCTTTAAGTTTACTAAGGTACCTGCATGCCAAACTTCAAGCGTCTAACTTAAGCGGTTTAGATTTTTCATACAAAAGGATTTTCCCGCTAATTCCCGTTCCCGTGGGAATTCCAAAGTATACTATTACCTGCCCAGGAGTATGAAGAATAATTGTACCAAGTTTCGTTAAAATCCGTCTAGTAGTTTTTGTTTCTATAAGGAACATACAGACAGACAGACAGACAAAAATTTTACTGATTGCATTTTTGGTATCAGTATCGATCACTAAACACATAGTTATTTTGAAAATATATTTTATGTACAGAATTGACCTCTCTACAGATTTATTATAAGTATAGATTTTATACAGTGTGTCCGGGCATGTAGTGATCAAACTTTAAGGGCGAAATCTAGGGACAATTTTATCGATAAAAATACTTAAAATTTGGGGCTTGACCCATTTTTCGCAAAATTACAAGGTATTAAGTTTTTAATTTTTAGTTTTCACCTCTTCCTTCAAAAACAAGTGAAAACGTGGGTAGCTTAACATTAATAAGCAAATATTTTATATCATGCGATAGCCAATAAAATTATCTTTTAGTAGAAGTAGAAAACAAAAACAAGTTTCATACATTTTATGGGAGTAAGAATGGATTTAATTAGAAAAATACATAATTTTTTTCACTTCTTTTTCAGTTATTTTCCAACACAGGAAAAACCAGGTCGTTAAAGTATGTTTTATTTGCATTGTATTATTATTGTTTGAGCTATTCTACAAAACGAATGTAAATTTATTAGTCTACGTCTATTAGTTTCGACGCAATTGTTGAACAAAGATACCCCTTCCCAGCCGGTTCCATAGCGCTGCTAACATACGAAAATGCACTGCCTGAAAGAATCACACAACCTATTCCGACGCGCTATGGAACCGGCTGGGAAGGGGTATCTTTGTTCAACAATAACGTCGAAACTAATAGACGAAGACTAATAAAATTACATTCGTTTTGTAGAATAGCTCAAACACTAATAATACAATGCAAAAAAACATACTTTAATGACCTGGTTTTTCTTGTGTTGGAAAATAACTGAAAAAGAAGTTAAAAAAATCATGTATTTTTCTAATTAAATACATTCTTACTCCCATAAAATGTATGAAACTTGTGTCTGTTTTCTACTTCTACTAAAAGATAATTTTATTGGCTATCGCATGATATAAAATATTTGCTTATTAATGTTAAGCTACCCACGCTTTCACTTGTTTTTGAAGGAAGGGGTGTAAACTAAAAATTAAAAACTTAAATCCTTGTAATTTAGCGAAAAATGGGTCAAGCCCCAAATTTTAAGTATTTTTATCGATAAAATTGTCCCTAGATTTCGCCCTTAAAGTTTGATCACTACATGCCCGGACACACTGTATATTGTATGTAGCATATTTGTTTTTGTTTTTCTTTCCTGCACTAGAAGTACCGCCAAACAAATTTCTTTTCTGCTCAACCCAAAGGTAAATTGGTCGAGAATGCTTTAGTGCATTAAGTTCGCCTTATGTACAAATTTATTTTGGCATTAAAGTTTAAATAAATAAATAATTTTCAAAAGACAATAATTTCCAAGACTAACTGCCCTCTACGAAACCAAACTGAAACTAGAATTAAGGTGTATACAGGGTGTCCCGTAATGTAACGTCAAGCCGGAACTGGGTGTTGAGGCAAGTTATGTTGGTTATCAGAAAAATATAAAAAAAAATCTATGTGGCATTTTGTCAAAATAATAGGCATTTAAAAAAAATCAAAAAATTCTACTCTCGGTGACGGTCCTTTTACTCGTGTTGCCACAAATCTTCACTTTTTCCAAATTTTTTTTTTGTTTTGTAACCCTGAATAATGCTTCTCTAAATTGTTATCAAAATTACAAAACCAGCTGCTCCAACTTGGATGAAAAAAATACATAATTCCCAAAAAAAATATCAAAATAAAAATTTTGCCTAGTTTAAACTGACTGTACTGAAAAAAAATTGTACTACGCGAGTGTGGCAAGTGACGTCATAATTTGGCGCATTTAGTAAGGATTCCAAAATGGTATAACACTTTGTAAAATCTTGGTGTAATTGTCGACAATTTTTGTTTATTGGAAATAATCCCGTTTTTAACTTTATCTACCTTGGTTAAAAATATTATTCTAATGTGCCCAAAATTCAAGTTTCTGGCTTAAGTGAGGTGGAGAAGCCATTTTAAAAGGTATGAGCGGGACGGAGAGAGCCATCTTACTTAGCAACAGGGATGTTATGGATATCCGTAACCGTAACCGAAACTATCGGATATCCGAAATAAAAAAATATCCATATCTGTAACCGAAACTGATTCAAAAGTTACGGATAGTTTCGGATAAAGGCGAAGTCTAAGGGTACAATTCCAAACTGCAAAACTCTATGAAATCTGCAGTATACACGCCGCAGCTGCAATGCCGCGCTGCCGATTTCATAGCTATGTGGGTCACGCTCACGCAGCATCTTGCTATTTGTATTATACCTACATTTTTGAAATTCTAATAATTCCGTAACCGAAATTATCCGAAACTTTCGGATAATCTGAAATGATTTCATATCCGTGACCGTAACCGAAACCGGTATAATATATTATTATTCTAATATCCGTAACCGTATCCATAACCGAAACTTCATATCCTTATTATCCCTGTTACCAAGTACAAGTGCAGGCAGAGCAGCTAGTAAAGGCGCGCGCGCACGGGTGACTTTTGTCACAGTATGTCAACTACTAATTACTGTCATAATGACAAAAGTTTCTGTGACTGACTGTACGGTAGTCAGTCACAGAAACTTGAATTTTGGGCACATTAGAATAATAATTTTTAACCAAGGTAGATAAAGTTAAAAACGGGACTATTTCCAAAAAAAAACAAAAATTGTCGACAATTACAGCAAAAATTTACCAAGTGTTATACCATTTTGGAATCCTTACTAAATGCGCCAAATTATGACGTCACTTGCCACACTCGCGTAGTACATTTTTTTTTTTCAGTACAGTCATTTTAAACTAGGCAAAATTTTTATTTTGAAATTTTTTTTGGGAATAATGTATTTTTTTCATCCAAGCTGGAGCAGCTGGTTTTGTAATTTTGATAACAATTTAGAGAAGCATTATTCAGGGTTACATAACAAAAAAAAAAATTGGAAAAAGTGAAGATTTGTGGCAACACGAGTAAAAGGACCGTCACCTGGAGTAGAATTTTTAGATTTTTTTTAAATGCCTATTATTTTGAAAATATGCCACATAGATTTTTTTTTATATTTTTCTGATAACCAGCACAACTTGCCTCAACACCCAGTTTCGGCTTGACGTTACATTACGGGACACCCTGTATAAAAGGAGAAACTGACTGACTGTCTGACAGATCAACGCACAGCCTAAACGGCTAAATGTAGGCACTTGAAATTTGGCAGGGACGTAGCTTAGGTACCGTAGAGGTGCACTAAGAAAGGAATTCCCGAAATTCCCACGGGAACGGGAATTAGCGGGAAAATCCTTTTGTATGAAAAATCTAAACCGCTTAAGTTAGACGCTTGAAATTTGGTATGCAGGTACCTTACGGGACTATTCCCACCTCTCGTTCCCACCACTGCAACTCCTGTGTAGCCAGGATCTACAGCTTGACCGCCACAAAAACCCAACCAATGAAGGTCAAGTTTGTCCCGGGGGAAAGTTAAACTGTCATTGGACCCGCAACGAAATTAATCAGAAGAACATAGGAGGAGTTCGAAATTAAGGTTCGACTTCCCTCCATTGCAAAGCGGATGACAGGTGACAAACAAAGGTTTAAAACCTTTAAGAAAAAGATTATGCACCACGGACAATAAATTAAATTAAGGGGGCCTATCTTATGAGCAATTAGCAACTACCTGCCAATAATATTTTTCACAAAATCGCTTAAAAGCACGGAAATTTTTCCTTGTCGCGACAAGATCGGTGTAATAAATTGCGGAAATAGATGTATGTTGTATTGAATTAAGCATTATATCACGTTCATGTTTCCAAAGATCACACTCCCACAAGATATGATGGGCAGACTGCTCATGACTGACATCATCAGTGGAACACTCGCAAAAAGGAGACGGAACTAGTTTGAATTCGTGAAGTTTATGTTTAAAGTTGCCATGTCCCGTGAGGAACTGCGACGAGCAATGGTCGATTTCTAACCATCGCCTAGTTAGACGTTCGCGTACATTCGGGAAGAATTTATATAAGTGACGTCCTTTGACTGACGTATCCCATCTTTTTTGCCATTCATTAAGTAAATCTTCTTCAACGACTTCTCGGGAATCAAATAATCGACTTATTTTAGAACGATCGCGGCTATTTAAGCAATCGGAGGTTATATTTTCCCTTGATGCGAAGTACATAGCCGCACGATTTTGTACCTCTAAGTCGACCGGCAGTACACCAGCCAGGACTGGCAGAGCCTCCGTGCTCACAATTCTGTAAGCTTTGCAAAGAAAAATCAATGCAAGGCGTTGACTTTGGAGTAGTTTCCGTCGAGCGGCTCCTATAGTAGCTCTGTCAGCCCAAACTGGTGCACCATAGCAAATGGAGCTTAAATAAGTGGCCGAATATATTACTCGGAGGGAGGGTACCTTAGTAAACTTAAGCTTAGGTACAACAGGATATTGCAAAATTCCCACGGGAACGAGAATTAGCGGGAAAAAACATTTGTATGAAAAAATCTAAACCGCGTAAGATAGACCCTTGAAATTTGGCATGCAGGTACCTTAGTAAACTTAAAGCTTATTTACAACAGTATATTGCAAAATTCCCACGGAAACGGGAGTTAGCGGGAAAAAAACATTTGTATGAAAAAATCTAAACCGCGTGAGATATGTAGATGAAGGGGGTGAAACGAGATCTACGCGTACGAAGTCGCGGGCGGCCGCTAGTTTTTAATAAAATTAAATCCAAGTACTTAGATGCTGGTAGGAGGAAAGACCTATTTTACTAAGGCACTCGGATTGGCTTAATAGAAAAGAGACATTTCCGTGCTTCGGTGCTCATTCTGGTCCAGGTCGTTCATCCTCCTCCTTTGACATGGTATCTGACAGATCTAAACGTAGAAAAGTCGCTCACTTGGGAGAATTTGCAAGTGGCAGTGAATTGTCATTTGCTGCATCTATGAATTATCGTAAGGAGGGGGAAAGCGATAAAGCGAAAATTATACGTAAAATTGATTCCGCTTCATCTGACGAGCTCAAATCATGCATTACTCACATTGATTGCGATGATAATAATTGTTTAACACATAACTATCAATATAATGTCATTAGACAGGCCGCAAAGAGTAGATTTCCTTCTTATAGAAAAGTTTTAGAAGTTAAGAAGTTATGCTATCCCGATGAATGTGCAATTTCAACCTCAGAAGAACACGTTCAAGTGGCTTTACAGAATTTAACAGATCACACTTGTACACGTCTCGCAATTGTATGTAATGATGTGTTGTTATTAGTAAATGATATTACTAATTTAAAATTACACATCAAATGGGGCATTGATGGCACATCTGGTTTTACTGAGTATAAACAAAGGTTTTTAGATGCTTCAGCCAAAGATGCCAGTATGATTGTGACTTGCATGGTTCCTGTAAGGTTAGTTGGCGATACTTCAAGTCAAAAATATGTTATATTGTGGCAAAATGATCGACCATCCTCTCCAAAGTTTTGTCGGCCAATACACATTCAATATAAGCATGAAACCACCGAAAGAATAAACCATGAAATGATGCAAGTAGAAGAAGAAGTTAATAATTTAAGACCCACTAGCATCGAAGTAGGCACTAAAACTTTAGAAATTTCTCATGAATTTTATTTTACGATGACTGATGGGAAAATATGCAATGCGGTAAGTGGCACTACTTCAACTCAGAGGTGCTAATTTGCAAATTAACATCTAGTCAATTTAATTCCATTGCGGCATCGCGTCAAGCATCAGTTGATACCAATTGTCTTCGGTTTGGTTTGTCGATACTTCATGGTTGGATCAGAATGTTCGAATGTCTACTCCATGCAAGTTAGAAATTACCAGTATGTAAATAGCGTGTTACAAAACAAGAGGACAAGTGTATAGTTGAGTAAATAAAAAAACGAATTCAGCATGACTTCAAAAGCAAGTTAGGCCTAATAGTTGATTGTCCCAAACCTGGTTATGGCAATTCGAATGATGGGAATACTGCTCGGCGCTTTTTTGATAATTCGGAAATATCAGCTGCTATTTATTTATTTATTTATTTTATAGAAACCAACAGCGATACATTGAAAATGTTAGTTATAAGATTTAGACTGATAGTTTAGCCAATGAAAGGTTTCCCTTTTTATAAAAGTACATTGTTGTTGGGAAAAAATATGAATAAAGTTACTATTACCAAAGTTAATAAAAAATTGATTGATCGCTTTCACATCATTCTTATAACACTATCTAGTGGTCTTGATATAGATACCACTAAATTTAATATAATAATATACTGTTTGAAAACAGCCGTACTGTTCATAAAATTATACCCTTGGTATTACATGCCAACAAGCGTTCATAAGATTTTGATGCATTCGTCAATAGTTATATTACCTATCGGCCAATTATCAGAAGAGGCCCAAGAAGCTAGAAATGAGGGCTCCCCTCTATCTGGCAGAATCTCGTTACGCAGAAACTCATTTGGAATAACTCACTTGGCATAATCTTCTTTAACCGAATATTTATAAGGCATAAACATTGTTAAAAATAATCATCGTTTGGTAGAATGTTTATTTACCAGAATTTTCAATGGCATAATTTTAAGATAGTGTTTCGACGTTTAATTAAATGAAGAACGCTGACTGAAGAAATAATTCGTATATTTCGATTACTTTTAAGATGAATTTACAACCGTTGTTCGTTCGTGTTTTCTTGCTGGTAATCGAGTGAAGTTGAGGCGGGCCGCCCCCGCGCTCCCCTCCAGGCTCCTTGCTCGTATACAACTTCAGACGTATTATGTGCGCTGATGCGCCGATAGATGGCGTTAACATGCCGCCGGCCTTGGAAGCTCCAAGCTTCCAAAATGATGATGATCGAATCTTCATGCGTGTGTCATCGAAGGGCTCTCTGATGATGCTGCAGGCGTCCACGAGACCGCAGGCCTCGACAAGATCGCAGGCGTCGACGAGATTGCTGGCGTCGACGAGATTGCAGGCGTCGACAATTCAGCTGCAGTGGGCAGTGGTAGTGGGCAGATCTTTGAAAAGGCCCGCTGTACTGACCCCGTCGCGGTGCGAATGTCAGCGACTCGTGAAACTCCGTCTCTGCCAGGGAAGACGCGTATGATTCTCCCCAGGCACCACTTGAGAGGCGATTAATGATCGTCTTTGATGAGGACGAGACTATCTAGTTTTATGTCGTCCTTCTGCGTTTTCTATTTTGTTCTTAGTTGAAGCTCTGCCACGTATTCTGTCGCCCAGCGCCTCCAGAAATGTTGCCGTATTTTCTCGACTCGGTCGTAGCGTGCCAGGCGACTGCTCGGCACCTCGGTGATGTCTTCGCAGGCTGGAGCGGTCAACGGTCGGCCGATGAGAAAGTGGGCAGGAGTTAAGGGTAAGAGGTCGGAAGGATCTGTAGACATAGCTGATAGAGGACGGGAATTCAGGATGGCTTCAATTAGTACTAAAACAGTGCTAAATTCCTCATATGTTAGGTGAGCATTGCCTAATATACGTCTAAGATGATGCTTGCATGATCGAACTCCTGCCTCCCAAAGTCCCCCAAAATAAGCAGCGTATACTGGAATATGTTTAAATTTTATGCCATCGTTGGCAGTAAACTCTATAATTTTATCGATATTATCTTGAATTAATAATGGGAACTCTTTTTCTGCTCCAACTAAATTTTTTCCGTTGTCAGAGTGTATTTCTGCGGGTTTTCCGCGTCTTGAAATAAATCTCTTTATCGCTAAAATATAATCATTAGTGGATAAGCCACTTACTAATTCTAAATGAATGCATCTAGTTGTAAAACAAACGAATAAACAAATGTATGCCTTTATTAATTTTGACCCCCGACCTTTGCGGTTCAATATGAAAACTGGTCCCGCGTAATCTACGCCAGTGTACATAAAAGGAAAAACTGCCTTTAAACGTTCTTTAGGTAAATTACCCATTATTGGAGTTAAAATTTTACCTTTCAGGCGTGAACACCTTACGCATTCATGCACTATTTTTCTAGCGAGATTCCTACTAGAAAGCGGCCACCAACTTTCGCGTATAGTGCACAATAGGTGCTGGGGTCCAGCGTGTAATAAATGTTTATGATAGTATTTAAATAAAAGACCGGTAAAATGATGTTTGCTACACAACAATGCAGGATGCCGTTTATCATAATTAAACCTGGACGAATCGCATAACCTACCTCCAACACGAATTAATGTATTATCGTCAAGAAATACATTTAAACTTAAAATACCATTCGCTTCTTTACATTTTGTTAGTGGTATTTCGTTTAATAAGTTGTTGTATACAGTTGGAAACATCTGGGCTACAACAATTTCTGCATCGTGTAACTCGGCGACTGATAAGGGACCGGTGCGTCGCGCCTGCTTATTACGTGTATTGTGAATGAACCTCAGTAGGTACGCTCCAGTCCGCTTCAATCTATTAAACTGTGAAAACCTTTTGAAGTCGAATAAGCTATCTGCATTTGTACAAACTGCACTAACTGTTTTAAGTTTTAACTCGGGTAGATCTTCACGGATAGGTATCGCTTGAGTATTAATGAGTATCCCTTGACACACAATCTGTCACACAATGTCTGCACAATGTAAAAAGGTAGGCCCGTGCCACCACAGGTTATTGTACTCGTTTATTTTTGTCATGTGACCTAAATCCCTATATTCTCGTATAAAATCCGCATACATACGTTTATATTGAGGCATACGTTCTAACTTCCGTTCTAAAGAGAGAAATCGTTTATAGGCAACCGAATATGAGTCACCCAACAAATCAGCTGACTCCTTTAGAGGTATAAGAAATGAAAACCTACCATCTATTTCCCGTTTTGTCGTATTTTTAACCTTTAACTATGGACGTCGTGTCTCAGAGGCCCACCCCCCTTTTCAATTTCTCGGTTTAAATACCTTCCCGCCACGTGCTGCTCTCGACCATCTCAGTAGCTTCAGTTTTAACTGTGTTTGGACCGAGGAGGCATAAAATCGCGTCTTCCGGCATTATTACGTGAGTAAAACCATCCAAAATTTTATCGGGGTCTGGGAGACCCGATGACTATAATTTCCATACAAACATACTTGTATGGATGTGACTTGTCAACTATAATTTTTTTTATAGTATATCATTATAATAATGTTGTAAATTGTTTTAGTTTAAGAATACATAATGGTAGAAAGTATCTGAGTACATCAGCTATATTATTAGCTATCTAAGCAACTACATTCCAGAAGTAAGGTTTTACTTGTAGACGATCCTTCTTTTGAGTTTAGATGTCTTAGAAAGTACCATTGCTGCAGATTCCGATTCTGAATGGTGTATATTTTGCCTATCAAAGCTCTCAAAGAAAGATGACACATGCCTGTAGAGATAATTTGTCTTTAGTGTTCTAGGCCACTGTTTATAATTTTTGTAAGTTTAACCCTTGTCAAAATTTTTATTTTATGTCTTTCAGAAATTCTGTTTATGTTTTTTTATGTTACACGGTTATTAACCGATTGAGTCCCAGACGGCATTAATTAATGTCATAACAATTGATTATCTATTGTGTCTAGATTCGCGGATCTTGAAGGATTAATTAGCAGGGAAAAAATATTAGTTTGATTTATTATTAATCGACTGTAATTAAGGAGCCTATATGTGATGCTAAGTCAATTAACACTGAAAAATGTCTATGTTTTTTAAATTTGCCGAAAAATAATTAAATAATGATTAAAAATTAATTACATTTACTACTAGATCCTTTATTAATAGTTATTAGATATATATCAACTCTTTGATAAATTCAAATTGGTTCAGATATGAAATTATGAAGAATTTTAGATAGGGGTCTGTGAGACCCGACGTCCATGGGAGTGTGATTATTTTTTCACGACTATAGTTAAAGGTTATATATTTCCTCGCATTTACTGTGCATTTACGTTCATCACAGGTAAGTATATTTTCGCGAGGGCTACTATCCTCCAATTCCCAAAATTGACGTAATTGTAAATCGATAGTTTGTGTAAAATTGCATCCCACCAAAAACATTCTGTAAAAAACTAGCCAAGTCTCGATGGAGCTGCTTGTTTATCTCTAAAAAGTAATGAAATCTAGACAAAGTCGTGCCAAGTCTATGGTTCTTTACTGCGATTTCTTTTTTATTATAGTTAATGCTGTGTGACTTGGCCGTTGAAGGGTACAAAACCAGGTGCTCCATGACACCATTGCACTAATCTGTTGCCAGAACCACTACCCATTGACGATGGAAAATTGCCACTTGGAAAACGTTGATTTAATAACCAGTGAATTGTAGGCTTAATAAAGCTGCGTATTTCAATAATACTTATGCATAATTATTGATTATCTTAACTTAATAAAGATTGTTCAACGGCCAAGTCACACAACATTAACTATAATAAAAAAGAAATCGCAGTAAAGAACCATAGACTTGGCACGACTTTGTCTAGATTTCATTACTTTTTAGAGATAAACAAGCAGCTCCATCGAGACTTGGCTAGTTTTTTACAGAATGTTTTTGGTGGGATTTCACTTCTTTTTGTAGAATGTGGCATAATTATTTAACGTCGTCCTTTAATATTATCGTCATTTTTTTTACGATATTAAACACATCTTTAAAAAGGACAACGAATCAGAATTGATTTAATAATAACTAGAGGGGAAAAAAAATCTGGACACCGCGGTGCAGAAAATCGACGCTCAAAGTGCTAGCGCCATCTAGCGGTGAGCGGTACAGGCGAACACCACGGCGCCGGTGTGGCGCTAGTAGTATTGATTATTATGAATGTGGTGTTACTCCAGATCTTCGATTTTCCTAGTTTTTATAGTTTTCCCTTTATGTGGCCATTAAACCCTAACTCTGTACCAAATTTCAGCTCTCTGAGTTAATGGGAAGTACTAGTTCTATTTTGATGATCATCAGTGAGTGAGTGTCATAAATGCGAAACTTTGCTTTCGCTTAACTTCGGAACTAATTGACCTACAGACTTGAAATTTTGGATTTTAAGTGTGTGATTATAGCTTACTAGATGACGAAAATTTCTGCGTTCTGGTCTTATCTAAAGGTTCTCAAATAGAGGCCTGAAAATGCGGCGAAATGGTTCCAGTAAAGGATGGTACGGCAGTGTTTGCTTCGCGCTCGACTTGGCGGGGGCACTGCCGTGCCCCCAGATTGAATGTTTTGTTCACAACGCATTTTATTCATATAAATTGGTCCGGAAATCAACCAGCCCAATTTCGTATCTTGAAGGTACGGACCACTTTTTAATCGAATTTTATTATCGTTTAAAATTTCCCAAAATAAGTCCGCACCTATTAATAAATCGACTTCCGAAGGTAGATAATAAGTAGGATCAGCGAGCTCGATGTTGTTTGGAATTCGTATAGTCTCAAGTTCTCAACATCGATACTCACGGGCGGTAAGAATGACGTGATACGCGGTAAAACAAAACATTGAACGCTTGTAGAAAAATCGTTTAACTTTGAGTGAATAATCAAGTCGCATAATTTATTAGAGTGTGACACCGATTGCCCCACACCTGATATTCGAACAGTGGACTGTAAAAACTTCGTATACTTAATTCGTTTACAAAATGTTTCCGAAACGAAACAATGTTGGCTCCCGTTATCCAGGAGCGCTCGTGCCGTGTGTCGCTTATTATTATCGTCCTGCAGGCCTATTACGACCTCTTAAATCCAGTGAGTTTACGCCTTAAACTAAACTGCCTTGCGTTTCCGTATTATGATCCCTTAATTCCAGCCAGGCAGCGGTCACGTGACACTTGACTGACTTCTGACTGGAAGTTGACTGGAATTTTCGTATTACGACGGTCAATTTGACGTTTGTAGCCTTGACTATTTGTCAATTTTTGTTTCAATTAAGCCATTCAGTTTACGTCGTCTTTGATCAACTTTTATTGACTTGTTTTATTAAAGTTTTCTATTAGAAAGCAATTTTTTACTGGTAAATGTTAATAAACACCTAGAATATAAGAAATAAGTATGAGTGACGAGTTGATATTATTTGAATTTCTTGAAAATGATGCTTGACAAAAAAACAATAATGCAAAACTTCAAAGAAGACGCCTTAGGGACTTTAGCGACCCTTTTGATGTGGATGAAATAAGTTTCATTAAACGATATAGGTTGAGCAAAGAATTAGTTATCAATTTATGCGAAGAACTAAGACCGCATCATGTCGCTGGGCCCTCAAGAGCGTCGGATTTGTCGCTGGAAAGAAAGGTTAGTAATTTATTTTTTTATGAATGTTACGCCCTTGGTTGTTATTAATAAAGCCTAATTAATTGTCATTCTTTGTTATATTATTAAGTTGAGGTTATGGTCTACAAGTACATTGAATATTCAAATACAAAATTAAATCGTTCTTGCAGGTGTTAATTGCATTATCATTCTATGCAACGGGTTCATACCAACGCCCCGTTGGTGATATATCTGCACACTCAGTCGCACAAACAACTGTATCAGTGGTGTTGAAGCAGATCACCAATTTACTAAACTTGCCCCACATGCAAGCGAAATATATTAAGTTTCCTCAAACTTCTGAGGAAAGGCGTGAAATCATGATACGGTGAGTACATAACTTACAGCCTTAAAGGTAAAATTAAAAGATAAAACTTTAGTTTAAACTCTTTATATGTAATCGAAATATTATTAGCAATAAAAACACTACAAATTTATTTTCTTGCACCGACAACTTTTGATAAGTTATATTTATCTAAATTAATTTATTTTTAGATTCTCCAATAAGTTTCAAATGCCAGGAGTTTTGGGATGCATTGATTGCACTCATGTGGCAATTGTTTCCCCCGAGGAAAATGAGGAGAGATATTACTGCAGGAAACAGTATCACTCACTAAATGTCCAGTTGGTAAGATGTTTATTATTTATTATAATCATTACAGAAAAACGAAAATAGTAATGATTCAATAATATAATTTCTTCAGTCTTCATTTTCATAGTATTAATCTGAAACAATTTGAATTTTAGATTAGTAATGCAGATATGCAAATCATGAGTGTGGATGCTAGTTTTGGTGGAGCTACTCATGATTCTTTTATATGGGCAAACCATCCCATAAAGGATCACATGGAGGTTATTAGCAGAAATGAAGCTATATGGTTACTTGGTATATTGTATTCATTGTTAAATAATTTTATATACACAACAAAATATAATATGATGGTTAATGTAATATTTTTATTATTTCTAGGTGATTCTGGGTACCCACTGAGAAGGTACTTGATGACACCAATTACTGATACTAGTCCGGACACTCCAGAAGCTCATTACACCTATCTGCATGTCCGGACAAGAAATGTGGTTGAGAGGACCATTGGTCTCCTAAAGGCTAGATTCAGGTGTTTACTTGTACACAGAGTATTACATTATTCTCCCCCTGTGGCAGCGTTTATTGTAAATGCTTGTGTAATATTACACAATATTTGCAATAGTAGGAATATCCCTGTACAAGTACTAACCAATGAAGAGGCTTTATTAGAGATATCTCGGCAAGCTGACAATGACACTCACCAACAACCACCACGTTCTGCCACCTCCAGCAATAACAGGGAGCTCAATGAAGGGCTAAGTATCAGGAGAGCCCTCGTCTCCCGTCTGTGGTCCTCTCGATCCCATGCTCCTATAAATTAAGATTTTTAGATTAAGTAATGGCATTTCTTTACAATTATTATTTCTGTTTAGAAAATTTTATTTAGTTCATTATTGTTAGGTAAGTAGATATTAATTATTTTAAGGCAAATTTTTGTATCATAAAGTTTTAATGAAAATAAAATTCTTGAGTAGGTATGTTTTTACTTACTTGTCAATAACAGATGCTATTGTATTTAATTTTGTCAACATTTCTTGCAATGTTTGGGAATTTCTCTCCTGTGCTTCTGCGATTTGGCCAAGGTACATTGTATTTTACTGCTCGGCCAACATTCTGTCCCGAGAAATGTTAACCAACATTTCTCTGGCCATTTGTTGGCTCAAAGCAGCTTGTCGCCTACTGCGTCGACTTGGCAGTCTTGGCACTTGTCGAGGACGTGTTTCCTAAGGCTGTTGTTGCTGCTGTGGGGCCACTTCCTGTTGCACCTGCGGCTGCTCTAGTACAGAGTCTTGCAGTGCTGGCTCTTCCTCTCCCTCTAGTTGAACACTCTCATGGGTGAGAGGGTGTTCAAGAACTAGAGGAGCTTCTGAGTTAGATGTTCCAGCCTCAGGTGCAGTATGTTCGGACTGAGTTTGCTACAAAAATTTCACAACAAATTAATTCATACATTAATCAAAATTCTAAACATAATATAATCAATGTCAATAAAGTTATTCTCAAAATGAAAAAATAACTCACAATTGGAAATGGGTCTACTTGGGTATTAGGTATCCCACTTCCAAAGCCTTCTCCAAGTAGACTTAGGAATTTCTTCTCTAAATCATTTAGGGGAATGGCTTCAGAAGGGCCACCGCCGGTGCGATTTTGAGCAGCACGGATGCTTGCTACTCTTCTTTTTAATTTCGCTTTGTAGTCTACCCAATACTGTAAAAATATTAAACTACATTATTAAAAGAAAACGAAGTTTAGTCTATTAAAGTAATATTAAAATAGTAAGTACTTATACTCACATTAGACCAACTTTTCCAGTCCTTTGTAGCTCCTTCTCCCAAAGAGTTTAAAGTTTGAGACACAGTTGTCCACATCCGCTTAGAATACTCTCGAGCCTGCGCCGTTTTATTGTATCCTACAGCCACATCTCTGTGAGAGTTCAAAAACTCCCATAAAGATTCTAACTGCTGGTACGATACACGGCGACGACGCGATACCTCATCCTGTGAACTAAGATATAAAACATGATTCCAATAATGTTTTAAGATACCTACATCACCAAAATAAAACACAATTAATTAAGTACTTACGCCATCTCCAATAAAATTAGTTAGTTTGCTTGAGCAATACAATTTCAGACCGACACCAATGCAACGCAATCCACTAATACCACAACAACACAACATAGCTGTCTTAGTTCGTTCCCAAGAATACATAATCACATAAATCTTTCTTTCAGCAACTAATTAAATTCCACTTTAAATGTTTAAAGTTTTGGTTTCAAGCACACACAGTTTTCAAGTGGTGAATAAATAAAGTTTTTTTTGCGGGCTCAGCGAAATGTCACACTTGTCGTTCAGAAATAAAGGGCTACAGAGAAAGAGCAGCCGTCATTATTTTCTTTTTTTAAGATTGGTCATGATTTATAACAAATGTTATATAATTTCAATTTCATTATATGTTTCTTCAATTACACTTATATATTTACACTTGTTTTATACGAAAAAATATTTAAATTCACAAAATTATTGAATCGGTAACGAACCGGTATCGCGTTATGTCAATTTCCGAACGTTACCTTCACGGCAGTGTAAACCGGCCATAGACAATCTATCCAGGATGATCCCATTCAGATTAACGGAAGTCGTAATACGAAAAAGAACAAGGCAGTTTTTGGCCGTAAACTGAATTGCCTGGAAACAAACTGGATTTATAAAAGGTTGTAATACGACTGCTGTCCGGTCCCGCAGCTCGGCATTAGGTCGCTGTCGATAGTACCTCTTCGGTTTCGGACATCGAGCAGCGACGATCGCCATTTGGAACTAATGGCAAGGTGGTCGATTTGGTTTTTGGTGATGCCATCGGGTGAGATCCATGTATGTTTGTGGATATCTTTATGGATAAATAATGTACCACCGATGGTCAGGTCGTGATGTTGGCAAAACTCTATAAACCGTTCTCCGTTCTCATTTCGTGCTCCAAGTCCCTGTATACCCATATGACGCTCGCAGTTTGTGTTAACGTTTCCAACTTTAGCATTGAGGTCCCCCATGACAATCACTATATCCTGTTTCTTTATAACCTTTAAGGTGGCGTTGAGTGAGTTGTAGAAATCGTCCTTGGTGTCCTCCGGAGATATGTTGGTAGGAGCGTAGCATTGCACTATGGAGATCTTCCGGGCTCTTGAGTTGAAGCGGGCCCAAATGATTCGTTCTGAGATCGGTTTCCAATCTAACAGACTCTTCTTTGCGGCGTCAGAAAGGAGAAAACCAACGCCATATTCTCGGGTGTCATCCTCATTTTCCTTACCAGAATAAAGGAAAGTCAAGCCGTCAGATGTTCTCAGTTCACCGAAACCATTTCTACGCACTTCGCTAAGACCTAGAACTTGCAGGTTGTATCTTAGCATTTCTGCTTCTGCTTGGGCTAGTCGGCTGTCATCGTTCTTACGTTCCAAAAAGCTATTCGTGTCCGTTTCTTCATGCCAAAGGTCGTTGTTGAAAGATCGGTCCGGTTTTCTGTTGTGTTCGTTTCGTTAATCGAGTATTTTCGGGCAAGTGGGTGATTAACCTGCTGTACCCTAGTCCGGTGGTGGGGCTGCCACCTCAGAGCTTCTGGACTCCCTCGGTTTTTTCCGGGTATCCTCCCTAGTGATGGGATTCTATTTTCAGGCGCAGAATACTCGCCTTTCGCCCTGCATCCTCAGCTCAGTTGCAAGTCTAGGTAGTGGGCACGCAAAGCGTGGCTGCAGCAGGTCCCAGGGTGGACGACGAGGACGTGGATGACGCGGACTGGCCGGGGTTCTGCTACATCGGTGTTTCACTACTTAACACAGCAGATGGTTTCTTGGCATTTTGTAGGCAATGCTGACCTCACTACGTCAGCAATTACCACCAAGACCATGCCCCGGCTTCCCCCCAATTCATCATCATGTTCGTGATTATTTTAAATGAACTTAATTTCATTACTTACACGAAATAACTATCAAAATGTATTGATATTCTTATCGTTTTAATAATAACGATTGAGCTACTACAAATCATTTGCATTTGAGTATTTTGGATGCTTGCTATAAGAGCATTAATTATGATAGGACGGATCTTTAGTTAACAAACATCTTCGGTCATCGAATGTGCTTTTCTAATTGTAGTAGTTTGGGAAATCGTTGTGTCAGTACGCATTTTTAAAATCCCCTATGTAAATTGATTATAAATAATGATAAAAGAATTATTTCGCTTTAATTACTCACTTAAAAAGTTCTCCCGACCACGATCTTCGTCCTGTGCTGTTTGTGACGCTTCTGGTGAACCAACAATTAATAAACACTCATTTCAATCACAGTGCACCACTTCAATCTTTATTGTCACTTTTTCACACACTTCACTAAATATGTCACAAAAGAACAAGATTTGTGGCGGATGCTTTAAAAAAATCTAAGACAAGCGGAGGGCCTTGACGTGCCACCATTGCAAGCAGCATTACGACCTGGAGTGCACCGGTGTCAGCGAGCAGCGGTTCCACGGGACGCTTGTCGGCGAGCACAGGGACCGGTGGCGGTGCGTAGCCTGCGTTAGCGCGCAGCCTAAGCGCGACAACACGAACACGCCGGTCCGGGCCGCCGTCGACGGCGTCACGGTGAGGAGGGGCGCCTCCATAGTGAGCCCCGTCAGCCTGGACGTGTCCATGCTGGAGGGGCCGCCGCTGGATGACACCGCGCACAACTTAATCGTGGAGCTGCTGGACTTCCACGTACTCGTCCTCGAATTAAGGCAATTCCGCGAGGAGGTGCGGGAGGATATGAGGCAGCTCCGCGAGGAGGTGCGTGAGGAGCTGAGGGCTGTTTGCGCCCGGACCAATGCCGTGTGCGACGAGGTGCGGAAGCTGACGGGCCGGGTGACCCGCTGCGAGGACAGGGTCGGAGCCGTCGAACAGCCCAACCTCGCCGTGCGTGGCGCCGCGGCCGGGACAGCGCGGATGGACGCGCTCGAGCAACGGCTGGAGGCCGGGGCGGCGCCCGGGCCGGGGGCGAGCGCGCAGCTGGAGCGCACCGTGGCCGAGCTCAGGCAGGAGCTCAACGAGTGGGACCAGGACGCCCTGCTCGCCGACCTCGATATAGGCCAGCTCCCGGAGGCGAAGGGCGAGAACGTCGTGCACGGCGTCACAGTGCTCGCCGCGCACCTGGGGGTGAGCCTGGACGAGCGGGACGTGGTGTTCGCGGAGCGCGTGGGCGCGCCGCCGGCCGAGGCTGGAGGGGCGCGCGCGCGCCGCGTGGTGGTGCAGCTGGCGCGGCGCCACCTGCGCGACGAACTGCTGCGGGCCGCGCGCGTACGACGCGGGCTCACGGGCGAGGGCGGGGTGAGGGCGGGGCGAGGGTCTCGTCAGCGAGCGCCTGACCCGGCCGAACTGCCTGCTCTTCCATCGGCTTCGTGAGGAGTGCCGTCGACTCCAGTGGAAGTACACCTGGACCAGGAGGGGCCGCATCTTCGCTCGTAGAAGTGACGGCGCGCAGGTGTTCCAGTTGCGCTCGATGGACGATGTTGCGAGGGTGTTCGGCCCCCCGGTGCAATGACTGTCGGCTATCTGTAAACCATTAAAATGTTGTTTTAAATCTCATAGTCAATGTGTACATAATACAAATTGGTGCGGTGCGGCATGTATTTCACCAGGATGGCGTGGTGCGGACGGGCGGAGTGGGCTCGGAAGCGCTCGGCATTTCACTCAGTGGGTACTCAATTTATGAAAACCTGCCGTCCCTGCTTCATTATTGTTATTCCTTGCACTCTTCTTAATTTATTGCGTGGCAAACGCATGGCTCAAATGGCGGTTACGACATGGCCCCATTGACTTGATTAATAATTGGTGGGTAATTGTACGATATCGGTACAGGATCCCAAAATCCTTGAGTTGAAATTCAAATAAAACATCAATCTCAGAACGGAGGCGATTTAATGTTTGTATGAAAGGTATAAGTAGTTCGGAAAAAACACAACGATCTAAAGACGTACAGCGCCATCTATTGGCAACCTTTTGAACTTAACTAAGGTGGTGTACTTACAATTTGTAAAATTATTTTTATTACAAACATTGTTTATTATTATTGTATATTATATCTATGAATTTAATTATGTACTTTATTTATTTATTTATGTTATTTAATAGACTTAACATTCCGTCCATCAAAGACTAGTCTTTACAATCCGCCCACCATGAGAATAGTAAGTTACAAATTACAAAATTTAACATTTTAAATAGGCTCATGGTAAACATTTAAAATGAATTGAAAACATTAGCAACATTTTTAAATTTTTAACAATACATTTGTAGGGACACAACATGTAGTATGAAAGGTGTATGTTAGCGATTTTGAATGCTTGTGTGACGTATTAATCAAAGACTCGGCCAGTTACTGCGCACTGACCGGCTCGGGCAAACGTGTTAGCCTTGGGAAATTTAAGTAAATAAAATTGCGTTTCTATTGTTCGGTATACTCGTATTTCATTGAAGGTCAGTGGCAGTAACTCCCAGGATAGCTAGGATCCTCACACTTTACCAACTTTAGTTAACTTTGAGTCAGATAAATAAGCGTAGGTATTCACAACATTCTCATACAGACATTAAGAATAATAATAATAAGCCCCGCAGGGCAGCTTTGTGGCGAGCTGTTGGTGAGTAGCGACACCACGGGGCCAGTTGTTAATCCGAGTGCTCCCGAGAGTCGGTCAAGAGTCTTGACCCAAGACCCTCGTCTTCGGCTTGCCGAAGTGGAATCCGAGAGGGTCTGCAGGACTTTCACCTCTGGCTTGCCTTAACCGGCCGGCCAGAGTGGAGTCGCTAGAGCTATATGCTCCAGGGGTGGAAGTGTTAAAGGGCATAACGCCGCGAGTAACTTCGGAGAAAGCGCAGCACACCTCTCTACACCCCTGAGCTGGCAGACGCCAATGTTGCCCCTCAGTCCGGTCTTTACGACCCATGACGCCAGGGGGGGCCCATTTAGTCGCTGTCTAGTCACCGCCTGCCATTTTTTCAGTCCGAGACTATGAACCAGGCAGGTGACCCGTAGTCTCCATCCATAGCCCAGTAACCAGTCCATCCATCCTTCATCCATAACCCTAGTCCATTCTCCAATAACTGCAATAGCTCCTGTGCACAGGCTGGGGATGGTCTCTGGCTACATTCCATGATATAGTCAGAGACTAGATCCAGCATGTGCACCACTTTCACTTTTGTCGATTATTTTGCGCTTAAAACGGCCTCTACGTGTTGGATCTGTATCCCCACGCAAGCCTTATAAAGGACCGGGCCACTTTTGACCCGTGAGCTCCAAAGCGTACAAACATAATAATAATAATAATTCTTTATTTCTCACCATAGAACACAAATATTAACAACTAGCGACCGCCCGCGACTTTGTACGCGTGGATCCCGTTTTACCCCCTTCATCTATGTATCTTACGCGGTTTAGATTTTTTCATACAATTTTTTTTCCCGCTAACTCCCGTTCAGGTGGGAATTTTGCAATATCCTGTTGTAACTAAGCTTTAAGTTTACTAAGGTACCTGTATGCCAAATTTCAAGCGTCTATATTACGCGGTTTAGATTTTTTCATACAAATGTTTTTTCCCGCTAACTCCCGTTCCCGTGGGAATTATGCAATATCCTGTTGTAACTAAGCTTTAAATTTACTAAGGTACCTGCATGCTAAATTTCAAGCGTCTATCTTACGCGGTTTAGAGTTTTTCATACAAATGTTTTTTCCAGCTAACTCCCGTTCCCGTGGGAATTTTGCAATATCCTGTTGTAACTAAGCTTTGAGTTTACTAAGGTACCTGCATGCCAAATTTCAAGCGTCTAACTTAAGCGGTTTAGATTTTTCATACAAAAGGATTTTCCCGCTAATTCCCGTTCCCGTGGGCATTCTTAAGTATCCTATAACCTGCCCAGGAGTATGAAGAATAATTGTACCAAGTTTCGTTAAAATCCGTCGAGTAGTTTTTGTTTCTATAAGGAACATACAGACAGACAGACAGACAGACAGACAGACAGACAGACAGACAGACAGACAGACAAAAATTTTACTGATTGCATTTTTGGCATCAGTATCGATCACTAATCACCCCCTGATAGTTATTTTGAAAATATATTTCATGTACAGAATTGACCTCTCTACAGATTTATTATAAGTATAATAATATAATAATATAATATAGATATATAGATTATAATTGTAGGTATTGTGATACAAAATGCAACTATGGTGGGTTGACACCTGAACTAGGATGAATCCTGTATCTCAGGTTATCAACTCTCCACCCCATAAAATGGTCTTATGTTAAGCCAATTACAATATTTGATAAAAATTTAAATAATTTACAATAATTGAATTTAAGAGGTAGATATCAAAAACGTAACGCAAACCGCAACCGGGCGTCCAGGTAAGTGATGTATTCGAAAGTTAGTGTGTGGTACAAGTTTTGGGTTGCTGACTATTTAACAATAAGTTGCTTAAGTAACAAATCAATGCACTTACTAACTAATAAACCTATGGTATATTGTGTTGTGTGGTTTTGTTGCGTTGGAATATGTAGTGTGTGGTATGGTTTGTAAATGTAAAATAAATTATTGTTATAAAGGTATTTGTGACTAACAAGCGTTGGATGTGTGCATGTATTACGTCGGATATGTGTCGTGAATTTATGTGGTGTAGTGTATTTAGTGACAGTGTGTGATGTTGTGTGCATGAAAGAAAAGGATTTAATTTCATGGTAAGGGAAAAATATATTAAAATAACAATTACTGCAAAAGTAAGGAATATGTCAACCTGTTTAGGCAATCATTTTAAGTATATTTTCTGTTGCGTCATAACTAAGAGAAGCAACAATATCGATGGGTGCCTGGAATAAAGCCGCAATAGCCATTGCAGCAGTTTTCCGATTAAGTGATTTTTGGAATCTGCGGGCTCCTATACACCTTGTGATTTTTTTTTAGAATTTTATCTTTGTAACTGCCTGATTTTCCAAAAGCACTATGGATATTGAATCGTTATTCCCCACACATCATTTAAAATTTGTTTACCGGAATAATCGTGCCATGTGCAATGTTAAAAGTTTTATTTCAATCTTCTACAAGTAACGGCCATTGCGGCTTTGTTCCCCGAAATAAACTTTTTATACCAATCCACAATATACATTACTTGTACAGTTACTTTAAACTTTCTCAAGTAATAATACTTCTGGTGAAGGTGAGAATCATGCCTAGGTCGATTTTACCGCCATGTATATTCTACGATTTTTCGTAGTTTAGAAGTTATCAATAATTTTGTAACTTTTCAAAATTTCATGACCCGAAAAAAAGATTAAAAATAATTAAAGCCTACTACTTTAAATTTTTTTATCTTTTTTTCGGGTTGACTTATCTAAAATTTCTTTTTTTTTACAGAATCGCTATTAATTGCAGATGTTTGAAAAAAATATACACCTTCCTAACTTTGATGCAAAATACAAAAAACATGAAAAATAAAATATGCATTTAAAAGATCATTAAAAAAAATTCATATTTAAAATTTAAATAAAAAAAGAACTTCCATAGGTTCGAAATCACAGTTTACATTACGTAGAACAGATTTAGAGACAATAACTGAACAAAACATTTGTTTATCAACAAACCAGGAAGCTCTTGCCCTTCATCTCACCTGATAGAAAGTGATGATCAAGCTGAAGGTGGAAGGGAACTTCAACCAACCAATAGGCTATCCTACCTCCAACTGCTGGAACATAGTACCTAAGGTTGTTAACATTATTGTTATGGTGACAGACTTAGGAAGGTAGCCAGGCAGACTTAGATCAAACCCTACGTCCAACCAAACCGAGCAGAAAATTTCGCCTTCACTGGGAATCGAGCCCGGGACCTATGAAGCTTACTTCTTACCACTTGACTACAGAGGCAGTTGTTACATTTTTTACTATTACCCTTAAAATACCTACTAGTGTGAGGAGAACCTGAAATTTAGCGGAATCTCCGACTTACCACTTTAGTGGGGATATTACAGGAAAAGTGGCCTATTCAGTACATGTTTTTTTGTATTATTATGAATTTCCAGGAAACTGCGCAGTTTTTAAAATTATTTAGAACCTATGGAAGTTCTTATTTTTTATTATTTAAACATTTAAGTTGAAAATTTGATAATTTTCTGCTAAAAGCATATTTTTTACGTTTCTAGCAAAAATTTTGAATCTTGCATAAAAGATAGGAAGGTGAATATTTTTTTCAAAGATCTGTAATTAATAGCGATTTGATAAAAAAACAGAAATCTGAGATAAGTCAACCCGAAAACAAGACAAGTCTTTTTAAAGCCTACTAGGTCATGAAATTGGAAAAAAGTTACAAAATTAATGATACCTTCTTAACTACGAAAAAGCCGCGGGCAAAAGCGTGTAATATTATAATATTATAATTAAGTACTAATAAATTCCACTACTTTATACAAAGATATTAACGAAACACTCGAGATATTCAACTTTGTACTCATTTCGATACGGACCATATGAACATACAATTTACACAGCATTCACCAGTACATTTTCCAAGTCGATCATTAAATTCAAGCAAACCGCTATTACTGTATTCACCTTACATCCTTCAGATCAGCGTACAACGCTGTAATACACTATTGCTGTATGATTAATTTCGAACTTTTTACCGGAATAAAACCACAATGGACTCTTACCGAACCGACTTTCAATGTATGAAGCGGCAATACAGTGTGTCCGGGCATGTAGTGATCAAACTTTAAGGGCGTAATCTATGGACAATTTTATCGATGAAAATACTTCAAATTTGGGGCCTGACCCATTTCTCGAAAAATTACATCGATTTAAGTTTTTAATTTTTAGTTTACACCTCTTCTTTAAAAAACAAGTGAAAGCGTGGGTAGCTTAACATCAATAGGCAAATATTTTATATCATGCGATAGCCAATAAAATTATCTATTAGTAGAAGAAGAAAGCAGACACAAGTTTCATACATTTTATGGGAGTAAGAATGGATTTAATTAGAAAAATACATTACTTTTTTCAATTCTTTTTCAGTTCTTTTCCAACACAAGAAAAACCAGGTCGTTAAGGTGTGTTTTATTTGCATTGTATTATTAGTATTTGAGCTATTCTACAAAACGAATGTAAATTTATTAGTCTACGTCTATTAGTTTCGACGTTATTGTTGAACAAAGATACCCCTTCTCAGCTGTTTCCATAGTAATCGGAATAGGTTGTGTGATTCTTTCAGGCAGTGCATTTTCGCATGTCGCGTGCGCTATGGAAACCGCTGGGAAGGGGTATCTTTGTTCAACAATTACGTCGAAACTAATAGACGTAGACTAATAAATTTACATTCGTTTTGTAGAATAGCTCAAATACTAATAATACAATGCAAATAAAACATACCTTAACGACCTGGTTTTTCTTGTGTTGGAAAATAACTGAAAAAGAAGTGAAAAAAGTAATGTATTTTTCTAATTAAATCCATTCTTACTCCCATAAAATGTATGAAACTTGTGTCTGCTTTCTTCTTATACAAATAGATAATTTTATTGGCTATCGCATGATATAAAATATTTGCCTATTAATGTTAAGCTACCCACGCTTTCACTTGTTTTTTAAAGAAGAGGTGTAAACTAAAAATTAAAAACTTAAATCGATATAATTTTTCGAGAAATGGGTCAAGCCCCAAATTTGAAGTATTTTCATCGATAAAATTGTCCATAGATTACGCCCTTAAAGTTTGATCACTACATGCCCGGACACACTGTATACAGGGTGTTTCTTGTAAGGTGTCAAGCCGAAGGCAGGTGATAGGTGAGGACTAGACCTATCGATTTCACCCCCATGTATGTTCTACGATTTTTCGTAGTTTAGAAGTTATCGTTAATTTTGTGATTTTTTCAAATTTTATGACCTAGTAGGCATTAAATTTTTTTATCTTTTTTTTGGGTTGACTTTTCTCAGATTTCTTTTTTTTGACAGATTCCCTATTAATTGCAGATGTTTGAAAAAAATAATCACCTTCCTATCTTTGATGCAAGATACAAAATTTTTGCTAGAAACATAAAAAATATGCTTTTAGCAGAACGTTCTAAAATTTTCTACTTAAAAGTTTGAAAAAAAAAAGAACTTCCAAAGGTCCAAAATAATTTTAAAAACTGCGCAGTTTTCTGAACTTTCATAATAACATAAAAAAACATGTACTTAATAGGCCATTATTTTCTGTAATCGCTCCACTAAAGTGGTAAGTCGGAGATTTCGTTACATGTTTTTGACTTTGTAAGGACTAACTAATGTTTGCAATCCCCTAAGTTTACGTACTGTAGAACACATTTAGAGACAATAACTGAAAAGAACATTTTTTTATCCACAACGAGGAAGCTCTTGCCCTTCATCTGGTATACAACAGGGAATATGAAAATATTGATGAACTGCGGACAAAGCTGACTGAAACACAAAACCACATTACAATGCAAGAAGAAGCTTTTGTAAATTTACGAAGAATTTTTTTACTTCGTTGTCAAATGTGCATTCAGGTCAAAATTAAATCATTACACCCTTTTTTGCTCTCCCTCTCTCTCTCTCTCTCTCTCACACACAGACACACTCACACACTTACACACACACACACACACACACACACACACACACACACACACACACACACACACACACACACACACACACACACACACACACACACACACACACACACACACACACACACACACACACACACACACACACACACACACACACACAAACTCTTTCCCTTTAGGATAGGATTCCGGGTGAAGCTCGCTGATCATCCATCAGTTTCCATCAGGTCAGATGAAGGGCAAGAGCTTCCTCGTTGAGGATAAAAAAATGTTCTGTTCAGTTATTGTCTCTAAATGTGTTCTACGTAACGTAAACTTAGGGGATTGCAAACATTAGTTAGTCCTAAGAAAGTCAAAAACATGTAACGGAATCTCCGACTTACCACTTTAGTGGAGCGATCACAGAAAATAATGGCCTATTAAGTACATGTTTTTTTGTGTTATTATGAAAGTTCAGAAAACTGCGCAGTTTTTAAAATGATTTTGGACCTTTGGAAGTTCTTTTTTTTTTAAACTTTTAAGTAGAAAATTTTAGAACGTTCTGCTAAAAGCATATTTTTTATGTTTCTAGCAAAAATTTTGTATCTTGCATCAAAGATAGGAAGATGATGATTTTTTTCAAACATCTGCAATTAATAGGGAATCTGTCAAAAAAAAAGAAATCTGAGAAAAGTCAACCCAAAAAAAAGATAAAAAAATTTAAAGCCTACTAGGTCATAAAATTTTAAACTACTACACCAAAGTCAATACAACAATACCAAAGTCTATTCAAACTGAGCCGGCGCAGGACATATTATTCACTGAATCCCAAACTAATGAAACTGCCTTGTCTAAAAAAATTAGTGATACCGGTAATGGAGGGAAAACCTATATTTATTCTGATCAGCTTGGTCAGGGGGTAGGTTCTATGCTCAGGGAGCACTTGAATACACAAGTCTTGAATTATTGCTATCCAGGCAGGTTTCTGACAGAGATAATTTACGAAATTGGTAAAAACCAAGAATTAGATGAAAACTCCAATGTTATTATAATGTATGGTAATAGTTACTATGTAGATAAAAAGAGTATAATTCAGAATATTGACCAACTCTTGGATTTGCAAAATAGGATAAAATGTAAGATAATTTTGTGTACTTTACCCTATGTAAATTCAGGGTATAATCTAAATAAGTTAAACAAGAACATATTTGATTTAAATATACTTATGTATAACTTGACTTATCGTCATAGCGACGCACTTTTACTCTTTGACATAAATAAATTTATTTCTAGCTTTAAGTTGACTGTAGATACAATGTATCTCTCTAAAAAAATGAAGAATAAATTAGCCTCATTGATTGCATACAATATTAAATGTAATTATATTCATAAAACTGATCATAGTCAGGGTACTAATAATTTGATATCTCAGTATGTAAATAGTAACAATATTATGACTGTACCTACTACTAGTTGTTTAAACTGAGGCACTCGACAAAGGCCAAGCCCGGAACATTCAAGATTGTTCATCAAAATATTCAAGGCTTGGCCAGCAAAGTCTTAGAAATAGAGCTATTCTTAAAAAGTTTTGATATTAATGTAATGTGTATTACTGAACACTGGCTAAAGAAATATGAAAGCTCTTTTCATATAGATAATTATCAGTTAAGTAGCGCGTTTTTCAGGAAGTCTGCCATTCACGGAGGCTCCTTAATATTTGTGAATAATAATATTAGATATAAAGAACGCAAAGATGTAGTAGGGCTATCAGTTGAGCGTGTTGTCGAAATTTCCTGTGTCGAGCTTGAGAGTTACATCATTGTATGTGTGTATAGACCCCCTTCTGGGGACTTTGGTATTTTTGAAGCGGCTATTGAGGATGCTCTTAATAAAACTTGTAACAGCAACAAAAAGGTCTTAGTTTGTGGAGATTTTAACGTCAATTTACTAGATAGCTCTTCATCATATTCTGTAAGACTACTTTCCCTTTTTAAGTCATTTAATTTGTTTAGTCAATTTAAGGAACCAACTAGAATTACGGAAACCACAGCTACTTGTCTAGATAATGTTTTCTCTAGCTGTGTCCCTGACAATAAAGCTGTCATACACAATCTTACGTCAGATCACTGTGGTATTAAAGTAGAATTTATTTGTAATAATTTGAATAATAAAAGTAATAAAAATGCCGTATGTAGACCTGTAACCATTAGTCGTCTAGAACGTTTTAAAAATAATCTTGAAAATAAATTGCATTTAGTCCCGTATGTGCAGGGAGACCCAGATGCTCTTTACAATAACCTTTTCGAATGTATTAAAACCGAACATGACAAAGTTTTTACGGTAAAGCCATTAAAACCAAATACCAAATGTAAGTTTAGTGACTGGGCTACTAAGGGAATATACAAAAGTCGAAATACGTTATATATGAACTTTATGGCATGAAAAAGTATAATAATAGTATATCTTTTCTTGAGCATGTAAAAAAGTATTCAAAATTTTTTAAGAAAGTTTGCTTCATGGCTAAGTCTTTTTATATTCGGGACAAGATAGGGAACGCCAGTAATAAAATAAAAGAAACTTGGAATGTTATCAACCGAGAGACTGGTAAACTAAAACCAAGAGATAATGACTTTTCTCTCAAAGTTCACGATAATTTGATATCTGCAGATAAAGATGTAGCGGAAGCTTTTGACAAATTTTTTGGTAATATAGCTTCAGCAACAACTGCCAACTTAAAGTCATCTCCCTCCGAGGCTGAAGAAATATTGAAAACCCACGTGACACCCTGTGACTCGCACTTCTCTTTTAAACATATTACTCCATTAGATATCACTAAAACTTTTAATCTTTTAAATGTAAAGAGTACAACTGATATCTGGGGCATCTCTGTCAAGATAGTCAAACACATTATTGATATAATTTCCCCACAGTTAGCGATAATATTCAATAATTGCATAGAGAAGGGCATCTTCCCCGACCTCATGAAACATAGTAGACTAATGCCATTATTTAAGTCTGGTAGCAAAACCGACCCTGGCAATTATAGACCCATTTCTATCTTGCCCGCTCTAAGCAAGATTTTTGAAAAAATCATACAGGAGCAACTTATGATTCACTTTGGCTCTAATAAACTATTTCATAGTGAACAATATGGTTTTACCAAGGGTCGTTCCACCACCGATGCCGGGGTTGCACTACTTAAACATATCTTCGAGGCTTGGGAGAATTCTCAAAATGCACTAGGGGTCTTCTGTGATCTCTCAAAAGCTTTTGACTGCGTAGAACATCAAACGCTAATTCGCAAACTGCACTATTATGGGGTGAAGGACTCGGCTTTGGATTTAATACAATCCTATTTAAACTTTAGAGTTCAAAAAGTTGACATAAATGGTGTTTTGTCTTCTGGGTCACCTGTGAAAATGGGAGTTCCGCAGGGGTCCATTCTGGGTCCATTCTTGTTTCTTATATACATTAATGATCTACCATATTTTGTTAAGGACTCTTGCGAAATCGTGTTATTTGCTGATGACACATCTTTGATTTTTAATATTGATAGAAGTAAAAATAACTTTGACGATGTAAATAATGCACTAACAAGAGTTTTAAGTTGGTTCACTACAAATAATTTACAACTCAATGCAAAGAAAACAAAATGTATAAAATTCTCTTTGCCTAACGTAAAAACAGTTAGTACCCAAATAGAACTTAATAATAATGCAATCGATCTGGTAGACTCTACTGTATTTCTGGGAATTACCCTGGATTCAAAACTCCAGTGGGGCCCCCATATAGAAACTCTGGCAGGAAAGCTCAGCTCAGCGGCTTTTGCAATAAAAAGGATACGGTCATTAACCGATGTTTCAACAGCTCGCTTAGTCTACTTTAGCTACTTTCATAGCCTAATGTCATATGGAATCATGCTATGGGGCAAAGCTGCAGATTTTGAAACAATATTTATTTTGCAAAAACGTGCGATAAGATACTTGTATAAAATGAAAGCAAGAGCGTCCCTTAGAGAATTGTTTAAAGAAATTGGCATTCTCACGGCCGCTTCACAATACATCTTAAACTGTATTCTATTTATTCAACAAAATATTAACGAATTCAAAAAGAAAAGTGATATTCACCAAATTAACACTAGAAATAAAAATAAATTGGCTATACCCGCTTTTAGACTTAATAAAGTGTTTGCCACTTTTATGGGACAAGGTATCCATTTTTATAACAAAGTCCCTGATAAATATAAAGAGCTACCGTATAATAAATTTAAAGGTATAGTTAAAGATCACATGCTTAAAAAAGCCTATTATACAACTCGAGATTTTCTTAATGATAAGTCATCCTGGGAGTAGGATTATGGTCCTCTCATGCTCGCACTAAAAAGAATTAAAATGAAAAGTAATATTGTATAAACTAATAATAATTTCTCAAATGTTATAGTGTCATGCTTCTCAATCTAGACTGTTACTTAGCTTTATTATTAGTTTTTTTTAAAGAGATAACTTGGCATTGTCATTCTCACTAAAATGTCTCTGGGGTGGTGGCGTAGTGAGGCGGGTCGTTACATTCCCTCTAATATGGTCGAGTGAAGCGATGGCTGGTTCACTCGTCATGTCTGTGAACAGGCGCTGCTTTCGGGGACTGGTCAATCCAAGTTATTCAAATTTATGTATGCGAGTCATTTCTACTAGTACCTTAATATGTAAGTCTAGATATTAGCACGTCACTACCTTGTTTAATATACCACGCAATCTTGTATACCTACCCATTCTTATGAAACACCATGCAAGAATGCATGGTAAATTCAGTGAACTGCTCCTGAATCGAATGTACCTACTACTGCTATTTCTATTTATTTATATTAACCGGCAGACAGTGGTGACTGAGTTTGTTGCGGCGCTTCTTCTCAGCACTTGCCAAATGTTGGTCTCGAAGCGCTGGTAGGGTAAAAAGATTATGAGACATGTAGAGGCTCCTTAAGAGCATATTTTATGACGATTTGTAAGAACTATTTATTAGTCTAAACAAATAAAGAAATTTTTGACTTTGACTTTGACTTTGACTTTAAAAAATCACAAAATTAACGATAACTTCTAAACTACGAAAAATCGCAGAACATACATGGGGGTGAAATCGATAGGTCTAGTCCTCACCTATCACCTGCCTTCGGCTTGACACCTTACAAGAAACACCCTGTATATTTCTACCTTTTTTAAGGTATATTCTAAGCACTATAACCTTATGCACACTATATGTTACTCCAGAAAAAATAACGCATCGTTTGATATACAAACCTTTTGGATACGCCTCGTAGTTTAGTTATTATTCAAAATTTTCACTAAATCTCTTCTCCTGTAAAATTGCGTTTTGTCGATTGTGGCTTTATTCCAGGCACCCATCGATATGTTTTAATTTTACCTTTAGACTCGTTCTGTTCATTTTATAAATTTGGTTTGTGTCACTAAAGTGTCTATACAGGGATGGTCCAGTATAGAATAATTGTCGTCGTGCGAATATGGAGTTGAAAATAGGCACAGGGGTACGTTTTCTTCTTTTGTATTGGAGCGACTGGGAGGGAACAAATGTCTTATGGTAACGAAGTACTGAGTGAAGAATAAAGAGTTGTCTGACCGTTAAAAGGTTGGCTTCCGCATACAGAGTATTCGTAGGGTGTGGTCTTGGTTTACGTAACATCACTTTGATAACAGCTCTTTGCGCTCTCTCCAGCTCCAGAAGATGCGTTGCAGCAGCTCCGCCCCACACTGGTATACAATATGTTAAAAGAGATTGGCAAAGAGCAAGGTACATTTTAGTAATGAGTACCGTGTCTGCTGATTCTCTAAGATTTTCAAAAATATGTAAAAGTTTGCGAACGCGATTACTGAGTGCTGTAATATGTGGTTTCCAATTCAAGTTTTTATCTATTGTAACTCCTAAGTATTTGTGTGTTTCAGTTTGTATAATATCGGGACAATTGCAAGGCGTGGTCCCATCATTCGAACAATTAGCTACGTGGGCTTTGATATTGAATTCAGGGGGTGGTTTATTGACTTCAGAGATTCTAAAAGTAATAAATTTTGTTTTCGGGACATTTATGGTTAGGAGGTTGTGATCAAGCCATTTAATTACTTTTACCAGACCACTTTCGGTTGATTTTTTTACCTGCGACCATGTTGAACCCCAGAAGATTAGGGCCGTGTCATCTGCGAAAGCTATTGTACTACCACTATCAATTTTGAGTTTGCACAGACTATTAACATAAGCTAGAAAAAGAGTGGGCCCAAGCGTGCTTCCCTGTGGGATGCCGTACGTAACAGGAAGGCTTGAGCTGAGTACGTCGGATACTTTTACTACTTGGCTTCTATTTGACAGGTAGTTACGGAACCACTCAAGTGCAACTCCACGTATTCCCAGATCCTCCAACTTAAGCAAAAGCAGCGGAATGGACACAGTGTCGAATGCTTTTTTGAGATCTAAAAAGACAGCTAAGCATTTTTCTCCTCTGTCTAAAGCATTTGTGACTGTTTGTGAGAGATTGGCAACAGCGTCCTCCGTGTTCCTACCCGATCGGAACCCATATTGATTATCGACTAACAGTTGCTTATTTTCCAAGAAGCTAATTAATCGGATGTTAACAACTTTTTCAATAACCTTGCTGACTGTGCTAAGAAGTGAAATTGGTCGGTAGTTCGTCACCGCGTCTTCACCTCCACCCTTGTATACAGGAACGACTACAGCCCTCTTAAAAATAGCTGGAAAAATGCCAGAAGAGATACTAAGATTGCAGAGGTGGGCAATCATTGAACATAGTATAGAGTGGGAATTTTTAAGAATAGTACTAGTAATGCTATCTTAACCTGTTGCGCTATGTGTTCTGAGGTTAAGGATGATTTTATCTATTTCCCAAAAGTCTGTAGGGTATAGGCACATTGAATTGACATTTCCGGTAGATGGATTTTTTTTTAATAACTGGTCCTCGTTAGAATCTAATTTTGCTAGTATATCTGTTGCAAGTACTTTGCCAACTGACGTGAAATAAGTGTTAACTTGGTCAAGGGATTGTTTTTGAGATGGTAAAAGATTTAATAAAGCAGTTGATTGCATGTGTTTACTTTTAATGTTACACAGCTCTTTAACTGTATCCCAAGTGCATTTATTGTTTTTGTAGTTCTGGCTAAATTTTTTCTTATAATAGTCAATTTTAAGGGTTTTTGCTGTCTGATTACATATATTGCGATATTGATATATTATGTCTCTTTTAAGGTAGTGTCATCAGGGTTATTTTTTACAAGTTGGTGTAAACGGTTTCTCCTTTGAAAGCATTTAACAATACCCGCTGTAATCCATGGTTTAATGGGTCTCTTTGTTTTGGTGAAAGTAATAGTACTCGTATTAATACTTATTAAATGTTGAAGGGTGTCAATTAGAACTTTTGCGGCATGTTCTGTCTCTGTAATAGCTAGGTATGGCTTCCAATCATGTGTTTTAATAGTAATTTGAAGGCATTCATAGTTTATTTTGGTTCTGGTCAGCGAAGAGATTACGCTAGAATTTTGAGCAAGAGGAGTGGACATGGAAAGAAAGAGTGGATAGTGGTCGGTAATATCAGATAAGACATAACTTTTAAATTGCCCTGCAAATTTGCACATGAAATGGTCTAGGCAAGTATGTCCGTGAGTAGGAATATCGATTGTATTTTGTAAGCCATGTGAACCCATAATTTCCAAATAATCTCTTGTATATGAATTATTAGTATCAAATGTATTTATATTAATGTGAACGTCAGAATGGCGGGTGTATGATCACAGAAATGAATAAAATAAATATGATTAATTAATACCTGAGGTGTACCTTGGTGTACCTTTAGTTATTTATTTTGTACTTCCCTAAGACGGGAACAATCACGATTACAAAATGAGCCGCCAACCTGATATCAGGTTGGCGGGTGTATGCTGAAATTGGACGAAACAGGTAAGTTATGGTATTCTAATATTTATCATTATTAAGTACCTGAGATGTACCTCACAAATATATTAATACGAACCAAATGCGACGAATAATTAACGAGAAAATCGATACGAAAAATTTGATATCCACCATTTTCTTGATGGCCACCATTTTTTATAAGAAGTCAATTAAGAAGTTAGAAAGTTGATACCGACACAGATAATACATACCGTAGTATTTTTAAAGTAAGTTTTTTATGACACGCACACTTGTGAATTTGCCAATGCCATTAATTTGCTAAAATCAAAAAGTAT
Organism: Ostrinia nubilalis; assembly: GCF_963855985.1. Taxonomy (NCBI): domain Eukaryota; kingdom Metazoa; phylum Arthropoda; class Insecta; order Lepidoptera; family Crambidae; genus Ostrinia; species Ostrinia nubilalis. The sequence goes on along the minus strand of NC_087118.1, from coordinate 10,154,128 downwards.
TGATAGCAGCGCCCTCCTGTAATTATGCATAGAGGAATTAACGTGTAAATGTCATAAATAAGGTTGTCCAACGTGCAAATTAATGGTATTGGCAAATTCACAAGTGTGCGTGTCGTAAAAAACAGACTTTAAAAGGGTATGATTTAAGCTGTCACCAATTAAAGTCGTTTTCTGTTTCCTTAATAATACAGTTTGTCCCCAAAATAATAGATTTGTCACCAAAATCAAGTCACCAAACAATATAAAATCAGTTCCACGAAAAAACACCTAAAATCATGGAGATAATATAGGGTCTAGTACCAAATTAATATTTTTGAATGTATTTTAATAGGTTTGTCCTAATAAGTATTGAAGTAAATTAATTTAAAGTGATCACCAATTATATATTTTTGTCGCTAGAAAATTTCAAAAAGTTTCACTAAAATTAGGAGTTATCATCACGAATAAAGTCTACCTGCTACTTTACTGGACATATTATAATGCCTCCCCCAAGGATCTTAATTCCCACAGGTAAAAGCAGTATTTAGATAAAATTTCTAGCAGGATAGTAAATAAAACACATAGTTTACGTGAAATAATCAACATTGAATTAAAATGTTACCATTGTATTGGTGACAAAATAACAAATTAAAGGGAATCGCTGTTTGGGATCGAAAATCGATTTATTTGGTGACAGATCTACCATTTTGAGGACAAAGCTATTATTTAAGTAACTAAAACTATTATTATGAGAACGATGTTTATATTCAATCAATGCACTACAAGTTATTTGGTGATCCATCTTTTATTTTACACACGTTATCTTAACATTAATTTGGTGATTCATACCTGGTAACACATTTGTTTATTTGAGAACGAAAATATTTCGTGGCGATAGATCTAATTATTTGGTGATACAACTTGATGACAAATATAAATTTTGGTGACAGAAAATATTATAGTTCCCCTTTAAAAATACTACGGTATGTATTATCTGTGTCGGTATCAACTTTCTAACTTCTTATAAAAAATGGTGGCCATCAAGAAAATGGTGGATATCAAATTTTTCATATCGATTTTCTCGTTAATTATTCGTCGCATTTGGTTCGTATTAATATATTTGTGAGGTACATCTCAGGTACTAAATAATGATAAATATTAGAATACCATAACTTACGTGTTTCGTCCAATTTCAGCATACACCCGCTAGCCTGATATCAGGTTGGCGGCTCATTTTGTAATCGTAATTGTTCCCGTCTTAGGGAAGTACAAAATAAATAACTAAAGGTACACCAAGGTACACCTCAGGTATTAATTAACCATATTTATTTTATTCATTTCTGTGATCATACACCCGCCATTCTGACGTTCACATATTAATGTCTCCTGTAATTACGATATTTCGAGATCTAATTGTAAGTAAAACTGTATCCAATGAATTGAGAAATTTACTTGGTTTTTAAATGTGTAGGGGCGATAAACACCAAAGACAGTTAAATCATTAATATAGGTTACGATAAAAATCTACATTGGTGACCCCGACGATAAAGTGTGAGCATTCTAAACTGTCCTGGTTAATAGGTTTGCGCAGTTAGTTATAAGTGAAAGTTATAATTATAGTGAAAGTGATAGTAGAGTAGATATGATAGATATGTTCCAAGCAGCCGGAAAACAAATGGAGGAAAGTCGACCGCAACCGGATGAACCGAAAACGAACAAAATGGGAGGTACAGTAGGCGCGCGAGTTCATGTCCATCCTGAGGAATGCGGTAGTGCTGTTACCTAACTAATTATGCTAATGTCGATATCGATAATTATTACCAATTAAGTAGGTCAACCTTATCTACTTATTCCATATTTTTTGCAACTTATAAGTAAGTATAAATAAATAAGTAAGTAAGTAAGGCCCCGATGGACATGAACTTGCGCGCCTACTGTACGTCCGAAACAAGTACAGAATTAGCAGTGATCAGTGTCCAAGCTAGAGTACCGGAATTTTGGCCGGAAATGCCGCGTCTCTGGTTTCCGCAAGTAGAAAGTGTAATGGGACCGCAAAAACAAGGGAATGAATGTAATTTCAACGTGGTTGTGGCGAAATTAGGTCGTGATGCATTACAGCAGGTCAGCGACATTTTGCTTTCACCACCAGCAACGGGAAAATACAATGCGATTAAGGAACGGTTACTACAAGTTTATGAGGAAAGTGCAAGCCGACAATTTCAGAAATTAGTCAGTGAAATGGAGTTGGGTTCACAAAAACCATCTCAATTATTACGGAGAATGAGAGATTTGGGTAGAAACACACAAATATCAGAACAAACGCTGCACAATTTGTGGTTAGCTCGCCTTCCGACATCCATCAGAGCAGTACTTACGGTTAGTCAAGACCAATCATTGGATAATTTGTCAAATATTACGGATAAAATTATAGAAAACGTTCAAGGAAGTGAAGTTGCAGCTGTTAGCAGTGCACCAATACAATACACATCTACAAGTAGTAACCAAATACCAGTAGGGGATATTTTAACACAAATGCATAATTTGAATCTGGAAGTAGCAGCATTAAAAGAAGCAGTGCGAGAACATCGCCGGAGTACAGTACGTGGACAAGGATTTGGACGCGGTCGTGCACCATACAGAGGAAGATCTCGATCAAGATCAAGGACACCAAATGACCCGGATTGGCTGTGCAAGTACCATTTTCGTTTTCGAGAAAGGTCAACCAGATGTGAAAAGCCGTGTGCATGGAAATCAACATCGCCATCGACGTCGGAAAACTAAAATCGGTGCAAACGGTGGCGGACGATTTTGTACCAGGTACTAATCACCGCCTTTGTATATGTGATCAAGAAAATAAACTTCAATTTTTAGTAGATACAGGTGCCAATGTTTCAGAAATTCCTGTTTCAAAAAAACAAAAGTTGTCAGAAACATGTTCTGATTATAAGCTGTATGCAGCCAATAATAGTCAAATTAAAACATATGGTACAAAAACATTAATTGTAAACTTAAAGTTACGTCGACCATACAGGTGGACTTTTATTATCGCGGACGTGTCTCAACCGATATTAGGTGATCTCTTAGTCGACTTAAAATCACGCAAACTTATTGATAAGAGGACGAATTTATTAGCATTGGGCAAAATAATTAATCACGATGAACCGTCATTAAGTACAATTGATAATAGTCATCCTTTTATGGAGTTATTAAAAGAATTTCCTGAAATTACTAAACCAATTTCATTTAAAAATATGGATACACAATTTAGCAATGATTTTTATCATCATATCGAAGTTTCAGGACCACCAGTGCATGCGAGGTCAAGGCCATTACCACCGGACAGATATCACAAAGTAAAGGAGGAATTTAAGCTGATGCAGGAAATGCGCATATGCAGACCATCAAAAAGTGAGTGGGCTAGTCCGTTACATATTGTTAGTAAAAAAAACGGGGACATCCGACCTGTTGGAGATTATAGCGTTTAAATGCCATCACCAAACCGGATCGTTATCCTGTTCCCCGGTTACACGATTTTACTTATATTTTGTCAAATAAGAAAATTTTCTCGCGATTAGACATAAATAGAGCTTATCATTTTATAAAAATTGCACCCAAAGATATAGAGAAAACAGCAGTAATTTGTCCCTTAGGATTATTCGAATTTTTACGTCTTCCATTTGGTCTACGTAACGGAAGTCAAAGTTTTCAGCGATTCATGAGCAAAAAAGTTTTGAAAGATTTAGATTTCCTTTTTAATTTTGTTGATGACGTCATTATAGCCTCTGATAATATTTTAGAACATCACGAACATTTACGACAAGTTTTTAAACGTTTTGCGGAATTTGGAATAACAATAAATTTAGAAAAATGTGAATTTGGGAAGGAAATTATTGAATTAGGATATGAAGTTTCAACAAACGGAATTCGACCCCTTGATAATAGAATCAAAGCGATAGCAGAATTTCCGCGACCGGAAACTATTGACCAATTAAGACGATTTCTGGGAATGATAAATTTTTAAAGACCAAATATACCTAGAGCCGCGGAAATACAGTCACCTTTGAATGCATTTTTAACAAATTGTAAGAAAAAAGATAAAAGTAAAATATTATGGACGGAGGAAACAATTAAAGCTTTCGATCAGTGTAAATTCGTAGTCTTAAAAACGCAGTTAAGTTAACGCACCCGGCATGTAATATGCCGTTAGCGCTTATGACAGACGTATCGGATAAAGCAGCGGGAGCGGTATTACAGCAATGGGAAAATGATTCATGGACCCCATTAGGATACTTTTCAAAAAAGTTTACAACAGCCCAGCAAAAATATTCAACGTATGATAGGGAACTTACAGCAATTTTTTTGGCTATAAAACATTTTAGACATTTAATTGAAGGACAACAAGTTACTATTTTTACCGATCATAAACCTTTACAGTTTGCATTCAATAAAGTGGAAACGAACAGCGAAACTCCAAGACGTACAAGGCAGTTATTATTTATTAGCGAGTTCACGACGGATATTAAGTACATAAAAGGTAACGATAACAATATTGCAGACGCCCTGTCGCGTGTAGAAACAATACACGGACCGGACGCAATAGATTACGCGGAATTAGCGATAGCGCAAGAATGTGACTCTGAACTGACGCAAGTTTTGAACAGTAATAATAAAAACCGGCCAAGTGCGAGTCGGACTCGCACACCGAGGGTTCCGCCATACAAACGTAGCGGTTTACAATTTATGACGTATTAAATCAAATTACTTACTAGATATCGTTCAAACCAATTGCATGGTAATGCGTAATGCACATCATATATTTTTTTAGTTTTAATATTATCTTATTTTGGAACTTATAGAGAGGGGACACATTTTAATACTTTGGAAGTGACTCTCGCTCAAACCGTTCAGTTTAGAACAATCATAGTTATGGTAATTTCGTGAGAGTCAACATAATTAATATTTTTTATTTTATAATATAACTAAAATAGTAGGCCAGTACCTTGTAAAAGTTCTTTTATTAAAGTTATTTATTTACAACATTTTATAGTCATCGTTTTAGAGCGTTTTGAATTTTTGCGTTGATTTAGAATTTTTCACAGTTTAGAGGCAATTAGATTTAAGAAGTGTTTGATATGAATTTCAACTTTAATATCTCTACGCGTTCATGTGAAAAAGGGTAGGTAGTAAGTTTATAATTATAAAAAAAAATATTTTATGTCATGTAAGCAAAAATAATATTTTAATATTTTATGTAACTTCAAATTTATCATTTTCGCAATTTTTCCTTTATCTGTACTATATAACGTTGCTTCGTGCCGAATTTCAAGATTCTGAGTTCACGGGAAGTACCTTGTAGGTTTTGATTCCCTAGCGTGCGACGGAAATTCGTCTAAGGTGTCGGTATAAACTGTTTGATTTTTTCACTGCTTAAAGGGACAATAGACCTAGGTATTTGGTATAAATTTCAATTTGATACCTTTATTCGTTCGTGAGAAATAAGGTAGTAAGTTTCATTTTATGAAAATTATTTTTATTATATTATATACCTAAAAAAATGTGATTTTCGCAATTTTTCCTATATTTGCATTATATGACAATGCTTCATGCCAAATTTCAAGATTCTGAGTTTACGGGAAGTATCCTGTAGGTTTTGATTCCTTTGCGAGTGTCGAAAATTTGTTGAAAATATCGACATAATCGGCTGTATCTTTTGATTGGCTTGGCTTAGAAGTTTGATATTTTCACACCTTAAAGGGACAATAGACTTGAGTATTTCATGTGAATTTCAGCTTGATACGTCTACGCGTTCTTGAGATAAAGGGTCTTGACAGACAGACAGACGGACAACAAAGTGATCCTATAAGGGTTCCGTTTTTGGTACCTTTTGAGGTACGGAACCCTAAAAACATATCGTTAAAAAAATAGTTATTCCAAATTGTAGAGAAATGATTTATTGTGAAAATTCAACTAAAAGTTGTAGACCATACTTGCCTCAAAGTTTTAGAAAAACTGTATTTAATAATATTCATAACATAAGCCACCCAGGGGTAAGGGCAACGCGAAAGTTAGTAGCGAAACGATTCTTTTGGCCAGGATTAAATAGAGATGTAGGACAATGGGCAAAGACTTGTATACCATATTCGGTTGCATAAAAAATATTGTCATAATTTAAGAGTGCATAAAGTTTTTTGGATTACTCATCATTTCGCATAACGTTCATACAGAATAAATCATAAGGCATATTTCTTTTTGCCATAACCACTTTTATTATAATAATATTTTAGTATATATTTTTTCTGTATTCTTGTTTTTTTAATAACGATTTCTAGGCATAACATTTATTGGCATCTAAACTAATGCCATAAATATTATCATTAATAATATACAAAATATCATAATTTCAATAAATATGAAATATAAAAATGTTATACATATAAAATATAAACTACAATATAACTCCCTCCGCGCCTCCGGCTTTTAAATTACACTCTAGTATAGGGCAGACTAGTACCACGTGGAAGAGACCACGGCCAGTCGGGATCTACATAATTCCAGACCAGGCAAGCTTAATATTGTAAAAGAAATGTGGACTGTATAATATGTGCGTTATAATAGATAAGAGGGATTCGAGATCAAACAGAATGTATTTTCACGAGCTTAAGTTTTCTAAAAGACAGGTCAAAAATTAAGAACAAAAATGACAATGACACAGAGAATTTAGTTTTTACAAATCTATAGGCCGAAAGAGTATAAAGGTGGAAGGAGGATTGTTCGCAACATCACAAATACATAATTATTTAATCTTCAATGTTGGTTGCTCTTATAGACAATTCTTAAGGATCAGAGGTGAGAGTGCTTTTTTAAAAGTAATGTATGGCACCAGCAGATATCGATTTGTTACATAACCGAAACCAATAATTCCACAAATCAAATGAACGTAATAAAGAAATATGCCTATGGCAGAAATAATGATATAGGTCACAAATATCACAGTCCCTGAACCGAGAGAACGTCCGTCACAGCCAAGCGCTCGAGCAAAGAGTGTGGCGGCACTGGCGGCGCGCGGGGCGGCCGGTTTCTCGTGCCTTCCCTCTCTAAGACAGAGACAACAGGATCGAACGATATGACGTCACGCTGACGTAGCGGGTGTTATTTCTAAGACGGCCGTTCCTGATCGTGCGGCGTCCTCGACCGCTGCCTGCCTGCTCCCCATCAGCCACGGCTTCTTCCGCGTGTAGCATAACCTCGCCAACGTTTGAAAACTGGTCTGCGCAGCTCGGACCCGCCAAAGGCTGGTCATCGCAGCCCTGGTCCGCAGGAAGCTGATGCTCGGAGCCCTGAAGTGCAGCTTGAGGCTGACCCTCACCAGGTTGGTTCACCCATGTTCGGTTCCATGGTTATCATCTGGAATGTCAGTGGTGTATGTTCAATGTATGACAGTTACAAGGAACCAAAGTCAAACCGTCGTTTCTTGAAGTTAAAATTCATAAATGTTAGGAAGATCACAGTCTTTTAGCACAATCCCATGCGTGCATTCATGTAATTGCGATAAGAGACCCAAAATTGATGTTAAAAATAACTGAACTCAGAGAGTGAATAATAAAAAAAATCAATTAGTGAAAACAAAATTACAAATGTGGGAAATAAATGGGTAGTCCTACGAATAATAGCTCCGGAATGCTATTATCCGTAGATTAGTTAGAACAGTAAGCACAAAAGAGGCCCAATGTTTGCATAATGTGCTTACTAACCCGTTGCCGTCAGCATAGGCCATATTTGCATGCCAACACTACGCCTTGGGTATTAAAAACCCGCGGCGTCTGCCTGGACAGAGCCAGAAACTGACAGAGGCCGTATTTGCATGTCAAAATCAACACTACGCATCAGGTATTAAAAACCATCAACGTCTGCCTGGACAGAGCCAGAAACTGACAGAGGCTGTATTTGCATGTCAAAGTCAACACTACGCTTCAGGTATTAAAAACCAGTCAGCGTCTGCCTGGACAAAGCCAGAAACTGACAGAGGCCGTATTTGCATGTCAAAATTAACACTACGCTTCAGGTATTAAAAACCAGTCAGCGTCTGCCTGGACAAAGCCAGAAACTGACAGAGGCCGTATTTGCATGTCAAAGTCAACACTATGCTTCAGGTATTAAAAACCAGTCAGCGTCTGCCTGGACAAAGCCAGAAACTGACAGAGGCCGTATTTGCATGTCAAAGTCAACACTACGCTTCAGGTATTAAAAACCAGTCAGCGTCTGCCTGGACAAAGCCAGAAACTGACAGAGGCCGTATTTGCATGTCAAGTGAAGATTCGCCATCCTCCAAGAATGCTCCGCAAGCCCCTGGAGTTCACTCGCCGCGCCACGAGCCCATGTGTTCGGCGGCCTCCTGGGTTTTTCGATGCAGGACCCAGCCAGCAACTCCAAGTCATAGTGGTGATGCGCCAGCGCCCGTTCAAACTTGTATGGGCAGCACGTCGTTTACTTCAAAACACACGCTCGGCCTTCCTCTGCACATCAAATATCAAAAATTATGCACATATTCGTCAGGATCGTCTTCTTCGATGTCCCCTCGCGAACCGAACATTGCTCGTTCGTTCGCCGAACGCTCGCCGCTCCCTCCGGTCACGCCACCCGCGGGCAATGTCCGTGAGTATACAAGGGTAGATAAGAAAAGAAAGACAAAAGTTACAGGACCTTGTTTGTAGCAAACCAGACAAAGCACCAATATTCCTGTTCACTACGTCCTTCCTGGTAGTTGCTGCTCCTGCTCCACGCCCCCGGGGCCACCGCATCCACAGGAATGCACCTCTCGAAATCCAGCAAAGGCAGCGCACGACACTCAGGGTCAGGGCGCGATATTGTCAAACCACACATGTAATGCAATAAATGATTTGATTTGATTTGGAGTCGACGGTAGTACCTACTACTGACGAAGACGTGGGGAGGCTACCCACTACATAATTATTTTGTTTGGTCAAACCAAAATTTTCACCAAGACATGGTCTTGTGATCCATCACGAAAACTACAAGAACCATCGCGTTGCTTACAAGATTTTGAAAAGTCGTCACGTAGGTACGAAGTTGATTCGACCTCCTGACTTCCGATTCCTCGCATCACACGATAAGTCGGGATTCTATTAAAATAAGAAAGAAAGAATTATAAAAATAAAATTAAAACGCTTCAAAACTCATTAGGACATTAACGAAATGTCCGACCCGTTGTCAATCAAAATATTAACGGGTACTTTTTACACTAATATTGCGGGTATTATGCCACTGAGCTGGGATTCGACTCTAAGCAAAAACACACTTGAAGACCGCCTTCCACTCGAATCCCCCAACGCTGCTTTTGAAAGCGAGAATCGACAAGACCAATACAAAACGTGCAATATTTATTATTAGGCTTGTTCTTACTCGGACACTGAACGGATCTGTGACGGATCGCTCCGAACTAGCACAATTGGTCAAATGTAGTTAGTTCCTTTTCGTACACCGATTTTTTTTAATCAGATCGGACGAAAAACGTCTTTATTACTATCACCTTTAAGTACAATGTCGCAAAATACTCGCAACACACTCACAGAGCCGGATCCATCTCGCACGCGCGCGCTTGTCACCAATTTAACGTCTCGTTCACACCTATTTATTCGTGATCGGCTGTACTAAAGTGAACTAAAGAAATTGCTTCCTATTAGTACATAGTACATGTACTACACAAGCCTATTTATTACTCTTCCCATCATCCGGTGTCGACGGTGACGGTTTCGCAGTCGCGTCGCGCTGTAGGACCGCACTCTCCGTATTTAGTTTCCTATGGGCAGCGCCACCCTTTTTATGGCCCATACTGCCGCAAATGAGACACGTAACAATTCCATCACAAACAAGCTCCAGAAAAATATTGGACGGTGTCACTGACGGTTGCAATCCACCACACCCTCAAACGAGTCAATTCGCGACAAAAATTTCCCAAACACATCGTCGCGCGAGCTATGGCGGCGGCCGTACGAACTGTCACAGCGCCTACAAAAATCACTATGAGGGCTACGTGAATATTCACGATTCCCAATAGGACTACGACGTGGAGTGCGTACACATCGCCTAGGTGACCTACCTCGATACTCAATACTCAATCGATGCACACGTTCATTTAACGGCGGCATTCGATATTCTAACAAACCCGACGTTTAACTAACTTTTATCACGACACTGTTTACGAGAATAATCACGTTCTTTTTTTAATCTAGACGAACGCCTGGTCATCTTAACTTTTAACACTGCACTGATAATCACAAACTAAGGCAAAAATAGATGGCAAAAACGGTTAGAACGCGTGGTCAATCCCACTTCTGATCTTAAGGATCAGAGGTGAGAGTGCTTTTTTAAAAGTAATGTATGGCACCAGCAGATATCGATTTGTTACATAACCGAAACCAATAATTCCACAAATCAAATGAACGTAATAAAGAAATATGCCTATGGCAGAAATAATGATATAGGTCACAAATATCACAGTCCCTGAACCGAGAGAACGTCCGTCACAGCCAAGCGCTCGAGCAAAGAGTGTGGCGGCACTGGCGGCGCGCGGGGCGGCCGGTTTCTCGTGCCTTCCCTCTCTAAGACAGAGACAACAGGATCGAACGATATGACGTCACGCTGACGTAGCGGGTGTTATTTCTAAGACAATATTTATGACTTTAAATGTTATAAATAATTACATTATATTTATCGTATTTTATTAAAAACAAACTTTAGGAATATAAAAATTATGTTTTTTACATTTATGATTATTTAAATTATGGTATTGAAAATTAGAGAAAGTTATTATTATGCTTATGAAACCATTATGCATTTAGAAAACTATGCATATCAAAGTTTATGCGAAACAACTTTATGCAAATACTGTTATGCCAAACTAAATTATGATGAAAAATGTTATGCGTCTGAGAGGGGCACCCTTCATTTAGATATTGTAGGACCGTTACCACCGTGTAAGGATGGCCATAGATATTTAGTAACTATACACGATGGCCAGAGTTTATACCAGTTTCAGAGATAACAGCGGAAATAGTCGCAAAAGTATTTTATGAAAATTGGATTTGTAGATTTGGTACGTTTTTCAAGGTAACAACAGATCAGGGGAGGCAATTCGAAAGTAATTTATTTACACAGTTATTAAAAATAATGGGTATAAAAAAGTCCCGTAGTAGCCACTACCACCCGCAGAGCAATGGGATCATAGAGCGTTTCCATAGAAGTATGAAACAATCTTTAATGGCACGTCTTTCCGATAATTCGTCATGGTGTAACGAGTTACCAACGATTTTATTAGGATTGCGCACAGTAGGTAGAAGCGATAATGGCGTGAGTCCTGCGGAGTACGTTTACGGTCAAACAATTCGTTTACCTGGAGATTTTTACGAAATGTCAGATAAACGAATTAGTGATGACAATGCATTTTTGGAAGAGTTAAAGTATAACTCCACTCCATAATTTAAAACCAGTGCCGCAGAAGTCACGAAACTCACGTACATTATTTGTGCATAACGAATTAAAAAAATGTGAATATGTTTTTATTAGAAACTAGCGGCCGCCCGCGACTTCGTACGCGTGGATCCCGTTTTACCCCCTTCATCTATCTTACGCGGTTTAGATTTTTTCATACAAATGTTTTTTCCCGCTAACTCCCGTTCCCGTTGGAATTTTGCAATATCCTGTTGTAACTAAGCTTTAAGTTTACTAAGGTACCTGCATGCCAAATTTCAAGAGTCTATCTTACGCGGTTTAGATTTTTTCATACAAATGTTTTTTCCCACTAACTCCCGTTCCCATGGGAATTTTGCAATATCCTGTTGTAACTAAGCTTTAAGTTTACTAAGGTACCTGCATGCCAAATTTCAAGCGTCTAACTTAAGCGGTTTAGATTTTTCGTACAAAAGGATTTTCCCGCTAATTCCCGGTCCCGTGGGAATTCCTAAGTATCCTATAACCTGCCCAGGAGTATGAAGAATAATTGTACCAAGTTTCGTTAAAATCCGTCAAGTGGTTTTGCTATAAGGAACATACAGACAGACAGACAGACAGACAAAAATTTTACTGATTGCATTTTTGGCATCAGTATCGATCACTAATCACCCCCTGATAGTTATTTTGAAAATATATTTCATGTACAGAATTGACCTCTCTACAGATTTATTATAAGTATAGATAGATGATGCGGTGCGAAACCCATTAGTTCCACCGTACGATGGGCCTTATAAAGTTATAAATAGAAGCGATAAAGTATATAAGATTCAACTACTAAATAGGATGATAAACATATCCATTGATAGATTGAAGCCTGCATTTTTGTTAAATGAGTATATTAATGAACGAGATCAGAGTGAGAAATGTACCGCCCGTGCTAATAAAGAGTCAAATATGGATGAATCAAATAAGGAATGTAAAACCAATAGTATTTTAGTGAATGATAAAACAACAAAAAGTGGACGGCAAATTAAGCCACCAGTAAGATTCTTAAATTGTTAATTAAAATTAAAAAAAAAATGGAAATCAGTAGAGAAATATGAATGTATGTAAGTAATTGATTTTTTTTTCAAACTTATTAACATATACAGCAACATATTTTTAAAGTATTATTATGTTTCAATGTATTTTTTGACCTCTTTTTTGTCGATAAAAATAGGTCTAGTTTCATCTATTTTCATATGTACACTTTAACGTGACCCACACTGTATTTCAGGTCACAAGTTAAACACTGTAGACTTTCAACAGGGTATTTATTTTCCACCGTGCACAGTAACTACAGTACTTCACAGTTTCAAAGATCTGCCGAGAAGAGACCGAGTCAGCCTAGAGCACTCACTTTTATCATTTCGCTCCCTACCCGATTTTCTGCTCAGACCACGCCATCTGGCGGAAACATCTTTTGACTCAAGTAGTCAAATAAACAACTAATAAAATCATTAATGTTATAAGATCGACTATTAACAATTGAAATTGCTTTATAAAATATTAAAAATAAAAATTATAATATTGAAATTGAACAAATTTATATATGAACCTAACACTCGTCCATCTTGATAGCATGTATGTCCTCATACATGCATCATGTGATAACCTAACACTAGGCTGGCTGGGTCTTTCACAGTTTAGTACTTTATTTAATTAGGTACATTTGTTAAACGTAATGTTATTCCACAATATAAATAAAGTGTCTTACTCTACTATTTGCTTAATTTTATTATAATGCATATCATACATTATTTTTCCCAAATGGGATCATATTAGTTCGTATTAAAAAAAAAACACTAATAATGTGCAAGTACTATGCGCAAAACTATTCTCCCAAAAGTTTACATACAATAGGCGAGCTAACCTGTTCTCGCTAAAATATAAACAATAGTGAGCAAATCTGATCTCACATAAATCATAAATTAATCAAATTGTGAGCTAAACTGTTCTCACAAAACTTTATATACATACAATAGGCGAGCTAATCTGTTCTCGCTAAACTGACAACAACAACGACAAACAACCAAACTGTGGAATGGACTGTCGTCTGCGGTGTTTCCGGACGGATACGACCTGCAAGCTTTCAAGAGGAGAGCGTATCTTTACCTTAAAGGTCGGCAACGCACCTGTAACGCCCCTGGGTCTGCGGGTGTCTATGGGCGACGGTAATCACTTACCATCAGGTGATCCGTCTGCTCGTTTGCCTCCTATCAAATAAAAAAAAAAACTATAAATTAATAACAGTGAGCAAATCTGATCTCACACAAATCTCAAAATAATTACATTGTGAGCTAAAATGTTCTCACAAGTGTTTATTACAAATAGGCGAGCTAATCTGTTCTCGCTGTACTAGAATAAACAAAACAGTGAGCAAATCTGATCTCACACAAATCCTTATAATATAATTTTGTACATCAATAAATAATTAAACAGATAAGTACATTAATTTACCTGTTAGGTAAGATTCAAATTCAAATTCAAATTCAAAATCTTTATTGCATTCTATGTTGTACATAAGGTCTTAAACAATATATTGTATAGTCTCAAACATAGACCCGGTTTGGGCACAGCAACATTGTGTTTTACAAACATTTATTTATTAATTCGGCATGCATATTAATGTTAATAATTTCAGAAATATTGAAAAATCTTAATTTTAACTGGAAATATTATTTGATGTCATAATTTTAAAGATGTCAAGTTCACGATGTCAATTTACAATGTCAATATTTTATATAATAATAGGTATGTTCAATATAAAAGAATTTACGTGGAAGTTTGCTAAAATTATACAATATTGAGTACACAGTCATACACTTAATAATAATATTCATGTCTAAACAAAGATAATAAAAAAAAATTAATTAAAAATAATTGCATAATGTCATGGAATTGTAGTATAATGTCAATAATAAAAATTAATAAAATTTGTATAAATTGGGTAGATACCACTATGTCAAAGTTTATCTTTAAAATAATCTTCCAATTTATAATAGCATTTTTCTAATAGCATATTTTTAAGGAGGAGTTCAAATTTTTTATCATTGATTTCTGCCTTTATATTTTGTGACAAGTGATTGTAAATTTTAATCGACATGACGTTTGGGCTCTGACTATGTAAATGTAGTTTAGATTCCGGGATAGTCAGTTTATGTTTATCACGTGGAACGTATATGCGATGTGGTTGATCTATTACTTTTGTCGTAAACTTTGGATACTTTCGTACGAACTTGCACTGCTCTAAGATGTATATCGACGCTAATGTTAGTATTTTATACTCCTTGAAGTAAGGTTCACAACTCACACGGTCTTTGATGTTTGCAATGACTCGGATGCATTTTTTTTGTAGGATAAAGAGGTCGTTTACTTCGGTACTATTTCCCCACAGTATAATTCCGTAGCGAAGCCACCCGTATGCGTAGGCGTAGGCGTAGTAAGCTGATAAGGCCGTCTTTATATCAGTTGTTTTTTTTAGCTCTTTTAGTCCGTAGATAAAAGATGATAATTTTGAATGCAGTTTTTTTACATGTTCTTTCCAATTTATGTGCGAGTCAATATTCAAACCTAAAAAGTTGAAAGTGCTTACCATTTCAATTTTCAAATCTTTATAAATAAAGTTAATTGGCAATTCCTTTTTTTGATAAGGTCTAAATTGCATGAGTTTAGTTTTTTTTAAATTAATTTGCAAGTTATGATCCTTCATCCAATTTTCTACATTATTTAACATGTCATAAAGTTTTGCGTCAAGGTCTAATACGGTTGTGCAAGAGGTCAAGAGAGATATGTCGTCAGCAAATAATACGCACTTTTCGTCAATGTTTTTAGGTAGATCGTTTATACAGGGTGTTTCTTGTAAGGTGTCAAGCCGAAGGCAGGTGATAGGTGAGGACTAGACCTATCGATTTGACCCCCATGTATGTTCTACGATTTTTCATAGTTTAGAAGTTATCGTCAATTTTGTGATTTTTTCAAATTGTATGACCCAGTAGGCTTTAAATTTTTTATCTTTTTTTTGGGTCGACTTTTCTCAGATTTCTTTTTTTTGACAGATTCCCTATTAATTGCAGATTTTTGAAAAAAATAATCAACTTCCTATCTTTGATGCAAGATACAAAATTTTTGCTAGAAACATAAAAAATATGCTATTAGCGGAACATTCTAAAATTTTCAACTTAAAAGTTAAAAAAAAAAGAAGAAATTCCATAGGTCCAAAATAATTTTAAAAACTGCGCAGTTTTCTGAACTTTCATAATAACACAAAAAAACATGTACTTAATAGGCCATTATTTTCTGTAATCGCACCACTAATGTGGTAAGTCGGAGATTCCGTTACATGTTTTTGACTTTCTTAGGACTAACTAATGATTGCAATTCTCTAAGTTTACGTTACTTAGAACACATTTAAAGACAATAACTGAACAGAACATTTTTTATCCACAACGAGGAATCTCTTGCCCTTCATCTGACCTGATGAAAACTGATGGATGATCAGCGAGCTTCACTCGGAATCCTAAACCACAGAGGAATTGGCTGTCCTAAATAGGTGGCCTTACCACTAGACCACAGTGGTGGTTGTTACTTTACGATTAAATTCGATATAACTATAACTACCTACTCATATTAGAGTGTGAGAGAAAGGGAAAGAGTTTGTGTGTGTGTGTGTGTGTGTGTGTGTGTGTGTGAGAGAGAGAGAGAGAGAGATAAAGAGAGAGAGAGAGAGCAAAAATGGGTGTAATGATTTATTTTAAAGTAAATGTTCATAATGTCCGCCGTTGACCTGAATGCACATTCGACAACGACGCAAAAAAAATCTTCGTAAAACCTTCTTCATTTTAATTTGGTTTTGTACTTCAGTCAGCTTTGTCCGCAGTTCATCAATATTTTCATATTCCCTATTGTATACCAGATGAAGGGCAAGAGCTTCCTCGTTGTGGATAAAACAATGTTCTGTTCAGTTATAGTCTCTAAATGTGTTCTACATAACGTAAACTTAAGGGATTGCAAACATTACTTAGTCCTAAGAAAGTCAAAAACATGTAACGGAATCTCCGACTTACCACTTTAGTGGAGCGATTACAGAAAATAATGGCCTATTAAGTACATGTTTTTTTTGTGTTATTATGAAAGTTCAGAAAACTGCGCAGTTTTTAAAATTATTTTGGACCTATGGAATTTTGGTTTTTTTTTTAAACTTTTAAGTTGAAAATTTTAGAATGTTCCGCTAAAAGCATATTTTTTATGTTTCTAGCAAAAATTTTGTATCTTGCATCAAAGATAGGAAGTTGATTATTTTTTTCAAAAATCTGCAATTAATAGGGAATCTGTCAAAAAAAAGAAATCTGAGAAAAGTCGACCCAAAAAAAAGATAAAAAAATTTAAAGCCTACTAGGTCATACAATTTGAAAAAATCACAAAATTAACGATAACTTCTAAACTATGAAAAATCGTAAAACATACATGGGGGTGAAATCGATAGGTCTAGTCCTCACCTATCACCTGCCTTCGGCTTCACACCTTACAAGAAACACCCTGTATAAATTAAAAACAGCAAACATCCGATCACGCTGCCCTGGGGTATAGATTGATTCATTTGCAATGGAATAGACCTTATGGTGTTTATTGTTTTTGTTTGATTATCAAAATGTTCGATTTCTACATATTGTTGGCGATTTGTTAAATATGAGTTGAACCATTTAAGAGTTAACCCTCTCACACCGATACCGTACAACTTTTTCAAAAGAATTTCGTAAAGGAATTTATCGTACGCTTTTGTCATATCAAGAAGAATGCCGATTGCGTACTATTTTGTATTTAATGTATTAAGTATTTCTTGTATGTAGGTATAAGCAGCCAAGGTCGTGGAGTGATTTTTCCTAAAGCCATTTTGGCTTTCGTCAAAGATTTTAAATTTTTCACAGTAAGAATACAGTCGTTGGCACATGACTTTTTCAAATATTTTTGAAGAGGTTGGTAACAATGATATCGGCCTATAGTTATTTGGGTCTGACTTTTCACCTTTTTTATAAATTGGCTTAATAAGTGATGTCTTTAAGAGATTCGGAAATTCGCCTTCCAAAAAAGATTGATTAATTAGCATGAAAAATGGAAGTGAGAACTCTTCGGCACAGTGTTTTATAAGTGTCGGTGGTAGTTCGTCGATCCCAAAGCTATGTTTGTTCTTTAAAGTTTTTATTGTAATATAGATCTCACGTAAAGTCGCCGGCCATAAGAATAGCGAGGCGTCGGTAGGGTTAAGTACAGGCCGGCCGCTAGGTGGTATCGGGATCGGGCTTGTGCACGCATCGTGTGCCTGCGCACTCCCTCCCACCGATGCAAAAAATTGGTTGAATTCGTTTGCAACTAGTTTCGGTTCGGATGTACGAATACCGTGGATAAGTAATGTTGAGTTTGTTTTTGGTTTCTTAACTAACTTGTTCGTGCGTTCCTTTATAATTTTCCACATTGATTTAGTAATGTTTTTTGATTGTTTTATTTCTTTGATGTAGTGAAGCTTTTTGATGCAATTACTGTTTTTTTTAGAACCTTTTGATACTTGTTATAATAATTAATAATGATTTGATTTTTTGTTTGTGTTTTTAAAATTCTTAATAGTCTCTTATTATTACATGATATTTTTATACCTTTTGTTAACCATCCTTTTTTTTTATTAGTTTTTAGGGTCACTTGTTTTTTGGGAATACATTTATCAAGAAGTTTTTGTAATACACTATTAAATGATTCATAATTTTCATCGATGTTTTTTTGAGGGTTTATTATTTCATTCCAATCTATATTTTGAAGTTCATTTTTAAAATTGTCCATGTTTCTAATATTAAAAAATCTTTTTTCCATTTTCCAATTTATTCCTTGTTTTTTTATTAATTCACTAAGCTTTATTATGGTTCCCTTATGGTCGGAAAAACCTAAGTCATTTACATAACAATCACTAATGTCACTAAAATTCGTAAAAAATAAATCTAAACATGTCGAAGAAGAGTGTGTTACCCGTGTCGGTTCTTTTATTTGTTGTCTAAAATTATATAGTAAAAATAAATCGATTAATGTCCTAGATTGCCTATTGTCTATCAAAGTATTAACGTTAAAGTCCCCTCCTAAGATAATTTTACGTTTGTTGTATTTATTGTTAAGTAATTCTAAGATTAAATTCATTTGCGTATAGAAAACTTCGGTCTCCCTACTATTCCAATACACGACTACTAATAATATATTCAAATTAATAATTTCTACGGCACAAACTTCTATCACGTATTCAATTGACATGTCCATTATATCGCGTCGCTCCGTGTATTCCAAGTCGTCGCCACAGAATAAGTAATAGTACAGGTACAGAAGGATTACTCCGCAAGACGATTTAAATAAATGCGAGTCTTGCTACGACGCGATACAGTGGAATTCAGCTCGCACAGCACTACGTACCTACAATTTTATTCACCTACAAGTTTTGTCTCTTTCTATCGCGTGCCTCTGAACTCTTCTTACGTTGTTAGGGTTGCTGTCTAGTGAAAAATTAATAAATCTACTTATATGTAATGAGGTACGTATGTAGGTAAGTACGCATTCATTATGGAAAACCTTGGGAGAGGCCTTTGTCCAGCAGTGGACGTCATTTGGCTGAAACGAACGAACGCATTCTGAGCAGTAGTCATGGTAGGTTAGGTTCCTATACTACTTATCCTAAGAATTATTGATTACCTACATGACCAACATACCTTTCAGCATCTTTGGGAAGCGAAAAAAAAAGATAAATAAAGATCCGGTGTAGATTTCTTTTCGAATTTAAACACCCGAACCCCGCACAATATTTATTTCTGTTTATGTCCATTTTTAAATAATACTTCGATCATAGAATTAGGTACATACTACAACGCACACCAGCGTCTTGACGGGCGCGCGCTTTTTTTTTTTTTTTTTTTTTTTTTTTTTTTTTTTTTTTTTTTTTTTTTTTTTTTTTTTTTTTTTTTTTTTTTTTTTTTGAAGGGACGCGCGCTGGTAGCTTGAGGAGCTTTTCCAGCTTCACCGGGCAGAGTGGCGAGTACAGAAGGTACTCTAGCCGTTTGGCGATCGTCGGTGCGCGTGCCGACGAGGCCGAGTGTGGGCTTCGCGTAGCGAAGCCCAGGCTCGTCCGCGTCGGTCGCAGACCGACGTTCGCGATCGGGCCGTATCGAGCGCATAAGGCGCCCGATCAGTGGCGAACCCAACTAGAGGGTTGCCCACCGCGGTGTTGGACCAAAGTCCAGCCTACGGCGGGCTCACTCTAGTGGGCCCGATCGAGGGGACTACGGACGCGGCCTGAGGGCGCCACGGTAGGCTCGGACCTCGGCTCAGGCCGTGTCCGGGGGACGGATAGGGGAGAACCGGCCCGGTACATGTCTGTACCGTCCGAAATGGAAAGCAGGGCCTCGTACTCGCCGGCGAGTACGGTGTAACGAGCTACTGTGTTGTGGAGTATTTGGCGTGCTTAAGGCAGTGATGTCTGTGTTCAGAAATTCGGTAATAGGATCGTCCGGGTCGTCTAGGACATGCCTAGGTCGTCGGTATTGGGCAGCTACATCTTTCTGGGGTGTATACGTGGCGGCGCTAACGATAAGAGGGTTCTTGTGGTTGATCGCTTTATCAAAGTAGCGGCGAGAGGCTTCTTTCATAAAGTGATCAATCGATGGGATCTCGAAATCTCTATGGAGATTCGTATTACGCACGAACCACGGGGCATCCGCGGCTCGGCGTAAGAATTTGTTTTGGAGGGTCTGGAATTTCTTAAGGTCTGTGCAGGAAGTGTGAGCAAACACCGGACTGGCGTAAGTCAACACTGGACGGATGCAGGTTTTGTAAATTGTCAACTTATTTCTAAGTGACAATTTACTTTTCCTTCCAACTAGGTGGTAGAGTCGGTGGATGTAGTGGTTCGCACGGCTCAAGACGCGTCTGAGGTGCGGAGCGAACGATAATCTCTGGTCGAGAGTGACACCTAAGTACTTGGCCTCACTTTTCCAAGGAATAGTTTGGTCAAATAAGGTGAGATGGGTGGGGACATTAGGACGAGTGCGAACCGGAGGACGTTTCGCAGACAAAGCCCTAGAAAAGTACACTGCTGCACTTTTTTCGGGATTTACCTCGATACGCCACTTCCTGAACCATTCGCCTAATTGTGTGACTGCGCGTTGGAGCGCCAAGATGACGTAATTCCGATTACGTCCGGACTTGTAGAGTGCGGTGTCGTCCGCAAAGAGGGCTAAATCCGTATTCGGATATTTGGGGACATCATTGACGTACAATGAAAAGAGGATGGGCGAGAGCACGGAGCCCTGGGGGACTCCGGCTCTTATGGGGCGGGGGGAGGAGAGGGAGCCATCTACTCGGTAACGAAAGGTGCGATTCGATAAAAAGTCACGTAAGATGTGCACGAGACTGTCCGGCACACCGAGTTCGTAAAGCTTGTAAATCAAGCCATTGTGCCAGACTTTATCGAATGCCTTCGCTACGTCGAAGAACAGCACTCCTGTCCCTACGGGTGGCTTAGCAGTGAGGCCGCTAAGTATGTGCTCCGTTAAGCGGTGCACCTGTTGTACGCAGGAATGTGAGGCGCGGAAGCCAAACTGTTCGTTTATTAAGAGATTATTAGAAAAAACATAATCTCTTAATCGAGAGACAATTATACGTTCGTATAACTTACCCATGGTCTTTAAGAGACTGATGGGTCTGTAGCTTGTGGGGTCAGCCAGTTTCTTACCGGGCTTCGGGATGCCAATGACTTCTGCCTCTTTCCACGCGTCGGGAAAGATGCAGTGAGACATGGCCGCGTTGAAAATAGCCACCAAGAGGTATACTAGGGGGGCGGGCAGGGCGCGTAAGACTCTATTAGAGATACGGTCCGGGCCGGGGGCTTTGTTGGGACGGAAACCTTTGATTATCGTTCGCACCTCGTCGACGTTGGTCGGGTCTAGGGTTGTGGTCGGAGGGAGGGCGGCTCTACGTTCGACTTCGCTGTCCACCATGCGGAGGTGGGCAGAGTCTACTGGGAGGGTACTGGGGGAGCACTGTGCTTCTAGACTGTCGGCTAGACATTCGGCTTTGGCGTCGTCGTCAAACGCAAGCGTTTGATCGGGACGTAAAAGCGGTGGCGTGGACGCTACGGTGTCAGACTTAAAGGCTCTCGTCAACTTCCAATAGGCTTGGTGAGATGGCGAGATTTCTTTAAGTAGATCATCCCACTGATTGTTACGGAGTTCCGCGATACGAGCCTTGACAGCGCGCTGTAAGGAACGTAGGCGGACTCTGTTTTCCTCGGTTGGATAAGCGTCATAATCGCGAGTGGCTGCGTTCTTTGCCCTCAATAGTTCTCGCGCGTCGTCCGGCAACCTGAGACGGTGGTTAGCCATCGCAGGCACTTGCCTAGACGAGTCGCCGATGGCGACCGAGATGTGACTAGTGAGCGCATCGATCGCGTGAATAGTTTCGTGAGGCGAAACTATATCGTCGGGGATTGAGGACAGTTGTGGGCTCTGACAGTTCCCAAGTTTTACCTTGAGTTTGTCCCAGTCCACAACTGTCTTCATAGTGGGTGTAGACTCAGGAGAGCCTAGTTGGAGTACGACCGGGCGATGGTCAGAAGTGAGCGCGTGCATGGTTTCTATAGAGTGTAGGCGGAGGCCTATATTCTTTAGAATTGCCATGTCAAGAATGTCGGGCCGATGCTCGACATTGTAAGGATAGTGAGTGGGCGTCATAGGGACTAAGATGTCAAAAATGAGTTCCTCAGAGAGTTCGCTTAGCATCATGCCGTTGGCAGTGGATGTTACGCAACCCCAATGAGTGTGTTTGCTATTAAAGTCGCCGCCAAGAATGACTGCACTATTCATAGCAAACAGGGCCTCAAAGTCGCTCCTTAAGGGAGTCTTGTTCGGGGAGAGGTAAACCGAGCCGATGAGAATGGGCTCGTGTCCAGTCATGGCTAGCCGACAGAGTGAGACTTCTAGGTTAGAGAGAGAAGGGGGATCGACTAAAGCACAGTGCAGAGAACGCTTATAGTAAATAAGCGTGCCGCCGCCACGTGTGGGCCTATCGTGTCTAATGATATTGTAGTTCGCTATCCTAGGATTGCGAATAGAGGGTGTTAGGAGGGTCTCTTGAACCAGAAAGATGTCGACCTGGTGGTCGGTAAGGAACTGAGTAACCTCGTCCTTCTGCTGTCTAAGACCGTTAGCGTTGAAAAAAGCTAAGGTGATTGACCGGGGTTTGATCCTAGCGGTGGGATTAGCCATTACGGAGCGTGGAAAGAGGAGATAGCGTAGCAAAAGTCTACGTGTTCGGCGAGGATAGATAACCTATCCATGATGTTGCCTTCGCCATTAGTCGCGCGCAGTTTTGCGGCGATCACAAACATCTCGCCGACATTAATTTGGCCAAAGAAGTCTCTGACCAGTTTAATGTCAGCCGCAGGTGAATGTGACGGCTGGGGCTTGGCTTGAGGGGCCGGGACTTTGTGGGCCGGTGCCTTAGGGGCAGGGGGACTTGGGTTAGGCGCCTGATGGGTAGGTGCCTTTGGCGTGGCCTTAGGGGCTGGGTGGGGTTGAGGACCCTGCTGGGGCGCGGGTGGGGCCACAGCTGTTTGGGCGGGTGCGGGAGTAAGGCTGGCAGCCTGGGTGTAGGCCAGAGGCCTAGCCCAAGCATTGGGCCTGTTGGGGCGGAGGCTAGGAGCCTCATTTGCTACCGCAAAGTTGCGAGTAGCATTGATCTGCCTGGGGGCAGAGGGGATGGGGGCACGCGGCTGAGTGCGTGGGGCCCGGGGACAACCGCGATAATTCGCAGGATGACCCTGGCTACCACACAGTATGCAGCTCGGTGGTTCGGTGGCTGTGGCCTTGTCACGGACACAGTCGGCTGTGCCGTGATCGCCTAGGCACTTAACGCACCTAGGACGGGCGTGACAATTACGGGCAGCGTGCCCGTAATGTTGACAGCGGTGGCACTGGCCGGGAGCGCCGCGCTTACGGGGTGGCTCGACTTTGAGCCCGGAGATAAAGCAAACCGATTTCAAATTGAAAATCGATTTTGCTTCATCGGAATAGTCCAAGACTACTTGGACAAGGTCAAATGGTTCACGAGTACGAGTCCTGTACAGACGATGAACCTGTTTGACAGGGAAGTTTTGGGCCTTGAGGTCGGCCAAGATGGAGGCGGAGTCTAGCTCCTTGGGAAGGCCACGGATAACAACCCGCAGCTCCCTTTCCTCCTCGCGGGGGAAAGTATGATAACCGATACGGTTTTCATCTAGGAATCGTGTTAGGGCTCGGTGCTCGTCCGAGGTGGACAAGGACACCTTAATACCTACGTTGCACGACTTAGCGTGCGAGAAGTTAATGTGACGCTCCTTGAGCGCGCCGGAAATCTTGTTCCAGGACGCCTTGTCCTGGACAAAGACTGGGGGGACTCTGACAGTCCGCCCGGTGCTCGACTGCGAGCCGGAGGGCTGGGAAGATTGCGAGGGCTGAGAGAGGCCTGAGTTGGCCTTCAGCGCCTTCGCAGGGGGGGAAGGAGGGGGAGAGGCCGCGGATTTGCGGGTCCTCTTCGGACGACTGACGGTGGTGAAGCCACCGTCATCGGCGTCTGAGACAGAGTCACATTCCATGTCCCTACTGGGGGCATGGGATTGGTGCTCTATGATAATAGAGTGCTCGTTCGTGAGCGGGATTGGTAGCGGGGCCGAGTTAGGATCGCTCATGGCGTCCTCGGGACATGACGGGGAAGCAGGCTCCTCATAGACGGAGCTTGCGAGGGATTTTGCCCGTATGTGGGCTTTAAATCCGGAGAGGACCTCCGGGTGAGTGGCCCGGAGGAACTTTAAGAGTTCCTCCGTGTCCATGGCATGGAGTTGAGATTCGCGACGCGTGAATCTACACCGGTTCGCAAGTCGCAACCACCGAGAAGAGCCGGCAAGAAACTCGGTGGTTATAGCGGTGTGTAAGTCCCGCACAGTCGGTGTAAACCGAGCGGGGTGTGTCGGAAAAGTGTGCCCTAGCCAATGTAACTACGCCGCAACGTAGCAACGCCGCGACGTAGGGTGAGTACCTACTCCTAGCAGTCCTTCAGGAGGGCCCCGGTCGCAAAAACAACCAGGGATACGCTCCTTCAGGGATGGAAAATAGGGAGGGGTAGGGGGGGTCACGCCCGGCAGTGAAAAGACTGTGAAACCGAGTGTCTCAAGGGCGAGGAGGAACGCCTCACCCTCTCAAACGTGCCTTCCAGGAGGTCAAGGTTCACAGCCTAATATACCGGCGGCGGCAGGAAATTTCAGCGCCTTGAAAAAGGCACTGTCGGTCGCTCCCAATCGAACCGAACCGCCTTTAGAAAGGCGTTTAACTACGCTTGTTCGTTATCACCGTTAGGTATCCCAAGCGCAGCCGCGGGCAAGCCACGTAATTGTGACAAACACCACAGAAACAAGACTCGCAGAGCGAAGGCGATAAGCTCGAGGAACTCGGAGCGCAGCGCATGCGAGCGGGCGGGCGAGGCGGAGCGCACGTCCGTACCGTGCGAGCGATGCGAAGCGAATGACGGGCGCGCGCGTGACACTCGACTGATATAATACCCGCCGGCGGGGCGCTTCGCTGTAGGTAATTATCGGATGTACCGCGCGGAGTGAGCCAGGCCTGTCGTCGCGCAGTAGGATGCACACGCGCGCCGCCGCCCTCGTAGTTGACGCGGCAGTATGAGGCGGCTAGGTTGTATCCACTAACGTTCAATAGATCAATTTTTTCCTTAGACAGCCAGGTTTCAGACACGCAGATTGATTGAAATCTATTTGGACTTTCTTCTATGAGTGTTTCCAAAAGAGTGGTCTTATTAGATAAACTTTGCATATTCTGGAAAAGTATTGTAAACGTGTTGCTAGTGTTTTAGAAAGTTATGAAAGTTAGGTGGTGTTCTCAGTGTATTTGTGTCGTCCAGTGCGCTTTCAGAGTACCGTTGCGTGGATTTATTTGCAGTAACGTTCATGTTTGATACGGCTTCTGGTACTACTGCCTTCCCGTTTACAATTAAAGTATTGTTTCGTATGATGGCGTGGTGTCCGCTTTGCCGAGCTGATTTCAGACCATCTCGTAGCTTTTTCCTAAACTTTTGAGCCTTTTCGTCTAGGTATTCAGATATAGCTAATCCAGTGTTTCTGAAGTGTCTAGCATTCTGAAGTAGATACTTTGTCATTTTTTTGCTAATGAGCTCAATAACTATAGGTCGCTGGTATCGAGGGTTGGTTTTACCTATTCTTTTCAGGTCCTCTACGTAGCCTAGGAGATCAACATTTAGTATGTCCCGAAAGAGATGAATAATCCGGTCGTGTAGGTCATTTTCAGTTTCACGGTTGTATTCCTTCAAGCCATAAAGAACAATTGTTTTGTCCTGGTAAGTTATTTTTTCCAAATAATTATTTTTTTCAAAGTCTTGTATTTGATTTTTTAACATTTCATTCTCGGATTCCAATTTCAGTATTCTTTGTTCTACTTTCTGTATATTTGACTTAATGCTATCTTGTTCTATTTTCAGAGTATCTGTATTTTTTGTCAGTTCTTGTCTTAGCTTGGATACAGCTTTATTTATTTCACTCTGGATTGTATTTTTTAAACCCAATAAGATGGATTTATTATTGTTTTCGAATTTTTGATCTAGGAGTTTACTAAGGTCTTCAAGAGAAATATTTGATGGTTGGGTATCTTGTGGAGCATAGTTGTTTGATACACTTGCTGAATTATGAGTAATACTTTCGTTGGGATTGTCATCGATTGACATAGTGGTGCTATTTAGGTCGTGCTGGAGTTGTTGGAACTGCCTCCTGACGGGTGTATCGTCATTTCTTACTCGGCGGGTGATGTTTATACAAGACTGGCAGCGCCAGCTTTTGAGAAGTTCTGACTTATTATTCAAATAGTATGCAGATGTCATGTTAAGGCATGCATAATGATATTTTTCCTTGCAGGTTGTACATGTAATAAGTTCATTTTGGTATTGGATATGTTGATTACAAGCCTGACAGTTCATGGTGGGCCGTTGTTTTGTAGGTAGTTACAGTGACACTCGTTGGGCTGGGATGAAGACTGTTGTTTCTTGCTCGAATGGTAACGTAGAAACGTTTTTATAGTATCACTGTGTAGTCAAGGGTTTTAGGATTTTTTCAGTTTTTTACGGAGACCGCCGTTGACGAATAGAGTGTATATTAAAAATGTATATGAAAGTAAAAATGTATATTAAATTACATTCCTTGTAATTATTAATTTATATTTAATTTGACAATGAGATGTAAAAGTTCCCTTTTTTTTACATGCAAAACGGTTTAGTCAAATGATGAATTGATGAAATAAATGTTTACCTAATATGATTATAATAAAATATAAGAGTTGATAAAATTCATTAGCAATCGACTGTATCATCATCAGTGTCAGTGTCATTATTACTTTCTAGAGCTGCGATATGTACCCAGGGCTTCATACGGTCTGCGGCTACAACAGTACCTCGCTTATGTTTTATGTTACTGAACCCTGGCACCGATTTTATTTTGTAACGGTCATTTCCCAAAACTCTTATGACTCTGAATGGTCCTACGTAAGATGGAAGTAATTTCTTACTTTTGCCATCATTATTATAAGAAGTTTGAGTAATTTTTACTAGTTCACCTTCTTTATACATGTGTGCAGGGCGCCTATCCTTATCGTAATAAGCCTTCTGTTTAACTTGTTCACTATCAATTTTATCTTTTACTTCTTTCCTAATAGTATCTAAATCTGTGGTTTCTCGAGTCTCTGACGAGATTTCCTCAAGTGACGAATTTATGTCCCCATTAATGGCAGTTCCGAACATAACCTCTGCTGGTGTCCTGCCAATAGTTTTATGTTTGGTATTGTTCATACCCCATTGAACTTTTCCTACCTCAAGGTCCCAGTCTTTTTCGGCATTATTTAAATTTTGAGCTGTCAAGTAATCCAAAATTGTGCGATTGTATCGCTCTACTTGGCCATTTGATTTAGGGCTCGACACAGCATTTAAAATGTGTTTAATTCCTTTGTCAAGACAAAATTTCCTAAAAGAATGTGAAGTGAAGCAACTTCCTCGGTCAGTTATTAATCGCACAGGGGTTCTGAATGTATAAAATATATCATTTAATATTTTTATCACATTAACTGTTTTTGTGTTTCTTACGGGTTTTATGAAGACAAACTTTGTAAAAGCGTCTACTACGACAAGTAAATAAGAATTTCCCCTATTACATTTAACAAAAGGCCCAAGGTGGTCGGCATGCAGAGTATGAAACGGTATTTCTATTTTAGTTATAGGGTGTAATAATCCTTCACGGTTATCTTTATTATGTTTAGCAAAAGCGCATTCAACATAGGCTGCTACATATTTTTTTACAAAACGGGTCATTTTCGGAAACCAATATTGTTTTTTTACTCTATCTAGCGTCTTTTCAATTCCAAAATGGCCAATATCATCATGATTCATCCTGCATACCTGCCACCTTGCCTCCTTTGGTACAACCCAACGTAAATTGTTTTTATCGCCGTCAACGCATTTAAACAGTTTATTGTCTTTGATTACATAATTATCCTTGATATAATGAAGGTCTTTTGGATTCATGTCACTAACGAGAATATTGCGGGTCCTGGCTAATTCGGAGTCACCAAGTTGTAGACTAAGTAACCAATCTTCACTATTTATGGTCATTACTGAAGGAAAACACTCATTTTGTAAGTCTACATCTGCAACCGGATTACGAGATAGAGCGTCGACGTGTTGCATTTTAACAACAGGTTTGTATTCAACACTACAATTAAATTCTTGTAACATTAACCACCAGCGGGCTATGCGAGGCACGAGGTCACGTTTTGAGAAAGTTGAGCGAAGGGCATTGCAATCGGTAACTATCTTGAACTCTTTTCCTATCAAATAAATCCGAATTTTTTTTAAAGAGCACACAACTGCGATTGTCTCCAGCTTATATGAATGAAAGTTCTTTTCTTCGGGCGAGGTTTGCCGACTGTAGTAAGCGATAGGCTTAAAGTCTTTAGAGTCATGAGCTTTTTGTAAGAGAATACCACCAACACCGTGCTTACTTGCATCGGTGTGGAGCTCTAATTCTGCAGTATGATCAAATACAGTGTGAGTCACGTTAAAGTGTACATATGAAAATAGATTAAACTTAACCAAACAAAAAAGAGGTCAAAAACGTTTTGAGATTTTTTTTTATTTTTTTACAGATTTTTTTCTTCAAATTACTTATTGTAAAGAAAACGTAATAACTTTTAAACTAAGCGGTATATCCTGATAAAATAAAAACAGTAATAATGCTAAATAACAGGCAATACTAAAAAAATACATAAAATATACAAAAAATGCCAACAGATAACAAAAAATGATACTTTTTGAAAAAAATCTGGTTTTAAATTCGTGTTTCTTTTGGTTATTTGATAAATTTCTCCAAAAAATGCCCCTATAACAGATGGTTTTAATTACTTTTTATTATTCTCTATCGTATTAATTTTGTAAAACCAAAAATCGCATGTCTCTATCCCTATCACAACATTTGCTATGATCGTTTGAACAAAGGCCTGCCACCACATTTTTCTCCGCTACAGGTAGAGACAATTTTAATTTTAACTAAAATGCTTATTTTACTTCGAAATCTTTTGTTTTTATTTGAAATCAAACTTGTCTTTATCAAAATTACAAATCTAGAGCAGGCCTGGCTCACTCCGCGCGGTACATCCGATAATTACCTACAGCGAAGCGCCCCGCCGGCGGGTATTATATCAGTCGAGTGTCACGCGCGCGCCCGTCCAGGACGCTGGCGTGCGTTGTAGTACCTAAGTAATTCTATGATCGAAGTATTATTTAAAAATGGACATAAAGAGAAAGATATATTGTGCGGCGTTCGGGTGTTTAAATTCGAAAAGAAATCTACCGGATTTATCTTTTTTTTCGCTTCCCAAAGATGCTGAAAGGTATGTTGGCCATGTAGGTAATCAATAATTCTTAGGATAGTATAGGAACCTAACCTACCATGACTACTGCTCAGAATGCGTTCGTTCGTTTCAGCCAAATGACGTCCACTGCTGGACAAAGGCCTCTCCCAAGGTTTTCCATAATGAATGCGTACTTACATACATACGTGTCATGAGGTACGTACCTCATGACATATAAGTAGATTAATTATTTTTTTTCACTAGACAGCAACCCTAACAGCGTAAGAAGAGTTCAGAGGCACGCGATAGAAAGAGACAAAACTTGTAGGTGAATAAAATTTTAGGTACGTAGCGCTGTGCGAGCTGAATTCCACTGTATCGCGTCGCAGCAAGACTCGCATTTATTTAAATCGTCTTGCGGAGTAATCCTTCTGTACCTGTACTATTACTTATTCTGTGTCTAGAGTCACTTTCAGTATCGTTGTTAACGAAGCGTTGAATGGCGCGCCCGGAGAGGCTTAGTTCAAACGATCATTGCAAACGTTGTGATAGGAATAGAGACATGCGATTTTTGGTTTTACAAAAGTAATACGATATAGAATAATAAAAAGTAATAAAAACCACCTGTTATAGGGGCATTTTTTGGAGAAATTGATCAAATAACCAAAAAAATACAAATTTTAAAGCAGATTTTTTTCAAAATGTATAATTTTTTATTATTTGTTGGCATTTTCTGGGTATTTCATGTATTTTTTTAGTATTGCCTGTTATTTATCATTATTACTGTTTTTATTTTATCAGGATATACCGCTTACTTTAAAAGTTATTACGTTTTCTTTACAATAAGTAATTGGAAGAAAAAAAATTCTATAATTTTTTTTAAAAAAATCACAAAAAATTTTTGACCTCTTTTTTTCGATAAAAATAGGTCTAGTTTCATCTATTTTCTTATGTACACTTTAACGTCACTCACACTGTATAGCCAAAATAGGTCTGTTTACCAATTTACTTTTGAGTGTTTCGAACGCTTCTACCTGAGTACTAGTCCATTCCCATACAACATCCTTTTTGAGCAACTTTGTCAGTGGAAATGCAATATGGGCAAATTTTGGGTTGGGTATTATCTGGCCCACCGAAAATCTGGTCCGCGGACCAGTTAATAACTTTTTTAAATACTAGTCTTCATCTCGTCCGAAGGTATATTTAAGAGCGTTTACGCGAAGCGCGGCGTTTCAAGGGGCATCATTGGAAATGATTCGCGCGCGGCGTTTTCTAATAGTTTTCAAATGTTTATAGCAAAACAATAACAATGAATTAAATATAGTTTCAAAGTAAATATTTTAAAGAAGATGTTGTTTTATTATATTAAGCTATTTTTATGTTGAATAAAGGAAGAATATTGGTGAAAAAATCACTTTGATTTTTGGGTATTTCACGTTATTTTAATTTGTGATTTCTTATTGTAAAATGCTTAAATCTAAAAATTTTCTCAGATAACTATTTGCCCAAGGATCTATGCTATAGGATATAAATGTTTTTTAAAACGTTTTCACAGTATTTTTATAAAAATTTCAGCTTGTAAACTGACGCTAAAGTGGAAATTTACAAAACCTGTGTGGACTTATCTTGATAGAATTCTTAAATACTAAACTAATCGCAATATTTTCTCAATTAACTATTTAGACGACGAAATTGCCTAACTATTTATGCCTATAACATATTTGTAGTATTACTGGTTAATGATTGTAACGAGTTGAAAAAGTACTGTTTTTGCGCCAAACGGCGTAAACGCTCTTAAGCACGGGCCAGATAATACCTGAAAAAACACTAGGGTTTAACTCGCCCAATCTATAGTGAGATAGGAAGTATTCTTAGTCAAAGGATTCATGTCAGTAAAATTGACAATAAAATAGCAATTCAAAGTCATACAACTATAATAGGAATAAAAATATAATTTTGTCATAAGTAATCAATTAATATAATAATAATTGGACGTAGTTATGCTACAACGTTCCAACCCACACGCAAGTCGAACTGAGAAAATCGCGTTTTTGTAAATTTGTGGTACGCTTTTTTTTGGTAGCGAGTAGAACTGAGTAGTATGTATCACTTCAACTAAATAAATAAACGTTATTTTATTACGTACTTGTCATTAAAATTTACTAATATTACTCATACAAATTTTGAAAAAAATGTACTTGGAACGTTTTTGCAAAAAGGCTTTTTGTATGAAATTAGTTTTTACCTTATTTTGCAAAAACGTTCCAAGTACATTTTTTTCAAAATTTGTATGAGAAATATTAGTAAATTTTAATGACAAGTATGTAATAAAATAACGTTTATTTATTTAGTTGAAGTGATACATACTACTCAGTTCTACTCGCTACCAAAAAAAAAACATACCACTTTTTTTCCCGCTAACTAGTGGTACGCTTTTTCCCGCTAACTTCCGTTCCCGTGGGAATTTTGCAATATCCTGTTGTAACTAAGCTTAAAGTTTATTAAGGTACTTGCATGCCAAATTTCAAGCGTCTAACTTAAGCGGTTTAGATTTTTCATACAAAAGGATTTTCCCGCTAAATCCCGTTCCCGTGGGAATTTCGGGAATTCTTTTCTTAGTGCACCTCTACGGTACCTAAGCTACGTCCCTTCCAAATTTCAAGTGCCTACGTTTAGCCGTTTAGGCTCTGCGTTGATATGTCAGTCAGTCAGTCAGTTTCTCCTTTTACATATTTAGATTTATAATGGCATACTTTTAAAGTAGCAGAATTTCTTTTGGCAAAATTTCATTCAGAATAATATCGATTAGCATAACGTTTTATTTGGTACCATTCCACTTGACTATGCAGATGGCAGTTTTTAGTTTGAAATATTTAAAATATTCTGCATAATATCGATTAGAATAATTTTTATTTAGTAACACGATTATTTGGTACCATTCCACTTGGCATACTATGCAGATGGCAGTTTTTAGTTTGAAATATTTAAAATATTCTGCATAATATCGATTAGAATAATTTTTATTTAGTAACACGATTATTTGGTACCATTCCACTTGGCATACTATGCAGATGGCAGAATTTCTGCAATATTGAAAATATTCTGCATAATATCGATTGCATGACGTTTATTTGGTATATCCTGCCCAGGAATGTTGCGGAAAACTAATTGTACTAAGTGTACTGTAACTGAAAACATCATTGATAGAAAAAAAAAATACATTTATTACAATGGACATCACACAAATGCAGGCAATTACATAGACTCATGACAGTGGCACATAATAATGGAAGAAGAAAAAAAAAAAACAAGAGTAAACTGAGCAGTGCCACCCATTCACCAACAAGATGCCAACTGCAATGGGACCCCACTTTAATATTATGCAGAATGAAATTTTGCCAAAAGAAATTCTGCTATTTTAAAAGTATGCCATTGTAAATTCGGACATAAACATTCTATCAAACGATAATTAATATTTATTATCTATAATTATACATATTATTATTATAAATATTTTTAATTTTTAAAATAATATTGTTTCATTTTTATACTTATTTTTGCTAAAATATAGTTATACTTATGTTTTAGAAAAAAAAAAATTATATTAACTACCAAAATAATATTATAACAATTTTCACACATTGGAACGTTTTTGCAAATTAAGTTAAAGCCACTTTCAAACAAAAAGCCTTTTTAAAAACGTTCCAAGTACATTGAAACATTATTTTTATTTTATTCAGTCCAAAACGAATTAAAAGCATACGATCCAAATGGAATGTCACTTTTTAACATTTAAAATTAGTTATTTGTAAAACGTTCCAAAATGATTGGATCATTATTTACATTGTATTCAGTCCAAAACGAATTAAAACATAACGTTCCAAATGGAATGTAACATTTTAAGATTTTATTTAGATCTTTTGGATCGTTTTATCATTTGGACCGCTTAATTATTTCATTAAATATTGTCGTAAGATAGTCAGTGTCTTCAGCACTAGATAGAGCCACCCAAAATACCTAGCTTGGGCTCAAAAACTCAATTTTGACCACCTTGTGGGTTGGAACGTTGTAGCATAACTACGTCCAATTATAGATTGCACATCTTTTCTATAAAATGGCCAAGGCTAATTTCTTTGCTATCGAATTCCCGTAAATTGCGTTTTATTATGTCTTGTTTCCAGAGCGTTTCTTGGATTTTTAGGGTTCCGTACCTCAAAAGGAAAAAACGGAACCCTTATAGGATCACTTTGTTGTCCGTCCGTCCGTCTGTCAAGACCCTTTATCTCAAGAACGCGTGAACGTATCAAGCTGAAATTCACATGAAATACTCAGGTCTATTGTCCCTTTAAGCTGTGAAAATATCAAACTTCTAAGCCAAGCCAATCAAAAGATACAGCCGATTATGTCGATATTTTCAACAAATTTTCGACACTCGCAAAGGAATCAAAACCTACAGGATACTTCCCGTAAACTCAGAATCTTGAAATTTGGCATAAAGCATTGTCATATAATGCAAATATAGGAAAAATTGCGAAAATTACATTTTTTTAGTTATAATAATATAATAAAAATATTTTAATAAAATGAAACTTACTACCTTATTTCTCACGAACGAATAAAGGTATCAAATTGAAATTTATACCAAATACCTAGATCTATTGTCCCTTTAAGAAGTAAAAAAATCAAACTTCTAAGTTAACGCGATCAAAAGATACAGCAGTTTATACCGACACCTTAGACGAATTTCCGTCACACGCTAGGGAATCAAAACCTACAAGGTACTTCCTGTGAACTCAGAATCTTGAAATTCGGCACGAAGCAACGTTATATAGTACAGATAAAGGAAAAATTGCGAAAATGATAAATTTGAAGTTATATAAAATTTAAAATATTATTTTTGCTTACATAACATAAAATATTTTTTTAATAATTATAAACTTACTACCTACCCTTTTTCACATGAACGCGTAGAGATATTAAAGTTGAAATTCATATCAAACACTTCTTAAATCTAATTGCCTCTAAACTGTGAGAAATTCTAAATCAACGCAAAAATTCAAAACGCTGAGGTAGGTACCTACCTATAATGCAAATATAGGAAAAATAAATAAATAAAAAATAATCATACCGCATATTTCTTTTTTATAAAACTCCGGACTTTGACGTAATTTTGGTTTAAGTGAAATGAATGGTGTCCATTGGCATAGCTACAGGTTTTACCTTAGAATATGTACTTGTTTTATATTTGTAGATAGTTACCCTGCCTAAAAAAAAACCCTAGCTACGCCAAAGCTAGCGTTATTTGATAAGGATCAGATATAAACACAAAATAATCTTGCGTGCATACCAATGTTATTTATACCATTTTGCAAGGGGAAAGGGATTTGTGGTTAGCCCTGACTACTTAAGGACAGGAAAAAATCAAATGATACCGCGAGCTAACTACGAACAGCGCCATCTATTGACAACCGTGCGAACTACGTAGTGTCGTTGCTCGGTGATAGGTGTTGCTGATTGCAGCTCATTGTTACAATACTTTTTATTAAAATCGGATTTTATTCCGGAGGTTTTACAATTTCTTACTACTTTCGCAAATCATTACAAATGAAGAAAGGAATTTACGGTGTGGTACTCTCAATGTACAATTAGATTTCGAGCGATACCACTTTTGGGCATTCTCCTTTTAAGTAGTTACTTTCCCCATTGTAATGTTATGAATTTCATTTTGCAATAAAAATACCATAGTTATGACTCGATTGTCGTAATGAACGAACTTTGTAAACCTTGCAGGTTTGTACGGAACCCTCGGTGCGCGAGTCCGACTCGCACTTGGCCGGTTTTTTACTAATAAATCCCTGTTGTTTTAAAAGACCAAAATAGTATTTCGAATCTTTTTGCAACTTTGTAATGAGTGTTGCAACGTTTGGTTTAGGAGTCACCTGTCTGTTAAACCTTGCGTTCCAGGACTCAACTGCATTATTGGTTTTATGATTTATGTTGTTGAAACACCACTTGTTGGAAAAAAAAGAAGTGGTATTAATCCACGTCTTTTCAAAATAATCATTAAAGGTAGTCATTTTTTCATGGGGTATACATTCCCTCTTTGTGTATAACCAACCATCTAACAAGTAATCTTTTGGTAAATAAGCTAAAGTAATACAACGTTTAACATGAGATCTGAATGTTGCTGAGTTCTTCATGCCAATCTGTTCATATTTACGCCAGAGGCATCTACTAAAATGAAATAAACATCCTTGAATTCTGGCATTCGGAAATATGTTTTCAATTGCTGACATCGCACTAACTTCGTAGTCTAACGTAAATGTATCTGGTTGGAAATCTGGTATTTGACTAATTAATAATTGAAAGAGAATTTCGTAGGTTTTTTGTTTCTTGTTCGGGAGCAACGCGTATATTACAGATATTATTCCATTTGTATCGTCCGTAGTCCCCATATCCATATGTATCGTATACAATAATTGCGTAAATGGGGGTGAAGCGCTTTTAAATGTCCCATCAAGGAAGACATGCTTTGCCTTGTGTAAGACTTCTCTTGCTTCCGAAGATGCAAATATAATTATCCTGCAAGATTTATCATTGTAGTCTGCCAACAAAAAATCATTAAATTTTCCAGGAACAACTACATCGTTGGTTTTGAAAAAGTTTGTTTTTGGAGTTTGTAAAGCTTTGTGTCTACGTCTGTATAATACTTGCGTAAAATTTTTGTAAGGCGGCATATTTTCAATCAAACCATAGCCAGTGTCATTAAATTCTTCAACAGCTTCAGAGTAAATTGTTGGAATTGGTGTTGTCTCATTTTCAGCTTTTTGTATACATTTATGTATTTTACTTTTAACTTCATTTTCAATCACATTAGGTTGGCATTTATGAGATTCTGACTTTATTACGATATCATTTCCGACGATTAAATTGGCATTCCATATTTTTCTATTCGAACAGCGCCAAACTACGTGACCGTTAGAGTTTACACGTCTTTTTGTGTATCTGTATCCATCGCTCAAAAGAACTTCGCCACCTCTTTGAGACGATATTATAATCTTATTTGTCGAATGTTCATCTGCCATGTCTAAAAATATTAAAACACAACTTTTATCCTTGTTGAAATATACTTACCTACCATACCGAATTAACAAAAAAACAACCGACTCCAAAAAACATGCACTAAAAAGTAGAAAAATAATTACTAATTACTTATTTATTACGACGAATTAAATGTATTATATACCATGATTGATAATTTTTTGGAGTTTGTGCCAAGATTATGAAACGTATGATATTTGCCGGCACCGACTCCAAAAGTATCAATCATGGTAGGTATATTAATTCGTCCTAATAAATAAGTAATTATTTTTCTACTTTAAACTTGAATAACTTTAGAAACTTTACATATCTATAAAATTACAAGAATTATCCTCTAACTCCTAAGTATTTGTTTACCTTCTATCATTAGCTCCTCAATATGAGATGATGATTTCCAGGCTTAAATACTTGAATAACTTAAGAAAAAATATGAAAAACGATAATATACGTGCCTATAAAATTTCACTAAGATCCCATCATCGGAACCTGACTTGGTGAACAAAAAAATTTTGGAAATCGGTTCATAACAACTGTATACAGTATTTTTGCGCACGGGTTATGCATAGCTTATTTTTATCGCTTGTATACCTAGAAATAAGAATAACAACAAAAAATTGTTCTGAATTTGCTTTTATGTGTAAAAAATAGAAAAAATCATCAATGAATGTATGAAACATGGACGTAGAGATGATTTAATTTGTTGCCTAATATTTTTTTTCTTCCCTTTCTTTCTTTCTTTCTGTTTATTAAAATATACCAAACATCCATCTAAGATTCATTCTTACAAGAGAAGTTTTAAAATAGAGTCCAAATATTTATTAAAAATGAAAAGTTCTACTTTCCTGTCATGTTCTATAGAAGATTTTTCTCATAAAAATCTAACGCTTCATGCTTTCAGTATACTGGCCTTGGTAACGTCGTCTCTCAAATCCCACTATATTTTGATGAAAGTATGCCCCTTGTTCTTGCGATAAAGCCCCCATAATTATATAATAAACTAGCGGCCGCCCGCGACTTCGTACGCGTGGACCTCGTTTTACTCCATTAGGGGTGGAGTTTCGTAAAATCCGCTCTTAGCATCTATAGCGCATACATTTTAAATTTCAACTCTCTTACTTTAAACACATAGGACTTTCAGTGAATATGATAATGATAAGTGACTTTATAAACTTCCAACCCTCCTTTTATCTCCTTAGCCCCCGTAGTTGATTTCTAATGATACGTTTTCAGTATTTGTACCACCACCACCACCACCACCATTTCAGCCATAGGACGTCCACTGCTGAACATAGGCCTCCCCCAATGCTTTCCATGTTGATCGATTGGAAGCGGCCTGCGTCCAGCGCTTCCCTGTTACCTTTACGATGTCGTCGGTCCACCTTGTAGGTGGAAGTCCCACGCTACGTTTTCCGGTACGCGACCTCCATTCCAGAACCATTCTGCCCCATCGGCCATCAGTTCTGCGTACTATGTGCCCTGCCCATTGCCACTTCAGCTTGCTAATCCGTCGGGCTATGTCAGCGACTTTGGTTCGTTTACGGATCTACTCATTTCTGATTCGATCTCGCAAAGAAACACCAAGCATAGCCCTCTCCATAGCACGCTGTGCAACTGAGCTTCTGTTTATACCCTATAGTGAGAGGCCACGTTTCCGAGCCATAAGTTATCACTGGTAACACATATTGGTTATACACTCTAGTCTTCAGGCATTGAGGTAATATTTTGGACGAAAAGATGTTGCGTAGTTTCCCGAACGCTGCCCAGCCGAGTTGGATTCGACGATTGACCTCCTTCTCGAAATTGGACCTACCTAGCTGGATCGTTTGGCCGAGGTAGACATACCTACTTGTCGACAATCTCGAGAATTGAGCTCCCAACTGAAACTGGGTAGGGCGCAACATGGACATTCGACATAAGCTTCGTTTTGTCCATGTTCATCCTCAGGCCTACCTGATGGGAAAATCGATTAAGGTCTTCGAGCATTGTGCCAAGATCTTCCAACGATTCTGCCATGACCACAAT
The DNA here is from genome assembly GCF_963855985.1 of Ostrinia nubilalis. Lineage (NCBI taxonomy): Eukaryota > Metazoa > Arthropoda > Insecta > Lepidoptera > Crambidae > Ostrinia > Ostrinia nubilalis. Next base: position 10,115,540 of record NC_087118.1, on the reverse strand, counting down.
ATCGTCGGCAAACCGATGTGTACATAGTACCACAGTGTACCGAACAGTATATGTACACCTCCACAATATCTAGAGATCATAGTGAGCATACATTTTAACTTTCAAGTCTCTTACTTTAAAAACCGAGGACTGCAATACAAACTTCTAACCCCCTTTTTAACTCCCATAAGGGTTGAATTTTGCAAAATTTCGTCTTAGTGACTACCTACGTTCTAAAAGGAGGTGTATTCCACTTTGATCACCTGGCTTTGATCAGCCAGGTGATCAAAGTGGACTTACAGCGACAATTTAGTGTCCTTTGAATTTCTTCTGTGCCTTTGATCACCCACGGATACCTACGATGTCCTGGGTGAGCCAAGTGGACTCTAGTTAAATTATTATTTTAGTGTCCTTTGATCATCTACAAACAAATCACATCTCCTCTGAATAGTCACATGTCCAATTGTTGTACTACATATTTTGTTTTGTAACATTTTTGATATTTTCTAAAAACCGCAATAAACAAATTGGACATGTATGTGACAATTCAGAGGTATGATTTATTTATAGGTGATCAAAGAACACTAAAAAAATAATTTAACTGGAGTCCACTTTGATCATCTTGGTGATCAAAGCTAGGTGGAATAGACCATTAACCCCTATGAGAACTCTTTTGAGACTTGTAGTTTCTGAGACTTCGTGATGACTGAGTGAGTCACTTAGTCATTCAATGACCTTTCTTTCTTCTAAAATTATACGTACCTATAGTAATTATCATTAAAATCAAATAAGTAAGTAGGTACCTACCAACCTAAGTAATTAAAATAAAGACCCTACCAAAAAATAACAAATTACATACAGAAAACAAAAACGAAGTAATTCTTATCCTATTTAACTACAATCGCCCACGCGCCCAACCCATTTGTCCGCCGCTGAACCGTATCCTAATATTCATCTCGGTAGATGGCGGCACATAGTAAGAATTTGCAAGGAAGTTTGTAAAAAGTCCCTAATTAACACTTTGATTTGCTCGTTTAAACACAGTGAATGATTCAAATAGGTACATACAGTGAATGGTTCAATTACATAAAATATCTTTATTTATTAAATTTTCAATAATTATTTACGAACAGCGCTATTCATAGTACATGTAATATTTAGTTACTAATTTACTAATGATGTCGATAGATGGCGTTTGACAGCTTTGCCTTCATGAATATTTACGTACCTCAAAAATTTTTGTCAGGCGCAAGAAGATTTTAACCAATGACGATAGATGGCGCTTTTCCACGTCTTATGAAAATCCCAAATATTTTACGGGACCCTATTTTTTTCCAAAATAAAATTTAGCCTATGTTACTCGTGAGTTATATAGCTTTCGAATGGTGAAAGAATTTTTAAAATCGGTCCAGTAGTTTTTGAGCCTATCCATTACAACTAAACAAACAAACAAACAAACAAACAAAGTTTTCCTCTTTATAATATTAGTGTAGATGTATCTCAATGAGAATGTGACGTGCATCTTTAGAGACATTCTACTATGAAGGTGGAAAATTCAAATCGCTATAACTTCTTAAAAAGCCAATATTTTCAATTTGTAATCACACTTTTTTTTATAAATTAGCTTATATATATAATTAGAATATAATAAGTAAAATCCATGCGCAAAAAAAAATATTTTTTTGTTGACCGGTGTAATTGACGGAGTTTTAGTAACATACATACAAAAAAATACACTCGAATTGAGAACATCCTCACTTTTTTGAAGTCGGTTAAAATAATAAATTAACTCACCTCAATGTTTTAACTGACGAGCACAATGTTATTTATTGTTACAGTAAGTAAATAAGTCCATGTAGGTATTAAAATCTTAAAACGTATACTTAATCAACTTTTATCAATTTAATATCTTCTGAACTGGACTGACTGAAATAATTCTTTAAACACAAAATACACTCAATGTTTTTGTTAAAAATTTTGTCAGAAAATTACACTTTTACACCTTATGGCGATAAAGTTGTATGCGATTTAATTTTGCGAGCATTGGAGAAAAAATATTTGAATTTGGAACGTCAAAATTCGAATTAAAATAGTTTTCAACCTCTTTGCCCGCAAAGTTTCAAAGTTTTTTTTTTTTAATTTACTAAAGCATGAGACACAGCCAGTGGCATAGTTTACGCAGACATTTTTTATGTAATTCAAATAGTTTAAAATTTTAAGGGCTTGAAATATGAATGGCTATTTAACTAACAATTTATCACGAATCCTTTAACTAAGAACAGATTGTTAAATCTCACTATAGATTGGGCGAGTTAAACCCTAGTGTTTTTTCAGGTATTATCTGGCCCGTGCTTAAATATACCTTCGGACGAGATGAAGACTAGTATTTAAAAAAGTTATTAACTGGTCCGCGGACCAGATTTTTGGTGGGCCAGATAATACCTAACCCAAAATTTTGTATAAACTTCCAGAAAAATCCCACCAAGCCTAAAAATTGTCTAACTTTATGTACGTCGGTAGGTGTTGGAAAATTTTGAACGCACTGTATTTTCTTTTCACCTGGCTTCACCCCTTCAGCGCTAATCTCGTACCCCAGATAATCAATTTTATTTTGAAGAAAGTTACATTTTGATAATTTTAAAGTCAAATTGGATTTATCAATTAATTGCAGGACCTCCTCTAACCTATCTAAGCATTCTAGAGGGTTAGCGCCAAAAATAAGCAAGTCATCAATGTAAACCATAGCTTTTGTAAATCGCGATGAACCCAGAATCTTGTTCATCATTCTTTGAAAAACAGCTGGTGCATTCGCCAACCCAAATGGCATTCTGTTAAATTCAAACTGTCCATCTGGGGTGACGAACGCAGTCAGCTGTTTACTGTGCTCCCCGATAGGCACCTGATAGTAACCAGATGCTAGGTCCAAAGTGATGAAACAAGCTTGTCCGGATAAGCGCGCTATCTCGTCTTCAATAATAGGCATCGGATATCTTTCTTTGACGGTTACTGAATTTAATTTCCTATAATCTATGCACATTCTGAGGCTACCATCAGGTTTCCGCACTAAAATGATGGGACTAGCATATTCTGAAACCGATTCTCGGATTATGCCTGCATCTGTTATCTTGAGTAAAACGCATTATTATCATTATATTTAATTATTTTTGTTATGACGAACCTCTCTGACATATCTTCTCCCATCTGTTTCAACTGGTTCTTCAATTCTTCTATTTTAGATAAGAATGTAGACATCTCGGTTCCCTCTTCGTAAGCATATTGAAAGAAACGTTGTTGAATGATGTGAATACTCGTCTCAGACTTCTGCTCGTAAACACTGGCCAATTTTCTCCACATTTCAGCAGACGTAGTACAGGTTATTATATGCATCATTGCATTTTCTGACATTCTTGTTACTAGCCATGTTTGGGCTTTTGCATCCTTCCTTTCCCATGCTGCCTTGCCATCAGCATTCTCTGGTTTCACACAAGTTCCTTCGACAACTTCCATTAAGTCTTGACTTCGTAACAATATGGCGGATCCAAATATTAGGTTTATATGAATGCAAGTTTAACATACAACAAATTGAATGCCACACACTTTAAAGTATTATTAAATGCCTACTTACCATGATATTTTTAGGTTTAGAATATATTTACGTTGAAAATATAATAATTTCGTCTGGAGAAACAACAAAACAGAAATCACAAACAAACCTTGTTTACTATTATGACATTGACAGCAGTGTGTTCCCATAGAAAAAAAAAGCCCAAGTTGCTCTATTTAATTTTAATTTAAATAGCTATTTCGCTTTGTAAATCAATAAAAACTAACAGTAAAAGAACTGACTATCAATCATATTACTATAAATAATTATTTTACATATTTTAAATCCACTTTTTCACTAGTAAATACCAATATTTTTTAAGCGTGGCTACACCAATGCTTTATCGAAACGCAGTCGATAGGGATGGTCCGCCCTACGGTTACTTAAATCTGTCATTAGCAAATGAACCCTTAAGTTTTGTTTCTGGGATGAACCGTCAATTAAGAAATTTAATGATAATTAGTTAAGTACTCATTAGGACTAATTTAATGAACCTTTCTGAGTGCGGCTGTAAGACGTGTTTTATGAAGCTACCGGAGGCGCGGAGGAAATCGGGCCGCGCCAAGTGCTTCATTTTTGAATTCGAAAATGCTTTGACCCCATGCGAGTAATTAAGGGTTAAGGACAAGTCCAGCTTCATGACACCATCGAATTAAAGCATCAAGGTCCATTTTCAAGAGTTTACCGGCTATTTGTGGGCTATTACATACCTTAACTGAAAAAGAAGTGAAAAAAGTCATGTTTTTTTCTAATTAAATCCATTCTTACTCCCTTAAAATGTATGAAACTTGTATCTGTTTTCTACTTCTGCTAATAGATAATTTTATTGGCTATCGCATGATATACAAATATATACAAATTTTTGCTTATTAGTGTTAAGCTACCCACGCTATCACTCGTTTTGAAGGAAGAGGTGAAAACTTAAAATTCAAAACTTAAATCCTTGTAATTTTGCGAGAAATGGGTCAAGCCCCAAAAGACAATGCCGGAAATTGGCGTCTTTTTTTTTTCGCGCGGCCATCGACCAAACTTTGTTTTTTGATTACAAAATAGTGTAATAAACCAAACTTACTATGACATGTATACCTCTAAACTCAGTCTGAACTGAGTTACGAGCATTAGAAGTTTGATGATTTTCATACTAGATTTGCTTTTTGCGCGCAAAGTTTTGTAAGAAATTGCAACAAAATAGTGAGATTGTATGTGTAAACAAACATATCATCCATTAAAGGCTCCAGACATCAGTATGGAGCAGAATCAGCGCAATAAAAAAATAGCGCAATATTTTGTTGCAATTTCTTACAAAACTTGCGCGCAAAAAGCAAATCTAGTATGAAAATAATTAAACTTCTAATGCTCGTAACTCAGTTCAGACTGAGTTTAGAGGTATACATGCCATAGTAAGTTTGGTTTATTACACTATTTTGTAATCAAAAAACAAAGTTTGGTCGATGGCCGCGCGAAAAAAAAAAGACGCCACCTTCCATACAAAATCTGGCATTGCCATTTGAAGTATTTTCATCGATAAAATTGTCCATAGATTACGCCCTATACCCATTTAGACCGATAATTATTTTTGTAAATAAAATTTGATTTTTCAGCAAAAACTTTCAAAGGGAAGCATAAAAATCATAAAAAAAATATTTTTAAAAATAATCCATAAATAGGGGGCCGTGGTGAGCCCGTACCATATAGGGTACAGTATGTCTATAAGCATGCAAAACATACTCGTTGTTGAAACAAAGTTTTTATTTATTTTTGTATGATATAAATTAAAAATAAAATCACATAATCACCAGTATCATACTTGGCATATCTTGTCAGAAGTTTTCTGTGATACTAACCACGTTTGGTTCTTTTTTCCTACCATCTCCGAAGTTAGTGAGGATAGCTGAAGAAGACCTGGCTTCTTCTGACTTGTTACGTTTAGTGCTATTTATAATCGCATTTAGCAACACGGCGATGGAAATTCAGCAAATCCATCGAAGAAAACTCTGAGGGTAATTATTTACATTGACTCTATGTTTATCGCCTGAATCTTCGTCAGTCTGATCATCATTAGCGGTCATCTGACAAGACAGCAGTAGAAAAATACCAAGATTGCTTTGTTTGCTGAAATTGTCAAATTTTTTATGAGTTGTGGCAATATAGTGAAGCATCAATAGCCTAAAACAAATAAAAATAAAGAAAATAAAATATATTTTCTCGTATGATTTGCTCATGCATATACCTACTGTACCTTATACGGTACACCTATTTTAGACTGGAAAATAAACTGTATAAAAATAAACCGTATAAAAATAATCTCCATAATATTTTATTAGTAGTCATGATATCTATTGTACTCTATTTTTGAAATAAAATGGATAAATAACATAATTTACCATAAATAATAAGAAATATACCTTCTTGAATACATTGTGAATATTTTTTTTATTTTCTGTCGAGGGATTTCATAAATATTTCCGAAACCACTTGTTATTAAATATTTTTTTGTAAAATAATCACTTTAAGCTTACTGTCACCATAATCCCACCAAAAACATTCTGTAAAAAACTAGCCAAGTCTCGATGTAGCTGCTTGTTTATCTCTAAAAAGTAATGAAATCTAGACAAAGTCGTGCCAAGTCTATGGTTCCTTACTGCAATTTCTTTATTATTATAGTTAATGTTTTGTGACTTGGCCGTTGAAGGGTGACAAAACCAGGTGCTCCATGACACCATTGCACCAATCTGTCGCCAGAACCGCTACCCATTGACGATGGAAAATTGCCACTTGGAAAACGTTGATTCAACAATAACCAGTCAATTGTAGGTTTAATAAAGCTGCGTATTTCAATAATACTTATGTATGATTATCTTAATAAAGATTGTTCAACGGCCAAGTCACACAACATTAACTATAATAATAAAGAAATCGCAGTAAGGAACCATAGACTTGGCACGACTTTGTCTAGATTTCATTACTTTTTAGAGATAAACAAGCAGCTCCATCGAGACTTGGCTAGTTTTTTACAGAATGTTTTTGGTGGGATTTCACTTCTTTTTGTAGAAAGTGGCAAAATTATTTAACGTCGTCGTTTTATTGACATTTTTTTACGATAATTAACACAAATAAACTCAACGACCTTTAGAATGGACAACGAATCAGAATTGTTTTAATAACATAACCTTAGCGAACCTTACAATATAATAAACGAAATCAACGAAATGCAAATTACACAACATTCAATTTAATCGACGGGGGGCTCTAGAAAGGAAAATCTGGACACCGCTTGCTAGTGCTAGCGCCATCTAGCGGTGAGCGATACAGGCGAACACCACGGTGCCGGAGTAGTATTGATTATGAATGTGGTGTTACTCCAGATCTTCGACTTTCCTAGTTTTTATAGTTTTCCCTTTATGTGGCCATTAAACCCTAACTCTGTACCAAATTTCAGCTCTCTGAGTTTATGGGAAGTACTAGTTCTATTTTGATGATCATCAGTGAGTGAGTGAGTGTCGTAAATGCGAAACTTTGCTTTCGCTTAACTTCGTAACTAAATGACCTACAGACTTGAAATTTTGGATTTTAAGTATGTGATTATAGCTTACTAGATGACGAAAATTTCTGCGTTCTGGTCTTATCCAGTGGTTCTCAAATACGGGCCTGAAAGTGCGGCGAAATGGTTCCAGTAAAGGATGGTACGGTAGTGTTTGCTTCGCGCTCGACTTGGCGGGGGCACTGCCGTGCCCCCAGATTTTTTAAAAATTAACGACAGTTTGGTACTGTAAAATATTTTAAAAAGATACTGTACCACATAGGGTACGGTAGGTTTAAATGGGTTAAAGTTTGATCACTACATGCCCGGACACACTGTATACAGGGTGTTTCTTGTAAGGTGTCAAGCCGAAGGCAGGTGATAGGTGAGGATTAGACCTATCGATTTCACCCCCATGTATGTTCTACGATTTTCGTAATTTAGAAGTTATCGTTAATTTTGTAATTTTTTCAAATTTTATGACCTAGTAGGCTTTAAATTTTTTTTCTTTTTTTTGGGTTGACTTTTCTCAGATTTCTTTTTTTTGACAGATTCCCTATTAATTGCAGATGTTTTAAAAAAATAATCACCTTCGTATCTTTGATGCAAGATACAAATTTTTTGCTAGAAACATCAAAAATATGCTTTTAGCAGAACATTCTAAAATTTTCAACTTAATACTTCGAAAAAAAACCGGCCAAGTGCGAGTCGGACTCGCACACCGAGGGTTCCGCCGTACAAACGTAGCGGTTTACAATTTATGACGTATTAAATCAAATTACATACTAGATATCGTAGTAGTCTTTAAGTTTTGATTCCGTTGCGAGTAGTGGCGAATTTCAAAATATGCGGTATGATTATAGGTAGGTACCTACCTCAGCGTTTTGAATTTTTGCGTTGATTTAGAATTTTTCACAGTTTAGAGGCAATTAGATTTAAGAAGTGTTTGATATGAATTTCAACTTTAATATCTCTACGCGTTCATGTGAAAAAGGGTATGTAGTAAGTTTATAATTATTAAAAAAATATTTTATGTCATGTAAGCAAAAATAATATTTTAATATTTTATGTAACTTCAAATTTATTAATTTATTTTGTTACCATGTTTCTGAGCAAATAAATGATTTATTTATTTATTTATTTTATCATTTTCGAAATTTTTCCTTTATCTGTACTATACAGTGTGAGTCACGTTAAAGTGTACATATAAAAATAGATGAAACTAGACTTATTTTTATCGACAAAAAAGAGGTCAAAAAATTTTTGAGATTTTTTTTTAATTTTTTATATAATTTTTTTTCTTCCAATTACTTATTGTAAAGAAAACGTAATATCTTTTGAACTAAGCGGTATATTTTGACAAAATAAAAACAGTAATAATGCTAAATAACAGGCAATACTAAAAAAATACATAAAATATACAAAAAATGCCAACAGATAATAAAAAATGATACTTTTTGAAAAAAATCTGGTTTTAAATTCGTGTTTTTTTTTGTTTATTTGATAAATTTCTCCAAAAAATGCCCCTATAACAGGTGGTTTTTATTACTTTGTATTATTCTCTATCGTATTATCTTTGTAAAACCAAAAATCGTATGTCTCTATCCCTATCACAACATTTGCTATGATCTTTTGAACACGTATATAATAAAATCCCAGAAAACTTGAAACAATTACATAATGTTATGTTTAAAAAGAAACTTAAACATTTTCTAATTGACAAGGCCTATTATACTGTACAAGACTTCTTGAGTGACAAAATTTGACTAATTTTAATTTTAATTTTACTTTTATTATCAATTATCAGATTCTAATGTATTATTGACATTCTTACTTGACATATCATTTACATGCCAATATCTTGGTAAAACATGTTGTACCTATCAGTTAAAACTGTAAGACCAAATTAATCATGTTGCTTTGTAATATGTTTTCACACATGTTTATGTAAATAAAAATCTTTATCTTTATCTTTATCTTTAACAAAGGCCTGCCACAACATTATTCTCCGCTACAGGTAGAGACAATTTTCATTTTAACTAAAATGCTTATTTTACTTCGAAATATTTTGTTTTTATTTGAAATCTAACTTGTCTTTATCAAAATTACATACAAATCTAGAGCCATTTTCAGTTTCGTTATTAACGAAGCGTTGAATGGCGCGCCCGGAGAGGCTAAGTTCAAACGATCATTGCAAACGTTGTGATAGGGATAGAGACATGCGATTTTTGGTTTTACGAAGGTAATACGATAGAGAATAATCATCATCATTTCAGCCACAGGACGTCCACTGCTGAACATAGGCCTCCCCCAATGCTTTCCATGTTGATCGATTGGTAGCGGCCTGCGTCCAGCGCTTCCCTGCTACCTTTACGATGTCGTCGGTCCACCTTGTAGGTGGACGTCCCACGCTGCGTTTTCCGGTACGCGGCCTCCATTCCAGAACCTTTCTGCCCCATCGGCCGTCAGTTCTGCGTACTATGTGCCCTGCCCATTGCCACTTCAGCTTGCTAATACGTCGGGCTATGTCAGCGACTTTGGTTCGTTTACGGATCTCCTCATTTCTGATTCGATCTCGCAAAGAAACACCAAGCATAGCCCTCTCCATAGCACGCTGTGCAACTTTGAGCTTCTGTATAAGGCCTATAGTGAGAGGCCACGTTTCCGAGCCATAAGTTATCACTGGTAACACACATTGGTTATACACTCTAGTCTTCAGGCATTGAGGTAATTTGGACGAAAAGATGTTGCGTAGTTTCCCGAACGCTGCCCAGCCGAGTTGGATTCGACGATTGACCTCCTTCTCGAAATTGGACCTACCTAGTAGAGATGGGTTATACTAGGTAAATTTGATACTAGGTGCACCTATTCCAAGTATTTATTAATACTTGATCCAAATACCTATTCCACCTAGTACGTAGTAATTTACCATACTTGACGCGACTAGTGCGGACTAATCCACGTATTATCCCTTTCAGCACAGAATAATACGAAAGTGCGTTCGACTTTGAAAAAATCTAGTGAATTGGTAAATCAATTTTACCGCGCCAAGACGCTTCCGATCGATCGTACGGTTCGATATATTTGCTATTTTTCATACAAAAACTTTTAATGGCGTTCAGTCGGTGCTGTGTTGAGTGACAAAGATGGACGTGTACCTGACTACGGGAGGCGTGAAAAGTATTAATTTATTTAAATTACTTCTTTTGTGGATTTCAATTAATTTTGTGCGTATTGATTTAAATTATATCCTTAAAAAATATAATTCGCTTTAATTTTATAAAAAGTTAGATGAAGCCGAGTACCAGGTACTCCTAAAGTTCTACAGCACGAGCGTGCATGTCGGGACGATGTTTGAATTTTTGGTAATGTAAGTAATGGAAACCTTTCGAATCTTTTAAAGGCCTGAACATCAGATTTACTCTAGAATAAACTCAAAAATGTCTCCGAGACACATTACCACCAAATAGTACAAATCCGCTGTAGAAAATACAGCCACCAGTGAAAATATCGAGAGGATACCAGGATTCTAGTACCAATAGATGAACCAAAATGATCCCTTTTATGAAAATATCTAACCCCATGTGTTATTGAATAATAGCCTCGACATCTGGGATTAAAAAAAAATAAGTTATTACTAAAAACGAAAGCTCATGTTCAATTTTAAGATGCTACTACCCCCAAAATTCAGGTTTTGACAGAGTTCTAGGTTAGGGCCATGAGCTATTTTTGAATTTTTTTGCAGAAATTAGTATCTAATTACGATATCATGTCTTTATGAAGAATAATAAAGCTCCTTATATCTAAAATGTCTTTTTTAATTAGTTTAAATTGTAATTGTAATGAAATAGCTATTCATAGGTTCATGACGGATTGATACGATCGTGCGGGGGGGTTTAGGGGGGTTAAAGTCACCCCCTAAATTTTTTCGCTATTTTTCTCTATTTACTAAGATCCTAAAGACCCCAGAAACTAACGCGATTTTTTAGAAATCGTCAAATTTTTCTCTCGTGCTGAAAGGGTTATGACTTTAAAATACAATTTTCTTTGAAAAGATACAACCGTAGTATTAATAATGCAATTTGAAATTGAATAATAATGTTTTTGCTGGCTGTTGATTTATTGATATCCTCCCTTCATACTTCAACAGGCTATTCCTATCTCTGCCTGCGCTCAAATTTGTTTGTCAGACAGAGACGGAGTGAATCTCTACGTTCGCACATAAGCTTAGCGAGAAATACGCGGTGCGCGTAATACACGACTACGGATTATGCAATAATAACCTCTATTACTTTGATGGTAGGGTCGGAAATCGTGTAATTTAAAAAATACTAGGTGGACGACTACGGATTATGCAATAATAACCTCTATTACTTTGATGGTAGGGTCGGAAATCGTGTAATTTAAAAAATACTAGGTGGATCAAGTATTTTAAAAATTGGAATAGGTGCCACTTAGTACTGTAAAATACCTAGTGTGTGGATCTGTTCTAGTAAATACGTCTCATCTCTACTACCTAGCTGAATCGTTTGTCCGAGGTAGACATACTTGTCGACAATCTCGAGAATTGAGCTCCCAACTGAAACTGGGTAGGGCGTAACATGGACATTCGACATAAGCTTCGTTTTGTCCATGTTCATCCTCAGGCCTACCTGTTGGGAAACTCGATTAAGGTCTTCGAGCATTGTGCCAAGATCTTCCAACGATTCTGCCATGACCACAATATCGTCGGCAAACCGAAGGTGAGTGATGTACTCGCCATTAATGTTTATGCCGAATCCTTTCCATTCCAGGAGTTTGAAAGCGTCTTCCAATGCAGCGGTGAACAGTTTCGGAGATATAACATCTCCCTGCCTAACGCCTCGCTGCAGTGGAATCGCCCTCGTGCTCTGCTCCTGTACTCGGACCGACATGGTGGCGTTTTTGTACAAGCACTTCAGCACCTCGATATACCGATAGTCAATACGGCACCGCTGGAGAGATTGTAACACTGCCCAAGTCTCAATCGAATCGAAGGCCTTCTCATAGTCCACGAACGCCAAGCATAGTGGCAAGTTATACTCCTCAGTCTTCTGTATAACCTGCCGCAGCGTATGGATGTGGTCTATGGTACTATAACCTTTTCGGAATCCGGCTTGTTCGGGAGGCTGGAAGTCATCGAACCTACGCGCGAGACGGTTCGTGATGACTCTCGAAAACAGTTTGTAGACATGACTCAGAAGCGAGATGGGTCTGTAATTCTTCAGCAAGGTCTTATCACCTTTCTTGAAGAAGAGCACCACCACGCTTCTGTTCCATGCCTCTGGCGTAGTTCCCTGGAGTAGGACGGAGTTAAAGAGTCTCTGAAGGACTTTCAGTATCGGTGTTCCACCCGCATTCAGAAGCTCCGATGTTATTCCGTCATCACCCGGTGCCTTGTTGTTCTTTAGCTGTTTGAGAGCCATCCTAATCTCGTATAGGCTGATGTCCGGGATATCTTCGGTATAGTGTCGAGTTAGCTTAGCTCTTGGATCTGAAGTTGAGCTATCAACGGGTTTGGTGACCGAGGTATATAGCTGTCCATAAAACCTCTCGATCTCACCCAGAACCTCGGCTGTTGTTGACGTTACACTAACGTCCGCCGTCGTTAGCTTCGTCAGCTGGCTTTGCCCAATAGAGTTGTCTCTTGCGAACACTTTGGAGCCTTGGTTCCGCTCTATCGCCTCTTTAATACTGTTAGTATTAAAGTTGCGAATATCATGTCGCAAGGACTTCCTTATCTGTCTATTGAGCTGCCTATATGCCGTAGCGTCAACGGAGGACTGCAGCGTCATTGCACGTCGTTCTGCCATGAGGTTGAGGGTGTGGTCGGTGAGCTTTTGCGGCTTGTCTTTACGACGAGGTCTAAAGAATTTAAACCCAGCCGCCTGGACAGTTTCTACGAACCCGTTATTGATCTCATCCACTGACTCGCAGTTTTCCAGGCATGCAAAGCGATTTGTCAACTCGAGCTGAAAGCTCTCGGGGCAGTGGATATGGGAATTGTAGGGTCGGAGCGTAGACTTCATCAGACGGGACCTTTCTAGCTTGACGTTAATATTTAGTATGCCTCTGACCATTCGGTGATCACTACCGGTTTTCACCCTGTTGATCACGGAGACATCACTAAATATTCGTCGCTTTGTGGTCATGATGAAGTCAATCTCATTTTTCGTAGAACCATCGGGACTCATCCATGTCCACTTCCTATGAGGCGGCTTCTGGAAGAAGGAGTTCATCGCAAAGAGGTCTTCCTTCTCCAGAAATTCGGCCAGCCTCTGCCCCCTGGGGTTCCGTTGCCCACATCCAAATTGCCCCACTCTCAGCTCATCATCACTTCGCATGCCCAGCTTCGCGTTGAAGTCCCCCATAACAACATTGAAGTAGGTTTTAGTAGTATGTATGGCCATACTTATGTCCTCATACATAGCCTCTACTTCCTCATCTGGGTGTGTAGAGGTCGGTGCGTATACCTGAATTACCTTCAGCAAGTATCTTTTGGATACTCTGAGTATCAGGTAAGCAACCCTGCTCGACACACTTCCGATGGTGATGATGTTGTTAATGAGGGACTTGTGGACGAGAAACCCGACACCACCTTGGGACAGTTGTTCGCCCTCCCGGTAGTAGAGTAGGTTGCCGGATTTTAGGATGATCGTGTCCTCGCCCTCTCGTCGGACTTCCGATAGTCCCATTATACTCCATCGCAACCTACTCAGTTCGTCTTCCAACTCTGTGATCCTTTCGTCAGTCCTCAATGTGCGTATATTATGCGTTACCAGGGCCAGTCGTCGTTGGTGTGGGTAGCCAGTCCGCCTCCGGAGATTCTTAGCACCCCCCGCCCCGCTGCTACCCTGACCGCTACCGTAGCCAGGAACTGCGGGGGATCATTGCCGATACTCGCCACGCTTGGCAGGCGGGTTGGCGAGCGCAGTTTTTTATAAATTTCGCACGCAAACGCTGCTGCCCATCTCGTGCTACAGGATTTTGTCGCCTCTTACGACACGCCTCCTGTTGGCGGTGGGGAATTGTATTCTTTACGGCCGTCCCCACACGGCACACGGCATAGAGAATAATACAAAGTAATAAAAACCACCGGTTATAGGGGCAATTTTCGGAGAAATTTATCAAATAACCAAAAAAAAACACGAATTTAAAAGCAGATTTTTTTCAAAAAGTATCATTTTTTATTATTTGTTGGCCTTTTTCGTGTATTTATGTATTTTTTTAGTATCGCCTGTTATTTAGCATTATTACTGTTTTTATTTTATCAGGATATACCGCTTACTTTAAAAGTTATTACGTTTTCTTTACAATACGTAATTGGAAGAAAAAAATTCTATAAAAAATTAAAAAAAAATCTCAAAAAATTTTTGACCTCTTTTTTGTCGATAAAAATAGGTCTAGTTTTATCTATTATCATATGTACACTTTAACGTGACTCACACTCTATAACGTTGCTTCGTGCCGAATTTCAAGATTCTGAGTTCACGGGAAGTACCTTGTAGGTTTTGATTCCCTAGCGTGTGACGGAAATTCGTCTAAGGTGTCGGTATAAACTGCTGTATCTTTTGATCGCGTTAACTTAGAAGTTTGATTTTTTCACTGCTTAAAGGGACAATAGACTTAGGTATTTGGTACAAATTTCAATTTGATACCTTTATTCGTTCGTGAGAAATAAGGTAGTAAGTTTCATTTTATTAAAATATTTTTATTATATTATATAACTAAAAAAATGTGATTTTCGCAATTTTTCCTATATTTGCATTATATGACAATGCTTCATGCCAAATTTCAAGATTTTGAGTTTACGGGAAGTATCCTGTAGGTTTTGATTCCTTTGCGAGTGTCGAAAATTTGTTGAAAATATCGACATAATCGGCTGTATCTTTTGATTGGCTTGGCTTAGAAGTTTGATATTTTCACAGCTTAAAGGGAAAATAGACCTGAGTATTTCATGTGAATTTCAGCTTGATACGTCCACGCGTTCTTGAGATAAAGGGTCTTGACAGACAGACAGACGGACAACAAAGTGATCCTATAAGGGTTCCGTTTTTTCCTTTTGAGGTACGGAACCATAAAAAAGACCTTCCATAGGTCCAAAATATTTTTTAAAACTGCGCAGTTTTCTGAACTTTCATAATAACACAAAAAAACGTGTACTTAATTGGCCATTATTTTCTGTAATCGCTCCACTAAATAATAATAATAATAATAAATTTTTATTTCAGAAAAAATATTTTCCATAGTGGGTTAGTAGTTACAGATGTACTTATAAGCTAGTGTTAGTAATTAAAACAAAGTGAATGGATAAAGAAAACCTAACCTACTTTACATTTACCCGAGCAGGTCTCGAGCCGACATGGACGCTGTTCCAGTGTCTCAAGATAGGACAGCAATAGCGACTCCCTATTGCCGCCAGGAGGCTGTTGGAACTGTCTCGGACGCGGCGCCACGCGGAGGCAACCCGCTTGCGCATGACGACTGGGAAACTGTCTATGCGAGCCTCAGTGAACATAGCTGACGCGCTACAGTACCGAGGCAGCCCCATCAGCATCCTGAACCCATTATTATATTGGACGCGCAGGGCTGAAAACGTCCTCTGTGTGTACTCAACCCATAGACTGCAGGTGTAGAAAGACTGGCAATAGGCTCTGAAAAGAGTTAGTTTAACTTCAGTGTTACACCGTGCAAATCTACGGGCGAGCATGTTCGCTCTCATAGCTAGAGCTCTGCGCTCCCTTTCTATGTCAGCCTCATCCGACATACTTTCATTTACCCAGTGCCCCAGGTACTTAAAACTTGTCACTCTTTTCAATGGTAACCCTTCAAGAGTGACAGGAGGAAAATTGTAGTTCCTACCTTTGGATTTAAAAACCACAATCTCACTCTTCTTACTATTGTACCGCAGGCCATGGGCTGTCGCATACCCCTCACATATATTGAGCAGTTTTCTCAGACCGCTAATTGATGGGCTCAGCAGCACCATATCGTCGGCGTAACTAATGTTGTTATATGAGATATTATTAATTGAACAGCCGACTCCGCTACCACTGAGCTCACCAATCAGACAGTTCATGTAGAGGTTAAAAAGCGCAGGAGAAGACAGGCCGCCTTGTCTTACCCCGCACTCAAGCCCATACGCCTCAGAGAGCACTCCTGCCCACCTCACCTGATTCTGTTGATTATTGTACCAATACTGAAATAGACTTATCAGATCTTTAGGAAAGTCATAAGTTTCAGTAGCCAGCTTCTTCCAAAGTACATCATACTGAACCGTATCAAAAGCCTTCGAAAGGTCTAGGAAACAAGCTATAATAGGTGTCTTACGGTTTGTGTAGTAACGGACGGTGTGCTTGAGACAAAGCACAGCACTTTCTGTAGATAGCTGGGGTCGAAAACCAAATTGTGCATCACAAAGATTAAGAGATGCTTGTAACTTCTTATCAAGCAGACCGTCCATCACTTTCGCTATAGTAGTGGCCAGTGAAATAGGTCTGTAGTTGGTTTTGTCAGACGCATCCCCAGTTTTATTTTTCAGTATTGGTACAACAATCGTCTTCATAAAGTCAGAAGGTAAGTGAGAGTGTCCTATACAAAAAGAGAAAAACATGGCCAGGACACGTGGAAAGTGGAAACCAGCATATCACAGATGTTCGACGCTAATACCATCATGCCCCGGAGATTTTCCACGCATCATGTTTCTCAACACTTCTTTGACATGTCTAGCCGTAACGTAGATAGCTTCATCTCCATCCCTGATACCAGCATCGAAACTCCGCGACGTTTCCTGCATGGTGCAATGAAAGTGGTTTTTAAAATTATTTGCCACTCTCCCTACATCACTTTCACCATCCACACTCGCAGGGACGTTCGGTCTTGGATTCAGTTTGTTGGTTTGCTTCCAAAATTTTGAAAAGTCTTTAGTTTTAATATGTGTAGCCAATATTTGCATTTTTAGTTTTTGTTCGTTATCTTGACACCATTTCGCACCCCCCCTGGAAGAAGTATGCAAGTCCACTTGTGCGATATTTTTTTTATTGCACTAAAAAATCGAGAAGGAGGTAATACATTATTGTCAATTTTTTTCATAATTTTTCTCTTAAAAATGAAGAAATTATGTACAAATATGTAAAATATTGCAACATTAAATTATCTAAATTTCCATAACAAAAACGAAGTAAATATATTTGCATTTAATTGTTTAATAAAGTTCCGTATGAATAATAGCATATTAATATTTACATACATCTTCCACGAAGACTTTAAAAAACATTTACGCGTATCTATTGTTGCATACTTATTTTAGGATATTATTTGGTGGGTATCGTAGTGCAAGTTCAGTAGCGTAGTTTTTCCACGAAACTTTTGTGCACATTATGCTGGTAATTTTGTGCAAGTCTAGATGCCTAATTCTTCCACGAAGCTTTTATTCGCATTATAATATATAACAATTGATACGTTATTTTCTACGTGCATCTTTGTGCAAGTCTAGTTGCTAATATTTTGCGAAACTTTTGGCGATGTTGTATTTTATACCGATATTGATACATTTATTTAGATGTAATTAAGTCATTAACAAAGAACAAATTAACTTAGTTTCAGTCATTTAAGTATCCAATCCACTACTTTTTGCACTAAATACCCCTGTAAGACTGTGTTTATCAAAAATTCGTCCCAATGATTACTTACCACGTGGTAAAATTATCGGTCTTTATGAGTACAAGATCTATTTTAAATTCTGTCTCTCTCTTCAGTGAATCGTTATCGAAGTTATCGTGATAAATTTTCATCTTTCCAGAGCCGCATGTTCATTTATCAGCTTATGCGTGTATTGCCAGCGTGACAAGGTATGTATCTATACGTCTTTTGGAGCAGTAAGCAACAATCGGTGTGTCCCCAATTATAGAATGACACAAGTTTATATATGTATTTTAAGGATTATTGTAATCAAAAGGACATACTCGTAATGGTCAGACGTTTAAAAATGCAACAACCTGATACAAAACTGTTGCCATCTTTTCGTATGTACGATGAGGGAATACTGACTGTATTCTTTTCAGGTGGTACTTGATCGACCGGACGCCAACCTTCCGCAGACCTCCACAGATTGTACTTGCCACTGGAATGTAGTGCCTATCCTAGTGTTGACGCTATTTGTCCAGTAAATTGCATTTATTTCCAGGCCTTATGAAACTCCTGGCTCAGACAAAGTTCCTATCCTTGCTAGGTTGCTTCACAGGTCCGGCCACTCTTCAACAAAGCGTATAAAAGCACCTATAAGTTTTGGACCAAATAAAAACTGTTCTTTCTTTCTTTATAGGTTCAGCCAAACCAACGCAATCTCAAGCGATTAGCCGGCGTGCAGTGATGGCGATTAGACTTAGGGTTCGGCCAAACCAACGCGATCACAGCGCGATCAGCTGGCGTGCAGCGATGGCGACCAGACCTAAATGCATTGTTCGCCATCGCTGCACGCCTGATCGAGTGTGAACCTTATAGGATTTGGAAGTGATGTCACCAACGAGTTCAATGTGGGTAGCTTTTGTAGTCATGCAGACAATAAATATCACTATATTATAGGCTTCTATAGTTTTGTTTCCTTGGACATCAAAATTTAAAAGGGTCCTTCAAAATCGTCTCCCTTGTCAGGCCTGGCTCACTCCGCGCGGTACATCCGATAATTACCTACAGCGAAGCGCCCCGCCGGCGGGTATTATATCAGTCGAGTGTCACGCGCGCGCCCGTCAGGACGCTGGCGTGCGTTGTAGTAGGTACCTAATTCTATGATCAAAGATAATATAGAGAATATTATTTAAAAATAGACATAAAGAGAAATAAATATTGTGCGGCGTTCGGGTGTTTAAATTCGGAAAGAAATCTACCGGATTTATCTTTTTTTCGCTTCCCAAAGATGCTGAAAGGTATGTTGGCCATGTAGGTATTTTTAGGATAGTATAGGAACCTAACCTACCATGACTACTGCTCAGAATGCGTTCGTTCGTTTCAGCCAAATGACGTCCACTGCTGGACAAAGGCCTCTCCCAAGGTTTTCCATAATGAATGCGTACTTACCTACATACGTACCTCATTACAAATAAGTAGATTAATTATTTTTTCACTAGACAGCAACCCTAACAGCGTAAGAAGAGTTCAGAGGCACGCGATAGAAAGAGACAAAACTTGTAGGTGAATAAAATTGTAGGTACGTAGTGCTGTGCGAGCTGAATTCCACTGTATCGCGTCGTAGGAAGACACGCATTTATTTAAATCGTCTTGCGGAGTGTGCCATCTTCGTCAGGTTCATCTTCTTCGTCGGGGTCGTCTTCTTCGTCGGGATCATCTTTTTCGTCGGGGTCACCAATTTGTGCCATGTTGGGGGACCGTATAAATGAGACACGGGTTGTAGTTAGTCTCTGATATTAAACTGTTTATTAACGCGGACTACACGTATATTTATACGATATAGATTATAGATAAATGACGTCACAGCATCAGCACTATACGTGATAAATGTGCTGACACTGTGAACGTGATCAAGATAAAATATGAAGAGATTAAGTATTGTGCATACCGGCACAGTACTCCCCCCCTTTAAATAAGAAAAAATAAAATAATGCGCTAATTACAATAACATACATAAATTATCTACGTTAATACATGGTTCAATGTTCAATCTCTACATACTTACATACAAAAAATAAGAATAATGCGCTAATTACAAAATACAAATTACAATAACTATCTACTTTATACAAATCATGTGGTGAAAAATAGTGAAATGTTTATAAAGATGAGAATATAACAAAATACATATAACCACTGGTTTCTTCCTTATCTGGCGTTTTCACAGTCGTAGGTTGCCCTCGCGCAAGCTCGGCTTTACGCGATGGGTGCGCTGTAGTCACAGCGTTCATGCCTTGTGTCCTTGCACATTTCATAAGCGTTATCGGCTTCTGAAGACCAAAGGATAGGCGAATTATCATTCTTGAAATATTCAAAGTATTCAACTTCGATACGCGGCTGCGTAATTTTCTCAATTCCTTAACTGTGTTTCAATTCATCGATTGCTTTGTATTTCTGCTCTGTTGGGCGATTCCTTGGCTCGTTATCGGATAACCTAAGAAATGTTCGCTCTGGAGGGATTCACATTTTTCTAAATGATTGTAATCCCAAGTTAAGAGTCAACGTTTTCTCACCGTAAGTGTTTATATTTGAACCATTCGTGGCATAATAACATATTGCTCATTTGGCATTGTTGCTTATCACTGATATGTTGCTCCCGTAACGATTAAAAAACCTTAAACCACTTTTTCAGTCGGTAAAATAAGGCGGTTAGACGGGTAGATAGCACAAAGGCCATGCTGGCTGTGCGATTTTTAGTTTCCTTGTTTCGTTTGTTTCCAATCACATGATTTTTCACATTTTTCTGCATACGTTGATACATATAATAATAACAAAATCTTCTTACTTGACTAGGCGACCTTGGCCTGTAACTGCTGCGTCGCAAATTTTCACGGTCATGGCACAATTATTATTTCAGTTGAACATATTGTACTGTGTTAGCACATTTTCCATTGTTTGGTCTTGACTTTTTGCTGATGTTGTCGTTGACTGCTGAGACTTCTATAATTTTCGCTGATTGATGTTGATGACACGGACTCGAATTTTTCTCTGCTCAATCGGGGTAACCAATTTGATGCCATGTCAGAGATGATGTGGATGGCGAAGGCTGATGCCGAAGGTGGTGGTGATGGAGGTTACGTTGGTTTAATACGTTTATCTTCGTCGTCGTTCGTCGACTTCGTCTGCTTCTTCGACTTCGTTGGGGTCACCAATTTGTGTCATCTTCATTGGGTTCGTCGTCTTCTTCGTCGGGGTCACCAATTTGTGGCAACTTCGTCAGGTTCATCTTCTTCGTCGGGGTCGTCTTCTTCGTCGGGATCATCTTCTTCGTCGGGGTCACCAATTTGTGCCATGTTGGGGGACCGTATAAATGAGACACGGGTTGTAGTTAGTCTCTGATATTAAACTGTTTATTAACGCGGACTACACGTATATTTATACGATATAGATTATAGATAAATGACGTCACAGCATCAGCACTATACGTGATAAATGTGCTGACACTGTGAACGTGATCAAGATAAAATATGAAGAGATTAAGTATTGTGCATACCGGCACACGGAGTAATCCTTCTGTACCTGTACTATTACTTATTCTGTGCCCTTGTTCATGAATTGTCTAGATTGAGATACTTGCTGTTCTTGTAAATCTACCATTATTTGTACTTTGGCAGTAGCATTCAATTTAGCACAATTGAAACATCTGTTTTCGCCTTGATAATCCAAAATGTGGAGCTGTATCAGCTTTCTTATGAATTATAGTATTAATTATCATAAACGTTTTCGACTTTCTCCACGACGCGGTTTGCAACAATAGATTTCCACCTATTCGTTTCTCCAGACAGCTAGGCGATCACAATAGAAAAACCTGTTCACAGTGTTCGAACATCTGTGAGGTTGGTATTCTTCACATTACTTCTTCTCATTTGCTTCATCCAGTTTACTTAAAGAACCACATAGCTCAAGACGTGGTAAAAAAAATAGTTTTTAGAGAGCACTTGAGTTTTTTAGCAATTAATTTCGTTTCAAATCCTTCATCTAGTTGATAGTGAACGGCTGCAGTTTATTGCACTCACAGAGGCATCGCTAAATTCATTATATTGTATTTTTACTCGGCCTGCATCCAACGCCTTCCCGCTACCTTTATCAGGTCGTCGGACCACCTTGTGGATGGATGTCCTAACGCTGCGTTTTACGGTACGTGGCCTCCGCTCCATAACCTTGCTGCCCCATCGGCCGTCAGTTCTGCGTACTATGTGCTTCCAACCGCGCGATGTGGAAGTCATTGGGGGAGGCCTATGTTCAGCAGTGGACGTCCTGTGGCTGAAATGATGATGATGTATTTTTTCTCTGTATCTATAAATAGATAGTATACCAACCTATATCTGTATTTTGTCAATGTGAATCAAATCCTGCCGTATCTTAATCCAATCTTTTTCTAATGAGTTACTTATCTTTCCATCCTTACTAGTTTTTTATCAGCCAAAGTTTTTGTTTTGAAACAAATAAATACTTTCTATTCTATTTCCATTAGAATCTTAGCCATGACTGTACTTAACGCTAAGCTCCAGCCAAGGGGATCAAAAAGTTTGATCAGATGTATAAGATAAAATGTTATGTTTCATGGTTGGTTTTGCAATTTGTGGTATATTCACATTGCATTGAAATCTGTGCTCAAATTCCATTCAATACCCAATGCTTGGACTGTTCCATCAAGGTTCATAAAACTACTTTAGCACTAGCTTTTATTTTGTTGTCTTCTATTGACTTCATAAACTCAACGCAGAACTAGGTAGCAAAAGGTATTTGACCGCAATTGCATGTGATGTTAAGTGAGATGCAGTATAAGATGATAGATATCTACCTGTAAGTGCCTATAAGGTCCGGTATAGTGCTCAGGAGAGACACCAGCAGGCAGCGACCTGTTCGCATTATAAAAGAGTTTATCGAAACGCTTAGTGCAAGCTGGTGGAATGTCGACAATGTAGGAATGATACGTTAACCAGCGTCTGATGATGGAAGGGAATTAGGTCGAGTAATTCCTTCGCACATTCTCTGAAGCGTAACCTGGTGGATGGTCACATCAGATTTATTATTATCTGCTCTGTAAGTTCTCATTAAATTATAGCATTATAGCTTCAATTGACCAGTCCACTCCTGATAAAAGGTCGTTGATATAAAAATATTATTTTATTATTTTATAGAAATCGGTACTCCGGTAATCCGAATCATTTTTTGTCACATAAATCTGAAGATCATCTTCATCGCGAGTTGTCTCCGTATTATTCCAGACGACCGCACGATGAGGTAAGTATACTGTCAGTCTTGTTTCTTTTTCTTTTTCAGGTAGGTATCTTTTTTAATAAAAAAAAATCTGTGTGTTCGTTAATCTTTTTTTAGGTCTAGTGATTTCTGTAACTTCCTTTCTAATTGAACGGACCTGTGAGTGGTTATGTTTCTGGGTTTTTTAAGGGAAAGGAGGCAAACGAGCAGACGAATCACCTGATGGTAAGTGTTTACCCGCCGCCCATAGACCCGCTCCTCGGTGAGTTACAGGTGCGTTGATTGTCTTTAAAGTATTAGAGTCTGCTCTTAAAGGTTTTAGGTCGTATTGGTCCGCAAATACTGCAAACGGCAGTTCATTTCTCGGTTTGGTGTCTGCAAATGGTGATTGTGGATTTTCTGTTTTAAATGGTAACTTTACAAAATATCTATTTACCGCTTCCGTAAAAAAAAATGTCCTGAAGCAGTGGTTGGGTTAATACTGGGGAGTGTAAAACTATAAAAGTGCTTTATAAAAGCCTACTTGCAAAAATAAATTAGTTTTATGCCCGTTTTCACCATTAATCCCAAATTTTTAAGTGACCCCTATAAAAACAAAATTCCTGTTATGTATCACCATAGAGGTCACTTACAAATTAGGGATTGATGGTGAAAACGGGCATTAGTCCTTTTGCAATTAAAATGCAATTTTCGAAAATTATAATATAGTTATGCAAAAATATTGTAACTTTTTGATTTTGAATAAAGCTATAATTTTAAATACTACCATAAGTAATCTGGGGGCACGGCAGTACCCCCGCCAAGTCGAGCGCGAAGCAAACACTGCCGTACCATCCTTTACTGGAACCATTTCGCCGCATTTTCAGGCCCCTATTTGAGAACCTCTGGATAAGACCAGAACGCAGAAATTTTCGTCATCTAGTAAGCTATAATCACATAGTTAAAATCCAAAATTTCAAGTCTGTAGGTCATTTAGTTCCGAAGTTAAGCGAAAGCAAAGTTTCGCATTTATGACACTCACTCACTCACTGATGATCATCAAAATAGAACTAGTACTTCCCATAAACTCAGAGAGCTGAAATTTGGTACAGAGTTAGGGTTTAATGGCCACTTAAAGGGAAAACTATAAAAACTAGGAAAATCGAAGGTCTGGAGTAAGTTCACCACATTCATAATCAATACTACTAGCGCCACACCGGCACCGTGGTGTTCGCCTGTACCGCTCACCGCTAGATGGCGCTAGCACTTTGAGCGTCGATTTTCTGCACCGCGGTGTCCAGATTTTTTTTCCTTTCTAGACGCCCCCGTCGATTAAGTTGAATGTTGTGTAGTTTTTATTTCGTTGATTTCGTTTATTATATCGTGAGGTTCGCTATGGTTAAGTTATTAAACCAATCATTCTGATTTTGTCCATTTTAAAGGTCGTTGAGTTAATTTAAGTTTAATATCGTAAAAAAATGTCGATAATATTATAAGACGACGACGTTAAATTATAATTATGCCACTTTCTACAAAAAGAAGTGAAATCCCACCAAAAACATTCTGTAAAAACTAGCCAAGTCTCGTTAGAGCTGCTTGTTTATCTCTAAAAAGTAATGAAATCTAGACAAAGTCGTGCCAAGTCTATGATGGTTCCTTACTGCGATTTCTTTATTATTATAGTTAATGTTGTGTGACTTGGCCGTTGATATGATAATCATACATAAGTATTATTGAAATACGCAGCTTTATTAAGCCTACAATTGACTGGTTATTGAATCAACGTTTTCCAAGTGGCAATTTTCCATCGTCAATGGGTAGCGGTTCTGGCGACAGATTGGTGCAATGATGTCATGGAGCACCTGATTTTGTACCCTTCAACGGCCAAGTCACACAACATTAATTACTATAATAATAAAGAAATCGCAGTAAGGAACCATCATAGACTTGGCACGACTTTGTCTAGATTTCATTACTTTTTAGAGATAAACAAGCAGCTCTAACGAGACTTGGCTAGTTTTTACAGAATGTTTTTGGTGGGTGTAATTTTTCACAAGGTAAAAGTACGTTATCCTTTTTACGAATTTATTTCAATACGAATAGTTCGAGGAAAAACTACGTAAACTACACTTACACGTTGAATGCACGACTAAATCTGAACGCCAATAAGTGGTTATCTGCAATAATACCAAACAGCATGTATTCCTTAACATGTCAACAATGCAATATTCATAATTACAACAACAATTGTTAAATATATTTCGCGGAATAAGTACGCAACGCTCTTTTTTAAGTTTTTCTCAAAACCTATTAGGTGTATTTTAAATATAAATACATAGGCCCCTCACAGACATTTTTAGCTATCTTTTCATGTATAACACATATTTTTAATAATGGTAATAAATTTTTAGGACAGTTTTTTTACGCTCCTGAAAAGTTGGCATTTTTCACTTGCGTACTTATTCCAGGAAGGGTGCGATTTTATTTTTGACTTAAATAGTTTTCTACTTTCTTTCATGTTATCATAATAATATCCAATTTTAGGTTTGCCATAGGTATAACCTCGTAAGACCGAAGGGTAAATTTGGCCGACTACTAAGTATCGCCGAATGTGCTTTCAGAAGAACTAATAATTTGTAGTAGTAAACGCCAAGCACTTCGAGTAAAAAAAATTCTATGTTAGAGATTTTCTTTTGTACTCAAATTTTCAGGGACCCTATATAATAGTGTATAGAAGTTATTTTAGGTGAAAAATAAAAAAAAGTTTTCTTTTAAAAGAACATTCGGGATTACCGACTTTAAAATGAAAAAAGTGAATGTATTGTATTTTTATGTTATAAAGTAAAGTTTAAATGTAACCTCCATAACAAATAAATACTAGATAAATATGGTAATAAAATAATAATAAATGTAAATTAATACCTACAACCGTTTTGAATGTATTTCATTATTTGTAATTGGTTCTTTTACAAGTACTATCGGTTTTATAACACACAAAAATTATAGGTCTTAGTTTTCTTCCCGTGTGTATGCAGTAGCCTGTTACAAGAATTTACGATTATTAAATTATAGACACATTTCAATCAAAATATTTATTAAACTAAAAATCAAAAATATTTCTCATAACAAATTGTAGGTATAATACCTTTCTTATAATTAGTATTATTATAAACATTTGAAAGTTACTTATCAATGAATAGTTTACTTTGGTACTTATTAAAATTATTAAAACTTTTAACATCAGGGACTTATAACATTATTATATCACTGGTAACATCTATACTTATAATAAATCTTTAGAGAGGTCAATTCTGTACATGAAGTATATATTTTCAAAATAACTATCAGGGGGTGATTAGTGATCGATACTGATGCCAAAAATGCAATCAGTAAAATTTTTGTCTGTCTGTCTGTCCGTCTGTATGTTCCTTATAGAAACAAAAACTACTCGACGGATTTTAACGAAACTTGATACAATTATTCTTCATACTCCTGGGCAGGTTATAGTATACTTAGGAATTCCCACGGGAACAGGAATTAGCGGGAAAATCCTTATGTATGAAAAATCTAAACCGCTTAAGTTAGACGCTTGAAATGGCAATGCCAGATTTTGTATGGAAGGTGGCGTCTTTTTTTTTCGCGCGGCCATCGACCAAACTTTGTTTTTTGATTTCAAAATAGTGTTTTAAACCAAACTTACTATGGCATGTATACCTCTAAACTCAGTCTGAACTGAGTTACGAGCATTAAAAGTTTAATTATTTTCATACTAGATTTGCTTTTTGCGCGCAAGTTTTGTAAGAAATTGCAACAAAATATTGCGCTATTTTTTTATTGCACTGATTCTCCTGCATACTGATGTCTGGAGCCTTTAATGGATGGTATTGTTTGTTTACACATACAATGTCATTATTTTGTTGCAATTTCTTACAAAACTTGCGCCCAAACAGCAAATCTAGTATGAAAATCATCAAACTTCTGATGCTCGTAACTCAGTTCAGACTGAGTTTAGAGGTATACATGTCATACTAAGTTTGGTTTATTACACTATTTTGTAATCAAAAAACAAGGTTTGGTCGATGGCCGCGCGAAAAAAAAAAGACGCCAATTTCCGGCATTGTCTTTTGGCATGTAGGTACCTTAGTAAACTTAAAGCTTTGTTACAACAAGTGATTCCCGAAATTGGTACGGGAACGGGAATTAGCGGGAAAATCCTTTTATATGAAAAATCTAAACCGCTTAAGTTAGACGCTTGAAAAGACAATGCCGGAAATTGGCGTCTTTTTTTTTTTCGCGCGGCCATCGACCAAACTTTGTTTTTTGATTACAAAATAGTGTAATAAACCAAACTTACTATGGCATGTATACCTCTAAACTCAGTCTGAACTGAGTTACGAGCATTAGAAGTTTGATGATTTTCATACTAGATTTGCTTTTTGCGCGCAAAGTTTTGTAAGAAATTGCAACAAAATAGTGAGATTGTATGTGTAAACAAACAATACCATCCATTAAAAGCTCCAGACATCAGTATGGAGCAGAATCAGCGCAATAAAAAAATAGCGCAATATTTTGTTGCAATTTCTTACAAAACTTGCGCACAAAAAGCAAATCTTGTATGAAAATAATCAAACTTCTAATGCTCGTAACTCAGTTCAGACTGAGTTTAGAGGTATACATGCTATAGTAAGTTTGGTTTATTACACTATTTTGTAATAAAAAAATAAAAGTTTGGTCGATGGCCGCGCGAAAAAAAAAAGACGCCACTTTCCATACAAAATCTGGCATTGCCATTTGGTATGTACGTACCTTAGTAAACTTGAAGCTTAGTTACAACAGGATATTGCGAAATTCCAACGGGAACGGGAGTTAGCGGGAAAAAACATTTGTATGAAAAAATCTAAACCGCGTAAGATAGATTGATAGGGGTAAAACGGGATCCACGCGTACGAAGTCGCGGGCGGCCGCTAGTTATTATAATAAACGTTCACAAAACTATGAAAACATAATTAAAAATCAACCAGATTATCTTTACTTTTACACTTCTTAATACAAGTCTAATCAGTCTGTTCATAATCAGTCAATCAAGATATCTAATCAGTCTGTTCATAATTAGTCAGGTAATTATGAGTAATTCAGAAAATGTCTAACATTTTGTAAATTAGTCACAACAATAAAAAATAGTTCACTGACAATAAGTAATTAAATAAATCTTTGGACAATTTATTATTTCTTGCAAATCTGGGCATGTGACTCGCATTGCGACGTCTAAATGCCAAATTTGGTGTCGGTATTATAGATTTTCTGCCCCTCTTCACCCTGCGTATAGTCTCATCTGTTTCTTCAGATTCAGAGATTGATGAGGTGTCGCAGTATTGATCCAATAAAAATTGACTTATAGCCATTTTGTAGCTGCGTAACTGCCGTATATCTTTTGAAGGCGTTCCGTGAGCTTTTTGATCTTCTTTATAAGAAACCCAGGAATTACAGACAGCTAGGTCAAGCATGTGACAGAAAACTCTGCATGTCCATTTTCTAGTCTTGTACCGGCTAGGACAAACTGATAGATATCTATCTGCTAAATCTACGCCCCCCATATTTCTGTTATAGGCTGCAAGAAATGGATTTTTTCCTGGCGGCTTGGTGACTGGAATTGAACCGCCACCGGTGCAGACGAAGAAGATGGTGAGTTGTCTGCACGTGAAAAAGAGGTTGTCCGGCTTGCAGAAATTTATAAGAGTTACCGTTCCTTGTATGAAATTAAAAAAATGTAAATAAAACAGCTCCCTCTCAATTGACACAATTTATTTTATCTCGTAAGCTCATGTACAGTTAACAATTATGATATAATAACTACTGTAATAGATAGTGCCAATCTCAAGGGATTCAGGGTCGTTAATTAGGTTCGGTTTGGTGAATATTATTGCCACTACAAATTTCGTAAAACTCAGCCTAAATATTAAAAGACTCTACTAGTTAAGATAACTGCGCGATGTCAGGTCGGAAAGACTCCTACTTGAAGGATGGAAAAGTGGGTACCTTGGAAGCCATGCGGTTATAAGCCGTTACCCTGAACGTTCCTCTCCTCTTCCGGGGTCCAACGGGTCTCGCACACTTTTAGGCTACAAGCAGCGTCCTCCACGGCCCCAAGCGCGCAGTGCCAGATGAAGCCCCTGCATCTCCTCGACAGGAAAGCGTTCAAACTCTTGCAGAGACAGAGGTTTGATGACAAGGAGGAAATGCGAAGAGATCAGCAGCTTAGAAAGGAGAAATAATTTATACGAAATGATGAGAAATCAATATGAAATATTGAAATATCTAAAATGTCTATAAAATGTAAAATATAAAATATAAAATCCCGCATCTGAAACGAAAAATACGAGTGTCAGCATCACATGTGGAACGTGGCATTAGGTTATGAAAAAACCCGCAATGGGAAACAAATACTTACGAAGACTGCTCGCTAATTTGAACTTCACTCGCAGTCTTCAGCATCCCAACCCTCATCCGAATAGGATTTAGGGAATTTCGATCGATTCGAACGATCATATGAAATACCACGTACTGGAATACGAAAAATATCAATCACGAAAAAATAAATAAATTCTCCGACGGGAACTTACCTCATGTGTGTTATTTTATTTTATTTATCAAGTTATTATTAATAAATTAATTATCGTCGATGCATTTTGCATCACCCGATTTGAAATACAGCGAATTACATTCCCGAAAATAATAAAATTGCGGTTGCGCACGATCGACCAAAATTCCTAAGTCATTTGACAGCTCAACTGACAGCCGCGATTCCATTGACATCGCGAAACGTTTCGTTTCGCCGCTTAAAAAAAAGTAAGTATGTACTAATAAAACCATGATGAAAACAATTTCCAGAACACTGATAATATTCTATTTAAAAAATAGAATAATCAATATAAAAACACTAGGAAATGTTTTATCAAAATATATTTCAATTAACTGAGCAAAAAGCGCCATCTATTGCAAATTAATTCTAAATCACGCCAATAGATGTCGCTAGTGGTATCCTAAATCCAAATATCCAGAAGAAATATCAATTTGTGAAAAATTGCAAAACCTGCAACGTTACAATACCCTCCCCCCTAGACATTCGCACGGAGAAAGAATCTGAGCTGCCCTCAGCGAACTACAAACTGAAAAAGAAAAAGTATATAAGTGAATCTTTACACCAGAAAGACCCCCAAAAAGTCCAATTGAGAAAAAAAAACTAACTTACTAACTATAACTAAACTTTCACAAAAGCAATACCAAACCAAAATGATCCATCTACCAGGACTGATGTTCTACCAACCAAAAAAAAAATCTCTCCTGTCCGAGCATCCAAAATTCCCCATAAAGTCCCAACTGTGAACCAGTGGTACTCGATTTCCCCAGTAAAGTAGAACTTGACATGCAATTCTACTCGTTCCTTTTCCAAAACGTTGTTAGGCTATTTCGGCCATAACTAACATTATTTTCTAAATAAAAAAAATCCTGGGTTATAAAACCTCAGAACAAAACGTCGCTGATCACAATATAAATGCGACGTCATCGCAACAAAACACAACCACAGGGAATAGTGCTCAAAACACATGATGTCATCCCTGGAAACAAAAATCTGGACTATAAAGTCACAGAAAAAAAAAAAACGAGGCAAGTATACAGCAGATACTTGTCCACTCGAAAAAAGAAAAATAAATCGCATACCCTAAATGGGGCGATCACAAAAAAAAACTAACCTAAGGTTTCCCTAAAAGGGAAAAGTAGCCTTGGCGTCATTGTTGGTAGAATACCGAACAACACTTGTGAAACAAGTCCTACGGCTGAGAACCCTGGCAAAAAAACTATTCGGCGAACTGAGGGTGAAAACAAAAGACAAGGATTAAACCTTGATGTCCTTGATATGCCAAGTACCGAGAGGCTTGCCATTGTGAGCAATTAATTCGTAAACAAGCGGAGATAGTACCTTCTTGACAATGCACTTCTCGTACTTTGGGGCAAGCTTGGTAGCCTTGAACTTCTCAGCGTCACTCTGAATGTACGTTTTGCGCCACACCTCCTGACCCTCTGAAAGTTTGACGTTACGTCTTCTGAGGTTGTAGTACCTGGTGTTCGTAGCGTGGTTCAGTAAATGCGAACGTACCTTCTCGAACACTTCCTTCAAGACGCCAAACTCCCCTGCATAGTCTTCTCTTGGCATAGCAACTTCATACTCGCAGTCGTCCGTTTGCTTATAAAAGGAGCCATTTATTATAGGTTCTCTGCCATGAACCAAAAAGAACGGTGTAAATCCGGTAGATTCGTTCACAGCACTGTTAAATGCGAACTGAATCTTAAACAAATTGAGATACCAGGTTCTATGATCTTCTTTCACGTACGAAGATACGGCAGTCATTACTGTTTTGTTATACCTTTCGACCAAGTTTATCTGTGGCGTGTATCTAGGACCGTAATGTACACGAGGGACGTTATATTTCTCCAACAGGCTACGAAACTCCGATCCCGTAAATTGAACCCCATTGTCGGTAATTACGGTTTCAGGAATTCCATGAGCCAGGAGAACATAGTTCTCGAACGCCTTAGCCACAGCTGCGCTAGTCGCGCGTCTCAAGGGAAATAGCATTGTATATTTTGAAAAACAGCAAGTGACCACTAACAGATGAATGTAACCTGATCGGGATCTAGGCAAAGGTCCGACTAAGTCTATCGACAAAGCTTGAAAACGGTCTGAAACATTGCTTAGGCTGACCCATGAGTCCAGGTGTCAAGGTAGTCTTGTGTTTGTACGCGGAACAAGTTGTGCAATTTTTTACGAAGTCCATGACGTCGCGGTACATCCCCGGCCAATAATACCTCAGGCTCAATCTTCGGTGTGTTTTGAATACACCAAAGTGTGCTGAAGTCGGAGGTTCGTGGTTTTCGGCGATGACTGCTTTCCTCTTGGACTTGGACACAACTTCTTCAAACTCCTGTGTCAGGGTATATAAATTTACCTTTACTAAGCCTGTACAGTTTCCCATTTTCAATGCGATAATTGGGGTAGTTCTTTGGATAAGCCGTGCAACCATGTATCACTTTATTATACCACTCATCATCAACGTCTACTGAAACTGAGGTATCTATAGCATCTACATTCAATAAACGCGAGAGAGCGTCTGGGACAACATTATCTTTCCCCCTACGATGCTCGATAGTAAAATTGTATTGGGACAGACGACATCCCCAACGAGCTAAACGACCTGTCGGGTTCTCTAAGTTCATGAACCATTTAAGGGAAGCATGATCCGTAATGACCTTAAATGGTCTGGTGCCTAGGTACGGTTCAAATTTCTCTACCGCAAAAACAACCGCTAGTGCTTCCCTTTCGGTTGCACTGTAGTTACGTTCATTCTTATTAAGTGATCTACTAATATATGCAATAGGATGGTCATTCCCGTCTACTGTCTGGGTTAACATACCACCTATGCCGTAACTTGACGCATCGCAATGAACAGAAAAGGGTTTCTCAAAATCTGGGCATGCTAAAACTGGAGCAGAGACCAAACAATTTTTTAAAGATTCAAAAGCCTCTTGTGCAGCTGGGTTCCACAAAAATTTAGTCTTAGTACTGGTGAGGGCATTCAAAGGCGCAGCAATGGATGCAAAATTCCGGATGAACCGACGGTACCAAGAACAAGTGCCTATAAACATTTTAACCTCTTTCGAAGTTTTTGGTACCGGGAAATCAAGAATTGCACGCACTTTGTCTGGGTCTGTCCTCAAACCATACTCATCAACGATGTACCCTAAATATTTCAGCGACTGTATAAAAAATTTACTTTTTTCGAAGTTAATCGTCAAATTTGCACTTTGGATACGTTGGTGCAGTCGCTGTAATAATAATAAATGCGTGTTGAAGTCCTCTGCAACTATTATGACGTCATCAACGTAACAAAAGATCATTCCTTTAGTTATGTCACTACAAAAGGGCGTTCCGAACAACATTTCCATCAATCTTTGCTGACGAGCAGGTGCTCCGCAAAGACCAAATGGCATTACCTTAAATTTGAACAAGCCTCTCCCTGGAACAGTGAAATTAGTTTTCTCTTGTGACTGTTCGTCTAATTTAATTTGCCAGAAACAAGATTTAAAATCCACAGAACTGATGTACTTAGCATTTCTAAGGCTGTCTAAAATTTGAGGTATGTACGGAATAGCGTAAGCATCACCTTTAGTGACTGCATTAAGTTTACGGCAGTCTAAACAAAATCGCCATGAACCGTCTGATTTAGGAACCATAAGTACGGGATTATTCCACGGACTTTCACTAGGTGTAATAACATCTAGCTCCAGCATCTTATCTACCTCCTTATGTAACTCCTTAGATTTCTCAGGTGACATGGGATATGGCCTACACTTAATCGGTGAAGCTTCGCCTGTGTTTATCATGTGCTCAATAAGATCCGTCCTACCTAAGCCCTTGCTTTCAAAAGAAACACTATGAAACTGTTTGATCATCCTGTCTGCCAATTCACGTTGTTCCAAGTTTAAGTTTTCAAAAGACTGAATAAAATTAATAGGCTTGTCAATGTTAGCTGAAGTTTTAAGAAAATTTTTAGGTGCCTCTACGTAACAAATATTTTGAAAAATCTCTGGCATTAATTTAAAATTTTTCCAAAAGTCTACTCCTAAAATGACATCAGAGACAATTGAAGGAATGACATAAAATGTAATTACCTTTGTGACGTCCTTAAATGTAATAGGTAATGTGATGGTTCCTATAGTGCTACAGAAAGACCCATCAGCAACAGTAACCGTTGATGCACACGACTCATCCAAAGAGTAACCCAGATCAATGAAACGTTGGTGTGCTCCGTTACCAATAATTGAAATTGCAGCTCCAGAATCCAATAATCCGCAAACAGTCATGTCTAAAATGTTCACGTTCAAATATGGCCGAAACTCATTTATATTAGGTTTAAACAAAACCGAAGTAACGTTGTTGTTTTTAAAATAAGAATCAACAATGTCTAACCATTGTTTATTTTCAGAAGGTTCGACATCTTCTGAAATAACATTACTTCGGTTACCTGCTAGTTTTTTGAATTGGTAGCACTTTTACACTTGGCACAATTTTTAGTAGTATACCCTACTTCACCACACTTAAAACATAACAAACGTTTATCCGTACAGTATTTTGTACTATGTGTATTTGCCTTACACTTCAAACACAAGAGTTTTTTGTTAGAAGTAGGTTTACTGTCAGAAAAGGGTGGTTGTGTGACAGCAGTAACAGGCTTTGGTGATTTACCCTTGTAAGTGTACTCCGGATTCATACACGGCTGTTTAGGTGGTTCATTGAAGGTACTAGTTTGCTGACGTCTTACTTCAATTTTACGACATTTATCTTTGAGGTCAGCAACAGTGTCGAAGTCGTGTAAAGCTAACAATTCAGCATAGATAGGCCTAATATTATGTAACAAGATCTCAATCTTATCTTGTTCAGAAAATGGCCGTTTCAAACGCGAAAACATTCCATTCATGATAGCAAAATAAATGTGGGTAGGTTCATCCTGACCTTGTGTACGAGAACGAATTTCTCCTATCAACCTATAGTCATAATCTGCAGGTGCAAACTCCTCAACCAATAATTCACTTAGTTCCTTCCACGACGAGACCTGATCTTTGACACCTCTATACCATAAAAGTGTTTGATCATGGAAAAAACAAAACGCCGACTTAAATAAAACACTATCAGAAACACCAAAAGCTGTCGCGCGTTCATTAACTAATTCCAAAAAGGAATGCACACTGGAATCAACTGAAAACTTTATGTTCCAATTTAAAATATTTACCTTCGATGACTGGTCCACAACAACAGTTTCCCTACAATCGTCTGAGTATAAATTGGAACTAGATTCGCCATCTGATTTGTTTGTGACGAAGCCTTCTAAAACTGAAAAGCACAAGTTCAACTTCTGTTTTAAGCTAGCATGAATAGCTGCGTCAACAGATTCCTTACACGCTGCTAGCCTATCCAGTCGGTGAAGCAAGTGACAATACAAAGCCTTCGCACGAGTCAGCTGATACCGCTCCTTAGTCTTCTTGAAATTATCTAAGTGTGATTGTAATTCCTTTAACTTGCCAGAAATATTGGGCAATTCCACACTAGGTTTAAGTTCTTCATCAATAATTTCCTCAGGACTAAACTCAGAACACAATGACTTAAGTTGTTTTTAGGGTTCCGTACCTCAAAAGGAAAAAACGGAACCCTTATAGGATCACTTTGTTGTCCGTCCGTCCGTCTGTCAAGACCCTTTATCTCAAGAACGCGTGAACGTATCAAGCTGAAATTCACATGAAATACTCAGGTCTATTGTCCCTTTAAGCTGTGAAAATATCAAACTTCTAAGCCAAGCCAATCAAAAGATACAGCCGATTATGTCGATATTTTCAACAAATTTTCGACACTCGCAAAGGAATCAAAACCTACAGGATACTTCCCGTAAACTCAGAATCTTGAAATTTGGCATAAAGCATTGTCATATAATGCAAATATAGGAAAAATTGCGAAAATTACATTTTTTTAGTTATATAATATAACTAGCTTTCCGCCCGCGGCTTCGCCCGCGTGGAATTTTGTCTGTCACAGAAAAACTTTATCGCGCGCGTCCCTGTTTCAAAAACCGGGATAAAAACTATCCTATGTTCTTTCCCGGGACTCAAACTATCTCTATGCCAAATTTCATCAAAATCGGTTGCGAGGTTTAAGCGGGAAAGCGTAACAGACAGACAGACAGACAGACAGACAGACAGAGTTACTTTCGCATTTATAATATTATATAGTTGGGATAAAAATATTTTAATAAAATGAAACTTACTACCTTATTTCTCACGAACGAATAAAGGTATCAAATTGAAATTTATACCAAATACCTAGATCTATTGTCCCTTTAAGAAGTAAAAAAATCAAACTTCTAAGTTAACGCGATCAAAAGATACAGCAGTTTATACCGACACCTTAGACGAATTTCCGTCACACGCTAGGGAATCAAAACCTACAAGGTACTTCCTGTGAACTCAGAATCTTGAAATTCGGCACGAAGCAACGTTATATAGTACAGATAAAGGAAAAATTGCGAAAATGATAAATTTGAAGTTATATAAAATTTAAAATATTATTTTTGCTTACATGACATAAAATATTTTTTTAATAATTATAAACTTACTACCTACCCTTTTTCACATGAACGCGTAGAGATATTAAAGTTGAAATTCATATCAAACACTTCTTAAATCTAATTGCCTCTAAACTGTGAGAAATTCTAAATCAACGCAAAAATTCAAAACGCTGAGGTAGGTACCTACCTATAATGCAAATATAGGAAAAATAAATAAATAAAAAATAATCATACCGCATATTTTTTTTTTATAAAACTCCGGACTTTGACGCAATTTTGGTTTAAGTGAAATGAATGGTGTCCATTGGCATAGCTACAGGTTTTACCTTAGAATACTTGTTTTATATTTGTAGATAGTTACCCTGCCTAAAAAAAAAACCCTAGCTACGCCAAAGCTAGCGTTATTTGATAAGGATCAGATATAAACACAAAATAATCTTGCGTGCATACCAATGTTATTTATACCATTTTGCAAGGGGAAAGGGATTTGTGGTTAGCCCTGACTACTTAAGGACAGGAAAAAATCAAATGATACCGCGAGCTAACTACGAACAGCGCCATCTATTGACAACCGTGCGAACTACGTAGTGTCGTTGCTCGGTGATAGGTGTTGCTGATTGCAGCTCATTGTTACAATACTTTTTATTAAAATCGGATTTTATTCCGGAGGTTTTACAATTTCTTACTACTTTCGCAAATCATTACAAATGAAGAAAGGAATTTACGGTGTGGTACCCTCAATGTACAATTAGATTTCGAGCGATACCACTTTTGGGCATTCTCCTTTTAAGTAGTTACTTTCCCCATTGTAATGTTATGAATTTCATTTTGCAATAAAAATACCATAGTTATGACTCGATTGTCGTAATGAACGAACTTTGTAAACCTTGCAGGTTTGTACGGAACCCTCGGTGCGCGAGTCCGACTCGCACTTGGCCGGTTTTTCATTTTGGGAACTGTGTCTTCCGGAGACTCAGATCGAACAGTTATCTCATAAATAAGTTCGTCGCGTAATAGTGAATGATAGTAAACCGTTTTGGTATCCATTGTAAAAAACTATGTGTAAACTAAACTAAGTGGCAAAAATATTATTTAAAAATTTTAGAATGAAAATGAATTTAAATTGTCAAATTTGTTGAGAATGGCTGGCACCTTACACGATTGGATAAAACCTCTCACTTATGTTCTAAAACACACAATAACAACAATAATGTTATTGTTATAAAAAAAATACAAGTAATAAACAAGTATGTAAATAATTACCAAAAAAAAAAAAACAATGTACTAGGTAACTTCAAATTAATGTTATATGTCCGCAGTGACACAAAGGAAATTGTTACCTTAGTACAAAATAACAAGTAAATGGTACTTAGTTATCCTATTACATAAACTAATTTTAAACTAATTTTAAATTTCAACAAATGTGTTTGTCTTTGAAAAATTAATTAAAATTAAAGTAAGTAACGGGTTATATGTTTACATAAAGAAACACAAAAGCAGTGTAGGTACCTATACTAAATTGATAACCTAACAATAAAAATGTTACTTACTTGTCCCAACTATAAAACAAGTTCAACTCAACAAAATAACCAAACATTATGTAGTTCCTCATAAATAAGAGTAAGTACGCTCTGTTATAAATAGGTTATAAGTTTATGTTGTTAACAAAATGTGGGCCACAAAAATAAAATACAAGACAAACACAACACACAACATGAGAAATTCCCTAATTACAATAATAAAATAACTAAACAAAAGTGTATGAGAGGATAGTCAGCAAACAATGTCGCTTCTTTTATTAACCATCCACCCATAAACCTTTTACAAAAAGGGTGGCAATAATAAACACCAAAGAGGGGCGCCACTGCAAGAAATGGATTTTTTCCTGGCGGCTTGGTGACTGGAATTGAACCGCCACCGGTGCAGTGTCATCTATAACAAATTTTATTTTGTTCCGTAGTAATACAAATCTATCACGGGCCATCGCATTGGCAATGAAAGGGACTCTAGAATTTTTCTCCCAATACATCCTAATGGTGGGATATCCAATGCATGACATTGCCATTAATATGCCCATGAACGTGTATAATTCCGACGCAGTCAAATTGAGTCTCGATCCAGTTTCTCTTTCATGGTTTGCATTGGACTTATCAACAATTAAAGCGACTAAATCTTCATTTAAATAACGTAAAAAATAATGAATTTCGTCAAAATTTTCGCTGTTCAACGGCAAATAGGCCGGTTCCATAAATACGATTCTGTTCGGATTGAAAGTGCCAGAGGACCATTCTGTAATATGACGAGGTGCTGGATTTATACGACTGTTATATCCCCGACGCCTACCCCGGCGTTGACCAGAGGCGCGAGTTCTAGGCCTTCCTCTCTCTTGTCTCCTTCTAAGTACGGAAAGTGGCACAAAATCAGAAAATTCAGAGTCGTCCGAACTTGATTCTAGAGGTTGATCTGCATGTACCACATATTCGTGGTCAGAGTTATTTCGCGTCGCATTATCTTGAACTTGATCACATATATCATCTGATGAGTTATCGTCGCAATCGAAATCCGATTCATTGAAATACTGTTCGATACATTCTTCCTATTCTTTTCCCGAAAGTACTAAAAAAGAAAGAAAAAACCTAGTTTAGCAACGTTTAATTGATGACTATGTATAAAAAAAATGTCTTAAACCATCCAGCCGCCAGGCTGTAGAAAATAAAAATGAGGCTGGTACTTATTTAAAACCGATAGTTGTTTGCAAGGAACAAATTAATTATGGGGTTAATGAATCGAAATAATATTTTATATATTTAGACACTATTTTTATACGTAATTTAACAAAATAAGAACATAATTACATAGTTATAGTGAAAGAAAAATCAAAATAAATCTTACACAATTAAGAACGAATGTTCATTGCAAAGAACTTTTAATTTTCAAACGAAAAATTTTCTTACAAGATTACGTCAAATCGGCAAAATTTTTGTTTGTTTTTGTTTATTAGTACTTAAACTTAAACTGTACTGGCCAGTTTTGCAATTAGACTACGTTAACATAAAGAAAAATAAATAAATCACTCACCCCGTCTTGTCGGACGCACCATCTTGCCGAGAAAGAATGACAATTTGACAATGACATTTTATTTTTTTATAAAGTTGCGTTCGGAAACATAATCTTGAATACACTGAGCCATAGACTATAACTTTTTTTTTCCGTTAGGCGCGATTTTTCGAACTCAAAATTATCGCCAAAGTTTGTATTCCTCTGGATGCACATCCGGCGATACTTCGAAGTCACTTTCTAAAATGTCTCGGCTTTAATGACTACAAAGTTTTTGTTCCTTCATAGGTACATCCGGGCTTACGAGGATAATACCCACATCTGAAAACACCTCCGAGCGTCACTGTGAAATGATTTTACGTACTTATTCCAACCTACAACATTTTTATTTCTCAGTTTCTTTTGCTCATAGGTCGCTATTGCTGCCCCTCTCAAAGTACATACAATATTATCATACATTTTATCAATTATTAACTTATGATCTAAACTAGAGCAATGACGATTAGCACAAGACCTGAACTCTTCAGGAAAATCTATAGTTCTAAGCTTTTCAGAACAAAGTTCAAAATATTTATTTATTTGACTTTGATTTCTCTCACCCCACACAGCTTCATCAGATTTAAAATTACTTTCTTGTTTTTTACAATAACTCAGTTTTCCCATATCAATCGTTATCTCAAGAGGAAAATGGTCAGACCAGAAAATATCATAAAGTACTTTAATATTTACAACAGAGTTAGTGGCTGACTTAGTAGTAATGCAGTGATCCAGCCAGCGATGAGAGCTATTTGATAGGTACGTAGCAATAAGACAGCGGTTGAACGTAAACGGATTTATTAGCGCCCAGCGGCGTAACTGCGAGCCTAACTACATACGTGCATAACTATACATACATAACACTTTTCCTTCCTAAATATAACACCACCATTCCGTTTCTGTTACAACAAATAAATATAGTATCTAACAAGTTAAATGAGCGCACGTGTATATAATGTTATAACATATATAAATATGTTTTTAATGTAACATCAAAATAATTATATATTTCGACATTAATCAAATTAGTTAACATTTTTAAGTTTTTTGCAACAACGTATAGCAGCTTCCCTGCGCATTTTATCAGTAGGCTGTGCCGTCGGAGACAGCAACGTCGATGGCGAGGTCGGCGCCGGAGAGGCCGCGCCCGTGCTCGATCCTTCCTCCGCACTATCAAATGACTCGTCATGTTCGTGGTCACCGTCACCGACCGACATGTCTTTAGAACAAGCCGAATTTGACTTGTTATGCGAATTATCCATCACTCGGCTCAGTGAATGACGTGACTTCCTAGCGAGTATCTGATCGATGTGACGCTTATGTGTATGACCGTTCTTTGTAGTCACATTGTAGGATACAGGTCCAATGCGCTCATGTACCACGCCCTCCTCCCACTTATTGCCCGACTTGGAATAATTACGTATCAAAATTGGCTCGTTTTGTTTGGCAACGCGTAACGGGGCCTCGTCCCGGGCCTCCTCGACGAGCTGGCGCGCGCGCACCCGCTCGGCGGCGTCGGGGCGCAGCAGGTCCAGGCGGCCGCGCAGCCGCCGGCCCATCAGGGCGACTGCAGGTTCGCGTCCCGTCGTACTCTGTTCGGTATTTCTGTACAAAAACAAAAATCTACTCAACGCCCTATTCGTGTCTTCTCTTTCTAATTCTGCCTTTTTAAGTACTCTTTTAATAGTGCGCACGGCGTTTTCAGCAGCTCCATTGCTCGAGGGATGATATGGTGGCACTAAAGTATGGTTAATACCGTTACAATTTAAATATTCAGCGAAAGCGGCAGATGAAAATGGCGGTCCGTTGTCGCTAACTATGCGTTTAGGTAAACCGAAACGAGAAAAATGACGTCTCAAACTATCACAAACTGCGTTGGCTGAGGTTGTGTTGACTTTTTCTACTTCGATCCATTTTGAATGTGCATCAATTATTATGAGATAATAATTATTAAAATTATCACTTCACGGGATTTATTGCAACAATATCTATTTTAACGGTAAATAAAATATTTACCCTCCCGACGTTTCGGCTCGGTTGCACGAGTCATGGTCGCGGGCAGACTGAAGAGATGCGGCGCGTCGTCTGCTCCGGCGCGATGAGTTTTTTTCACCCACCCGCATTTGCATTACCCGCAATCCCGTGAAGTGATAATTTTATAGTAAAAAATGCAACATAATAGTTTAAAATAATAATTATTATTCAACGGGCCGAGAAAATCGACGTGTAATCGTGCCCATGGCTCCGCTGGCCAGGGCCACGAGTGGAGCGGCGCGGCGGGGGGCGCGGGCCGCAGCTCCCGGCACGGTAAACACTCGCGCGCAACCTCCTCTAAGTCTCGAGTCTCGATCTATATTTTCCCACCAAACATAATTACGTGCGATTTGTTTCATTTTAACTATACCCGGGTGGCCATCGTGGATCTCTTTCATGATGCAATTTCGTAATGACTTTGGGACCACAATACGATAACCCCATACTAAACATCCCTGATCAATATATAAATAATCTTTTTTATTAAAATAAATCTTTTCAATTTCATTATACGCGTATCTATTCGGCCAACCATACATTACAAATCCGTATATTTTACTTAAAAGCACGTCCTTTGCCGTTTCCGTTTTAATATCGTTAAAACTGATCGAAAAGCTATCTTGTGCGTAATGCAAATACCTACCTTCCTCGTCTTCACCTCGTAGTTGCTTTTTGGTCAATTCTAGAGGAAGACGAGAAAGAGCATCGGCAAAACAGTTTTTTTCCGATTTAACGAATTCTATAGAGAAGTCGTATGCCGCTAACTTAACCGCGTAACGTTGTAGTCTACTTGCCGCAGTCACCGGCAGACCCTTATTTTTACCAAAAATGTAACTTAAAGGTCGATGGTCGCTCCTCAGAGTAAAGTGTCTCCCATATAGGTACTGATGATGCTTAGTGACTCCGAATACGATAGCAAGCGCCTCTTTGTCTATCTGAGAGTAGCCAGCTTCGGCACTGTTGAGAGTGCGCGAGGCACAGCACACCGGCAGCTCGGCGCCGTCCGCGCGGCGCTGCGTGAGCACCGCGCACCGCGCCCAGGCCGTACGCGCTGCTGTCAACCGACAAAATCAACTCTTAGTTTGGATCGTAGTGCGCGAGCACAGGGGAACTGCTTAACACCGTTTTTATTTTATTAAAAGCCCTATCACAATCAGCTGTCCAGTTCCACTGAACATTCTTTTTCAACAGATCGTACATCGTTTCGATCGTTTACCAGACCCATGAAACTTTTTAATTGAGTGACATTGATTGGTGCGGGCGCTGCTACAATGGCTTCAATTTTTTTTGAATCTGTATGTAAACCAAGTTTATCAATTTTATACCCTAAGTAGGTAACGCTATCCTTGAAAAATTGGCATTTGCTAAAATTTATTCTTAACCCATTTTCATTAAGCCTTTGTAGCACCGCTCTCAAATTCGCCAAGTGGGATGATTTATCTTTCCCTGTGACAGATATCATCAGCGAATACAGCAGTCGATGGCAGGCCACTTAGAGTCTCTTCCATGATTTTTTGAAAATTTTCAGGAATGCATTTAATACCAAACGGTACGCGCTTATATAAAAAAGTACCAATGTGAGTAGTAATGGCTGTCATCTAGAGGTGGGCGCCACGCCGGCGCGCCGCCGCCGCCGCGAATTTTTTCACGCCGCCGCCGCCGACGACCAGCTGTCGGCGCGCCGATACTGATATTGTACCAACTATTTGCAATTAATTCCTTTCCTATACTATACTTTCTGAATTTGTGTTT
The DNA here is from genome assembly GCF_963855985.1 of Ostrinia nubilalis. Taxonomy (NCBI): domain Eukaryota; kingdom Metazoa; phylum Arthropoda; class Insecta; order Lepidoptera; family Crambidae; genus Ostrinia; species Ostrinia nubilalis. The sequence goes on along the minus strand of NC_087118.1, from coordinate 10,072,480 downwards.
CGAACGCAGAAGAAGTAACTAAATATTTATTCTTTAATGCCATATAAATTGGTACACAAGGCGAAGTAAATGCCGTTGATATACCTACTAATAAATTGATTGAATAACTTAATAATAACTATATTAACAGTTAATCCAGTACATCATTCAAGTTGCTGCTTGGTCTAGTAAATAATTGATCGTGAGAGGCGCCGCTCCCTCTTGCTGTCAAGAAAAAAATCGGAGCCTTCGTCTGGCATGACTATACTTTAAGAGAATCACTCACACAGAGAATGCAAATGGGAACCACAAACTCTGGAAGGCAACAAAGTACATCCCTCAAAGTGTTCTCCGCCTATTAGGTTCGGTAATACATGAGTGCGAACGTGCGAAGCGAAAGTGAAAGAAAAAAAAAACAGAAAGCGAAAGTGCGAACTGACAAGAAAAATCTTAGACCTTTGCTACATGACAAGTCGGTTTATTAAACCCAACGACACTTCAATTCAAGAAATAAGATCAAGTATTGAACTTGATCCGAGACTTGCAGCTATGCCTGCCCTTAATTCCTACTGATAATGATGATTCTTTCGACCGATTTTGGTCATAGTGACCACTTCGTTCGACTTAGCTGTCTTAGCGGCGCTGGTGCGCCCGAAGATAGCTTACATAGCCGATCTTTGCGGCAAACTCCTCGCACATTGAGAGTATCTGAGCACGCCGCCAACATAATTATAGTGAATGGCGGCAGATGGACGAGATTTGCATCATCGCGTTTCGCGTCGAGTTCAGGTGTGCGCTGCACTTTGAACTCGCGGACTCGCCTCTTCACAATCTCTCGTCATAGGCGCTATGCTCCCAAACCTTCCCATTGTGATTTGAGAGGACCCATTTTGCATCTTTTCATATGCTGCTTCTGGACATCTTTGTACCTCTCTGAGTTGACCGCATGTTTCTGCTTACCCTCCTCAAATTAAAAATAGAAGATTGATTCCTACTACGCTAAGAGAGGACGAAAGACGCAGGAGGACCAAAGTGACATAGCCCGTAGAATCGCTAAAATCGCTAAAAGTGGGCGGGGCACATAGCTCGTAGAGCTGATGGCCACTGGGGCAGGAAAGTTCTTGAGTGGCAACCACGAGCCGGAAGACGTAGCGTAGGCAGGCCTCCCACTAGCTGGACCGACGATATGGTGAAGGTCGCGGGAGGTACCTGGATGCGAGCGGCGCAGGACCAGTCTTTGGGGAAGGCCTTTGTCCAGCAGTGGACGTCTTTCGGCTGAAACGAATGAACTAACGCTAAAAGAGTTGACTAAGCTAAAGAAATAGCCAAAATGGACTCTCGTAAAGCACCTTCATTTGATCTGATCACCATGCAGTCCATGTTCTTGACAATGACATACTGAGTGAGATCCTCACAAGTCTCTTAACATTGGAAATGATCCATAAGCCTGGCAAGTCACCTTACGAAATCTCCTCCTATGGCTCAATTAATCTGACATTTGTATTTGTTAAAATTATAGGAAAGGATCATTCTTGCTCGTTTATTCCCTGGCCTAATGTAATATAGTATAACCGACGATAAATTTTGGCAGAAACTATACCAACCATAATCAGTACAATGTTTGAAAAAGAAAGAACCCTGTAAGGCTGCTTTCGCTGCGGCTTCAGCTGGGTTTAGCATAAAGGATTACTCTATGAAATTAAAAAGTACCTTCCAGCACACTTCTAGTACCTACTGAAGGAGTCTTATCTCAGTGACAGACAGTTTTAAATCAAACTCCGTGACAAAATCTTCTCTTTTTAGCTGCAGAGCTGGAGTACCCCAGGTCTCTGTACTTGGTCCGAAACTCTACAACATTTACTAGTAAAGCAGCCCAGACACCAGAAAACTGCGGCTTTCCTTAAATATGTAACTGTGATCTTAAAGCGACTACACTGATACGAAGTCAGCTAAATGCCAATAATAATTGGCTGACCAAGTGGCGCATGTAGGTAAGCAAGCCCCGAAGTCTCACCATATTATCAATTAAGACATCGTCAACTTATCTTCCGGCCAATTTCAAATCAAATCTCAAATCTCTCTCGACACATTGCTGCAATCAACCTACTTTAAAAATCTGGACCGTAGGATGACATGGAAGGACCATAAATATAAATAAAGCAGATCTGAACATAATATTATGGCATCTAACTTTGGTCGACCGACAGTCAGCTAATCCATCATTAACTGTGTGCTTCCAAAGAGCTCAAATATACATGCTAAGGGCACACTGGTACGCTCGCCTTTAGGAAATACACGAAAACCTGAGGTGGAATTGTGTCAAGCAATCGTAATCATTTGACAATAGGCTAGTTTCCTAAAAAAATTTTTTTAGTCCGTCATGTTTAATATCAAAAAATATTGGACACATATTTTTATTTGTCAATCTAACAAATAATTACATAGTTATGGTGCGTTGAAGTTCCGCACGACGTCACAACGTGCGGCACTTTTATGCACGCATTGACGTCACGGGCCTCTTCTTATGAACTTTGGCGCGCTTTATCTCTTTAAATTTTCATTAGTTTGAAAAAGTGAAAAATACGTGTAGAGTATTTTTTGATAAGTTAACTGACGGACTAATTAAAACTCTTGATTTTTGACCCAGGAAACATTCCTATTCATAACGTACGATTATTCTGTCATACTCTTTGTTTAACTGACTTTATCGTACGTTATAAACTGTCAAATGATTACGATTGCTTTACACAATTCCACCTCTGATCTCAGCCAAACCTGCTATCCAAATATCAAAGTATCTATGATCAAGAGAGCTGATTTATTAGGGTAAACCACTGCTCTAGTAGCTCTACCGTGTCAAACCCCAACCAACTGCAAATCACCTGATTAGTCTTGACGACACATAATAAAAAAGCAGATTTAAAAAAAATACCTAATTAATAAAGGTCAAACAAGGTCACGCCGCCGACGCCGCCGCCGCCGAAGTCAAAAAGTCGGCGCGCCGCCGCCGGCCAATTATATATCGGCGCCCACCTCTACTGTCATCGCTTGCGAGTCTTCTTCTAAAATACATTGTTGAAATGCATTGGATAAATCTAATTTAGTATACTGTTCGCCTGGGAGGAGGGGGTCCTCCTAAGGCGGCAAAAAGGTCCTCGATACGAGGCAACGGGTAATGATAGTCTTTTAAAAGTGGATTTATTGTGACTTTGTAGTCACTGCACAATCTAATATTGCCATTCGCTTTAACTACAGGCACAATAGGCGTGCCATAATCTGACCTCTCTACTTTGTAAATGACGTCATCCCGCTGCAATCGTTCGAGCTCCTATTTCGACAGGTTGTCGCAATGCTAACGGTATGGGTCGCGCTTTAATAAAAACAGGTGAATCATCTTTTAAATACAATTTAAATTTAGACTTAAACGTACCTAAACCTTCGGCAAATACATCTGGGAATTCTTTTCGCAAAGAAATCGCCATTGAGTCCTCCTCAGTCAAATTGTGGCATTCTACTATTCCCAATTTTAAACATTTTATCCACGTACGGCCCATCAATGACGGCCCGCCGTTTTCAATAACAAATAAATTTAACTTTGCTTGTTTTTTGCCACAACTAACGTTGACCATAATAAAGCCCAAAGTCTCAATGACGTCACCGGTATACGATTTTAAGGTAATTTGTTTCTGTTCAATTGGTAAATTAGAGAAATTTCTGTCATAAAACTTTTTAGAAATAACAGACAATTTGCTTCCGGTGTCAATTTCAAATTTACATAAAATGTTTTCTACTTTTAAATTTGCAAAATAAGGCCCATCACCGTTACTACTGACTACTAAATTATAAAAATTACAACCTTCATCGTCCGAGTCCGATCCATTCAAAAAGAATTGATTTTTCGTTGCGTTCTTGCCACTCACTTTATTGCCTTTAACACACACTGCTTTTATATGACCCCGTTGACCACATTCATCACAATTGTAGTATTTGAAACGACACTTGCCCTCGACATGCCCTACTTTACCACACCGTGGGCATGCGCGCTGCGGCCGGGGCGCTCCCGCGTTGGCCCGGGAGCCGCCGGCGCCGCCCGCGCCCAGCCGATGCAAGCCGTCGTCGCGCGCCCGCGCCCTGCGCGCTCGCCGTGGCCGCGTGCCGCTCCGCCGCCTCCAGCGCCTGTGCGAGCTCCACTGCGCGCTTGTAGTCCACGTTCCTCTCCGCGAAGATCCTCGATCTCATATCTTCATTGCACATTGCACAAACCCGATACGTACTGGTCGCGCAAGTTCTCCTCCAGCTTATCTCCAAAGTTACAGGTTTTTGCCAAATGTTTTAGCGCTTGCAAGTATTCACGAACACTTTCTCCTTGACGTTGCGTTCGCTGTCGGAAAATATGCCTTTCCGTAATTTCCGATCTGTCAGGTTCCAGGTGCTCTTTCACTAGCTTAACTAGATACTCAAATGATTTTGATTCCGGGGTATTCGGGGAACACAAGTCGCACATTAATTCGTAACACTCTGCGCCTACAATGGTTACTAACGTGGCCACGTGCAATGTGTCGGCGATGTTATTTAGTGCTATAAACTGCTTCACCCGGCGCACATACGCATCCCAGTTATTACTCGAAAAGTTATACGGTTCAATATTACCGATAGGCATTTTTATCAGGTAAGATATTGCACACGCGTGGTTAATTTTATCAGCCCGTCGCCAGTGATAGGTACGTAGCAATAAGACAGCGGTCGAACGTAAACTGATTTATTAGCGCCCAGCGGCGTAACTGCGAGCCTAACTACATACGTGCATAACTATACATACATAACACTATTTATATCACTTACATAGGTAAACGTATCACAATTTCGTAAGTAGTCATAATCCATAATTGATCACAGCAAAAATTATACATTTCATTAAAAAACAACTCACTAGGATGCGCATTAAAATCTCCTAATATAAACACGGAATCTAACATAGATTCCGTGTTTATATTAGGAGATTTACACTCTATTAAAGCGTTTATTTCACTGAGACAACTTGTGAATTCGGTTAAATTGTCCCATGTGTCGCAGGGCATGTAGACGCTGATGAACAACGTAGTTCTGTCATTCACAACAGTTTTAATCGCAGCTAGGCGCACAGAATTACACTGCACAATGGACACCGAAGTAAACAAAGATTTACGCCACATAATTGCCACACCACCATACGGCCTACCTCTTAACAGCCCGTCACCGGTGTTAACCGCAGACTTACTGTAACAGTCGAATTCTGGATGGATTCCCGCTATGTAGGCTATATCATGCGGTAATAGCCATGTCTCCTGCAACGCTATGATATCCGCTGATTGACATAACGCTCTTAAGCCCTCGGCTGATCTTGTTACTGATTTACAGTTAAATGATATAGCTTTCAAGTATTTATTATACATTATTTTGGTGAAGCAACACGTTTACTGTGGTTTTTTCCTGTTGTATGGCTCCTGAAATTAATGTATTTGCGAAATGATATTCCCTCAGGCCACAGACTGCTATCAAGAAAAATATTTATTTTATTTCTCGGCACATAAACCTTAAAGGCATTATATTCCCTTTCATAGTTCATTTTAATCTCTTCTAAAGATACTTTTACTTGTGTTCTCTTACTCTTACTAAAGTGGTAAGTCGGAGATTTCGTTAAATGTTTTTGACTTTCTTAGGACTAACTAATGTTTGCAATCCCCTAAGTTTACGTTACGTAGAACACATTTAGAGACAATAACTAAACAGAACATTTTTTTATCCACAACGAGGTAGCTCTTGCCCTTTATCTGACCTGATGGAAACTGATGGATGATCAGCGAGCTTCACCCGGAATCTTAAACCACAGAGGAATTGGCTGTCCTAAATAGGTGGTGTGCGCGCACACGGCGCGCTATCATCCAGCGGGAGCGGGGCGCGGGAGGCGGAGCATCGACCGCCGCACGCGCCGCGCCGCCCGTCGCCTCGGCCTATGCCGCCGCTCCGGCACCCGACCGCACGCGTCCACCTAATTCTTTGTAATCACAATTTCATTGTTTAACAAGTACATAAATGTCATGTCTTACAAGATGCTTCGTATCATTTACTTCTCCCGAACATTTTGGCGCCCCCGGGTGGGCACGTGTCATCTCTCTTTCGCAAAACCGGTCGAGTCACGTCCACGCCACGTGGTCTCGGAACATCACGTCACGCCTGAAGAAGTTTCATCTCGCCACGCCGCAGTGAAATTCATCGGGCAAGCATCATCTATCGCATCTGCATCGAGATTTTACGAGAATCTGGATCTGGCGCTCAAGACGAAGACACCGGTTGCCACGCCGCCACCATTGAGGTCAGAGGTCACTGCGCAGCGTGCTTTAGCTTTCCAAGGGGAGTGCCGTGAGCTTACCTTATCATTTCCTTCTTTTTCCTTCTTGATTTGATAACGTAAAGGCAATAGCTCTTCATTTTAGTGTTTTTAGGGTTCCGTACCTCAAAAGGTACCAAAAACGGAACCCTTATAGGATCACTTTGTTGTCCGTCTGTCTGTCTGTCAAGACCCTTTATCTCAAGAACGCGTGGACGTATCAAGCTGAAATTCACATGAAATACTCAAGTCTATTGTCCCTTTAAGGTGTGAAAATATCAAACTTCTAAGCCAAGCCAATCAAAAGATACAGCCGATTATGTCGATATTTTCAACAAATTTTCGACACTCGCAAAGGAATCAAAACCTACAGGATACTTCCCGTAAACTCAGAATCTTGAAATTTGGCATGAAGCATTGTCATATAATGCAAATATAGGAAAAATTGCGAAAATCACATTTTTTTAGGTATATAATATAATAAAAATAATTTTCATAAAATGAAACTTACTACCTTATTTCTCACGAACGAATAAAGGTATCAAATTGAAATTTATAGCAAATACCTAAGTCTATTGTCCCTTTAAGCAGTGAAAAAATCAAACTTCTAAGTTAACGCGATCAAAAGATACAGCAGTTTATATTATATTATTATTCGTTTATTATAGTAAATAATTATTATATTAAATGATTTTATATAATTTGATGTTATATCCTCTAAGTATTATATGATATGTAGTTGTATCATACATTACACACCCCACAATTAAATAAATAAATAAATAAATAAATAAATCTTTGGACAATTTCACACAGCGCCAGCTAGCCCCAAAGTAAGCAACTTAATGCTTGTGTTATGGGTGCTAGCTTAACGGATATACTACTTATATACTTTTTTTTTTTAAATACATAAATATTATACATAGTCACACCCAGACCCGTCACAGAAATTAAAATTCATCATTTCAATTTCTGCCCGGCCGGGAATCGAACCCGGGACCTCTCGGCATAGTAGTCCGTTCTGAACTACTACACCAAACGGCCGACAAATTATACCGACACCTTAGACGAATTTCCGTCACACGCTAGGGAATCAAAACCTACAAGGTACTTCCCGTGAACTCAGAATCTTGAAATTCGGCACGAAGCAACGTTATATAGTACAGATAAAGGAAAAATTGCGAAAATGATAAATTTGAAGTTACATAAAATATTAAAATATTATTTTTGCTTACATGACATAAAATATTTTTTTAATAATTATAAACTTACTACCTACCCTTTTTCACATGAACGCGTAGAGATATTAAAGTTGAAATTCATATCAAACACTTCTTAAATCTAATTGCCTCTAAACTGTGAAAAATTCTAAATCAACGCAAAAATTCAAAACGCTCTAAAACGATGACTATAAAATGTTGTAAATAAATAACTTTAATAAAAGAACTTTTACAAGGTACTGGCCTACTATTTTAGTTATATTATAAAATAAAAAATATTAACTATGTTGACTCACACGAAATTACCATAACTATGATTGTTCTAAACTGAACGGTTTGAGCGAGAGTCACTTCCAAAGTATTAAAATGTGTCCCCTCTCTTTAAGTTCCAAAATAAGATAATATTAAAACTAAAAAAATATATGATGTGCATTACGCATTACCATGCAATTGGTTTGAACGATATCTAGTAAGTAATTTGATTTAATACGTCATAAATTGTAAACCGCTACGTTTGTATGGCGGAACCCTCGGTGTGCGAGTCCGACTCGCACTTGGCCGGTTTTTTTCTTTGAAAATTCTTCGTACCTGTTGAACCATCGTAAATTTATTCATACATCGTCTTCTACGTCGTAAAGCTATTGAAATATTTTGCATCATCGTACATTTTGCACCATCGTTAATATTGCATCCCTCTATTTTGTACCATCGTAACCGCTATCTGACTTCTTTGCTGGTTAACACTGCCACGTGTTTTCATTGCAGCGCCTTCTTACAGATAGCTACATCATTGTGTTAATAATTTGCATCTTTTTTACAGCATTACAGCATCATCTACGACATATTCCCCAACTTCTTAAATATTTTACCTAAAATTTGCGCTAATTACCTTCTTAATTTCAAGGCGTATTTATTCAAAGCCCTCAATTCTTGCCTACTTCTTTCTGCCACTCAAACTAAGTCATTCATAGTACATTTTTTGCCTTCGATTAAGTATTTGTATTACATTTTCCTATCAAATTAATTATAATTTCAGTCTGCACGATCAATCTTCTTCATATCCATTGCACCGCTTGCTTACGTTCACACTGCAAACATTTTTCTTCATACAATTCCAGTGAAAGTGGCCTTGGGATTGTGCCCAGGCCCGAACGCATACGCGCCACGCGCCACGCGGCCGCCGCATGCACCGAGCGCGCCCAGGCCTGCGGGACGCCGCGGTCTCGCGTGCCGTTCCTGCAAACCGGACCCGCTGCCGCGCGTCGCTTGCAGCTGGCCGCATCATTAGGAAAAATAAGGAGCGTAAGCCGTTCGCAATTTATTATTTGCAATTTAACTTCCTCAACATTTGACCGACTTCTTACATATTTCATTTTGTTAATTCATTGACTATTATTTTGTGCAAAGTTCAAGTAATTTAAATTAAAATGTTGAATCCAGATTCTAAATCGACACTTTCTCCGCGACCTACTTCATCTTTAGACGAACTATCAGAACTTAAGGTTAAACGCAGTTCCATTAAAGGTCAAATCACCAAATTTCACAATAGTTTGAAAACATTAGATAAACTTCAATTCAAGTCAATGAGTTAACGCTGAAGTTGGATAAATTTATGGGAATTTTAGACAAGTTTGAGATCATGCAATCTCGTATAGAAGTTCTGAATCGTGCCGATCTCGTGAATGAACTTGCTGAGAGGGACAGTATAGAAGAAAGTCTTCATCTGGTCATTGCCACAGCTCAATATTTAATTGAAGCCTCGAAGCCTAAGGAAAGTTTTCATGATGCTGCTCAGGGTTCTCAAACTTGTACTCACAATCACAATTGTAAGAATTCAATGAGTTTTAAATTGCCTATGATTCAAATCCATAAATTTGATGGAGCCTATTTTAAGTGGTTTGAATTTCGTGACACATGAATCTCTTATTCATAAAAATGAGAGTATTCAGCCCATTCATAAATTTCATTATCTTTGCTCCTATCTTGAAGGTGAGGCCGCGCGCGTAATTTCAAACTTAGAGGTGTCAGATCAAAACTATGCTCAAGCTTGGGAACTCTTGTGCGAGCGATATAACAATGAACGCCAATTAATTACTAACCATCTTAACAGTTTATTTAATATTGAACCTTTACAGCGAGAGTCTGATAAATCATTGAGATATCTCAGTGATCATGTCACCAAAAATTTACGAGTGTTAAAAACGCTCGGTCAACCCACCGATCAGTGGGACACGATCATCATTCATCTAGTAACAACAAAGTTAGATCAAATTTCGAGTATAAAATGGGAAGAATATCGAAACAATCTCAAGGCATTGCCTTTCTAAAGAGTCGTGCAGATGTTTTAGAAACATTATTTAGAGCCAAGAGAGATAAAAATTCGAAACCTCAGGCTAAGTGTGAAAGTAATACCAAATCTTTCGTAATTTCAGCTAACAAGGATGGTCAGCGGCCGTGCGTCGTGTGCCAGGGTAAACATCGCATATTCGACTGCAAGGTTTTCAACAGTCTGTCAACCGATGAGAAATGGGCCCAAACTGCAAAACACAAGCTCTGCTACAACTGTTTGCGTCCTGATCACGATGCGGCGCACTGCCGACTGGGAGGTTGTCGCGTATGTAAGAGACGACACAACACAATTTTACACAAACACACCACAACAAACCCCACGCATTCAGGGACTAATCATGTGAAAGGCACACCATTAGTAAATACCTCTATACAATCTTCGTCAAATAAAGAGTCCTCAGTTACTGAGAATTGTGAGCAACTAGCCTCCACTTCTTCTAACGTCATGTCAGCTCTTTTACCTTCAGAGATATTATTATCGACTGCCTTAATTGAAATTTTTAATCCGCAAAGCAACAAGGTAGAAACAGTTCGCGCACTTTTGGATAGTGGAAGTCAGTCTTCTTTTATAACAAATAGATTAAAATCACGTCTTCAACTGACTTCTCAATCATCTAGTACCACTAATGTACTTGGCATTGGGGATACATCCGTTAATATCGTTCCAGAACGCTGCTCTGCAGTCATACGATCTAGGCAGGGTACATTCGTTCGCAATCTTGACTTCTTAGTACTTCCTCATATAACTGAAAAACTTCCTAAAAAACGCATCTTAATTGATCATCTTAATGTACCATCATATATTGAATTAGCAGATCCTTCCTTTTACAAGCCATCGTCTATAAATGTCCTTTTGGGGGCTGATGTCTTTTGGGAGCTCATAGGTTCAGAACAGCGCCCTCTAGGGGATAACTTACCCTTCTTACATAATTCGCAGTTGGGCTGGTTGATAGCAGGCCCCATCTGTAACCAGAGATCAAAACCCACTGAAACTACTTCTTGTAATTTTGTTATTAATGAAAATAATTTAGAATCGCAACTAAGTTCTGGGAGTATGAAGACTTTCCAACTCACATTAAAGCAAAACCTTTTTTATCAGATAGTGAAAGGCATTTCACTGATAACACATTCCGATTAAATAATGGTAGGTTCTGTGTTAGGTTGCCACTTATAGACACTCCGGATTGCCTTGGCGATTCATACTTCCCAGCAAAGAAGCGATTTCTTAGTCTAGAAAAACGTCTTAATCAGAATCATAATTTGAAACAAATGTATTCTGCCTTCATACAAGAATATCTCGAATTAGGTCATCTTTCTGAGGCTATAGTCGAGAAGCCTCAAGTCTCCTACTTTTTACCACACCATGCCGTGTTTAAAGATAGCAGCGAGTCGACAAAATTGCGTGTTGTCTTTGATGCATCGGCTCGCACATCTTCCGGCTTTTCAATAAACGACCTACAAATGGTAGGCCCAAACATTCAGGACTCTTTGTTCAACATCTTACTGCGCTTTCGTCATTATCAATTTGTCTTGTCAGGTGATATAGAAAAACAATATTGCCTATATAGTTGTGATGAATGAATTAGATCGTGATCTACAGTTGATTCTTTGGCGTGAAAACGAGTCCCTGCCCATTAAAACTCTCAGATTAAACACAGTAACATATGGATTTTCCAGTGCCAGCTTCCTTGCAGCCAGATGCTTGTGGCAACTTGGCGAAGAAACGGCCGACAACAACATCAAAACCATAATTCAAAATGATTTTTACTGTGACGACTTACTCACTGGGACTGATACAGAGAGTGATTTACTAATTATAAAAAACTCCGTATCAAAATCCCTAATGGCAGGTGGCTTCAATCTTAGAAAGTACAGATCTAATTCACAAGCAATAATTGAAACTGAAACGCAGAACATAGACAATAGTAACTTAACTTTGAGTCAATCACTTCATACATTGGGTTTAGTATGGAATCCAAGTCAAGACACATTTCATTTTGATATAGATAATAATAGCGCCTCGGACATAGTAACTAAACGCTCAATTCTATCCGCAACTTTTAAAATTTTCGATCCGTTAGGTCTTTTAACTCTGTGTACAGTAAAGCCCAAAATCTTGTTGCAAAAGCTTTGGGCACATAAATTATATTGGGACGAGCCCGTTCCCATTGACATTCAACGTGCTTGGGCACACTTCATAGATAATTTAAAATGTTTGAAACATCTCATAGTGCCTAGGAATATTTTTCATGATAAAACTTCATACATTGAACTTCACAGTTTCAGTGATGCTTCTCAAGCAGCTTACGGCGCTTGTATCTACATCAAGTCCATCTCTTTATTTGGTAAACAAACCATAAATCTCCTTTGTGCCAAGTCATGTGTCGCCCCCACGAAGTCCACCACCATACCCCGCTTGGAGCTGTCAGCAGCGATGCTGGGAACTCGCCTCGCTGCAACGGTAAACTCAGCCTCTCGAAAGCCCATAGCTCGCTGTATTTATTGGAGTGATTTAAGTGTAGCCCTAGCGTGGATAAACACTTGTCCATCCAAACTAAAAACTTACGTCGCAAATCGAGTTGCAATTATTCAAGAGCTTACTGACAGCTCTTCATGGCGTTATGTCCCCACAGCTCAGAACCCAGCTGATCTCGCATCACGAGGCACAGACCCGCAACACGTTCAATCGGAAAAATTATAGTGGCACGGGCCCACATTTTTGTTGCAGCCAGAGGAGAGCTGGCCCACTCTTAACAAAGACATAAAAATAAAGAACTTGCCTGAACTCAAGCAGATCTCATCACTTCACACATTAGACTCCGTCACTTCATCTGATTCAATTATAGATTTTGAAAAATACTCAAACTTCAATAAACTGAAACGTGTTGTTGCGTATGTAAATCGTTTCATTAACGTTAGATGTAAAAGGCAAAACATAACAGGACCATTGAGTGTAAATGAGCTTGAAAATTCAATAACCATTTTAGTAAAACTTTCACAGCAGCAGTCATTTGCTAAAGAGTTAGATATATTGCATCATGATAAGAAATTAAGTCCTAAATCACATATGACTTCACTTGCACCATTTATTGACTCTCAGGGGATCCTGAGAGTAGGGGGCAGGCTAGGTAAATCTACATACGATTTCTCTAAACGACATCCTATACTTTTGTGCGCAAAATATCCACTTACAAAATTAATCTTCACACATGAACACTTACGTCTCTTACATGCGGGACCACAGCTTATGTTGGCATCGGTTCGCGAGCAGTTTTGGCCCATTGGTGGTAGGGACCTGACGCGACGCACGGCTCGCAGATGTGGGGCATTTCACGCGAAGCGGACAGCGAAAATCAAGTCAGGTTTTGGATTTTGTTTATATTTGGATTAAATGTACTGCTATATGACCTGAATGGATGTGCATCATTATAATTTTTTTATAAAGCTTAGTTTATTTTTTATGAGCGTTCAAAAAATTGGTAAAATTTTAGTAAAGGATTTTTTAGAAGCTATTACTGCTATTATTACATGTGATTAAAAATAAACTAACTATTGGACTTTTGAGAATAAATAACTGTGTTTCTTACTATTTACTACAAATTTGAAATTTCTTTTTTGTTCACATAGAAAACCGGAAGTAAAGTTTTAAAATCGAATTTTACAAAACTTCGGGATTTTAAATTTTTTTAATTTTTATTTTAAAATATACCTAGTAGTCTATTAATAACGTGTGTAAAGTTGTAGAATGGAGTCTGTATTGGTTTTTGATTTAGACGCATTACAGTGCGAGCGCGCCGCAATGAGCGTCATACTGGCTATCGACATTTGGCTACTGTATAAAAATTATTTGTTCGAAAATAACTGAAATGTTAATATTGTTGCATGCATGCTCTTAAACAATTATAATTTTGACTCGGCGAACTTCGTACCGCCTAAAAACAATAATTGTTGGCATTGAGATGGTATTACGTCGCAGACCACCCACAACTTATTGGATAATACTCTTAAAACATTACCCTTCTTTTTGGGTAGTCGGGATATGTTAGTCCAGGGTGCCAGCTATCTCCATGCCAAATTTCATTAAAATCTGTTCAGCCGTTCTTTGTTTTATACATCAAACAAAGTCGTGTTAGTTACACGATTTATAAATCAAGAACGGCTGGGCAGATTTTGATGAAATTTGATATGGAGGTAGCTAGCCAACTACCTAAAAAAGAAGAATAATGTTTTTAGTGTATTGTTCAATAAGATGTGGATAGTCCGCGACGTAATAGTCACCATCTCGATGCCAACAATCATTGTCTGTTAGACGGTACGAAGTTCGCTGAGTCAAAATTATAATTGTTTAAGAGTATGCATGCAACAATATTAACGTTTCAGTTATTTTCGAACAAATAATTTTTATACAGTAGCCAAATGTCGATAGCCAGTATGACGCACATTGCGGCGCGCTCGCACTGTACTGCGTCTAAATCAAAACTCCATTCTACAACTTTACACAAGTTATTTATAGACTACTAGGTATATTTTAAAATAAAAATTAAAAATTTAAAAAATCCCGAAGTTTTGTAAAATTCGATTTTAAAACTTTACTTCCGGTTTTCTATGTGACCAAAAAAGAAATTTAAAATTTGTAGTAAATAGTAAGAAACACAGTTATTTATTCTCAAAAGTCCAATAGTTAGTTTATTTTTAATCAAATGTAATAATAGCAGTAATAGCTTCTGAAAAATCTTTTCCTAAAATTTTACCAATTTTTTGAACGCTCATAAAAAATAAACTAAGCTTCATAAAAAAATATAATGATGCACATCCATTCAGGTCATATAGCAGTACATTTAATCCAAATATGAACAAAATCCAAAACCTGACTTGATTTTCGTTGTTCGCTTCGCGTGAAATGCCCCATGTGTCACTTGCACTCGTCATTATGGTAAGACGATGACTAACATTATGGGCAACTTACCTTCCCCACGGGTATCCACTGATTTCCCATTTTCTTCTGTATCTGTTGATTTTGCTGGGCCTTTCCTCATAACTGATCGGCGGGGACGTGGGTGTAAAATTACAAAATGCTATTTGTGTCTTTTTATTTGTCTCAGATTTAAATGTGTACACTTAGAAGCTGTTAGTGAACTATCTAAAGAATCTTTTATATTGTCTCTACGCCGCTTCATTTCACGTAGGGGTAAGCCTAGAGAGATTTATTGTGACAATGGCAGGAACTTTGTCGCAGCTGCCAAGGAAATTAATGACTTTTTTAAGCACCATGCAGTCTCTTTACAAGAATTTGCATCTGATCATGATATTCAATTTAAATTTTCACCGGCTTACGCTCCTAATTTTAACGGCTATGTAGAGAGTGGCATTAAATCCGCAAAATTTCATATAAAGCGCATATTAGGGAACACACATAATTATGACATTTGAAGAGTTATCGTCATTATTTTGTCAAATCGAGGCCATCCAACCGTCGTCCCATTTCCCCTCTCTCCTCATCTCCCAATGATTACGCAGCGCTCACACCAGGGCACTTTCTCCTTGGCAGGCCACTGATGTCGCTTCTGGCTCCGGACCTGCGAGACGTCAGTACGACAAGGCTGGACCGATTTCGACGAATTGAGCAAGTCAGACAGCACTTTTGGCAGCGTTGGCAAACTGAGTACATCACCGAACTACAGCAACGTTCAAAGTGGAGAGTACGTTGCAAGGACCTACAGCAGGGAGACCTCGTAATACTGAAGGAGGACAACCTTCCCCCATTATTGTGGCGCCTGGGACGAGTCACAACGCTACATCTAGGCTCAGATGAAGTGCCTCGCGTTGCTGACATCGCCACCTCAAGAGGAGTCGTCAGGCGCGCGCACTCAACCGCATCTGTCTGCTTCATGATGCCTCTCCTGAAAATCTTGAAAGCTAGCTTTCAAGGGGGGCCAGTATGTGCGCGCACACGGCGCGCTGTCATCCAGCGGGAGCGGGGCGCGGGAGGCGGAGCATCGACCGCCGCACGCGCCGCGCCGCCCGTCGCCTCGGCCTATTCGCCGCCGCTCCGGCACCCGACCGCACGCGTCCACCTAATTCTTTGTAATCACAATTTCATTGTTTAACAAGTACATAAATGTCATGTCTTACAAGATGCTTCGTATCATTTACTTCTCCCGAACAGGTGGTCTTACCACTAGACCACAGTGGTGATTCTTACTTTACGATTAAAGATATACTTACCTATTAGAGTGTGAGAGAAAGGTAAATAGTATGTTTCTAGCGAAAATTTTGTATCTTTCATCAAAGATATGGAGGTGATTATTTTTTTCAAACATCTGCAATTAATAGGGAATCTGTCAAAAAAAAGAAATCTGAGAAAAGTCAACCCAAAAAAAAGATAAAAAAAATTAAAGTATACTAAGTCATAAAATTTGAAAAAATCACAAAATTAACGATAACTTCTAAACTACGAAAAATCGTAGAACATAATAGGGGTGAAATCGATAGGTCTAATCCTCACCTATCACCTGCCTTCGGCTTGACACCTTACAAGAAACACGATGTATAATTTTTCCAGTTAAAATTCGATTAATCGACGGGCACCAACTATAAACTAAAACTTTAATAGTCATATCCTAAAAATATGCCCTAAGTTTAGTTTTATCAGGGTGTCCACTGCAAATGTTCGAAAAAATTCCCTGACTTTTCTCTGACTTTCCCTGACAATTTTTTCAAAATTCCCTGACCAACTATGTATTGTATATACATTTTACAGAAAAATAAAATAAAATATATATTTTCGAAATACTTTGAAGTGCTTCAAATTTTACAGTATTTTTGGCATTTTTAGGGTTCCGTACCTCAAAAGGTACCAAAAACGGAACCCTTATAGGATCACTTTGTTGTCCGTCTGTCTGTCTGTCAAGACCCTTTATCTCAAGAACGCGTGGACGTATCAAGCTGAAATTCACATGAAATACTCAAGTCTATTGTCCCTTTAAGGTGTGAAAATATCAAACTTCTAAGCCAAGCCAATCAAAAGATACAGCCGATTATGTCGATATTTTCAACAAATTTTCGACACTCGCAAAGGAATCAAAACCTACAGGATACTTCCCGTAAACTCAGAATCTTGAAATTTGGCATGAAGCATTGTCATATAATGCAAATATAGGAAAAATTGCGAAAATCACATTTTTTTAGGTATATAATATAATAAAAATAATTTTCATAAAATGAAACTTACTACCTTATTTCTCACGAACGAATAAAGGTATCAAATTGAAATTTATAGCAAATACCTAAGTCTATTGTCCCTTTAAGCAGTGAAAAAATCAAACTTCTAAGTTAACGCGATCAAAAGATACAGCAGTTTATACCGACACCTTAGACGAATTTCCGTCACACGCTAGGGAATCAAAACCTACAAGGTACTTCCCGTGAACTCAGAATCTTGAAATTCGGCACGAAGCAACGTTATATAGTACAGATAAAGGAAAAATTGCGAAAATGATAAATTTGAAGTTACATAAAATATTAAAATATTATTTTTGCTTACATGACATAAAATATTTTTTTAATAATTATAAACTTACTACCTACCCTTTTTCACATGAACGCGTAGAGATATTAAAGTTGAAATTCATATCAAACACTTCTTAAATCTAATTGCATCTAAACTGTGAAAAATTCTAAATCAACGTAAAAATTCAAAACGCTCTAAAACGATGACTATAAAATGTTGTAAATAAATAACTTTAATAAAAGAACTTTTACAAGGTACTGGCCTACTATTTTAGTTATATTATATATAAAATAAAAAATATTAACTATGTTGACTCTCACGAAATTACCATAACTATGATTGTTCTAATCTGAACGGTTTGAGCGAGAGTCACTTCCAAAGTATTAAAATGTGTCCCCTCTCTATAAGTTCCAAAATAAGATAATATTAAAACTAAAAAAATATATGATGTGCATTACGCATTACCATGCAATTGGTTTGAACGATATCTAGTAAGTAATTTGATTTAATACGTCATAAATTGTAAACCGCTACGTTTGTATGGCGGAACCCTCGGTGTGCGAGTCCGACTCGCACTTGGCCGTTTTTTTTTTAAACTAATTGATATTAAAAATTGAAATCCGCTAGGTGGCGCTTTACCTAGCTAGACTGTATAAAGACGCTCCGCGCAATTTTGATAAATGGGAGTGAAAATAATAATCTAAATCAAAGTTACTATACACCATTTTAATTGTAAGGACATGGACCTCCAATCAGTGAATTCGATTCGTAAACAATAAGGCTGCAGTGAGTGTTATTAGCAAATAAATTCTCCAAAAAGTGAGTTATCGACTTGAAGTGACAATCTGTGTTGGTGTATGTGAAACAATTTTGATTGTGTATACCCGACACAAATACCACTTGCGTCCACAGTAGTGTCAAGTACGACTGTTTAGTTCGTCCGTGACTCACAAGAGATTTTGACGCAACGGCTAACACAGCCGGTCTAACCCGGCGTACAAGGTTCGAGTTACACTTGGAACTTTATTTTTGTCTTTTTTTTTATTCTTTTTTTTGTCTCCTTTCTTCTTCACTAAGACAATGTCGCTTGAAAATAGAAAAATCTGTGGTGGCTGTTTCGAGCCGATTGAAGATAGTCGAAGATGGCTAGCGTGCCACCTCTGCAAGGAGTTCTTCGACCTGAAGTGCGCCGGGGTTACCGAAAGGCGCTTCCACGGTACGCTGGTTGGTGAGCGCAGGAATGCGTGGAGGTGCGTCACATGTGTCAGTAGGCAGCCCAAGAGGGACACTGAGACGAGTCCCCAACACTGAGACGCCGGTCCGCGCTGCTGCGGACGGCGTTATGGTGCGGAGGGGGGCCGCCACCATGAGCCCTACTTGTCTCGACGCCTCAATGCTAGAGCAGGCCAGTCAGGAGAATCCGAACGCTACTGCACTGAATATTACTATGGAAGTGACTGATGTGCAGGCGCTCTTCTTGGAGATCAGGCAACTTCGCGAGGAGATGCGCGACGAGTTCAGATCCGTTCGGGCCCAGATCGACACACTGATCGGCAGAGTCTCACTGTGCGAGCACAGAGTCGACGCGCACGACGAACGCCTGGGTGACATCGAGCGAAGACTCGAGGCCGTGGAGTCCCGTCAGGCGTCGATCAGCTCGGCGCCCGGTTCGGAGACACTCACGCAGATGGAGCGGACGATATCGGAGCGCGCCGCCGGCCGAGGCGGGCGGGCGCGCACGCCGCGTGGTGGTGCGGCTGGCGCGCCGCCATCTGCGCGACGAGCTGCTGCGCGCCGCGCGCGTGCGACGCGGTCTGGCTGGCGAGGGCGGCGCGCGTGTGTTCATCAACGAGGGCCTGACGCGCTCCAACCGTCAGCTATTCCACCGGGTGCGCGAGGAGTGCCGCAGGCTGCAGTGGAGGTACTCCTGGACTAGGCGTGGGCGCATATTCGCTCGCAAGAGCGACGGTGCTCAAGTGTTTCAACTCCGGTCGCTGGGAGATCTTGAGCGGGTGTTTGGTTCATCGTCAATATGACTTATTGAGACCTGCAATTATAAAAAAATATTTGACATATGTGCGAGAATGATAAATTCAACTGATTTAATTTTCAAAAATATACCTGTATTTGTTTCTCTTCTATTTGATATTATAGTTATTAATGTGATTTATGTTTTGTATCAATTCCAAAAGCATTGGTGTGCCATAGAAACAGTCGTGATGGATAGAATTAATTGTAATCCATTGTATTATTTATTTATTTTAAACTATAGTTCTTTAAATATATTAAAGGCATGTACAGGAGTGTCATTTTGTGCCGTCTATCCCATCTATCGAACAAATGTGGCTGAAAGTTCGCTCACACCAGCAGAATATAGTCGTGGGAACTGCATATAGACCACCCTGGCTAGACGTAAATATATTCCTAGACGCTATCACTGAATCGGTCACCAGCTCCTTCTCGCACTCTGACGGCTTGATATTGGTGGGAGACTTCAACATCAATCTCCTTGATGTCAGCGGCCGTGGGTATAGAGCCTTCGCACAATTCATTGAGAGTCTGAATTTAGTCAAATTGTCAAAGAACCCACCCACTTCACAGACCATAGTGCCACTTTAATAGATGTTGTGTGCACGGATGTTCGGGTTCCAAAACTGACAGTTAGGCACTCACCAGATCGAGGTGGGCATGCCATGATACTGGCAGAAGTCAAGATTAAAGTGAACATACCAAGTCCTAGATGGGTGACATACAGGGTGGAATTTTGTAATGCCACCTGGAGGGAAAGTACTCTTAATATTGTAGATAGAAAAAATTCTCAAAGAAAACATTCCTTTATTTTTCAAAAGAAATAGAACTGCATTCAAAGATTTCCAAAAATTTGCTTGCTACACCCGGGAATCGAACCAACTAAAATCTGTTAAAAATTACACCCTGTATTTTTATTACATCGATCGTTAGGGTTAAGTATAAGGATGAAATCTCTCTAACATACTTGATAAATCAAATGAAAGGAAAACCATGAAATCTTAAATTATTGTAATAAGTTACAGAAAATTGTATGGTATGGTAGTGAATTTTCGAAAATTTTTCGAAAATCTTTGAATGCAATTCTCTTTCTTTTCAAAAATAAAGGAATGTTTTCTTTCAGTAAAAATTTCTATCTACAGTATTAAGAGTACTTTCCCTCCAGGTGGCATTTCAAAATTCCACCCTGTATAGACCGTTTAAGAACATTCTGCTTGAACGGCTGAATTCGGATCTCAGTGCCATTCAGTGGAACAATTTTAGGAAAATTAATGAGGTTAATCATCTGGTACAGGCATTCACATCATGCACTGTCGGATTGATGGATTTACATGCCCCAATAACTACCAAAAAGTTTAAACATCCTCCCCACCCGTGGATAACAGACACTGTCAGAACAATGATGCGTATTAGGGATAATTATCACAATAAACATAAAAAACTCAAAACATCAAATTTGAAAGAATGTTACGGAAGAATGAGACGGGTAGTACTTGAGGCGATGGAAAGGGAGAAAAAATGTTACTTTGAAAAATATATAAATAATAACATAGGTAACTCAAAGAAACTGTGGAAGAATCTCAAAAATACGGTGCTTCCAAATAATGAGCTGTCACCAGAGTTCAATGAACCTAATGTTATAAATCAGCACTTTCTACACATACCAGGCTCAAACAAACGAAGTATCGATTTCTACATTATCTTTTTATGAGTGTACGATTACATCGAACATTGCAGCGTCAACGCTTTAGATTAAGTAGGCGCTTGCTTATATGTTAATTGCTACATAATTTTAATTCAATTCAATTCAATTCAATTTATTCCAAAAACAAAATACATTGTATAGGAAAATTAGACATTAAAATTCACACAATCTGCAATTCAATTAAAATAAAATAAATCTAATTTAACCCTAAAATTTCATTTCACATACTAGAATTAATATAAATGTCAGATTAAATAAATAAATAAAATTATTACACAATACTTAATGTCAAAATTAAAATACAATTAAAATAGAATAAAATAAATCCAATCTAACCCTAAAATTGCATTTCATATAGGTACTAAAGTCAATTGGTATTTATGTCAAATGAAATAAATAATAAAATTAATATTAAATACATTATGACAAATTCGACTGTATTATTATTTTAAGTATTGACTTAATTAAATTGACTCAAAATTGTTTCATAATTCAATTTAAATTTTATTTACATAATCCTCAATTTCAATTCAATTTCAATGTCAATTTCTCTCATCATATTTTGACAAAATTGTAATCGTCTCTCACAATCCCCAGGATGCAATTTTTGCACCAACCGACCATCACGATAACATTTGTACTTATACTTTTTCAGCACTTTAAGTATACGTGTGTGGGTTGTTCCAATCTCTTCGGCTGCATCTCTGCTTGAAGCCTTTGGAAATGCTTCGAAGTATGTTAAAACATTTAGATCAAAATCTAAATTGTTAAGAGTTTGCCGTCGCTTTATGAAACTTCCGGTATTCTTTAAATTTTCCACCATTCTATTCAATACAAACCGAGTTGGTACCTGTCGGTCTTGATATTTCTCTTCGTACCACTGCAAAGCTCGATTCACATTTTTGTTATTTAAAAAATAAGCTTCCATTAAATCAAATTGTTCATGATAAGCCATTTTTACCGTGAGACAATTAGTAAGAAATGGTTGTAAAAACACTCAAAATTAAATGTAAATAACAAATGACAGTCTATTTTTTTTAAAATGTAATATTCCAAATTTAAACTACTTCATACTCGCAGTTATGTCGCATCTAAGAAAGGAGTTTGCATTACAAACGCGGAGTTTGCATTGCAGTGACTTTTTTGTTAATAATTAAAATAATTTAAGTTTTTATGGTTTTCCTTTCATTTGATTTATCAAGTTTGTTAGAGAAATTTCATCCTTATAATTGACCCTAACGATCGATGGAATAAAAGTACAGGGTTTAATTTTAACAGATTTTAGTCGGTTCGATTCCCCGGTGTAGTAAGCGAATTTTTGGAAATCTTTGAATGCAGTTCTATTTCTATTCAAAAATAAGGGAATGTTTCCTTTGAGTAAATTTTTCTATCTACAGTATTAAGAGTACTTTCCCTCCAGGTGGCATTACAAAATTCCACCCTGTATACTCCCAAGAATTTCACTGAATCTACCAATTCAATTTGCTCATGATTCTATCTAATGTCAAGAACATCCTTAGTCCTGGTAGTGGGCTTGAATAGGATGGCTCCAGTCTTTTCTGCATTGAGCTTAAGGTTATTTGCTTTGAACCACAGATGAAACGCTGCCAGTGCATCATTTCATCATCAATTCCCAATGCAATATGTAATCTCAAAAAAAAAACAAAAAAAAAAAAAAAAGTTCTTGTCCAATGTGACTCGAAGCCGCAATTCTTGAACTGTTTTAACACTCAGGCCACACTATATCGGCCATGCAGTCCTCTTACTTGTACGGCGAAATTAGCGACCAGTTAGTGAGCACAAGTCGGTGGCGCCCATACCACAGAATAAGTAATAGTACAGGTACAGAAGGATTACTCCGCAAGACGATTTAAATAAATGCGAGTCTTGCTACGACGCGATACAGTGGAATTCAGCTCGCACAGCACTAAGTACCTACAATTTTATTCACCTACAAGTTTTGTCTCTTTCTATCGCGTGCCTCTGAACTCTTCTTACGCTGTTAGGGTTGCTGTCTAGTAGTGTCTAGTAAAAAAATAATTAATCTACTTATTTGTAATGAGGTACGTATGTAGGTAAGTACGCATTGATTATGGAAAACCTTGGGAGAGGCCTTTGTCCAGCAGTGGACGTCATTTTTGGCTGAAACGAACGAACGCATTCTGAGCAGTAGTCATGGTAGGTTAGGTTCTTAAACTATCCTAAGAATTATTGATTACCTACATGGCCAACATACCTTTCAGCATCTTTGGGAAGCGAAAAAAAAGATAAATCCGGTAGATTTCTTTTCGAATTTAAACACCCGAACGCCGCACAATAATATTTCTTTCTCTTTATGTCAATTTTTAAATAATACTTCGATCATAGAATTAGGTACTACAACGCACGCCAGCGTCCTGACGGGCGCGCTCGTGACACTCGACTGATATAATACCCGCCGGCGGGGCGCTTCGCTGTAGGTAATTATCGGATGTACCGCGCGGAGTGAGCCAGGCCTGCCCATACTGCCTCACAAAGCAAATGATGACGGTACTATCGAATTGTGCGCAGTACTACCATTCAGAATCAACAGATGGCGTCATATTGTCATTATGGGATAATAGTCATAATATACAGCGCAGTAATAGTCCGTTTTCTATAACACTTGCCACTTTCGAATAACATAAACGGCACCAAGAATGTCACATTACATACCGACACCTTCAGGTTTAATTGTCGTATAAACCATTTTGGCCAAATCGAGTTATACAGGGTGTCCCGTAATGTAACGTCAAGCCGGAACTGGGTGTTGAGGCAAGTTATGCTGGTTATCAGAAAAATATAAAAAAAAATATATTATATGGCATTTTGTCAAAATAATAGGCATTTAAAAAAAAATCAAAAAATTCTACTCCCGGGTACGGTCTTTTTACTCGTGTTGCCACAAATCTTCACTTTTTCCAATTTTTTTTTTGTTATGTAACCCTGAATAATGCTTCTCTAAATTGTTATCAAAATTACAAAACCAGCTGCTCCAACTTGGATGAAAAAAATACATTATTCCCAAAAAAAATATCAAAATAAAAATTTTGCCTAGTTTAAACTGACTGTACTGAAAAAAAATTGTACTACGCGAGTGTGGCAAGTGACGTCATAATTTGGCGCATTTAGTAAGAATTCCAAAATGGTATAACACTTTGTAAAATCTTGCTGTGATTGTCGACAATTTTTGTTTATTGGAAATAATCCCGTTTTTAACTTTATCTACCTTGGTTAAAAATATTATTCTAATGTGCCCAAAATTCAAGTTTCTGGCTTAGGTGAGGTGGAGAAGCCATTTTAAAAGGAATGAGCGGGACGGAGAGGGCCATCTTACCAAGCAGGGATGTTATGGATATCCGTAACCGTAACCGAAACAATCGGATATCCGAAATAAAAAAATATCCATAACCGTAACCGAAACTGATTCAAAAGTTACGGATAGTTTCGCATAAAGGCGGAGTTTAAGGGTACAATTCCAAACTGTAAAACTCTATGAAATCTGCAGTATACACGCCGCAGCTGCAATGCCGCGCTGCCGGCCCGTCTTGGAATTGTACCTTAAATCTTAATATTTGTTACTAACTTGTCTGGCATTCGCTGGCACCATCTAATATGCCAGCCTGTTTTATCTTTATCATACATAGGTGTCGTCTTAGTTGGTACCTCAGATCATAGAAAGAGAATAGATATGAAGTCGCGCGTAACTACAACGAGAACCAGTGTCCCCAGATTTCCCCCACCACAGCTCCCACACACACATTCAACTGTGTAAAAACAAAGCGACTGAGAGTCTACGACAACATGTGCAACCGGCTTAAAAGTGCTGTGATTGGCCAGAAGGCATGCCTTATGGCCAATCAATGGCCGCGTGACGTGACGCACACTTTGAAAACGCTAGTGAGAGAACAAAGATAAAATGCAGTCGACAAGATATCGATACTTTAAATCTAGGGGCAAGGCTCGAAACTGATTTCACAAAATGCTTATGTATGAAAACCTTTTTATTATTATACGTTATTATTAACTACTATCACGCATATTTACTTTTTATTTATGGCAATCTGCGTACCGCATATGTTTATCAAAAATAATGCCTATATTAGGCTTTCAACTAGCTCTTATAGTAATTACATAGTTGACGGTTACTAATTACTTCTACTGTTATTATTTTTTTTTGTAAAATCTTATAATCGCAAATAACACATCATTTTTTTATTTAAAATTACAAAATAGAAAATTATAATTTACTTCTATTTATCGATAATAGGAAACCGCATTAGAACACGAGCACGGCACTATGTTACGACCGGCACATGCGGCCGTAGGTACTGTGTATTTTCACACGACAGTGGATATCGGAAGAAATTAAATACATTGCGCAGTAGTTGAGCATGACATAAAGTGGTTGCTAACTAAATCGTCAATGTACAAGTGTGTTAGAATTTTTATCACCACTGATTTCGATATCGCAGTAACTGTTACGGCACTGAATTCGTTCGTAAAAATGTTTAGTTTTTTTTATTTATAAGCAAAATACCAATGGATTTGCAATACTTACATGTAGTAAATGACTCCATTGTTCCTGTAGTTCTTTGTTTCACTTGTTTTATTGCACGTAACGACGCATTATCCAAAATATCGGAGAACATTTCCTTAGTACGACTGAATCGCGACTAACCTAGCTACGCGGCCGATGTTCGTTTCTGGGCATATCGCGGAGACACGCGCCACGCCCCCGTTTCACATCTATTCCCTTCTATGATCTGAGGTTGGTACATAAAGTAGCTATGTGGGTCACGCTCACGCAGCATCTTGCTATTTGTATTATACCTATATTTTTGAAATTCTAATAATTCCGTAACCGAAATTATCCGAAACTTTCGGATAATCTGAAATGATTTCATATCCGTGACCGTAACCGAAACCGGTATAATATTATTTTAATATCCGTAACCGTATCCATAACCGAAACTTCATATCCTTTTATCCCTGTTACCAAGTACAAGTGCAGGCAGAGCAGGTAGTAAAGGCGCGCGCGCACGGGTGACTTTTGTCACAGTATGTCAACTACTAATTACTGTCATGGTGACAAAAGTTTCTGTGACTGACTGTACGGTAGTCAGTCACAGAAACTTGAATTTTGGCCACATTAGAAAAATAATTTTTAACCAAGTGAAATGAAACACTCTTGTAGGTTGTTCTAACTTGTATTTCAGCACCACTGATTTACACAATTCCGACATTATGACGTCATCTTAATAGTACCTCTTGCTTTGAACGCTCAAATCGAACTGACTGTCCAGCGGCATGCCAGCGATAAGGTAACTTCCCCTTCCATGAGTGAAAGTCGACCGGTTCAAAACGACTTATCGACGGCATGCCCCGGAACTAGTCAAATGCAATACTTATTTCATAATTAGCTGTTTAATTTTTAAAATACTAAAATGTATACAATAAAAATCTAAAATAATTAAATTAAATAATAAATATGAAATAATTGGATGTAATACACAATAAATTCTAAAATCATTCTAATGTCTGCAAAATGCCTAGGAAGTAATCAAATAAAGTATTTTAATTTAATAATGGGTTTTTGGGTTCTTCTAAAATACAATAAAAATACTAAAATTGTTGCGATAACTATTTAAAAGTAACCAATAATCGTATAAAATACAATATAAATTCTAAAATCATTACATTCGGCCATCCGACACCGTGATGCCTCCCGGCATTCACGTCTAATAAGGATTTATTCTAAAATCATTAATATTACTTTTCAAAACAATGTGGAGCATATATAGTAGAATGATAAACAATTCTATGACAACTTGTTAACAAGTGTTTTAACATTAATAATGCATTTTAGAAACTATATTTTTCATATTAAACCAGTAACAAATGTTATCTTGTAGGTAAGTACTTATACATTTTCACCTGATCTATATTATTCGTAATGACTTATTTTATAACCAATAACGGATATTTGCATGAAATTTAGATATTAATCGTTTTACTTTATAATTTTCTCAAAACTTCTCATATCGAATATTATATTGGAAACTTCTCTTTTTAAATCTAAATTTTTATTTCACATAAATACACGTCCATTAAATGTTAGTACATAATCAATTTAATTACAGTGTATCTTGCCATGACTGCCATGTGAAAGTTAGTAAGTTTATAAGAACATGTCAAAACGTTAATATTATATCCAATTATATCCATTTGTAACCGTAATCTGGCAAATAATGAATTATGGTCACGATTTATGATTACACTAAAGGTACTTTCGTCAGAATTATGTATTTCTAAGGCCTTAACATAATTTTCTTCTCTACAAATTTTCCAAGTTTTTGAAACCAATAGGTACAATTACAGTGTTCTTATATTATGTGTTTCTGAATGTCTGTGATGCTCAATTTCATCACGATTAGCGCAACATATTTGCCATCTAGCTGTACGTGGGACCACTAAAAATAATTTGGTATCAACCTTACTGTATCTGCTATTTGAAGAAATTATGATGTTTGGATGGGTTGTCGTCAGATTCTATGACTAAATTTTGGTATTTGGACTATTCGCGGAACTATTTTTTTTTTCTCTTTTTTTTAACGTGGTTCTTAAGGCAGCATAACCGGTAAAAACTTTTAAGTCCTAAAAGATAAATACACCTTTTTTTTAGCACACACACCACAGCTAGTGTCTCCAACTCATGGAAGTTGTCTTTCATCGACTAAAGTAAGTGACTGCTACAGAACATTAAAGACTTTTCTCTTTATCATCAAGATCTGACCTAAATATGATTTAAGAGTCCTGAATAATATTGATAAGCAGCTATGGATCAAGTTAGTCATCTATGGATTTCTGAACCCTTTTCCCTTTTGTAATGAGATAAGTGGTAGGTAATGGTGGTATTTGTACATTATTTTTCATCCTGACATCAAAGACTGCACGTGTACCTACGTCCTATCTCAGTCAGATTTATAGCAATACAATCGCGATAATTTCACAAAAGAGTATACAGCTTATCTAACTAACCAGAACGTGTCGGAACTAAGTCCGGGCTTAGTCATAATATCAGCTCTATCGAGAGTATCCATAGCTGAGGGGTCTTTTACAATTCGATTTACATGACATATTGGACATGCTCCAAAAAGCATTGAAGTAGCTATTAAAACATTTGCTTTAAGTGTTATTGGACTAGGCGACAAATTACTAAAAACGATTTCACCTTTGGCGTTGTGAATTAAAAAAAGGCTCTTTTAAACACCCGGTACTTGGCCCCCAGTTTAATTTATATATTAATATTATAAATGCGAAAGTAACTCTGTATACTTTCTTTCACTCTTAAACCACTGAACCGATTTTGATGAAATTTGGCATAGAGATTGAGTCCCGGGGAAGGACATACAAAACAAACAACTGTGACAAACAAAATTCCACGCGGGCGAACCCTCGGCGGAAAGCTATTCGCATTATAAAATATTAGTTTATCTAAACATCCCCTGTATATATTTTTTTATCACTTGATAATATAGAACCGCCTAAGGCGGGAATCGAACCCACGGCCTTAAGCTCGCCAGGTGTCAAGTTATTCAAAACATTTAAATCGAAAGGCAACTCTAAAAGCCAGAAACTATCCTCTGTAAAATTAGAAATAACTGGTATTCACCTGTGTCCGTCATCTTCGTGGCTCTCGAAAATATTCTGGCCAGGAATTTTATAGAATGTCAGTATTCCAAACCGTGAGAAATTGCAGTTACGTGAAGTTTTGACCAATAGACGTGTTGACACCACCAGTCAATTGACGTACTTTTAAAAACTGTTAAATCAAACTCCCATAGATTTTGTATGGCACGACAAGCAAGTGACGTCACTATTTTGTGAATTTAATCAAACTACTTTTCTTAATTACAATGCGATCAAAAACGGTAATTTACAGGTCATTTCATGGGGAATGGTGTCAAATCGTCTATTGTCAGTGAAGTCTGCTATGCATCATCAATCACTAACACTTCTATAACAGCGTCAATCTCATCAACATTTTTGTTTATGTTCGCTCTAAACACAGAGGTATGACTGATGATTGACCACAACTTTTACAATTGGAATTGATATTGAAATGATCCGCCAAACTATACTTAGTTTCAGCATCGGTTTTGCGTCAACAAGTGCACTCACTACCAACATTTAAAAGGAATTTTCATTTACCAAAACAGTCTCATATTTCTTTTTTCTGTCATTAAAATAATTACGTAAACTGTTCATCCTTTCAAGTAGTAGGATTAAAAATTTCCTCTAACAGACGTCCGTAGTTCTTAGCCAAGCCAATTAACTTTTGCAATGTCTAAGTTAAAGACAAAATTCTCTTATTTGCATTAGCTATTATAATAGCGCTCACAAAATTGTCATAAAAAAATGTAAGACTACTAAAAGAAAAACTTTAAACTTCTGCTCTTATGGAACCTTGACGTTTCATATCTTTTGCTCTACCAAAAAATGAAAAGTGACCCTAACTTAACATAACCTATCTATGAAACCTTGGTACAGGTATTAAGTTCTTTTTATAGTTACAAATTGCATGACTTTTTTTATGACTTCTTACAGTAATAATAATATTGTGTTTATTTGAAGTCGCTAACTGATTTAGTTCTTTTAACTGATTTAGTTCTTTGAGAAAACTAAATTAGAAGAAAAACCTTACTTCACCTAGAAACAGGTCCTATCTAGGTCAGACTAATGTAATCAGAGGTCAGAATAATTCGAAATATATTTTTGAAGTGGAATTATAGATAGACAAGATATTGTACTTGGCAAAAGTACCTACCGAAAGTCCGAACCGATGACAATTTTAAAATAAACGAATCATTAATTAATTCACTTTACTTGTGTAAAAATATTTTCTTTCAAATGTATTTTTTAGCACATTTACTTTAACGTTCCTTTATACATTATAATCGAATAATTTATTATTTTAATTATTACTATTAAAGATTTACTACATAAGCTAATATTCCCATTTTACTGTAGGTATGCGTAATATTCAATAATGTGTGCGCAATAAAAAAGACTACCAATGAAAAAAATACTTTTCTTCACTAGAGTCTATCAGAAATTTTACGAACCACATGTGGCACTGCTCTTTCAGTAGAGCTGGAAGAAGATGAGCTCCTTCGCGTATTTTTCTTCAACCTTGGCCCCATAGAAGACGATCGTGGTGGCGCCTTCTTACTGGACGACGACGACAACTTCTTCCGCTTAGCACGCTTATTTCATCGTCAGCTGACGGTATACGAGCTCCATCTTCAGTCGTCGTTGTACTCAACTGTGAAATAAAGTACTCGACGAAATAAACTGTGTCTGACCAGCATCAACTCAACATCATATGGAAGCTATGTTCATGTTATATTAAGCAAAAGTTTGATTCATTTCTTTTCCAAAAATCTAAATCTCAAAAATAAATCTAAAAAAATCTTTTGTTTGACAATTAATATTATGCTCCCTGAGCAAAGTGTAGTAAAATACCATTGTGACATGTTTCTATTATATTTATGCATCACAAATAAAGATTTTGTATTTATATTTCTATTTTATTCAGTGCGACCTACACACACAACTCATGTGACAACTGGACGGCTTCCTTGTTATGTCAGCAATAGAAGGCTTTTTATTCTAGAGACATCCTAAACAATGGGGCCCTTAAGGCGCATCTAGCCTGGTAAACTGGAGGCACGTCTAGCCTCGTCATACTAAGTCATAGTCATAGTCCAAGGCACGTCTAGCCTAATAAACTGGAGGCGTGTCTAGCCTCGTTATATTTAGTCATATTCAAAAGCGCATCTAGCCTGATAAACTAGAGGAATGTCTAGCCTCGTTATACTAAGTCATAGTCATGGTCATAGTCATAGTTATAGTCAAAGTCAAAGTCAAAAGTCAAAATATCTTCATTCGTTTAGACTAATTAATAGTACTTACAAATGGTCGAATATTTTGTTCTTAAGGAACCTCTACATGTCTCATACTTAGTCATAGTCAATGGCGCATCTAGTCTGATAAACTGGAGGCACGTCTAGCCTCGTTTTACTAAGTCATAGTCCAAGGCGCATCTAGCCTAATAAACTGGAGGCGCATCGAGCCTCGATATACTAAGTCAGTCACAGTCATGGTCATAGTCATAGTCTAAGGCGCATCTAGTCTAAGGCGCATCTAGCCTAATAAACTGGAGGCGCGTCTAGCCTCGATATACTAAGTCAGTCACAGTCATAGTCATGGTCATAGTCATGGTCATAGTCATAGTCATAGTCTAAGGCGCATCTAGCCTAATAAACTGGAGGCGCGTCCAGTCTCTCATACTTAGTCAAAAGTCAAAAGTCAAAAAAAGTCAAAATTTCTTTATTTGTTTGGACTAATAAATAGTTCTTACAAATCGTCATTTTGCTCTTAAGGAGCCTCTACATGTCTCATAATCTTTTTGCCCTACCAGCGCTTCGAGACCAACATTTGGCAAGTGCTGAGAAGAAGCGCCGCAACAAACTCAGTCACCACTGTCTGCCGGATAATATAAATAAATAGAAATAGTAGTAGTAGGTACATTCGATTCAGGAGCAGTTCACTGAATTTACCATGCATTCTTGTATGGTGTATCTTATAAGAATGGGTATACAAGATTGCGTGGTATATTAAACAAGGTAGTGACGTGCTAATATCTAGACTTACATATTAAGATACTAGTAGAAATGACTTGCATACATAAATTGGAATAACTTGGATTGACCAGTCCCCGAAAGCAGCGCCTGTTCACAGACATGACGAGTGAACCAGCCATCGCTTCACTCGACCATATTAGAGGGAATGTAACGACCCGCCTCACTACGCCACCACCCCAGAGACATTTTAGTGAGAATGACAATTCCAAGTTATCTCTTTAAAAAAAAACTAATAATAAAGCTAAGTAACAGTCCAGATTGAGAAGCATGACACTATAACATTTGAGAAATTATTATTAGTTTAAACATTACTTTTCATTTTAATTCTTTTTAGTGCGAGCATGAGAGGACCATAATCCTACTCCCAGGATGACTTATCATTAAGAAAATCTCGAGTTGTATAATAGGCTTTTTTAAGCATGTGATCTTTAACTAGGTATCTTTAAATTTATTATACGGTAGCTCTTTATATTTATCAGGGACTTTGTTATAAAAATGGATACCTTGTCCCATAAAAGTGGCAAACACTTTATTAAGTCTAAAAGCGGGTATAGCCAATTTATTTTTATTTCTAGTGTTAATTTGGTGAATATCACTTTTCTTTTTGAATTCAGTAATATTTTTTTGAATAAATAGAATACAGTTTAAGATGTATTGTGAAGCGGCCGTGAGAATGCCAATTTCTTTAAACAATTCTCTAAGGGATGCTCTTGCTTTCATTTTATACAAGTATCTTATCGCACGTTTTTGCAAAATAAATATTGTTTCAAAATCCGCAGCTTTGCCCCATAGCATGATTCCATATGACATTAGGCTATGAAAGTAGCTAAAGTAGACTAAGCGAGCTGTTGAAACATCGGTTAATGACCGTATCCTTTTTATTGCAAAAGCCGCTGAGCTGAGCTTTCCCGCCAGAGTTTCTATATGGGGGCCCCACTGGAGTTTTGAATCCAGGGTAATTCCCAGAAATACAGTAGAGTCTACCAGATCGATTGCATTATTATTAAGTTCTATTTGTGTACTAACTGTTTTTACGTTAGGCAAAGAGAATTTTATACATTTTGTTTTCTTTGCATTGAGTTGTAAATTATTTGTAGTGAACCAACTTAAAACTCTTGTTAGTGCATTATTTACATCGTCAAAGTTATTTTTACTTCTATCGATATTAAAAATCAAAGATGTGTCATCAGCAAATAACACGATTTCGCAAGAGTCCTTAACAAAATATGGTAGATCATTAATGTATATAAGAAACAAGAATGGACCCAGAATGGACCCCTGCGGAACTCCCATTTTCACAGGTGACCCAGAAGACAAAACACCATTTATGTCAACTTTTTGAACTCTAAAGTTTAAATAGGATTGTATCAAATCCAAAGCCGAGTCCTTTACCCCATAATAGTGCAGTTTGCGAATTAGCGTTTGATGTTCTACGCAGTCAAAAGCTTTTGAGAGATCACAGAAGACCCCTAGTGCATTTTGAGAATTCTCCCAAGCCTCGAAGATATGTTTAAGTAGTGCAACCCCAGCATCGGTGGTGGAACGACCCTTGGTGAAACCATATTGTTCACTATGAAATAGTTTATTAGAGCCAAAGTGAATCATAAGTTGCTCCTGTATGATTTTTTCAAAAATCTTGCTCAGAGCGGGCAAGATAGAAATGGGTCTATAATTGCCAGGGTCGGTTTTGCTACCAGACTTAAATAATGGCATTAGTCTACTATGTTTCATGAGGTCGGGGAAGATTCCCTTCTCTATGCAATTATTGAATATTATCGCTAACTGTGGGGAAATTATATCAATAATGTGTTTGACTATCTTGACAGAGATGCCCCAGATATCAGTCATAGTCAATGGCGCATCTAGCCTGATAAACTGGAGGCACGTCTAGCCTCGTTATACTAAGTCATAGTCATAGTCTAAGGTGCATCCAGCTTAATAAACTGGAGGCGCGTCTAGCATCGTTATACTAAGTCTTAGTCATGGTCATAGTCATGGTCATAGTCATAGTCATAGTCTTAGTCATAGTCTAAGGCGCATCTAGCCTGATAAACTGAAGGCGCGTCTAGCCTTGTTTTAAAAATAACTATTTCATGCATTAAACGAAATATTCATACGTTTTTCTACTTGAACTTTTAAAATCAATTACTTTTTAACCAAATAAATAAAAACGTACCTTATGAGCTGTAGATCACGTACCACTTCTGAGTTGAAATGAAACACTCTTGTAGGTTGTTCTAACTTGTATTTCAGCACCACTGATTTACACAATTCCGACATTATGACGTCATCTTAATAGTACCTCTTGCTTTGAACGCTCAAATCGAACTGACTGTCCAGCGGCATGCCAGCGATAAGGTAACTTCCCCTTCCATGAGTGAAAGTCGACCGGTTCAAAACGACTTATCGACGGCATGCCCCGGAACTAGTCAAATGCAATACTTATTTCATAATTAGCTGTTTTTTAATTTTTAAAATACTAAAATGTATACAATAAAAATCTAAAATAATTAAATTAAATAATAAATATGAAATAATTGGATGTAATACACAATAAATTCTAAAATCATTCTAATGTCTGCAAAATGCCTAGGAAGTAATCAAATAAAGTATTTTAATTTAATAATGGGTTTTTGGGTTCTTCTAAAATACAATAAAAATACTAAAATTGTTGCGATAACTATTTAAAAGTAACCAATAATCGTATAAAATACAATATAAATTCTAAAATCATTACACAAGGTAGATAAAGTTAAAAACGGGACTATTTCCAAAAAACCAAAAATTGTCGACAATTAGAGCAAAAATTTACCAAGTGTTATACCATTTTGGAATCCTTACTAAATGCGCCAAATTATGATGTCACTTGCCACACTCGCGTAGTACATTTTTTTTTCAGTATAGTCAGTTTAAACTATGCAAAATTTTTATTTTGAAAATTTTTTTGGGAATAATGTATTTTTTTCATCCAAGCTGGAGCAGCTGGTTTTGTAATTTTGATAACAATTTAGAGAAGCATTATTCAGGGTTACATAACAAAAAAAAATTTGGAAAAAGTGAAGATTTGTGGCAACACGAGTAAAAAGACCGTCACCGGGAGTAGAATTTTTAGATTTTTTTTAAATGCCTATTATTTTGAAAATATGCCACATAGATTTTTTTATATATTTTTCTGATAACCAGCACAACTTGCCTCAACACCCAGTTCCGGCTTGACGTTACATTACGGGACACCCTGTATATACCATTTTAATCAGAATTTTTTTCTCTATCGAGCTGTATATTCGAAATATTGAAATTCGCTAAAAAAATGTTTATACGCCCCAAAAAACTATAGCCTAAAAGATAAATAAATACCTTATAAACAGTGTAAAAACCGAACGCTTGTTTTTGGTATTTTTGCTAAGATGTATCAACCATACATTTTTTTAAGCCAGGACGTAAAACTCTCTCGTATTTGAAAATGGTTTTTATGCCTAAAGACGGCGTTTTATGTCCAGATTCAATGTCGTAAGTCCACGTATTCAATATGGTAATTATCTGTTTCATATTCATATTCATTTATTTATTGCATCACATATGTATGTATGTACAGTAAGTAAGTTTTTCTTATTTATAAAGTTAAAGAAAGTTGATTGTTTCTACTTTTAAAGATAATAACTAGATATATAAGGTTGCTTTCCAGGTCCAGTACATCCGTGAATAGGGATGATGACTGGGTCATGAAATCGAAATTCTATTTAGTCCGTCAGACAGAGAATTAGAAAATTTAGACTCATATTTTAAATTTTTCCCATAATCGAAGAATTACAGTATTATATTGAGTTGAAATGTCGCGTGACGTCACTTTTGAGTAAAAATTCTACTCAAGCGTGACGTATTGCGCCATTTCAACTCGATGTAGCACTGTTATTATTAAATTATGAAAGAAAATAAAAAATATGAGTCTCATATTTTCTAATTATCTGTTTGGCGGACAAATAAATTGAAATTTTGACATCTAGCCTATTGAAACAAGCCATAGTGTGCTCATGAAGGCTATTTATACCCTTTTGAGATGCTCTGTAATAGTTTATTACTTTACAAGTACTCCAACTTTTAATTGTTGCCAGTAGTGGTTACTTTTAGCTGTAATTTAAATTTGGGTTTCTTGTAAAGATACAAAATCCTTAGAGAGATTCTCAAAAAATTACAAATCCTTCTCCTGAGCATACTGGGGCTCTTCTCTTTATGCAAAATTTATCATAACCAAACGAAATCAATATGCGTCAGCAGAAAACCAGGAAAGCTGTCTTAATGTTTTGCTGTAATTGTATTTTTTTGTTCAAAATTTATGGTGATTAGTTTTGTTTAGAATTATTAGAAATATTATTTGTTTTGCCATAATTTTCCTGCAAAATTGTAAAAAAAAATGATACTTTTCGTATGCAAGCACATTTATTATTTCTACCTCAACCAAATATAGTTTTTACACTGTTAATATCTTTGTGTAAATTCTCTAAACAACAAAAGCCTGGAAATAGTAAACAATACATTATTTACATACATAGTTTTAATAATACATTTGAATAAATCACTTTATCAATGGGTATATAAACCAAAAAAAAAATACATCTAATGGTCTTTAAGCCATCAATTTCAGTCTCGTGTTTACAAAAAATTCAAATAGGTACGACGTAAAGAGTTATTTTTAGGTCAAATATAATGGGTCGTATAAACCACCGAGTGCCTTTTTCAACGACGTAACTCCAAGCTAACTTTAAAACTACTGAAGATGCCCATTTTTTAAATATTTAGATTTTCATCGCAAAAATTGAAAAATGTTTTCTCTTGGAATTTTTTTTATAACTTCTCAAATAAAAAAGTTACGATTTTTTATTTAAAAAAAAAACGTTTTTTGGCTCTCCTGAAAAGTAGGGTTTTGGTTTATACGACAATTGAACCTGAAGGTATCGATACTATTTTTCTAGATTTACGCTTATTTGATAAATAGTTTATAAAGATTATAACGTCCACTCACTTATTATGGTTCTATGTCACTTTATTTTCATTGTTTATCACCTCTTTTTAATTTAGCGAGCACTTAAAAACACAAACAATTTTCGTCATTATTTCACAAACGTCCGACAGTTTCTTGAAGATAACACTGTCACTACTTAATTGAATAACAATTAGTACTTTTTTCACATTTTAATGTCTTAAGTCACGTTTTAATGTTTTTTATTTATCAAAAATCACGGAGCCGATGTTTACCTGACGGCTAGCGCCATCTACCTTTAGTTTAGTTCAAGTTCAATTGTCACTGTGTGCACACATCAATAATAAACCTATCAAGCTTCATCAAGTGTTTTCCTGTTCACTATCAAGATAAATGTATGAGTTAACAAGGACTCATACATTTAATGGTCCTTCGAGCATTAATATTGGTGTTCTTTGTGGTTTTTGTGTGGTTGCGAATCGGCTCAACTGGCCTCCCGGAAGAGGGTCTCACCGGTTGAGTTGAGAAGGCGCATAAGACCATACGAGGACTACGGGAACGCTAATAAACTGAACAAGCTGTACCTACAAGAAACACCGCTGCAACAAGAGGCGCTACAAGACCATTCATCAGCTATCAAGAGCTAACTTACAAGTTTTTGCTATCAAGAGCATCTCTATCAAGAAACAAGTGAATTCTACTGCTATCAAGAGCAACCAACAAGAAATCAAGTTCATCAAGCCGACACGAACGTTGAAACTCACATATCAAGGTAGAAAGACAAGAAAAACAGGAACCAACAAGCTCTATCAAGTTTTCAATTAATCAAGTTACAAATTCTCATCAAGCTTCCGAAGTGAACAAGCACCATGGAAGAATTCAAATCGCTACTCCAAAACCAATAACAAGTAGTCACGGGAATAGAGACTTTGCTATCTAATTTCAAGAAAGATGGCAAAGATCGGAAAACTCCGGACTACATCAAAAGAAAACTATCTAGAACTTTATTGGAGAGAATTCGAAGTGACGCATAACAAGTTGTGCCAATACGAAATGGAAGACTGTGATTATTTTATTGAAAATCATTACGAAACCGCTAAAAACCTGTATCATGAAACCAAGACAAAAATCCAACAAGCTGCAGGTCATCTCTTGAAGCCGGCCACCCTACTCTCCAGTCTGCAAGAAAGGATTTTTTTCCTGGCGGCTTGGTGACTGGAATTGAACCGCCACCGGTGCAGACTGAGAAGATGGTGAGTTGTCTGCACGTGAAAATGAGGTTGTCCGGCTTGCAGAAATTTATAAGAGTTACCGTTTCTTGTATGAGATTAGAAAAATGTAAATAAAACAGCTCCCTCTCAATTGACACAATTTATTTTATCTAGTAAACTCTTATACAGTTAACAATTAAGATATTATAACTACTGTAATAGATAGTGCCAATCTCAAGGGATTCAGGGTCGTTAATTAGGTTCGGTTTGGTGAATATTATTGCCACTACAAATTTCTTAAAACTCAGCCTAAATATTAAAAGACTCTACTAGTTAAGATAACTGCGCGATGTCAGGTCGGAAAGACTCCTACTTGAAGGATGGAAAAGTGGGTACCTTGGAAGCCATGCGGTTATAAGCCGTTACCCTGAACGTTCCTCTCTTCTTCCGGGGTCCAACGGGTCTCGTACACTTTTAGGCTACAAGCAGCGTCCTCCACGGCCTCAAGCGCACAGTGCCAGATGAAGCTCTTGCATCTCCTCGGCAGGAAAGCGTTCACACTCTTGCAGAGACAGAGGTTTGATGACAAGGAGGAAATGCGAAGAGATCAGCAGTTTAGAAAGGAGAAATAATTTATACGAAATGATAAGAAATCAATATGAAATATTGAAATATCTAGAATATGAAATGTCTATAAAATAATGTCTATAAAAATGAAATATTTGAACTATAAAATGTAAAATCTATAAAATTGTAAAATCCCGCATCTGAAACGAAAAATACGAGTGTCAGCATCACAAGTGGAACGTTATGAAAAAACCCGCAATGGGAAACAAATACTTACAAAAACTGCTCGCTAATTTGAACTTCACTCGCAGTTTTCAGCATCCCAGCCCTCGTCCAACATAACGTTTAGGAAATTTCTGAAAGAAACGATCACATGAAATACCACGTACTGGAATACGAAAATTATCAATCACGAAAAAATAAATAAATTCTCCGACGGGAACTTACCTCATGTGTGATTATTTTAAATTATATTACGAAATTATCGTGGATGCATTCTGCATCACACGATTTGAAACACAGGGGATTACATCCCCGAAAATAATAAAATTGCGGTTGCGCAAGATTGACCAAAATTCCAAAGTGATTTGACAGCTCAACTGACAGCCGCGAGTCATAGAGATGTCGCGAGACGTTTCGTTTCGCCGCTTAAGAAAGTAAACACTAATAAAAACCATGATGAAAACAATTTCCAGAACACTGAAAATATTCCATTAAAAAATAGAATAATCTAAATAAAAACATTAGGAAATGTTTCAATAAAATATATTTGAATTGACCGAGCAAAAAGCGCCATCTATTGCAAACCTTCTTCAATCAAACTTCTAAATCCGCCAATAGATGTCGCTAGTGGTATCCTAAATCCAAATATCGAGTAAGAAAACCAATTTGAAAAAAACAGCTAAAACCGCAACGTTACAAGTCCATCAACCGCGTCGACCTCTAACCTGAAACCTCCCTCGCCAGTGGCATTCATCCCACCACCGCGAGCCGAAACAACACCGAAACCAGAGTTTAAACAACAAGGTAACAACAGCAAGCTGGACGAAACGATGCGGAAACAACACAGCAACTTTAAAGCTCTCGGTCGCACATTATCAAACATCAATTTGACCAACACCTCGGAGAAATGGGAGTTCGAGGACGTCCTTAAAAACCAGGAAGCACGCTGGTCTGCAATCGACACACTACACTGGGAGCTCGACAGCATTTTTAACGGAGAAAATGATAAATTATATCACGTGTTGGGAAATATTAAACCATCGCTATAACAACAAGAAATTGATATTCTCAACTCA
This sequence comes from Ostrinia nubilalis, assembly GCF_963855985.1. Lineage (NCBI taxonomy): Eukaryota > Metazoa > Arthropoda > Insecta > Lepidoptera > Crambidae > Ostrinia > Ostrinia nubilalis. The sequence continues at coordinate 10,032,541 of NC_087118.1, read as the reverse complement.
TATGAACACAATAATGAATTTACCTATTCTACAACAAGCCACATCAAATCAGGTCAAGCGTATACATGACGTAACGACGGAATTGCTAAATGGAATTAAAAACCTAGGTGTAAGCATAAACACCTGGGACCCCCATGCTCGTACACATATTGTCATTGAAACTTGACCCCGAAACTCACAATGAATACATGGCATCGTTGAAAGAACCCAGAGAGTTCCCGTCACTCAAGGACTTTTTGGAATTTCTGGAAATCAAGTTTACAACGCCTGAAGCCTGAAGGCCGATTTCAACAAGGAAATCTTATTGAATGATTTGACGAGTTGTGGTTTGTATTGATTGTTTGTATTGTAGTTATTTTTCGGCTGAGTGTTATCTTGTTTGCGTCTTGATGATTCCATCGTTGTAAACTTGATTTCCAGAAATTCCAAAAAGTCCTTGAGTGACGGGAGCTCTCTGGGTTCTTTCAACGATGCCATGTATTCATTGTGAGTTTCGGGGTCAAGTTTCAATGACAATATGTGTACGAGCATGGGGTCCCAGGTGTTTATGCTTACACCTAGGTTTTTAATTCCATTTAGACATTCCGTCGTTACGTCATGTATGCGCTTGACCTGATTTGATGTGGCTTGTTGTAGAATAGGTAAATTCATTATTGTGTAATTCATTATTTTGTTCATATGAGTTGAGAATATCAATTTCTTGTTGTTATAGCGATGGTTTAATATTTCCCAACTATAATGAAACACAATATGGCTGGACAACGACTAACTTTATTTTTTTTTTAAATTATTGAACTGAGCCCAAGTGGTCAAATAGGTGGCGCTACTGTTTACATTTTGTTACACATTCCAACATCCCCACTTAACAAAATAATAGATGCATTATAACTACCACATTATTATCCATCACAACATTTCATATCACACATCTCCATGATGCTATAATAAACTAAATACAAATTATTTTCGATCAAATAAACCAAACATTTGTAAAAAATTATAATGTTTCATTTTACATAAACCCTTAGTTAGCAGATCTGCGGGCATCTCTGAAGTGGATAGGTATTTAATTTTTACAATTTCATCAGCAACTTTTTCTCTACAGAAATGATACCTCACATCTATGTGTTTTGATCGTTTGTGGTAAATAGGATTGGCCGACAACTTATGGGCTGACTGATTGTCATTAAATATTGGAATTGGATAGGTTTCATCAGTTAATTCAAACAACAGATTTCGCAAGTATACAGCTTCTTTACAACTCTCCGAAATGCCCATATATTCGGCCTCCATACTGGACAGTGCTACAGTGATTTGCTTTTTGGTTTCCCAAGAAACTGCACAATTTGACAGCCTAAAAAAGTATCCAGTATAGGATCTCCGATAAATTACATTACTGGCCCAATCTGCATCTACAAAAGCTTCTAACTGATTATTACCATTAGCTGAAAACTTTAAACAGAAAGATTTAGTTTTCTTCAAGTATTTTAAAACTCTTTTTGCATAGGCCCAATGTTGCTCATTATAGCAATTATTAAACTGGCTCAAGAAATTTACAGAAAAAACAATATCAGGTCGCGTGAGCACAGCTACATACATAAGTGAACCAATTAGTTTCTGATAAGGTAACCTTTTTTCACATTTCTCACTTTTAGCCAAATTTAGTCTAGGTTCAATTGGTGTCTCTGCAGACTTACAATCAGAAATATTGAATTTTAACAGCAATTCTTCAATGTAACTTTCTTGGTCTAAAGTTATAGTACCATTCTCTTTATCTGTAACTACTCTCATGCCTAAACAATTTTTAATACATCCCAAATCTTTGATTTTAAATTTTGATGACAGAGTTTCCTTTAATAACACAGTTTCTTTTTCATTATTCGAAAAAACAAAGAAATCATACGTATAATGCGAATAATAGAAAACAAACGTATAATGCGATAATGGTCTTTACATTTTTATCAATTTTAGTAAATAAACATGGCTCTAGTTTAGATTTTTTGTAACCCATGGATTGCAACAATTCATCAACTCGTTGGTACCATGCCCTTGATGACTGTTTCAATCCATAGATGGCACGTTTCAATCGCAAAACTTTATTTACATCATTATCGCTACCTTGAAAACCTGGTGGTTTCATCATGTACACATTTTCATTTAACAAACCATTCAGAAAAGCAGTGTCAACATCTAAATGATAAATATCCAAATTAAGCTGAACTGCTAAAGCGAACAACAATCTCAAAGTGGAATGTCTAACAACTGGTGAAAAACATTCATCAAAATCAATGCCTGGCCTTTGGGTGAAGCCCTTAGCAACTAACCTGGCTCTGTACCTGATTTTATTATCATTATCAAATTTTCGTTTAAAGACCCATTTACATTGTACAATAGTGCCATTAGGTGGAATATCAACTAATTCCCAAGCATTATTTTCTTCGAATGATTGAAATTCACGTTGCATTGCTAATTTCCACTGTTCACTTTCTGGTCCATTCAGCGCTTCATCTAACGATATTTCACTTGCACTTATTTCACTGGTTTGATTTACACACACACTACTGAAGCCGTACCGATCAGGTTTCTTGCGGATACGCTTAGCCGGCTCCGCCTCAGGGGACTCGGTGGGAAGCCCTGGCTGAAGCATGAAATCTCGAACAGGTTCTGCAAATTCAGTCCCTACCATATCTGTGGAGTCCTGAAAGTCCTCTTCGTCTGTAACTGAACTTTCTCTCTTGGGACTCAGTACATGTTTCTGCTCCTGATCTTCTGGTCTTCTTATGTGTCTCATGTTCCCCACTTCTTGGGTACATTCTTCTCTTTTTTCCTTCATTGGAAAAATGTTATCAGTGTTCTCACTAATGTCAAAGTGTATCACATCTTGTTTCTGTTCAATCCCCTCCTCAATCACAACAATATCTCTTGCTATTGTTATACTGTTATTGTTGGGATTGTAAACACGGTAACCTTTTACATTGTCTGGGTACCCTACAAGAACACACTCAATCGCTTTTTTGTCCAATTTCAGCCTTTTTTCTTTTGGTATGTGTACCATGGCTTTACTTCCAAAGATACGTAGATTACTGACATCTGGCTTAGCCCCGGTCCAGATCTCCATAGGCGTTTTGTTGTCTAGTCCTGATGCGATTGACCTATTTCTCAAATGAACAGCAGTATTCACTGCTTCTGCCCAGAAACGCTTGGGCAACCCTGCATCGAATAACAAACATCTTGCCTTTTCTATCACTGTACGGTTAAACCGCTCACAGAGACCATTTTGTTCCGGCGTGTATGGACATGTTTTTTGATGGACAATTCCAGCACTTTGTAAGAAACTTTCAAATTCCTTGCTGCAGAATTCTGTACCGTTGTCTGTCCTCAACACTTTCAACTTCCTGCCTGTCTGATTTTCCACCAACATCTTAAATGCCTTGAAATGTGAGAATACTTCATCTTTGGTCTTCAGGAAATATACGAATGCCATCCGACTATTGTCATCAACGAACAACAAGAAGTATTTATTCCCTCCTATAGATCTGGCTTCCATAGGCCCACAAATATCTGCATGTACTACATCAAGAAGTTCCTTGCCTCTGTTCCCAATGTTACTGAACGGCAATCTGGCCTGCTTTCCCTCGCAGCACACAATGCAATTTGTTTTACTGACCTGAGCCTTGTCCGAGTATGACATTCCTTTCACAGCACCATCTCTCATCACATTGAGGTCTTTGCTGTTTATATGACCAAATCTTCTGTGCCACACACTTGCAGATTCTGATGTCAACAAACAATTTATTTGTTTGGTTCTCAACTTATAGACACCTCCTACCAAATCTGCCATAGCCACAAGTTCGCTCTTTTGGTTATAAATATAGCAGTGCTTTGTATCAAATGTCACTTTGTTTCCTTTGCTAATTAGCTGGCTCACAGATAACAAATTCGTAGCCAAGTTTGGAACATATAACACTCCAATCACTGTGTTCTCATGCTCGGTGTTTCCAACAAGTGTAGTTATTTGTACATCTCCACTGCTTTCAACAGAAATCTTCGTCTTATCAGCGATGATAATCTCTTGCACTTGGTGTTGATTTGTTGTGTTCAACAACCAGTCATTTTTAGATGTTAAATGGCAGCTAGCACCGCTATCGACGTACCAATCTGTTTGATTGAAGTTACCGCTGAGAAATACTGCACTAATTGCATTAGATTCTTTGCTTTTTGGAGTATTTTCACATTTATTCATGTAGTGCCCTAATTGTTTACATTTAAAACATCTGACATTGACACTTGATTTGACGTTTTGTTGCGATGACGTTTGTCTATGCGTTTGCGTTTGGTTTCTTTTTTTGTGTTGCCAACCTTTCGTTGCAAACGCATTCTGCGTAGAACTCGTACCAACCTCACATCCGTCCTCCATGTCCAATAACTTTGATTTAATGGCGTCGGCTGTCAACTCAATACCTGAATGCTCCACCGCCATAATCATGGGCTCAAATTTTTCAGGCAATCCTGCTAACAATAAGGAGCCGACCCATTCGTCACTGATTTTGAATCCTGTATTGTTCAATCTCTGACTTGTTTCTAACAATGAAGTAACGTATTGAGACATTGATTCACAATTTTCTCGACGGATAGAAATGAGGTTCCGAAGCAATCCGATGCGTCTCGTGTAACCATTATCATCAAATAGTTTTTTCAGCTTTTGCCACAGTCCCATTGCTGTTGATTCACTTTTGATGTGTACGAATAAACTGGGATCTATAGTTAGAACTATCTTGGCTTTTGCCTTCGCATCGTTTGGATCGCCGCCGGTCGTGATGCACTGTTGCATGCCTTCCAATATGAGGTAGTTTTCCACGGCAAACGCCCAATCTTCATAATTTTCTCTGCCTTTGAGCTTTGCAATGCTTGCAATAAGATTTGTCGTCATTTTTGCACTATATTTACACCAAAATTACTTTAACTCGCGAGATAGGCCCATAACCTATAATGAAACACAATATGGCTGGACAACGACTAACTTTATTTTTTTTTTAAATTATTGAACTGAGCCCAAGTGGTCAAATAGGTGGCGCTACTGTTTACATTTTGTTACACATTCCAACACCAACACGTGATATAATTTATCATTTTCTCCGTTAAAAATGCTGTCGAGCTCCCAGTGTAGTGTGTCGATTGCAGACCAGCGTGCTTCCAGGTTTTTAAGGACGTCCTCGAACTCCCATTTCTCCGAGGTGTTGGTCAAATTGATGTTTGATAATGTGCGACCGAGAGCTTTAAAGTTGCTGTGTTGTTTCCGCATCGTTTCGTCCAGCTTGCTGTTGTTACCTTGTTGTTTAAACTCTGGTTTCGGTGTTGTTTCGGCTCGCGGTGGTGGGATGAATGCCACTGGCGAGGGAGGTTTCAGGTTAGAGGTCGACGCGGTTGATGGACTGGAGAGTAGGGTGGCCGGCTTCAAGAGATGACCTGCAGCTTGTTGGATTTTTGTCTTGGTTTCATGATACAGATTTTTCGCGGTTTCGTAATGATTTTCAATAAAATAATCACAGTCTTCCATTTCGTATTGGCACAACTTGTTATGCGTCACTTCGAATTCTCTCCAATAAAGTTCTAGATAGTTTTCTTTTGATGTAGTCCGGAGTTTTCCGATCTTTGCCATCTTTCTTGAAATTAGATAGCAAAGTCTCTATTCCCGTGACTACTTGTTGTTGGTTTTGGAGTAGCGATTTGAATTCTTCCATGGTGCTTGTTCACTTCGGAAGCTTGATGAGAATTTGTAACTTGATTAATTGAAAACTTGATAGAGCTTGTTGGTTCCTGTTTTTCTTGTCTTGCTACCTTGATATGTGAGTTTCAACGTTCGTGTCGGCTTGATGAACTTGATTTCTTGTTGGTTGCTCTTGATAGCAGTAGAATTCACTTGTTTCTTGATAGAGATGCTCTTGATAGCAAAAACTTGTAAGTTAGCTCTTGATAGCTGATGAATGGTCTTGTAGCGCCTTTTGTTGCAGCAGTGTTTCTTGTAGGTACAGCTTGTTCAGTTTATTAGCGTTCCCGTAGTCCTCGTATGGTCTTATGCGCCTTCTCAACTCAACCGGTGAGACCCTCTTCCGGGAGGCCAGTTGAGCCGATTCGCAACCACACAAAAACCACAAAGAACACCAATAATTAATGCTGGAAGGACCATTAAATGTATGAGTCCTTGTTAACTCATACATTTATCTTGATAGTGAACAGGAAAACACTTGATGAAGCTTGATAGGTTTATTATTGATGTGTGCACACAGTGACAATTGAACGTGAACTAAACTAAAGGTAGATGGCGCTAGCCGTCAGGTAAACATCGGCTCCGTGATTTTTGATAAATAAAAAACATTAAAACGTGACTTAAGACATTAAAATGTGAAAAAAGTACTAATTGTTATTCAATTAAGTAGTGACAGTGTTATCTTCAAGAAACTGTCGGACATTTGTGAAATAATGACGAAAATTGTTTGTGTTTTTAAGTGCTCGCTAAATTAAAAATAGGTGATAAACAATGAAAATAAAGTGACATAGAACCATAATAAGTGAGTGGACGTTATAATCTTTATAAACTATTTATCAAATAAGCGTAAATCTAGAAAAATAGTATTGTGACATTCTTGGTGCCGTTTATGTTATTCGAAAGTGGCAAGTGTTATAGAAAACTGACTATTACTGCGCTGTATATTATGACTATTATCCCGTAATGACAATATGACGCCATCTGTTGATTCTGAATGGTAGTACTGCGCACAATTCGATAGCACCGTCATCATTTGCTTTGTGTAACTGGTCGCTAATTTCGCCGTACAAGTAAGAGGACTGCATGGCCGATATAGTGTGGCCTGAGTGATAAAACAGTTCAAGAATTGCGGGTTCGAGTCACATTGGACAAGAACTCTTTTTTTTTTTTTTGTTTTTTATTTGAGATTACATATTGCATTGGGAATAAAATATAAATAAATCAAAATGGCGAAAAAATGCAACAAATGCAATAAAGTTATTACTGATACTAGAATACTGACATGTTTAACATGTATGAAGATATTTCACTTAGATTGTACAACTGTGTCAGAAAAATTATACTACCTCATGAAAAACAAGAAAAACAGTAAATGGACATGTGATGTTTGTATAAACAGGCGACGTGACGGGAATAGTCCCAGCACATCTGTAAGCTCGGAAAAAAGGATACCAGCATCCAGAAATATTGAACCCGCACCAACAATTGCAGAAAACACCTCGCCTTTACTGCTTAAGGAGCCAACATCAAAAATGCCTACAAAAAATATCAGGATAAGATGACACTAAATCCTCCGACGATACCTACGGAAATGGTCTGCATTAGTGACGACACATATCCAAATCATTCACAATCAACACAAGACTTTATCACACAACGTAATAAATGTAAGACAAATATTGTAGTGGAAAACTCATCTCTATCCCTGCAATCTGATTCATCCGATAGCGAAGACTACTCGGAATTAGACGCAGAAATGTTAAATAGAAGCTGTCCTGAAATAAGTCAAAGTATCAAGGAAGAGTTAATTGACTTAAAAACTAAACTAAATAACGTACAAAGGAAGCTCTTAATTGCTGAAAAAGAGATAGAAAATTTGGCTATTGAAAACATTTCGTTAAAAAAACAAATTACAGCATATGAAATGAAAACAAATCAACTCACACAAATATGTCGTTCAACTCCAAGGCCGGAAAAACCGAGAGAAAAGCAAAGAAGTGTAAAGAAAAAGAGTGTGAAATTGGATTTTATGAATGAATCAATCAATAGTAAATCTAACAGAAAAGAAATTTATGAAGTTCCTGCAAAGTTTACAAAAATGCCAGTAACAACGGAAACAACCGATGGAAAAGCAAACTCAGGCAATATCAAGAAAATGAAATTATGCGTAATAAGCAGTAACAATAGAAATAAAGTGATAGGAGCCATTGAGAAATTGGACACTACGAGTTTTGAGTATTGCCACTACATCAAGCCACATGTCGGGGTAAAAGGACTACTAACTGGACTGGAATCTAAATTAGAAAGTTTTACTAGAAATGACTACTGTGTTATTCTCGTAGGGGAAGAAGATTTTAAGAAAACGACAGACAATAGTGACCTAATAACTTACATGGAAAAGATACTAGAACAGATAAACAACACCAATGTTATTATTGGAGTACCCACATACGTGCTTGGGGCTCCACTATACAACTTTAGAGTGGAAGTTTTCAATAATATTCTTAGTGATAGCTTTAAGTCTCTGAAATATGTTCATTGTTTTGACTCCAATCTGGATTTGTCTCTTAATATGTTCTCACAAGTAACAGGTAAAATAAATAATTATGGTCTTGATAACATCTTTCAAAATCTTAATAGTATTTTTTTTCGTTTCACAACATCAAAACTCAAAGTGTAATGTAATTTGTAATCGAGTCATTTTTCAGAAAGAAGAGACCAGTCCGGATCATTATCTTTATCTTGATTGTAAGTCAGGAAATGTTAACGAAGTTAATAGAATAAACAATCAATACAAACCACAACTCGTCAAATCATTCAACAAGATTTCCTTGTTGAAATCGGCCTTCAGTATCGCGATCGCAATCGCGTACTAAGTTGTCCTGTCTGCAAAAGCGATCATGGCATCTATTTTTGTACAAGATTCAGAGAGATGGACCCTTCATCTCAACGGCAAACAATCGATAGGCTGAACTTCTGCTCGAACTGCCTTTACAAACACGACGGCAAACCATGTCAGTCTACTCGACGATGCAGGGAATGTAATGGGTACCATAACACTCTATTACATAACGCATATTCCAACCGAAATACCACAAACACTAGAACAAGTAACGTCACCAATACCGCGCGGCAATGTACGTCATCAACTGAAGTATCACTTGCCACAGCCTTGGTCAACATTGAAGCTGCGGACGGAGTTCAACACACCATGCGCGCTCTTATCGACCAAGGATCTCAAGTATCATTGATCACCGAGAGAGCAGTTCAACAATTAAAACTACAAAGAGAAAAATGCACAGGAATTATAACAGGAATCGGATCAAACAACACGAATTGCAAAGGAGCTACAAACATTATCTGCAGCGCATTAAGTGGAAGTTATTCATTTAACACTCAAGCATTTATTATGAATAACTTAACAAGAAATTTACCTAACTCTACATTGGAGAAGCCAACATGGGACTTCTTAGATGAAATCGAATTAGCTGATCCTTATTTCTACAAGAGTAGCCCGATTGACCTACTTCTTGGAGCCGAAGTATACGCAAACATTTTGCTGGAACGAATACAGAGAGGTGACTCTGCCACGCCCATCGCACAAGAAACAAGACTTGGATGGATACTGTGTGGCAAAGTACCAAGCCTACAGTGCAATGTGACTTTAGTAAACCTGGAAGAAATACAAAAATTCTGGGAGCTGGAAGACATTAATGAAAACTCAAATTATTCAAAGGAAGACGAAGAATGCATAAAATTCTACAAGGCCACAACAACAAGGTTGAGGGATGGCAAATATCAAGTCAGGCTTCCCCTTAAATCAAACATTGACAGTGAATTGGGTCAGTCAAAAAGCAAGGCGATTGCACAATTTCAACACTTGGAACGGAAATTTACGAAACACAATTTGCTGGCAGAGCAATACCGAGCCTTCATTCACGAATACCTAGCATTAGGACACATGACACGATCACGTGGTAACAAGGCCCGTGAATGTTACTTACCGCACCACTGCGTCACGCGTGACGATTCAACTACAACATCGTTGAGAGTCGTGTTCAATGCGTCAGCCAAAACTTGTAATGGCACGTCACTGAATGATTTCATGTACAAAGGCCCTAATCTACAGAAAGACCTTATGGCTCTCATAATTCAGTGGAGGCAGTATCAAGTTGCATTCATAGCTGACATAGAGAAGATGTTTCGTCAGCTATGGGTCCATCCCGACGACCAACCTCTGCAAAAGATCGTATGGAGGGACTCACCACAACAACTTTTAAGAGAATACCAATTAACAACTGTCACGTATGGCACCAAGGCGGCCCCTTTCCTCGCAATGATGTCACTGAAACAGCTGGCAAATGACGAGAGAAATAAACACCCCGAAGCAGCACAAGTAGTAGAAAGTTGCTTTTACATGGATGACCTACTTTTTGGGACCGACACTGTAACATCAGCCAAGCAAATACAAAATGAATTAATTCAACTACTCAAGTCAGGAGGATTCAACTTAAGAAAATGGAGATCAAACAACTCGGAAATATTACAAGACACCATCAAGGGTGACACGGAACATGCCGATTATAACTTCAACATACCAGAGTCAACTAAAACACTTGGCCTCATTTGGGATCCGGTTCAAGATATATTTACTTTCAACTCAAAAATTGATATTAATGATGCCGACTGTACTTGCATCACGAAAAGAATGCTTCTCTCCGAAATATCAAAATTATTCGACCCCCTGGGCTGGCTCACACCTATTTCAACACTACTGAAATTAATCTTTCAAGATGTCTGGAATGAAAAAACACAATGGGATGACAGGATTCCTGAAAATATTTACAAAATATGGATTAAAATAAAGCAAGAGTTGAAATACCTAAATTATTTCAGAATACCACGATGGTACGGAACTGTGTCGCAATCAGAGATTGAATTACACGGCTTTTGCGATGCATCGCAAAAAGCGTACGCCTGTGTAATTTACTGTAAAACAAAAATTAACGGAAATAACAAAATCATATTGGTTGCTGGGAAATCAAAATTAGTTCCAGTTAACAAGAAACCCTCCCTACCAAGATTGGAGCTAACTGGAGCTGTATTACTAACTAAACTAATGGAGAAAGTAAAGCAGTGTTTGGCTGACCACAATATCAAGATGTACGGTTGGACCGACTCTACAGCTGTTCTGGGGTGGATTCAAGGTGAACCTGAACGCTGGAAAGTATTTGTAGCCAACAGGGTGCGACAAATTACTCAAGTCATGCCGTCATCGTGCTGGCGGTACGTGAAGTCGTCAGACAACCCCGCCGACTGCGCTAGTCGAGGACTCACACCATCGCTACTTAAAGATCAAGCTTTATGGTGGCACGGACCAACATGGCTGTCTGAGTTCAAGGCTGAAGAAAATACTTCGCACACGTACCAAACAGAAGAAGACGTCAAGATCAAACAGGTCCATACTGTACAGAACTCAACCACGTCAAGCTCAGTGATCGATGAGTTGTTAAACAAGTACAGCTCTCTCACAAAAGCGGTTCACGTACTAGCATGGATACGGCGCTTTATAACAAAGAAACAAGATTTATTTATTTATTTATTTGTAATAGGTATACAAACAGTTTACAGTCTGGGCTTCATCGTAAAGAAAAAGTGTTAATTACATACTGGACCGTAAGCCAAAATTAGTATACACAGCATGATAAATTAAATTAAATTACAAGTACTATCCAATAATAAATACAGTTCTAACTTAACTCTAACAGTTACAACACAATATCATAAAATTTTATTAGATATTTTATACTAATTGCGGTGATTACGACGGAAGCAAAAGATTACCCAGAAGACATTACCCACCGTTCCCATCGGGAGACGCTGTCGTTTCGTCATTTTTGAGCAAGTCGGATATAGCCTTTTTATACTGAGGAAATTTACTATTAAATACATCTATGTCCTCGCCTGCACGAGCCAACTCATTATATGCGCGACACATCCTGACTAGAGGGTTGTAGTAAGAAGTATTGTTTTTGTATGCCTGTATTGCGAAGATGTTAGACTTCGACCCACGGGATCTATGTCTGGTATTAATACTGAGTGAGGAGAGAAGATCTGGAGCATCTATCCGGGAGTGCAAGATTTTATGCAGATAAAGTAGGTCGTATCTTCTGCGGCGGGTACTTAGAGGAATTACGTCAAACTCCGTTAACCTTTCACTATAGTCTTTTAGTGACCGACCGTAGTGATTCTTGCGTGATATGTATCTTAAGCATCTACGTTGGACTCTTTCTATGTTTTCAATATGGACGTTATAATATGGAGACCACACCGGGCTGCAGTATTCTAGAATGCTTCTGACTAAACTATTAAACAGATATAGCACACTGCGAGGTTTCCTAAAATCTTTAGTAGTTTGCAAGAAAGGATTTTTTCCTGGCGGCTTGGTGACTGGAATTGAACCGCCACCGGTGCAGACGAAGAAGATGGTGAGTTGTCTGCACGTGAAAAAGAGGTTGTCCGGCTTGCAGAAATTTATAAGAGTTACCGTTCCTTGTGTGAAATTAGAAAATGTAAATAAAACAGCTCCCTCTCAATTGACACAATTTATTTTGTCTCGTAAGCTTGAATATAGTTGACAATTACGATATTATAACTACTGTAATAGATAGTGCCAATCTCAAGGGATTCAGGGTCGCTAATTAGGTTCGGTTTGGTGAATATTATTGCCACTACAAATTTCTTAAAACTCAGCCTAAATATTAAAAGACTCTACTAGTTAAGATAACTGCGCGAAGTCAGGTCGGAAAGACTCCTACTTGAAGGATGGAAAAGTGGGTACCTTGGAAGCCATGCGGTTATAAGCTGTTACCCTGAACGTTCCTCTCTTCTTCCGGGGTCCAACGGGTCTCGCACACTTTTAGGCTACAAGCAGCGTCCTCCACGGCCTCAAGCGCACAGTGCCAGATGAAGCTCTTGCATCTCCTCGGCAGGAAAGCGTTCACACTCTTGCAGAGACAGAGGTTTGATGACAAGGAGGAAATGCGAAGAGATCAGCAGTTTAGAAAGGAGTAATAATTATAGAAATCAATATGAAATATTGAAATATCTAAAATATGAAATGTAAAATCGTAAAATATGAAATCCCGCATCTGAAACGAAAAATACGAGTGTCAGCATCACATGTGGAACGTGGCATTAGGTTATGAAAAAACCCGCAATGGGAAAGAAATACTTACGAAGACTGTTCGCTAATTTGTGCTTCACTCGCAGTCTTCAGCAACCCAATACCCTCATCCGAATAGGATTTAGGGAATTTCTGAAAGAAACGATCACATGAAATACCACGTACTGGAATACGAAAAATATCAATCACGAAAAATAAATAAATTCTCCGACGGGAACTTACCTCATGTGTGTTCATTTTTAAAATATATTAAGAAATTATCGTGGATGCATTCTGCATCACACGATTTGAAACACAGGGGATCACATCCCCAAAAATAATAAAATTGCGGTTGCGCACGATCGATCAAAATTCCAAAGTGATTTGACAGCTCAACTGACAGTCGCGATGTCAATCGCGAGACGTTTCGTTTCGCCGCTTAGAAAAGCAAACACCAATAAAAACCATGATGAAAACAATTTCCAGAACATTGAAAATATTGTATTCAAAATAGAATAATCAAAATAAAAACATTAGGAAATGTTTCATTGAAATGTATTTGAATTGACTGAGCAAAAAGCGCCATCTATTGCAAACCTTCTTCAATCAAACTTCTAAATCCGCCAATAGATGTCGCTAGTGGTATCCTAAATCCAAATATCGAGTAAGAAAATCAATTTGTGAAAAACAGCCAAAACTGCAACGCTACAAGTTCTTATTATAAATCCTAAGGCACGATTACTTTTTTTAACAATTTGGTCGTAATGTGGACGGAATGTTAGCTGCTCGTCGAACAAAACACCTAGGTCTCTGACGGTGTCCCTTCTGGATATTAATTGATCGCGTATGTAGTAAGAGTGTACAAATCTATTTTTCTTTTTTGTAAAAGTGATAACACAACACTTATCTACGTTGAGGGACATTTTATTGGACGAGCACCAATCATCGATAACCTTTAGATCGTTCTGCAGCACCAGAGCATTACTCTCCCTATCAACACTCGTGAAAATCTTGAGATCATCGGCATACAAGAGGGCATGAGAGGATAGTCTGTCAGTCAGGTCATTGATGAACATGACAAATAGGAGCGGTCCAAGGTGCGACCCTTGTGGAACCCCAGAGGTGACCGGTATGGGTGAAGATGTGTAACCCTTCACAGTAACGAGCTGAGTCCTATTTTTTAAATATGATATTATCCACCGTAGCAGACATCCGTGGATCCCATAGTGGGATAGTTTCTGGCAGAGCAAGGAATGGTTAACCTTATCGAAAGCTTTGCTAAAATCCAGATAAATTGCATCCGTTTGGCCTCTAACAGCAAAAGTTTGACAGAGATAGTTTTTAAAATCTAGTAAATTACTAAGTGTCGATCTATTTATAACGAAGCCATGTTGTTTGTTCGTGATATACTTATTCAAGTGAGAGTAAAAAGTAGTATAGACGAGTGACTCAAATAATTTTGCCAAACAAGAGAGGATGCTTATAGGCCGATAGTTAGCGCATGTTGTTTTATCACCCGCTTTAAAAATGGGTATAATATGTGCGACCTTCCAGCGAGTGGGAAAAATACCAGACTTAATAGATTTATTGAATACTAGCTGACCCGGCGAACTTTGTTCCGCCTTAATGGCAATAAATAAGCAGACTTTTTTTATTTCGAACGGGATAAAAAGTATCCTATGTCCTTCTCCTGGCTCTAAACTACCTCCCTGACAATTTTCAGCTAAATCGGTTCAGCCGGTCTTGAGTTATAAGTGGAGTAACTAACACGACTTTCTTTTATATGTCGGCGCGCGGGGCGCAATAAATTAAATAACTTAATGTTATAGTTCTCACAACACTTTCAATGTGTTAGCTAGTTTATTGCTATGGAATTTTAAGCAGCGCCAAAGCTCTTATGCCAGAGTTAAGTGCGCGCCTGGGAACGAAGGTGACATAAATCTCCATGTTGCCTGACGTAGTTGTGGACCCGTTCAAGTGCAGTATTGATGGATTAATAGCTTTACAAAAACTTCAGGTACAGAGCCCTGGAACGTAGAGATTTTGGGACTCAGTGTTAGAGTCATTGCACATTCGGGTTTTGGACGTGGTGGTGACTGGGCGTGGTTCACAAATTCGTCAATCGCTCCCAATTTGTTAAGTCTAGGCGTCTCTAGCTTTGTTAAAGTAATTCAGTAACTTTGATCTTTCTGTTAAATTTAACTGTGGACAATATTGATTAAATTACGAACCAGTCTTTACATTCTAGTCTAGTAAAGTTAGTCGTTTATAAATCAGTGATTATAATTAGTGTTAGTATCCACTCGCACGTGTTCCCTATACGCCCACATAGGTAGATAGTATGAATTCAATGAGAGACCCTTCTGGTGCCGTCCGAGAGCCCGACGCTCCGACATCAGAAGTGGGATTCCACGTCGCGAGTGCGAAATGGCGTGGACCCTCTGCACCTGCAGAGTGGTTTGGGTCACGGTGTCCGCGTGTCCAGGTGACGACAGCTTCTGGTAAAGTACGGTCATCAGGAGCTGAGTAGCATTACCGGGCCTGCACGGTGGTGGAGATTGCTGCATACGGTCAGTCGTTCCATTTTTATTTTGACTTTGAGGCTGATTGTTCTTTGATTATAGAAAATGTTGTTAATACATTTTCTGGATGACACATAATGTATGTGGTCACTTGCATGTGGTAACGTTCAGTCTCAAGTCTGTTTTGATACTTATGTGATCGATTGTTGATTTGATACGTTGTTTTGTGATTTTCGTGTGATTCCTGAAAATAGGTACTATGTGGTGGTAACTTATTATTTATTGATCGTAATTTTTCGTACATTGAGATGGTTCGTAAGATTTAGATTGTAACTCAATAATATGGCTTTGACACGATACGTGGTTAGGCAATAATAAAATAATTTTTACCACTTTTTGCCTGACTTTGCTCGAGTTGCACCGGCTGTTGTAAACTCGAAAGATGTTAAAAAAATAACGAATGGTTAATTTGTGTGAAGTAGGCACACCATCTGATCGTGCTATAGTTAATGAAACAGATATACTATGAAAATTTAAATAAAATGTATACTGATTACTGTATCAAAAATACATGAAGGATAAAATTTATTAATAAAAAAGTCCTACTTTAGAATAAACAAACTAGCTTTGGTCGCCCGCTACGCGGGCTACAAAAGCTATATCTGCGATGCTGGCCGCTCCGGGCTTCGCCCTACGCGGCGCTCGGCCTGCGGCCTCGCATTCGGAGCTCGGCCTTCGGCCTCGCAAAAATTACAGGGGGTGTTTATTGTCTGTCACTGTGCTCTTGTGCTTTTTTGACGCAACACAAGTAAATATATGGCGACTCACAGGCTTTAAACTATCGCTCGGCCTTCGGCCTCGCCTTTTTCTACGTTAGCTAAGCCCCCCTGCATACAATTTGTATGGAGAATTTAGTCCCTTTAGGAAAACGGGTGAATGCTTGGCGGCCATCTTGGATTTCCAAAATTTTGCATTTTTTCCTTAATCTGGACCATTTTCCGCGCCGAACCCCATTTTTACTTTTTTTCTATCTTCACCCAGTCCCGTGAAACAATTCCTTAAAACCAGCCATGTCCCAAAACTTTGAGTTCCCCTAACTCCCAGTGTTGCCAGGTGATCGAGATAAAAATAGTCAAATGTCATTAGTTTGACCTATTTGCAGGAGGCGTCATCCAAATTTCTGACCGGAAGTCGGTATTTCCATTTTTTACATTTTTGGACCAAATCTCCCAAAGTATGGCAACACTGGAAATTGTTGTTTTTCCAAACGATACTTCTTGACAAACTACACAATCGCCACAAACAACTCGACTTTCTCAAATGTTGCCAAGTACCCGAAAAATGCATTTGAAAAATCAGAAAAGTTAAACTTTTTACAAAATGGCCGCTCACTCGGTCGCCATCTTGACTTTCTGACATTTCGGATTTTTCCCATAATCTGGGTCGTATAACCGACCAAACCCCATTTTTGGATTTTTTCTGCCATATCTCCTTGTGTCCGTCCTTAACTTTAAAGACACCCATGTCGAAAAAAATACTTTTCCCCGTAGCTCCCAGTGTTGCCAGGTGATCGAGATGAAAATGGTCAAATGTCATTTGCACGACCCCTTTGCAGGAGGCGTCGTCCAAATTTTTGACCGGAAGTCGTTATTTCTACTTTCGACATTTTTGGACCAAATCTCCTAAGGTATGGCAACACTGGAGAAATTTCTTCACCCAAGCGAAACCTCCCGACAGAACACACAACCGCCTCATACAACTCGACTTTCCCAAATGTTGCCAAGTACTCGAAAAATGAATTCCAAAATTTCGAAATTTTCAACTTTTTACAAAATGGCCGCCCACGCCGCCGCCATCTTGATTTTTTGACATTTCGGATTTTTCCCATAGTCTGGGTCGTATATCCAACCAAACGTCATTTTTATTTTTTTTCTGCCATAATTCTTTCTGTCTGTCACTAACTTTAAAGACACCCATGTCGCAAAAAAAACTTTTCCCCATAACTTTCAGTGTTGCCAGACTTTTTTGATAAAAATGGTGAAATGTCATTCGGGTCCCCAAATGTCACCAGACTGCATACCAAGTTTTTGGAATTTTTGGAAATTTCCATTTTCTACTATCCGGGGCCGTGGTGGAAAATTTTCTACCAAAATGGTAGTTTTTTCCTATTCATGGCAACACTCGAATAACAGACCAACAATCGCCAGGAACATTGTACCCCACTCCGGTGTCGCCATCTGCCGGAAAATTGCTACCAAAGTTTGGGAATTTTTTGATCGCAACAAAATGGCCGACGGCTCAGCCGCCATCTTGTTTTTTGATAATCTGTGAATGTGGCTCATAAGAAGACTATACATGTCACAAATATTCAAAAGAAATTTTAAAAAACAATTCCGCATCTCGGAGTGACACCTCCCTAAAAACACCCCGAAATCGCATTTTCAATCCAAGATGGCGGCGCGGCAATTTTGTTTTTTAATTTTTTTTTCACATCAAAATACACCTTTTGGCAACCCCAATCAACACCCAAAAAAGAAAAAATTCAGGACCAAAGACAAAAAAGTTGGTGTCTCAAAAAATGCCGCCATTTTGTTTTTTGGTTCAAAAAATGTAATAAAGCTGGCAGTCAAAAAATCTAGTTTGAGATAAACACTTACAATTTTACCCCTCTCCCCTCTAAATACCCCAAAAATACCCCTGATCAGTCAGTCAGTCAGTCAGTCAGTGAGTAGGAATCGAGCTTTATATAGGGTCCTTCTAAATCAGCTACGTTCCGTTTAATGGGAGCATGTATACGTCACACTGAATACGTTCCCAAAGTTTGAGCCAAAAATTCAGGCTAGTTTCCGAGATAATTAAGGAAACAACTTCATTTCTTATCAACCCAATACAACACCCTGTTCAGCTGATTCACTACTACACTGACAAAAATCCGCACGCACACGAGCTTACGTAATGGCCGCCATTGCGCTTGTGCTGCCGTTGGGCCACTGGCCGCGAACACAAGAGTGCCGCCGGACGACGGACCGGGCGCCACACAAGCTATTCTAGGGCTACTACTAGTTATTTAAGGAATTAAATTAAGCAGAAAATTAAAGTTTATTTATTTTTGGTAACATAAAAAAATCTTATGTGGTAAGTACTTATTTAGTGGCCTTAATGGAATGATGTTTATTCAAAAGTTCGTTAAAATACTTTTGCGCTTGTAAAAATCTTTTATTTCAAACGTAGCAACGAAACGAAGCAAAAAAGTTAGTTGCCGAAATCAATGACTTATTTTTATGCCATACACAAATGGGATAGTTACCATGACTATGAAATTTAGAATTACGGTTATTATTACGATAAAGCAGGCACATTTTTCATGTTAATTTTAATCGCTTAATATCCCCTTAGCAAATTAAATAAAAATGTGATTCGTAATTGACTCGATCATAGCAGAAACTAAACGCTATCGAATTATCTACCTGTGATTATCGGCAGTCTTTAGTATTCCGAAGTAAATAAGTAAATAATTGTTCCCAACTATCAATTTTAAACTGAAATAATAATCATTAAAATCATCGTAGAAACAAAAAAAAATTATAAAAGTAAATAATGATAGTTTTATTATTATTAAGATTAGAAAGAATTTTGGAGTTGACATCCTTATTTATGCGTGGCGGAGTCGGTGGTATCACAGAATACATAATAGTAGCAACAGAAATTGCACTCCTTTGTGTAGGATCAGATGCCGACATTTTAACGGTAATAATAATAATGCAAAATATCCAACGCACATGGTGCATTCGAAATCGCACCTTACTACTACGCTCACAAGAGCGCAATTTTTTTGTGTTCAGAATTAATCTACCTCGCAGCTCAAGCGTCAGGGTTGTATAAGCAAAGTAAAATAAATAATAACTTAATTTTAAGAAGCATTTATTGTATTTACGATTGGTAATCTTTAATCTAGTGGTGTTTGTATAGGTAATCGTACCATCTCTAAAGTACCTATTAATAAATTTCAGTGTTGCAATAATTCGAAATTGGACAAATAGTTTTAAAAGGTGTAGTGTCGGAAAATAGACACGGTGAAGTAAGTTAATGTTTATATTAGCTAAAATAATTTTATTGCTACAGTTTTTTGTCATAAGTATTACAAAATTATTTAAAAAGTGTAGTTTTTTTTTATATTCAAATTAGTACAGTTAATTATTATTCCTAAATACTACGATTTTACATTAAAGAAGGATAACAGTGCTGTTGGAACAATAAACCTTGATTGTGACGATGATCGACCGAGCGTGTATAGAAATACGCGTGTGCTCACAGGCGCGTGGCGGTCCTGACTGATTTGCAACTTGAAGTTGTCGCGCGCTGTAGGTAATTATCTCGGCCGGCATAGGCGAGTGACGGAGGCCTGGTGGTATCAAAGACAGCCGTCCCTCACAAATAGCCGACCGCGCTAGTGTTGTAAAAACCTCGAGTCTTTAAAGTCTTTATTTTGAGACTTGAGTTTATTTTTAAGACTAGGACTCGTTAGTCACATGAATAAGGGAATAATTGAGTCTTCCGAGTCCTTTCGAGTATTTTAAGTTCTTTGAGCTAGACTGAATCATGACATGAACTTGAGTTGGTGTATACTAATAGGCAATAATGAGTGATTTCATATCATCATCCGTATGTTATATCCTAATCTATACTTATAATAAATCTGTAGAGAGGTCAATTCTGTACATGAAATATATTTTCAAAATAACTATCAGGGGGTGATAAGTGATCGATACTGATGCCAAAAATGCAATCAGTAAAATTTTTGTCTGTCTGTCTGTCTGTCTGTCTGTCTGTCTGTCTGTCTGTCTGTCTGTCTGTCTGTATGTTCCTTATAGAAACAAAAACTACTCGACAGATTTTAACGTAACTTGGTGCAATTATTCTTCATACTCCTGGGCAGGTTATAGGATACTTAGGAATTCCCACGGGAACGGGCATTAGCGGGAAAATCCTTTTGTATGAAAAATCTAAACCGCTTAAGTTAGACGCTTGAAATTTGGCAAGCAGATACCTTAGTAAATTTAAAGCTTAGTTACAACAGGATATTGCAAAATTCTCACGGGAATGGGAGTTAGCGGGAAACAACATTTGTATGAAAAAATCTAAACCGCGTAAGTTAGACGCTTAAAATTTGGCATGCAGGTACCTTAGTAAACTTAAAGCTTAGTTGCAACAGGATATTGCAAAATTCCCACGGGAACTGGAATTAGCGGGAAATTCCTTTTGTATGACTGACTCACTGACATACCCACGCACAGCCTAAACGGCTAAACGTAGGCACTTGAAATTTATAAGGGACGTAGCTTAGGTACCGTAGAGGTGCACTAAGAAAGGAATTCCCGAAATTCCCACAGGAACAGGAATTACCGGGAAAATCCTTTTGTATGAAAAATCTAAACCGCTTAAGTTAGACGCTTGAAATTTGGCATGCAGGTCCCTTAGTAAACTTAAAGCTTAGTTACAACAGGATATTGCGAAATTCCAACGGGAACGGGAGTTAGCGGGAAAAAACATTTGTATGAAAAAATCTAAACCGCGTAAGATAGATGAAGGGGGTAAAACGGGATCCACGCGTACGAAGTCGCGGGCGGCCGCTAGTTGAAAATAAAATAAATCGCACAATACAAATGTAATATCAATAAAATTGCATTAAACGCAAATAATCGAATCAGAAGTATCCATCTAAAGACTGACGATTTTCGTAATCAAAAAGTTAAAACGGTCCAATAAAATAATAAACACACAGTCTTAATTCATAGCTATTTTATTTTCTTCAAACTTTTAATAAGTAAGATTCCAAGACTCGAGTGTCGTATCGTACAACACTAGCCGGCGCGCAGCAAACGAACTTTTAGACACGTGCCGCCGCCTTTAGACAAGTGCCGCCGGCCGCCGGCTAGCGCAATGTACACTCACCAAAATAAAATTAAGAAATGCAACAAACTTTTTTTTACTATTCAAATTAAAATTGTGTTTATTGTTAAATCACAGGTACATAAGATAGGTCATAAATAAATACCAAGTTGGAACGGAAATGATTCGGAAATTTTATTTAACTAATTAGGTACCTACCTACCTCATCTACTTTTCTATTGTAATAGAAATGATGACATTAACGATTAATTTAAGAATGGACTTTGATTTAGGATAAATGGAATATCAATACAAACAAATTGAAGAGTTTTATTTGCTTCAATAGTCTAATTTAATGTTTCTAAATAATTGACTAGGCCATTGAATTACCTTCACAAAACAATAAGTTCGATTAATTTTTAATTATTATCTGTTATAGGATATTTTACCATGAAATACTCAACACCACAATTTAGATTCGAATCAATTGAAATCGAAAGCAAGCAGATAAAATAATAAACAAATAAGTTTCTTTTTTGTCGTCGACTGTACGCTTATGCCAACTTTTCGGCTCTTGCTTTGGCGGCGTCGGCGTCTTTGTGTCAACAAAAGGCGTGCGGCTTGTCGGCATTTGTCGGCGCGTGCGCTTTGATTTAATTCAGTTTTTGATTAGCTTTCTTGTGTGAAGGTGCGTTTTGTAGTGCTCGTGAAGTGAACTATGACGCACAGATGCACAAATGCAAATAAATTTACTAAGACGCGCCTTAAAAATCATGGCCTTTGCTGATTGATTTTTCGATGGTATCGTGAGTCCGTTTTACTGTGATTAACATAAGATAATAAGGATAGACAACGATATGAGAGTAGGCCTGCAACATTAAAGTGATAGCTCGCCCAATCAGTCGATCAGCTAATCGGCTATCAGCTGTGACGACTGCTGTGAGTTGTTATGACGTGAGTGTAAACAACAAAAAAGTGTGCAGTGGTAGTGAGCGTTGTGTGTGTTGTGTCTCGTGTTCCTGTGCAGAATGAATACACTACAGCTTTGTTGTGTGAGTAAAAAATACAGCATGTTCCATTATGTAAGACGAAATGAATTTTTATTTTTGTTAGAAAATGTAACTTTGTAAAATCATTATAAAACACATACTCAAATTTGGTGAACTTGTTCAGTGTACCGTATAGATGCCCCCATTAAAAGGAATGTAGCTAGTTTAGAAGGACCCTGTATATTATAGATAGAAGATATTCTAAGTAATGGTAAAATTGAAAGTTGATATTATTTTCACTAAACTAAATCTTTTTTGGATCGGCCATAAATCATTTCGATGGGTGCCTGGAATAAAGCCGCAATAGCCATAGCAGCAGTTTTCCGATTAAGTGATTTTAGTAAACTGCGGGTCCCTATACACCTTTTGAATTTTTTTCAGAATTTTATCTTTGAAACTGCCTGATTTACCAAAAGCACTATGGATATTGAATCGTTATTCCCATTCATCATTTAAAATTTGTTGACCGGAATAATCGTGCAATATACAATGTTAAAACTTTTATTTAAATCTTCTACAATCAAACGGCTATTACTGTATCCTTCAGATCAGCGCCCGAGGCTGCAATACACTATTGCTGTTTGATTAATTGCACACTTTTTACCGGAATAAAACCACAATGGACTCTTACGGAACCGACTTTCAATGTATGAAGCGGCAATATGTATTTATACCTCTTTTAAAGTATATTCTAAGCACTATAACCTTCATCATCATCATCATCATCATTTCAGCCACAGGACGTCCACTGCTGAACATAGGCCTCCCCCAATGCTTTCCATGTTGATCGATTGGTAGCGGCCTGCGTCCAGCGCTTCCCTGCTACCTTTACGATGTCGTCGGTCCACCTTGTAGGTGGACGTCCCACTATAACCTTAAGCACATTAAATGTTACTCCAGAAAAAATAACGCATCGTTTGATATACAAACCGTTTTGATACGCCTCTTAGTTTAGAATTATTCAAAATTGACACTAAATCTCTTCTCCTGTAAAATTGTGTTTTGTCGATTGTGGCTTTATTCCAGGCACCCATCGATTTAATTTGACTTATTTAAAGAATAATGATAATACCAGTAATACTTGGTACTACCACTGAAAGTTATAAACCATTAAAAGAATTACTTTTCCGCCTTCCAAATTTTTGGTTCTATTATTGTTGTGCAATTACCTGAATTGAAGGACCCAATCTAAAAGCGCTGGTATGGTGGAGCGGAGAATGAATTTGTGTTTTATCGTCATAAAACGTGTATTAAAAATGAGATACCTAATCTCAAATAGAATAGTGACTCATGTGTCCCCTGAAGAGACGCTCTAATAATGCTTAAAGGGTGAACAACCACCACTGTTGTTTTATTGCTAGTTTAAATAAATAAATTGTTCATTCAGTTCAGTTCTATCTAGCTATACATTTGTTGTTTGCCACACTAATAATGAAAAGAAAGACGGACTTAACACTTTCGTGGACAGTAGCATCCACAGACATATTAGGTGTTAACCCAGATCTTCTATGATCTGAGGGTGTTAATATTGATTTGCTGAAGTCACAGTGCACGTATAAATTCAGTACGCCTTACATTTGATTTTTCATTCTGTTAGGTACAAGGAAAGGCATGTTTTAGTGTCAACGCAAAAGTAATACGCTAATAGTACTGTCATCTAGCGAATATTTTTCGTGATGCATTTTAACACCTTATGCAAAAAAAATATGGGCAGCGTATGAAATATTTTGGTGTCACATTAGACGTCATTACTAAACGTGTACCTACTGTTTGCCTGTATATTGGCTATTATGAATTTAATGAAAATCGCAATACAGTTTCCAATCCTTTGAGAAGTTCACTTTCTGTATTTTTACAAATCTCTAGGAAATGTAAGTAACTACATTCCATCTATATCTATACTTATAATAAATCTGTAGAGAGGTCAATTCTGTACATTAAATATATTTTCAAAATAACTATCAGGGGGTGATTAGTGATCGATACTGATGCCAAAAATGCAATCAGTAAAATTTTTGTCTGTCTGTCTGTCTGTCTGTCTGTCTGTCTGTCTGTCTGTATGTTCCTTATAGAAACAAAAACTACTCGACGGATTTTAACGAAACTGGGCACAATTATTCTTCATACTCCTGGGCAGGTTATAGGATACTTAGGAATTCCCACGGGAATGGGAATTAGCGGGAAAATCGTTTTGTATGAAAAATCTGAACCGTTTAAGTTAGACGCTTGAAATTCGGCATGCAGGTACCTTAGTAAAATTAAAGCTTAGTTACAACAGGATATTGCAAAATTCCCACGGGAACGGGAGTTAGCGGGAAAAACATTTGTATGAAAAATCTAAACCGCTTAAGTTAGACACTTGAAATTTGGCATGCAGGTACCTTAGTAAACTTGAAGCTTAGTTACAACAGGATATTGCAAAATTCCCACGGGAACGGGAGTTAGCGGAAAAAAACATTTGTATGAAAAAATCTAAACCGCGTAAGATAGATGAAGGGGGTACAACGGGATCCACGCGTACGAAGTCGCGGGCGGCCGCTAGTTTTATAATAATAATGCTGACATAATGATGTCATACTTCTTTTGGAATCCATCGAACAAGGGATTTTTTGTAAAGAGACCTTGTTTAAAACACTAAAGCTTTGAAACCAATATAATTAATAAAAAAAGGGATCGTGTAAAAAATATCAAAAGTGAAGCACTTGAGCTTTGGGGTCTCATGTGGAGGAATTCAATCGTTAAGTACCTACCTACCTACTTAACCATAAACATTTTCGATATTTTTTGCTAGCTACGATTTTACACTTGTTTCTGACTGCAACTTTTTAACAAATTACTCGCAATAAAGTTGACTACACTTAATTTGATAATAATAAAATCACTGAATGTCTGGTATTAGGCACCGAAAAGATGCAATTTTAGAACATTTCTAATGCTGTCAGATTGTTTCTAATTATGCCATATTTTTAAGTCTGTTGTAGTGTTCCAATCCAAACATTACATAAATAAACAATGACTATAAGAATTTCAATTCGTATTTAGGTAAAAATAAAAAGAGATTTGAGAAAACCAAGGACGCATTTCAAAATTAATGTTGGTGATTTTGTTTAATAAAAAAATCATGATAACTGGATATCGTAACTATTTAGGGTCGTTAAATTCTAGTTGGTGATGCGAGGGGTTTGTTACGTATTTGTTTTAAGAGAAATTGAATAGAGAATGCGATGCGGGAATAGAATAACTGTGTGAGTTGCCGAGGAAGGGGTTTACACGATATATTGGGATTATGTGAGACTCATGCACTGACCTGGTAACAGCGACACCGGGCTCCCTATCCCAGTTCCAGCACTCCTCGTGGCAATCCAATATCAGAGGGCGTCGTTCGAACAGCGAAAAACACTGCACTTCGCACAAAATCACCAAACGATAAAATAAAGTAGTTTTTTGTAGCGACGTGAAAAATGGAGTATGGGCAACGGGCAACTGTCTTTTTTCTTTCAAATGTTTGGTAGGCGGCACAACAGTTTACGCCGCGGAGAAATAGATGGCGTTAGACGCCAAGGAACTTTGGCGAATGGTCGGGAAGATGCACGCATGTATACCAACAGTAGAACATGAGAACTCTTTGTTGCCAACATAAGCGCGCAAACATCCTCCCCGGCTTGAAAATACTAGGGATTTTCAAAGAATATGATGCAGAATTATTACTAAAATAAAGTTAGGATCAAGATTTAAATGTGACGGAATATATAATACTGGTTTTGGAGGGCAATTAAAAGCAAAATATATAAATATAAGACAAAAATGTGGTATGTATAAAATATATGATATAAATATGAGGTTGTATGCGATTATAACTGTGTTTGCTATTGAGTAGGAAGTGGGCATAATTTAACAACAGGACGCTTATAAGTTCCAGTTGTTGTTCTTACTGAAGCGACGCGAATAATCCCATCCTTACCAGGATATACTTGTTCTATTATGCCAGTGGGCCAACGAAGAGGTGGTGTATCATCATGATGTATGAGAACAAGAGTCCCAGGACTGACTGGAACAGCAGGTGTATTCCATTTCTGTCTTACTTGTAAAGTATGCAAATAGTCTAAGTGCCACCTCTTCCAGTAGTCTCGCACTAATTTATCCAAAAGGGATTTTCGATCAGAAAGACGCATTGATGAATTTAGTTCGCTTACAGGTAAACTTTGTAAAGGTGTAGTCATTAAAAAATGTGCTGGAGTCAAAATATGGTGAGGTTGATCGGCCAACAGACACAACGGACGCGAATTTAATAGACATTCTATCTGAGTTAGGACAGTTAAGAGCTCTTCATAACAAAGCAGCTGATTATCGATTGTGCGGAATAAACATATGACAGGAGAGACATGAGACAGGACCTCGCCTGGAAAGAAAGCGCTTAAAAGCGTCTAGAAATGTTTCAGTACTCAAATCCGAAGCCAATTCGATGTGTATTGCCTTTGTAGTTAGGCAAACAAAAAGGCAAATGTAAGCCTTTTGACTTTTAACACCACGTCTACGTGTAAGCACAAAATATAACAGAAGACAAACTCCATACTAAACGAGCTCGAGCCACGCACACATAGACACCGCTCTAGCAAGACTGTCTTGGACGAATGCGAGCGCGACGTTGCGCGACAGACGTTCGCCACACGTTCGCTGTGGTTCGCTTGAGTCACGCGCCGGTCAACCGCCTGTGATATTATTTTGTTTTGCGAAATTGACGAAAATGAGTGAACAGAAAAAGTCGTATTATAATTGTTCGGTATTTGGTTGCTTAAACTCATCATTAAATACCGAATTTTCATTTTTTAAATTACCAGTTGATTCGTGGAGGTAAGTAAGTTATTTATTTGAATTTCAATTGAAATTGAAAGCCAACTCAATTATTAGGAATATCGAATTGTTTTAGAGAGGTTTTAGGAATTATTGGATAACTAGCTTTTGCCCGCGGCTTCACCCGCGTGAAATATAGTTTGTCACAGATCGTCATAAATTATAGCCTATATGTTATTCAGGGTTATAAACAATAATACTGTAAAGTTACATCAAAATCCGTTCAGTAGTTTTTGCATGAAAGAGCAACAAACATCCAGACATCCAAACTTTCGCATTTATAATATTATAGTTGGATAATAGTGTCAACCACTCAACTAAATACTAATTCCTTCTCGTGTATTTGTTTGCAAACTATTACTATAATAACGTACTAAATATAAATAAGTATACGTGGATATCTGTTATTGTCTTTCTTGCATAGTATTAAGAGTAACATTTTTCTATCATAACGAAATAAACGCAACACATGACAAGACAACCCTAGCGCGACGGCCGAGCGTGCGAGCGAGAGAGGTATGCAAAGCGAGGTACATACATGAGTTTACCTTCTGTTATATTTTGTGGTGTAAGTGTTATGTTAATAGGCCCAGCATAATCTACTCCAGTGTGGGTGAAAGCTTTAGCTTCCTGAACACGAGCTGGAGGAAGGCTTGCCATTATAGGCGAAGGATGAGTAGGTGCGACCTTAAAACAAAAATTGCATTTGCGAACACGCTGTCGGATAATGTTGCGAGCAGATACAATCCAATATCTCTGTCTTAATAATGACATTAAAAGATGCGATCCAGTATGACAATTAGATCGATGACAATCATCAATGATGAGATTAATGATGTGATGACTACGAGGCAGCAAAATTGGATGTTGATTTTCAAATGGAATGTCAGCGTTAGTAAGGCGCCCACCAACGCGGAGCAGCCCGTCATTGTCGATAAACAAATCAAGTTTTCTGAGAGATGCGGAAGGCAAGTTACCATTGGATATGTTTTTTTATATCTTCATTGAAATATTGTTTCTGTAGCGTTCGAAGAAGAACGAGTTCAGCAGATTCCAGATGAGGTGCTTCGATTGAAGGTGAGTTAGGTATTTTTTTTATAAAGCGTAAGACATAAACAGTAATGCGTTTTAATTTTTTCCAGGACGAGACCCGGGATGCGAGCTCAAGAAGGGGGTGCGGCGATGTGTCTACATCGGATACAGCAGTTAAAGTAACCGACGGTCTCATTTCAGGTATATCATCAAGATGAGAAGATACAAAGGGCACGATCGGCCAATCGGCGATGGGAGATTGAGCCCATAAGGGGCCATGCCACCATAATGATTGCGCGATTAATTGCGAAGGTAAAAGACCTCGCGAGACACAGTCACTGGGATTCTCAGATCCGTTTATATGAAAAAAGCGGCCAGGTGGCAAATTATCGTGTATTTTATTAACACGGTTGGCGACAAACATTTGCCAACGGTGCGGCGATGAATGAATCCACGACAGAGCGATAGTGGAATCTGAAAAGGCGAATATTTCATTTATAGGGTAGCGATTATCAAATGCGGCGTGAACTCGTTTAGTAAATTCAGAAAGAAGCAATGCGGCACACAATTCGAGCCTAGCGAGCGTTATAGTTTTGAGCGGAGCGACTTTCGACCTTGAACATACTAATTGTATAGAAATGTCACCGTTCGGATGCGTTACATGCAAAAAAATTGCACAGCCATATGCCTTAAGACTGGCATCTCCGAAACCGAGTAAGCGGACAGTGCAACCTGCTGATATGCCCAAGTGGCGCGGTATTTGCAAACTTGATAAAAGGGGCAATTCATTTTTAAATTCAGTGAAGCGGTCAATAATTGGTTGAGGTGGTACTTCATCCCAATCAATTTTAGCGAGCCATAAATCTTGAAGTAAAAGCTTGGCGTAAAGTATAACAGGCGCAACTAAGCCGAGTACATCAAACAAGCGAACAATAGTAGATAAAATCACGCGTTTAGTATTATTAGCGGGAGTTTCGTTAATTGTGAACGTGAAAGTGTCAGTTACAGGTAGCCATTTCAAACCTAGGACCTTTAGTGTGTCGCTATTATCGGTGAATTCAATTGCGGCGCGATGAGACTCAGGCAAATGAGCGAGAAGTTCAGGCGAGTTACTGGCCCATTTTATTAGATCAAATCCACCGGATTTAAACATTGCGATTAGGTCATGAGCTAACTGAATCGCGTCATTTGCGGTGGGAACTGACGAAGTTAAATCGTCCATGTACATTTCGTGAGTGGCGACCTCTGCAGCGCGAGGGAAGCGATCCTGTTCCTCAAGAGCCAATAGTCGGATCGTGCGCATAGCCAGGTACGGACTCGAGCGAAGACCGAATGCGACCGAATTAAATTGGAAAATACGAACAAATTCGTCTTCATTAAATCGGTATAATATTTTTTGATATTTGCGATCATCATCTGCTAAAAGTATGCGAAGGTACATTTGTTGCACGTCAGCAGTGACGGCTATTTCAAATTGACGAAACCTTAATAGCAATGTAAATAAATCAGCCTGCAAGTTAGGTCCAGTCATGAGTAAATCGTTGAGCGAAAAGCCAGTGTCCGTTTTGGCGCTGGCATCCAAAACAATGCGCGTTTTAGTCGTAGTTCTATCGGGACGAATTACAGCGTGATGTGGGATGAAGTAACCCTCACTCAAAGCCACGGATGAGTATGGTATTTCAGATAAATAACCTTTTTTTAAATAGTCAGAAATTACTTCATTATACGCCTCACGAAGTGTAGGCAGCGCGATGAATTTACGCTCAAGTGCAGCTAATCGACGCTGAGCACCAATATGCGAATTACCTAATGTTTTAGGATCCCCTTTAAAAGGCAAAGAAACAATGAAACGGCCAGAAGAATCGCGCGACACTGTCGATAAGAACTTGCGTTCGCACTCGCGGTCGTCCGGACTGACGTCACAGCCACCACTAGTAACCTTCTCAAGCTCCCAAAATTTAGTTAAAGACTGATGCAAATTGTCATTTATTAAAGGACCGAAGGACCAGGCTACATTGCCAGGTTCGACGGAGCTAACCATTTCACCCACAACAATATAGCCAAGAGTAGTTTCGAGCGCGTGAGGGGCAATGACCGGGCCGTCAGCCGGGCGCGATGTCACAGTAGGTATAATCTTACCACCGAGTAATAAATGTGGGAACAACGGTGCGCCGAGAATTGCGTGAATATCGCCAGGTAAATTCCATAAATCATCAGCGAGTGGGATATCCGAAAAGTCGTCGATTATGCTTGCGTTAACAACGCGAGTAGGGAGATAGTCAGTAATATGTTCGACTACCAAGCATTTCACATTATATTGTGCGTCAGAGACGCGAGACTTAATTGTCAGCGAAACAAAACCTAAAACAGAGGTATCGAGCGACCCTACAGTTTTAATAGTCGAATTAATTAGCGGTTGAATATTCAAGTTCAATTGATTACAACATGAAAGCGTTACAATATTATTTTGCGATGCACTGTCAATCAAACATCTGATAATTACGTGTTTACCATTAATAGGTACATAAACTTGCGCGGTAGGTAGTATTGTCGTAGAATTGGTTTTATGTGAGGTTGTCAATACGACGTCCGCCTCGTCCTGATACGCGCCTAAACATGTGGCGGAATTGTCACTGGACTGCGAGTGCAAGCACACAGAGCGTTCCGGCTGCACAGAGGTGGTTACGGGCGGGGCCGCTGACTGCGGAGGCGCCGCGAAAGGTGGTGAATGCGTTGTAATTTGATTTGTATTAATGCGAGTGGATTGCGAAGTAACCGGGGTGTCAAAATGCAACATAGAATGATGTTTTTTATTACAGATTTTACACAAGCTTTGAGAACCGCACTTTGAAGTATTGTGACTTGACCCTAAACAATTAACACACAAATGATTTTGTTTCACAAATTGAAATCTATCTTTGATGCTCATTTTCTTAAACTCGGTGCATTCATAAAGACGAAAATGCTGAACCGATTTACAATAAATGCACGTATTTACTTTAACATTTTCCGATGTGTTGTCATTTGTTATGGCAAAGGTATGAGACACTCTTTTAGTAGTGTTATTATTATTATAGCGCGGTCGCGGTTGTGTCTGTTGAACCGAAAACGAAGATGTTCGTTCTAAGACTTTAATATGGTGGCGGATGAAATTGATAACATCTGAACTCTCCGGTATGTTTTTGTCACGAATAGATGATTCGAATTGTTGCACAGTTTGTAAGTCTAACTTTTTTAATGCGATATGCGTTATGATGAAGTCAGGTAAATCATCGATATTTAATTGTTTTAGCGCGGCAAAAGATGAGTTAAGGTTTTCTATAAAATCATTTAATTGAGATGGCGAACTGTTTGTTAATTTAATGTCCAAAATGTTTTTCAAATACATGGTGCCTAGTGCACGTTTATCTTGATATTTAGTTATTAGAGATTCCCAAATAGTGGGGTAATTGACCTCATTAGGTATTATGCCTGCGAATGTATTGAGCGCCGAGCCACTCAATTTACCTATCAAATATTGCACTCGGTGCGCGTTGGTCAATGCTTTGTTGTTATGCACGTTTGTTTTGAATGATTCGTAAAATAGGGGCCAATTATTAGGATTTCCGTCAAATGAAGGTAATTCGATCGGGGGTAATCTAATTGTATCACTGTTTGCAGATTTTGTTGACGAAGTATGTGCGGTATTTGCCTGACATTCAACAATTGATGTACGCGTTTGTGAAATGTATGAATAAATATCCTCAAAGGATGACCAATCACTAAAATTGGGAACAGCTACGGGATTCAACTCCATCTCTAAAATATTATGCTGATCGCAAAGCGAATTAAATTCATCATACAATTTTGGTAAAGTTGAACATGACGCTAAAAATGCTTGTTGAGACTTAGTTATTTCTTTTGAGATCGAAATATTCTTTGCAACAGTATAGATTTCATTAATGCGAGCGAAAATGGCTTGCTATTTAGCAACGACAAATTTTAATTTTGTAGCGGACGCCATTTTGGACGCCGTTTCAAAGCGAGCGAGTTTGCGTTAGATGAAAAAATATGCGTAGTTTGAGCAAAATGCGATGCGAAACACAGTTATAGATGCGTTAAAATGTATATAACAATATAATATATAGGTATTAAAATACGTAACAAGGATTATAGCGTAAATAAATATAGAACGGGGCTGGTTAAATCCGGCTCTAAGGTACCATAAAAATTGGTGATGCGAGGGGTTTGTTACGTATTTGTTTTAAGAGAAATTGAATAGAGAATGCGATGCGGGAATAGAATAACTGTGTGAGTTGCCGAGGAAGGGGTTTACACGATATATTGGGATTATGTGAGACTCATGCACTGACCTGGTAACAGCGACACCGGGCTCCCTATCCCAGTTCCAGCACTCCTCGTGGCAATCCAATATCAGAGGGCGTCGTTCGAACAGCGAAAAACACTGCACTTCGCACAAAATCACCAAACGATAAAATAAAGTAGTTTTTTGTAGCGGCGTGGATGCGCACGTGAAAAATGGAGTATGGGCAACGGGCAACTGTCTTTTTTCTTTCAAATGTTTGGTAGGCGGCACAACAGTTTACGCCGCGGAGAAATAGATGGCGTTAGACGCCAAGGAACTTTGGCGAATGGTCGGGAAGATGCACGCATGTATACCAACAGTAGAACATGAGAACTCTTTGTTGCCAACATAAGCGCGCAAACACTAGTTGTTATAACGAATTTGCATAGAAGCAATGTAAAAATGAAAATGCATGAGTATTCTCAAAATTATGAACATTGTTATTACACTCGGTTTATTCTTGATGATTGATTACACTGGTCAACAGTGGTTTTGGTGCCAAGGAACTGTATATATTTTTTGATTAAGGACTTTATACTGGTTGCTTTAGTAGCAAATTTGATTTCCTACGTGTGGTTTTCTAGATTTTGACGTGTATAGAAAAATACAAAATTTCACCAAAATCAGCGTTTATTATATTTTGAAGTACTTAAAAACTTTCTTTTCCACGACTTTTGTGAATGAGGTGTAATGGAACTATCACGTTACATCCTCCAGCAGTAATCAGCCATCATATAGCTATCCCATCTGCCTTGGTACCTCTCTTCCAATGGTTTTTAGGTCTTGATAGCATCGCTCTCCCTGTTCTTAGCTATAGCATGCTATAGTGACCCAAGATTCTCTGGGAATTGGTCAAGATGACTGTGGAGGTAGTGTCCTTTGATTTAAATTATTACATCCTGAGTTTTTAGGATGTAATAATTTAAATACAAAATCCCTGCAGCACCGGACGGGCAGCAGCGTCTGCGTGCGAAACCTTATAAAAAACTGCGATCGCCAACCCGCCTGCCAAGCGTGGCGATTAAGGCAAATCCCCCCCATGGAGAGGAACAAAAAAACACGGCCCCTAGTCCCCGGCGGCCCCACTATCCCGGGCCACGGTAGCGGTCACGGTAACGGTGGGGCGAGGGGTGCTAAGAATCACCGGGTACCGACAGGCTACCAACCCCGACGACCTCTGGCCCTGGCAACATTTAACACTCGCACGCTGCGGACTGACGTGAGGCTCGCCGAACTCGAGGAAGAACTGAGCAGGTTGCGGTGGGATATCGTAGGATTATGCGAAGTCCGAAGAGAGGGGGAGGACACCATAATCCTGAAATCCGGAAACCTGCTCTACTTCCGGGAGGGCGACCAGCAGTCCCAGGGTGGTGTCGGGTTTATCGTCCACAAGTCCCTTGTCAACAACGTGGTCCAGATCGAGAGTGTTTCGGCGAGGGTAGCGTACCTTATACTCAGAATCACCAAACGGTATTCGCTGAAGGTCATACAGGTATACGCACCGACCACGGAACACCCCGACGACGAAGTGGAGACTATGTATGAGGATATTTCCAGAGCCATACATAGCTCCCGGTCCCATTTTACCGTTGTGATGGGGGACTTCAACGCGAAGCTGGGTAGACGAAGCGATAATGAGCTGAAAGTGGGGCAATTTGGGTATGGAGAGAGGAACGCACGTGGCCAACTGCTGGCTGGCTTTATGGAGAGGGAGGGCCTCTTTATGATGAACTCCTTCTTCAGGAAGCCAAAACAGCGAAAGTGGACATGGCTGCATCCCAATGGCGCTATAAAAAATGAGATCGACTTCATCTTGTCGACGAAGAAGCATATATTCAATGATGTCTCTGTGATCAACTCGGTCAAAACAGGAAGCGATCACCGAATGGTAAGAGGCACATTGAATATCAGACCCAAGCTCGAGAGGCGTCGACTGATGAAGTCTACGCTCCGCCCAGCGCCCATCCAACTCCAAAACCCCGAAAGCTTTCAGCTCGAGTTGCAAAATCGTTTCGAATGCCTAGGAGACTGCGAAAATGTGGACGAATACAATGACAGGTTCGTGGAAATTGTCCAAACGACTGGGTCTAAGTTCTTTAAAACCCGTCGTCCAAAAGGAACCAAAAAGATCTCTGACCTCACCAATAAACTTATGGAAGAGAGACGAAACTTGGTTCTGCAGTCCTCTGAAGATGCTGCTCAGTATCGGCGTCTTAACAGACAGATCTCCAAGTCTTTGACTCGCGATCTACGCCAATTTAATACAGATCGTATTAAAGAGGCGATTGAGCGTAACAAAGGCTCTAAAGTGTTCGCTAGGGATCTGTCTGTTGGCCAAAGTCAACTGACCAAGCTGAAGACCGAGGATGGCAGAGACATCTCGTCGGGGCCTGAGTTATTGGAAGAGGTTGAGAAGTTCTACGGACAATTATACACGAGTGTACGTACACCTGTCACAAATCTAGCCGAAGACCCAAGAGCTAGACTGACCCGACACTACACCGAAGATATCCCGGACGTCAGCCTGTACGAGATTAGAATGGCTCTCAAACAGCTGAAAAACAACAAGGCACCGGGTGATGATGGAATCACGGCTGAGCTTCTGAAAGCAGGCGGAACGCCGGTACTAAAGGCTCTTCAGAGGCTGTTCGATTCCGTCATACTTGAGGGAAAAACGCCTACGGCATGGCACAGAAGTGTGGTGATACTTTTTTTTTTTTTTTTTCAAAAAAGGCGACAAAACCTTGTTGAAAAATTATAGACCCATCTCACTTCTGAGCCATGTCTACAAGCTGTTTTCGAGAGTCATCACGAATCGTCTCGCACGCAGGCTCGACGACTTCCAGCCTCCCGAACAAGCCGGTTTCCGAAAAGGCTTTAGTACCATAGACCACATAAATACGCTACGGCAGATTATACAGAAGACCGAGGAGTATAATCAGCCACTTTGTCTGGCGTTTGTGGACTATGAAAAAGCCTTCGACTCGATCGAGACCTGGGCAGTGCTACAGTCTCTCCAACGGTGCCAAATTGACTATAGATACATCGAAGCGCTGAAGGGCTTGTACGAAAACGCCACAATGTCGGTCCGCCTCCAGGATCAGAACTCGAAACCTATCCAGTTGCAGCGAGGGGTGAGACAGGGAGATGTCATATCTCCGAAACTGTTCACCACCGCCCTGGAAGATGTTTTCAAGCTTCTGGACTGGAGCGGATTCGGCATAAATATCAACGGCGAGTATATCACACACCTTCGTTTCGCGGACGATATCGTAGTCATGGCTGAGACCGTGGAGGACCTAAACACAATGCTCGATGGCCTCAGTAGAGCCTCTCAACAAGTGGGTCTTAAAATGAACATGGACAAGACAAAAATTATGTCAAATGCCCGTGTTGTACCCACTCCTCTGAAGGTTGGAGACACTACACTCGAACTTGTTGACAATTATGTATACCTGGGACAAACAGTCCAGTTAGGTAGGTCCAACTTCGAGAAAGAGGTTAATCGTCGAATCCAACTCGGCTGGGCAGCGTTCGGGAAGCTTCGCGAAATTCTCACGTCCGAAATACCGCAGTGTCTCAAGACAAAAGTATTTGACCAGTGTGTGTTGCCAGTGATGGTGTATGGCTCTGAGACGTGGTCGCTTACTATGGGCCTCATAAGAAGGCTCAAGGTCACCCAAAGAGCGATGGAGCGTGCTATGCTCGGAGTTTCCCTGCGTGATCGAATCAGAAATGAGGAGATCCGTAGGAGAACCAGAGTGACTGACATAGCCCGCAGAATCGCTAAAATCAAGTGGCAGTGGGCGGGGCACATAGCTCGAAGAGCTGATGGCCGCTGGGGCAGGAAAGTTCTTGAGTGGCGACCACGAGCTGGAAGACGTAGCGTGGGCAGGCCTCCCACTAGGTGGACCGACGATCTGGTAAAGGTCGCGGGAAGTACCTGGATGCAAGCGGCGCAGGACCGGTCTTTGTGGAAATCCTTGGGGGAGGCCTTTGTCCAGCAGTGGACGTCTTTCGGCTGAAACGAACGAACGAACGAACGAACGAGTTTTTAGGGCATGTCTCACAATTTCATAGTAGTTACTAGTCCTGTGATTTCCGAAAAAATTTTTAGTAACTTCAACGAACGAAGTCCACGTAAATCGTTCCAAACGTCCATCAAAGTTAAGAAATCAGTATCTTTTATTAATATTCTTATTTGTGGGCCATTAAAAATTTACTGCTTTAACCGTTTTTTATGCTCAAACCAGGATTTTTTTTTGTTTTTTCCTCACTTGCGGGCACAGCACTGTGCGGGATGTATACCGCATGCCATCAAAACCAGACCGGACAAACTCAGTTATAGTGGCTGAATGTGCCTCAACTCTTGACAAGGAGAGATTCTTGAATGCAGCAAAGAACCACAAGCTCAACTCTTTCAAATTCAAAACAGAGCAATTAAACTCGTCTCACCTGGGCTTCGAAGGGCCAAAGGTGGAAATATACATATCTGAACACCTAACTCCACTTGCATCAAGACTATACTTCCTTGCGCGGGAGTTCCGCAAAACCATGAGTTACGCATACTGCTGGACCGCCAACGGACTCATTTATCTACGCAAGAAACAAGGTGATCCATACATTTTGGTTAGAAGCGAGGCTCAACTACAGCAACTGGAAAAGTGACTATTAAAGTGTGTTATTGTGAGTGCCCATGTTATTACTAGAGTATATGCCAGATTGGTCACAAATATTGTGCTTACAAGTCACTATTGTAAAGATATCGCACTAACTAAATATTCTTTAACAACAACCAATTTTGTTAATATGTTAATTTTATTTAAACTTAAGCTGCATGCCTACACTTACTCAATTCTCAGACGAAAAAATTACCAAAAAGTATACCAGACACTATTACTACCCACCCATCACACAGTTGTTATTTCATGTAATACTTCTAACCAAGTACTATCTAACATTGTTTACCCTCAAAAATGGATAACCTGCAACTACATGATAACATTGACGACTCCTGTAATATTCCCTGTAAACTTATTGATGATCCAAGGTTTCTTGAATCTGAACTTGAAAAATATAATTCTCATCAGCTAAAATTAAATATACTATCATTCAACATTAGAAGCGTGAACAAAAATTTAGACAATTTTTTAATATACATAACTAGGCTAAAAATAAGTGTAGATATTATTATTCTCTCAGAATGTTGGTGTAATGCAGAGTCAGTGCCGCCTTTGATTGAAGGATTTACAATGTCATTTACTCAACGAAGCTTCAATCAAAATGATGGGGTTATCATGTACATCCACAATAGTATAAATGCCACAGTACAAGAACTAGAACTCGATGAAGCTAACTGTCTTGCAGCTAACATAAGTAATATGACCATTTTTGGAATATATCGCCCCTATTGCTTTAAAAATTTAAGCGCTTTTCTAGATTCATTGGATACACTTTTAACAAACACTAAAACTCGAAACATAATACTCACTGGTGATATAAATATTGACACTTTAGACACTGGTAGTAGCAGCGTTAGAGACTATTTAGAGATAATAGGATCCCACGGAATGAATAAAGCCATTAATATCCCGACACACGGCCGCACTTGTTTAGACCATTTTATGTGCAAACTAGTTGCAGATCATCAATCCTTCGTTCTTGAAACAGATATTACTGATCATTATCCTATACTACTGAGTATTTCAAGTTCAGCTAAAATGACAACCAATCCTTGTAACCCGATAGCTAGGACTAAAGTAGACTATGAGGCTCTGAAAAAAGCGATTTCGGATAAAGACTGGAAACCTTTCTTAGCTATCGAAGACCCAAATATTGCCGCCGAAACATTAACTGAAACGCTCCATGATCTGATGGCACAACATACATCAAAGGTTACCTTTACCAAAAGAAAACGTCCTCTAAAGCCTTGGATTACTCCTAGTATCATCAAATGTTTTAAGACCAGAGACAGGATGCACAAACTTGTTAAAAAGTATCCAGGCGATGAAATCATAAAAGATCAATATATAAGATACCGAAATACATGTAATTTGACGGCAAAAAATTTAAAAATTAACTATTATAAAGAAAAATTCTATAAATATCATAAAAACTTAAAAGGTACTTGGGAGACTGTTAAGGAATTATGCAACATAAAAAATGCTCAATCTCATGCTTCCTCTCTGCTCAATCTTACAGCTTCCCCAACATCGTCTCTGAACCTTGTGAACCAATTCTTCACATCAATTGGCGAAAAATTGGCTCACGACATTTTATCTAGGACCGGAACCAGTGAATCACAACTTCTACATAGAATACCACCATCTCAGAAAGCCAACTCTATGAGCTTGACGCCAACAGATTTTAGGGAAATAGACAAAATTATTCTTAATCTAAAAAGCAATAGTGCTCCTGGTATAGACACCATATCCACTACAATTTTAAAGAACTCACATGCCATATTATGCAGCATGATTGCACACCTGTGCAATCTGAGCTTCTCGAAAGGTACATTCCCGGATATATTAAAAAAGGCTGTTGTGATCCCGATCTACAAGGGTGGCGGTGTAGACTCTGTGTCGAATTACAGGCCTATATCATTACTTAGCACTATTAGTAAAATCGTCGAAAAAGCATTTAACATTAGATTAACCAACTTCCTAGAAAGCCAAAACATTTTATCAAGTTCCCAATATGGCTTCCGAGCAGCTAAAAGCACTGAGGATGCAGTGTCCAAACTCTCGGAACTAGTATCACAATCCCTAGATGCTGGCCAAAGATGTGTGGCTATCTTTTTGGACCTAAAGAAAGCATTCGACACCGTTTCGATACCGCTATTATTGTCGAAGCTAGAAAACTTGGGCATACGTGGCCTACCGCTGGAATGGCTCAGAGACTATCTGACAGCCAGAAGTCAAGTGGTGAGGGTGGAGGGTATCTGCAGCTCTAGTTCAGTCATCACCTATGGAATACCACAGGGAAGCACTCTCGGACCTACGCTCTTCTTAGCCTACGTAAATGACTTGTGCAACATAAAAACTGATAATGGTAAGATTCTTGCTTTTGCGGATGATACTGCACTAATATTTAAAGGGGCAACATGGCCGGTGGTTGAAAGGTTTGCAGAAAAAGGTCTTAGAACGGTGATAAAGTGGTTGGACGGTAACTTATTAACCATAAATATACCTAAAACAAAATATATTTGCTTTAGAATATCCGGTGCTACGAATCCACCTACCAACTTCACTATTAAGGCCCACTCTTCCGTTTGTGGCTCGGACGTTGACTGTGATTGTGCTCCCCTACTGCAAACAGACAACCATAAGTACCTAGGAATAATAGTAGACAAGAACCTAAACTGGCGTCCACAAATTACAGCATTGAGCAAACGAATTCGGAAACTTCTGCCTATTTTTAGGAATCTTCGAGATTCTGCAGATCTGAAACTTATTAAAAATATATATCTCGCTCTTTGTCAATCACTGTTGACGTACTGTGTCACGGTGTGGGGTGGGGCCGCACCCTGCCATCTCTTGGAGTTGGAACGAGCCCAACGATCAGTTATTAAAGTTATGACCCATAAGCCCAGAAAATATTACACTGAAAAACTTTTTGCGGAGACTCAACTTTTAACGGTCCGACAATTGTACATATTTAACTCTGTACTCCGCCACCACCCAAATATAGACCTAGCCCAGCTACCTCAAGGTAAAAGACGGGTTCGAACTCCAGTTCCAACTATAAACACTGTGTTTGGTAGGCGTCAATTATTCTACATGGGCCCGTACTTATATAGATATTTCAATGATCAAAACCAAATTGTTCAATTAAATAAAGAACGACTCAAAACTACAATGAAAAACATTTTGCTAGCACTTAATTATACCCAAACAGAGAATATCTTTAAAATTAAATAATTTGCAGACCATTAAACTCATATCTATTCATAAAATAAAATTATACAAATAGGCATTTACTAGCTTTTGCCCGCGGCTACACCCGCGTGAAATTTATTTTGTCACAGATCGTCATAAATTGTAGTCTATACCTATGTTATACTTGGTTATGAAAATAATACTGTAAAGCTTCATCGAAATCCGTTCAGTAGTTTTTGCGAGAAAGAGTGACAAGCATGTAGACATCCAGACAGTCGCACACATACACACACACGCACGAATAAACCTCACTTATACCTACTTGTAATTCAATAGTGTACTTAAGATTAAGTTTCATTTTTATAGTAATAACACCTCTATTCTGTAATACCTACTTATTCACGCAATATTGCAATAGTTATTGTATTGTAAACACAGCTCCGCCATTAATTTTAGATTAAGCCAACAGCTCATAACTCGTACCACAAGCAATACTTTTTTACTCGGGCGAAGTAGCTGCTGCCATACATGTGTAAGTTTTTGCATACTACCCGCATAATATTTTTAATACTTTTGATAATGTTTCTGTACGGGCGGGAGGCAGTGGTTATAAGGCACCGCTCCCGTGCCCGGGATATGCGGTCAGGAAGGGAACTAACTCCCTAGTGAGCCTAGAGTCCCTATTCCCTAAGACACTAAGTCCCTAGAGCCCTAGCCCTGCCTAACAATAGATACTTAGACATAATAAGGGTTGATAGGAAGGAAGCTGTGCCCAGGTCGCCCAGGGCAGCAGCGTTAGGACGGCAGGTAGGCGGCGGGGACCCGCTGCCAGCCCGGCAGACTCACCGGACTGATCATAGCGACGGCTAAGGGTGTCTTGGCCGCAGCGGGGGGAAATGAGACACAACGACGGACGGTTGATATCTGATTTATTGGTATTAACTATTGCTATTTATACATAAGTTATTGTTTGTACACATTGAAACGTATTTGTTAGTGTGCCGTCGGTGTAGAGTGCCGACGGTGCACGCTGAGGGTTCATGGGTCGCCCGGCGGTCGATGCTGACGGTGCAGCAGGATGTACGATCGTGCTCGTACATATTGGCACCTCGCAGAAGAAGAAGGAGCGGAGGATGCTGCACGTGGCTGCCCTGCTGCCCGATGACCGAAGACCTTGGCTGCCGGTGACTCCATGAGTGGTTGATGACCCAGGTGGTGGACCTCTGGTTGGCTGTCCACTTGGTGTCCACCTGGCTGGTTGATTGACCAGGCAGCTCGCGGGCCTGGCTCCTGGTGATGCCAGGATGCTCGCGGGCCTGGCGCTGGTGAGGCCTGGCACTGGTGTGGCCAAGGCTGCTGATGTGGCCTGGCATTGGTGTTGCCTAGGCTGATGGTGGGCCTGGCGCTGGTGTGGCCAGGCTGGTATGGTCAGGCTGATGGTGGGCCTGGCGCTGGTGTGGCCAGGCTGATGGTGAGGCTGATGGTGGGCCTGGCGCTGGTGTGGCCAGGCTGGTATGGTCAGGCTGATGGTGGGCCTGGCGCTGGTGTGGCCAGGCTGATGGTGAGCCTGGCGCTGGTGTGGCCAGGCTGGTATGGTCAGGCTGATGGTGGGCCTGGCGCTGGTGTGGCCAGGCTGGTATGGTCAGGCTGATGGTGGGCCTGGCGCTGGTGTGGCCAGGCTGGTGTGGTCAGGCTGATGGTGGGCCTGGCGCTGGTGTGGCCAGGCTGATGGTGGGCCTGGCGCTGGTGTGGCCAGGCTGGTGTGGTCAGGCTGATGGTGGGCCTGGCGCTGGTGTGGCCAGGCTGATGGTGGGCCTGGCGCTGGTGTGGCCAGGCTGGTGTGGTCAGGCTGATGGTGGGCCTGGCGCTGGTGTGGCCAGGCTGATGGTGGGCCTGGCGCTGGTGTGGCCAGGCTGATGGTGAGCCTGGCACTGGTGTGGCCAGGCTGGTGTGGTCAGGCTGATGGTAGGCCTGGCGCTGGTGTGGCCAGGTTGATGTGGTCAGGCTGATGGTGGGCCTGGCACTGGTGTGGCCAGGCTGATGGTAGGCCTGGCGCTGGTGTGGCCAGGCTGGTATGATCAGGCTGATGGTGGTCCTGGCGCTGGTGTGGCCAGGCTGATGTCCCAGTGGTTGGTCGATTATCCAGGCTGCTTGTCTACTGGCTGTTGTCCTCTTCGTTGGTGCCCTCTTGGCTTATGTTGCGCTGCACAGCATCTGCGACTTCTCGGTTACCGGTGAGACCCACTTCCGGGAGGCCGGTAACTGATCCGCTGCTGTCAGATTGGTGATGTTCTGATGATGGTGGTAGTTGCTCAACTTGGTAGTAGATGATGGTAGTTGTCGTTGATGATGGTAGTTGTCGTTGGTAGGAAAATTTGGAATTAGGATGGTAGTGAAGGACAACAGTATTGGTGGTTATGGTTGTATAATTTCCCCCGCCTAACTAATATTGGTAACCTAAACTGCCTAATAATGATAATATTATTTACTTGAAAACGCAATACAAAAATGTTATGTTATTTTACTTGGTATAAAGTCAATGGACTGCGAAATGCTTAGTTGCAGAAAGGTGAAACTATGCGAGAATCGCTAAATGGTAGTAATGCGCTCGCAATGTAGCAAAGTATGGTAATGTGAAAAATGAAGATTTTGTGGCAATACACAAGCCACAGTGATAAATAAATAAAACAATAGTTAGTTGTAGCCTCTTGCTTACTACAACTTGGTAAAAATGGTCGTTTTGAGATCTGTAGCTTCTGGTTACTACTTGGTCGATCTTATTTCTTGGTTTGTAGCGTCTTGATTGCTACTGGTTTGGTAATGGTCGTAGGTTATGTAGACTGGTACGCTACATAACTTGATAATGGTAAAGTTGTTAGCTTCTTGGTCGCTAACTTAAATGGTAATGGTTAATAATTATGCAGTCTGGTTCGCCGCATAACTTGATAATGGTAGAGTCGATAGCTTCTTGGTTTGCTATCTTAAATGGTAATGGTAATAAATTATGTAGACTGGTTCGCTACATAAAATAATGGTAAAATTGATAGCATCTTGGTTTGCTACCATTTGATAATGAATAATGATAATGAAGACCGTGCTCAGTAAAAATGTTAATTCACGAGTTGGTCATTTTTGCTACATTGCTCGCTAAAAGTTATGAATGGTAATTTACATTACGTAACAATAAATAATGGTAGTGAAATAAATTAATTTCCAATTGATTAGGTATTGGAAGACCAAAATAAGGTCATTGTTTGGTTAATGTTGAATATTAATAATGGTAAATGGTCGAAGAGTTTAAGCAATCGAGAAAATATGGAGTGGTTGTAAGGCACCCCATCCCGATGCTGAAATGGTTTAAGGATGAAAGACCGACTGTAGGGTCTGGTGGTCGCTGATGAACCATCCGGCTCGAAGATGTACGGGCGGGAGGCAGTGGTTGTAAGGCACCGCTCCCGTGCCCGGGATATGAGGTCAGGAAGGGAACTAACTCCTTAGTGAGCCTAGAGTCCCTATTCCCTAAGACACTAAGTCCCTAGAGCCCTAGCCCTGCCTAACAATAGATACTTAGACATAATAAGGGTTGATAGGAAGGAAGCTGTGCCCAGGTCGCTCAGGGCAGCAGCGTTAGGACGGCAGGTAGGCGGCGGGGACCCGCTGCCAGCCCGGCAGACTCACCGGACTGATCATAGCGACGGCTAAGGGTGTCTTGGCCGCAGCGGGGGGAAATGAGACACAACGACGGACGGTTGATATCTGATTTATTGGTATTAACTATTGCTATTTATACATAAGTTATTGTTTGTACACATTGA
This sequence comes from Ostrinia nubilalis, assembly GCF_963855985.1. Taxonomy (NCBI): domain Eukaryota; kingdom Metazoa; phylum Arthropoda; class Insecta; order Lepidoptera; family Crambidae; genus Ostrinia; species Ostrinia nubilalis. The sequence continues at coordinate 9,988,229 of NC_087118.1, read as the reverse complement.
AACGTATTTGTAAGTGTGCCGTCGGTGTAGAGTGCCGACGGTGCACGCTGAGGGTTCATGGGTCGCCCGGCGGTCGATGCTGACGGTGCAGCAGGATGTACGATCGTGCTCGTACATATTGGCACCTCGCAGAAGAAGAAGGAGCGGAGGATGCTGCACGTGGCTGCCCTGCTGCCCGATGACCGAAGACCTTGGCTGCCGGTGACTCCATGAGTGGTTGATGACCCAGGTGGTGGACCTCTGGTTGGCTGTCCACTTGGTGTCCACCTGGCTGGTTGATTGACCAGGCAGCTCGCGGGCCTGGCTCCTGGTGATGCCAGGATGCATACAATACCAATAAATCAGATATCAACCGTCCGTCGTTGTGTCTCATTTCCCCCCGCTGCGGCCAAGACACCCTTAGCCGTCGCTATGATCAGTCCGGTGAGTCTGCCGGGCTGGCAGCGGGTCCCCGCCGCCTACCTGCCGTCCTAACGCTGCTGCCCTGGGCGACCTGGGCACAGCTTCCTTCCTATCAACCCTTATTATGTCTAAGTATCTATTGTTAGGCAGGGCTAGGGCTATATATATATATATATATATATATATATATATATCCATAGGTCGCTGGTTCAAATCCGGCTCGAAGATGTACGGGCGGGAGGCAGTGGTTATAAGGCACCGCTCCCGTGCCCGGGATATGCGGTCAGGAAGGGAACTAACTCCCTAGTGAGCCTAGAGTCCCTATTCCCTAAGACACTAAGTCCCTAGAGCCCTAGCCCTGCCTAACAATAGATACTTAGACATAATAAGGGTTGATAGGAAGGAAGCTGTGCCCAGGTCGCCCAGGGCAGCAGCGTTAGGACGGCAGGTAGGCGGCGGGGACCCGCTGCCAGCCCGGCAGACTCACCGGACTGATCATAGCGACGGCTAAGGGTGTCTTGGCCGCAGCGGGGGGAAATGAGACACAACGACGGACGGTTGATATCTGATTTATTGGTATTAACTATTGCTATTTATACATAAGTTATTGTTTGTACACATTGAAACGTATTTGTTAGTGTGCCGTCGGTGTAGAGTGCCGACGGTGCACGCTGAGGGTTCATGGGTCGCCCGGCGGTCGATGCTGACGGTGCAGCAGGATGTACGATCGTGCTCGTACAGTTTCGAAATTTTGTTTTTTTCCTACCTTAAAAAATTTTCATACTGTTATAATTGTTATTTTCTTAAATGTTAATATAATCTATTTATAACATAGACCATTGTATGGGGTGGAGGGTTGGTAACCTGAGACACAGGAATCTTCCTAGTTCAGGTATCAACCCACCAACATTCTTACTTTGTTTTTCCTGATTGTTTGTTACATAATATTATCTGTTATGTTGGTGAGAAATAAACATTACTTTACTTTACTTTACTTTACTTTACTTTTTCCACTCTGAACTTCATGTTATGGCTTCTTTGACCATTGAAACATTGCCTCAGTGTTCACAGCAGATTATACAAACAATTTCGGGTATCCACGGCTTGAATACAACCACAATTTCCGACTTAAAGTAAGAAAAATAAGCACTTTTTATTAAAATTTTGTCTAAATTTTTGAAATTCTTAACTGTGTACACATCACAAATGTAACAAATTACATTTGGATCGTTGAGGCAACTTCTTGGCAATGCAGACATGATATTAAAATAAATTTCGTTATAAAAATATACCGATAACATTACAAACTGTGCAACCAAAGTACCGATTAAAGCTAAAATTTAAAACTGAGGGTAGATCAAAAACTACACGTAGGAAAAAAAAAAGAAAAATATTTTTATTATTACTAATACACACCTAATAATAAACTATCAACAGAATCTCGGCACCATTTTAATTTTGATTTTTTGTTGACCAGTGTTATAGTATGGTGTAGTTCAACAATATTATTGATTCAATTAAATTTTTATCAGTTGTCGCTCTCAGAAAACTGATAGGTTTTTATGAGCAGTACCTATCTAAAGTTTGTGTGCAAGTACTAAACTTTCCGATTTCTTTCTTTTTAATTTTGATTTGATTTGATTTTAATTAAATTTTGGTTTTGATTGAATTTAAATTTTAATTAAATTTTGATTTTGTTTAAAGTTTGATTTTGATTAAATTTTAAATTTTGATTTTATTTTAAATTTTGATTTTTGATTAAATTTAAATTTTATTTAAATTTGAATTTTGATATTTTTTTAAATTAGAGTATGTTTTAATTTGATTTTATGGACTGATCGTGTCTGAATTATTTTTAATGATAACATTCCACACGGTTAGTGACGCCTTATACAACCTATGTAAGTAATGTGTTATCTTTATGTACGAGTACTTACATTATGCAATAAGATTATTTAATTTGTTTTGATTTGAGGTAATGACCGATGTGATTTTAAAATCATTAGTCAGTTGTTCATTGCTATCGAGTGATGCTGAAATGTTACGTCCCCACAGAACGAGAAATAGTCAGGTTTAGCCGTTGTCGGCGCTAATGAGATTGAAAGAAAGCTAATGAGTTTGAAAACGAATAGTGGCAATAATGATGATATTGTTGTAGTATCTTTTGTAGAAAATTATGGCTGGTTAACATGACTAACGCCCGATTCCCATATTCAATCCTTGTCCAAATCCGGATTACAACTGTCAAATTGAATTCAGTTTTAGATTATATTTCCAAAATTTTCGATGCATTTACACTTTAACATTGTTTAAATAGTCTTATAAACAATATAAAAATGTAAAAACATCAAAAACCGCAGTTATTTTGGCCAAAAACATATTAAAATCTGACAGTTGACAATCCAAATCCCTTTAATTTGGATTAGGATTGAATATAGAAATCCAGCATAAGAGTACTCAGGGCCTTGTCTTGTTGTCGATCGTAGGTCATATTCCTAACCCAGTTTAGCTGGTCGGAGACTGCGCGGCGATGATGAGTAATGAGGTCATGGGTTTGGCAGTTGATTGAATTTGTTTCGATAGCTGCTGATCGGTCGTGAGTACCGATGGTGGGGCCATGAGAGTGCCTTTGTGATCGGCCATGAGATTGCCGTGGTGATCGGTCGTGAGTACCGATGATGAGGCCATGAGAGTGCCTTTGTGATCGGCCATGAGAGTGCCGTTGTGTTCGGTCATCTATACCGATGGTGAGGCCATGAGAGTGCCGTTGTGTTCGGTCATCTATACCGATGGTGAGGCCATGAGAGTGCCTTTGTGATCGGCCATGAGAGTGCCGTGGTGATCGGTCGTGAGTACCGATGATGAGGCCATGGGAGTGCCTTTGTGATCGGCCATGAGAGTGCCGTTGTGATCGGTCATCAATACCGATGGTGAGGCCATGAGAGTGCCTTTGTGTTCGGTCGTGAGTATCGATGGTGATTGGCCGTGAGTGCCATTGTGACTGGCCGTGAGTGCTGGTGGAATCGGATGGTGATTCCGATGGTCGGATGCGTTCCGATAGTGCGTGACAGTGTGTCGCGGGTATTAGTTACGTTAACCTTGGCCTTAGTTTTGGTTGAAATAACTTTAAGATTCTAGTTGAAACTAGATTTGTTCTTGACTGAGTTGAAAACTTTGTAGTTTTGATTTGAATCTGTGGAGACCTGACATTTTACTGACATGCACCTTCCTACTCATAGTGGTATTGTAGGATAGCCGAACGGTACTTTAAGTTACATGAGTGAGGTTGTCATATTACATGACGACTTAAATGCTGATCCACACGAGGACGTGTGAGAGTCAGGATCGCCGTGTCGGCGCGCGGGGCGCAATAAATTAAATAACTTAATGTTCTCACAACACTTTCAATGTGTTAGCTAGTTTATTGCTATGGAATTTTAAGCAGCGCCAAAGCTCTTATGCCAGAGTTAAGTGCGCGCCTGGGAACGAAGGTGACATAAATCTCCATGTTGCCTGACGTAGTTGTGGACCCGTTCAAGTGCAGTATTGATGGATTAATAGCTTTACAAAAACTTCAGGTACAGAGCCCTGGAACGTAGAGATTTTGGGACTCAGTGTTAGAGTCATTGCACATTCGGGTTTTGGACGTGGTGGTGACTGGGCGTGGTTCACAAATTCGTCAATCGCTCCCAATTTGTTAAGTCTAGGCGTCTCTAGCTTTGTTAAAGTAATTCAGTAACTTTGATCTTTCTGTTAAATTTAACTGTGGACAATATTGATTAAATTACGAACCAGTCTTTACATTCTAGTCTAGTAAAGTTAGTCGTTTATAAATCAGTGATTATAATTAGTGTTAGTATCCACTCGCACGTGTTCCCTATACGCCCACATAGGTAGATAGTATGAATTCAATGAGAGACCCTTCTGGTGCCGTCCGAGAGCCCGACGCTCCGACATATACAACGTGTCCCAAAATTCAAGGATAAGCCGGCGCCGCAGGATGGACATAGTCATGACTACTTTAGGAAAAATAAGAAAAAAAATCATCTTAATTATTTTTTAAGTTACACAATAAATTATGAAATTCTTCGAAAATTGACACCCCTTATGATATTTTATATTACCACGACCACAATTTTTCAAATACTTCTGTTTTTTTGTTTGTATCGGCAACCTAAGTAGTGCTGCTACCCACCCCAATTCTCAAAACCCCCAGAATCCTTGCAGTTTTTGCACAAAAGTTAATCAAAATATGATATTTCCTTAAAATTTTGAACGATTTTTACTTTCACTTTTTTTTTTTTTTTTTTTTTTTTTATGTGATAGGAGGCAAACGAGCAGACGGATCACCTGATGGTAAGTGATTACCGTCGCCCATAGACACCCGCAGACCCAGGGGCGTTACAGGTGCGTTGCCGGCCTTTAAGGTAAAGATACGCTCTCCTCTTGAAAGCTTGCAGGTCGTATCCGTCCGGAAACACCGCAGACGACAGTCCATTCCACAGTTTGGTTGTACGGGGCAGGAAGTTTCTAGAGAAACGTACTGTTGTGGACTGCCAACCATCTAAGTGATGGGGGTGGAAGTGCTGTCGGGTAGATCGGTGGCGAAAAGTGGCGGCAGGAATAAGTCCGGATAATTCTTCGGAGCACTCCCCGTGATACATGCGATAGAAGATGCACAGTGAGGATACATCTCTACGCAGCGCCAACTTTATTTTAAACTTTTTAGTTGTTTCTCAATTTCATGACCCAAGTGCCCGGGAAGACAAATCCAACGAACCCAAAGTCGTTAAGCTTCCGCTGTTTCGTTTAGGAGTTCATATGGCCAGCTCCTGGCCACCTGTTAAACTTCATTATCAGGACCCTGGATATCATCTAGCACTAAAGTGCTCGAAAAGACAAATCCAACGAACCTAAACTACATGCAATTCCGCCGTTTCGTTTAGAAGTTCCTATGGTCACCTCCAGACTCCATCCAGCTCAATGATACCATAATATTGCATTGTCATCGTATTTACATAAGTATACCAAATTTCAGCTCAATTGGTTGAGGAGAACTGGTTTTAAATTCAGTTACAAGTTTTACCCCATACTAACTAACAAGCGAAGTGCTTGAAAAAATGGTACGCAAATCTTTTTTGCGACTAGTTTTCGTACATTATTATACCATTTTGGAGTCTTGGATAGTTGCGTCAACTTTATAAAAAACTTGCCGCAGTAGTGTTCATACTTTTTTTTTACAAAACGACGAGTCAAAGTGGAGTGAAAGTAAAAATCGTTCAAAATTTTAAAGAAATATCATATTTTGATTAACTTTTGTGTAAAAACTGCAAGGATTCTGGGGGTTTTAAGAATTGGGGTGGACAGCAGCACTACTTAGGTTGCCGATACAAACAAAAAAACAGAAGCATTTGAAAAATTGTGGCTGTGGTAATGTAAAATATCATAAGGGGTGTCAATTTTCGACGAATTTCATTATTTATTGTGTAACTTAAAAAATAATTGAGATAGTTTTTTTTTCTTATTTTTCCTAAAGTAGTCATAACTATGTCCACCCTGTGGCGCCGGCTTATCGTTGAATTTTGGGACACGTTGTATATATAGATAATGGCAAGAGGAGAACACAGTTCCTCAGAGCAATATCGAACAAATTTGGGTGGAATATCATCTGGACCAGGGCCTTTACGCGTGTCAAGTTGTTTAATTTTTGTGTCTATATCTTCCGCGGTAATTTCAATATTATGCAAAGAGAAATTAGGCACATCAGGCATGTCCACCAATACAGCAGACTGAGTGCACAAGTCATAAACTGACCCAAAATATTCCGAAAAGAGTTCACAAATGCCTTGACCATCCGAACATGTTTTATTATTGAATGTCATTTGGTTAGGAATAGTAACACCACACTTTTTATCGTTCACATAACGCCAGAATGCACTAGGATTTTCGGGTAGAGACTTCTCGGTTGTTGATAGATAGGTCCTGTAGCAGTCGAGTATGAGCGATTTGCATCTGCTCCGAAGCAGTGAAAAAGTGTCGTAATCTCGAGGATTGGAGTATTTTTTGTAGCGTTTATGAAACTTGTTCTTTTCCTTAATACAACGAATCAATGCTGAACTATACCACGAGGGATATTTATAAGAAGAGTTTCTTTTGTACGGAGTATGTTTTGAAATAATTTCATTTATTTTATTGTAAAAAATGTCAACACATGCATTAATATCAGCAGATGACAGAAGCGTTTCCCAATTGATATCGCACAACTCAGATCTAACCATAACATAATCACATTTTTCGAAATTGTATCGTTTCCTGTTTTGGGGTTTCAGTGGCTTATCCACTATAACTCCAGTTATGTTTATGACATACGCTAGATGATGGCAATCCGGAGGACACAGAGGTTCAGATTCAACAACGGCAATGGCGCACGCGGGCAGGGTAGAAAAAACTAAATCTAGGTAACGATTATTGCCATTAGGAATTAAATTAAATTGAGAAATGTTATAATCAGAACACTTCACAGTTTTAATTTATTTATTACTCAGACATACATTTTACACTTTTACTAAATAACCATTTATTGGTTCGCGATAATAAAATCGTACAGTAGCTCTTGATGTTGCCTGTTACAGCTCACGAAATAGACTGCCCGCTTTCCTGACCAACTACTATGCAAGAAGCGTGCGTTTCACAATTCCAAGTTATTCAAAGTATTGAGACTTCCGGTAAAAATATTAACAAGCCACTTCCGTTTAAGAAAATAATTAAGTACAATTTCCGGCGAGATTAATTCTACAATATTTCTACCATGCAATAAAAATGAGTCTTACAATTAATATAATTCTAATAATTTATGTGATTTCCGAAAAAACATTAATAAGTCACTTCCGTTATTAAATACAATTTCCGTTGAGAATATTACTACGGTACTTATGCTACATCCGGTTTAAAATAAAATACAAAAATCAATATTACAATGTGCAATAAAATTATGTATATTCTTAGTTTCCAGTAAAAATAAAAATAAAATTACTTGATAAATAATTAATCACAACACTCGGCCATCGACTAACGTGCTTTCTCTGGAGCACGTAATAATCACAACACTAAAGGTAAGGAAGGTGAGATTATACTAAAACACATAAATTATATTCTACGTAATGAGATGTGAAGTCGAGAGCGCATCGAGGTTTTGAGAAAAAACAAATACAATAATTTAAGTTTTACCGATGTGCCGTCGTCCTCACATAACAGTTATTGCAGTAAGTATACAAATCATTTATATAGAAAAAGTAAAAATCAAATCAGATACGTTTCAAAACTATAAACTCAAACTAATATAATATTGTCCTTTTAGTTTTACTATTAACATTTATGATTAATTTGTATAAATAATCAAATCTCACAAAATACATTTTTAACTATACACCTATAATTATTTTTCAGATTCATCAGAGACACTGTTATCAGAATCCGACGAGCTGGATTCAGAACCAGAAGATTTGTCTAACTTTAACGCTTGAAAATGGATCCAAGGTCTCATCCTATCTGCAGCGACAACAGATTCATAGCGTTTACTATTAAAGCCCGGTACATTAACAATTTGATAACGGTCGTTACCCAGACATTTAGATATTTTGTATGGACCGATAAATTTTGGCATTAGTTTTTTACTCTTGCCATCATTATAAAAGTTTGTTTTAGTAATTTTTACTAAATCACCTACGGAATATATAGCAGCCGGGGACCTCTTTGAGTCATGGGATTCTTTCTGCCGTTTTTGGCTTGCATCTATATTAATCGATGCTTTACGTCTAATCATGTCAATATTTGCAGAAGGCATATTATCGTTATGTTCCTGATCAGAACCAAAACTTAAGCCTGACAAATCATTTGCACCCGTAGGGGAAGGAGTGTGATTAGTTGCAGCCCCTTCTAAGCTTGCTTTAAAAGGTTCGTTACTGTTAGAAGTTAATGGGTTGATATCAACTGAATGAGAATTATCATCATCAAGAACTGTGTTATTTATAGCCCCAGCTATACTCGTTTCGGAAAGCTCACTGTCGTTAGAAGTTAATGGAACTGTTAGTACGTTATCCGAAGTATTATTCAATTTCAAACCAAATAGCAATTCTGCGGCACAATGTTTTGTAGTAGCGTTTATCGTATTATTAATGCCCCATTGTACCTTACCCAGTTGCTCGTCCCAGATACGCTCGTCTTTGCCAGAGTTTTGAGTTGATAAAGATGTCAGTATAGTTTGGTTAAACCGTTCAGCTTGACCATTTGCCCTGGGACAAGCAACTGCGTTGAGCACGTGTTTTATACCATTACTACTGCAAAAGTTTTTGAACTGTCCAGATGTAAATGCGGTACCTCGATCCGAAATAATTCTAGTTGGTACACCAAAATCATTAAACAAGTGAATTAAAACTTTTACGACGTTTTTAGTTTTAGTGTCCTTGACCGGCCTTGCAAAAAGATATTTTGTGAAAGCGTCTACTATCGTCAAAATATAACAATTTCCAGATTTGCTTCTAACAAAGGGACCTAAATGGTCCAAATGCAAAGTATGGAATGGCTTATCTATCTTGGGAATCGGATAGAGAAAACCTTTACGTGTCTTACTAGAATTGTCTTTATTAAAAGCACATTCGATACAGGCAGCTACGTACTTTTTGACAAAACGCCTTAATTTTGGAAACCAATATTTACTTTGAATCCGTTCGAGAGTTTTAGCATAACCGAAATGACCTATGTCATCATGGTTGGACCTGCATATCTGCCATCTTGCATTTTTTGGAACTACTAGTTTAAGGTCCTCACCGATCTTTCTGTACAACGAATGATTTTTTATGGTATAATTCTTTTTAATTTCTGCACTCTCCTCGTCTGTGTTAGGTTTTAGAATTCTAATAATGCGTTGCAGTTCAGGATCAGCAATTTGTAATGTCAGAATCCAATCACCTGTATTTATATTCATGGTCTTTACAGAGAAAGAGTCAACATCAGGTGTCGGGTTTCTGCTAAGAGCATCAACGTGACTCATACGACAGCCAGGGCAATATTCAATATTAAAATCAAATTCGCTGATCTGAAGCCACCAACGTGCTATCCGTGGTATCAAGTCCCGTTTGGTAAGCGTAGTTCTAAGGGCGTTACAATCAGTGTACACAGAAAATTTGAGCCCCAAAAGATATGGGCGAAATTTCTTTAATGAGCAAACTACGGCCAAAGTCTCCAATTCGTAAGAATGCAGGAATTTTTCTTCAGCCGTAGTTTGTCTACTGAAATACGCCACTGGCTTAAGAACTCGCGGACTTGTTTGCCATTGCATGAGAATGCCACCTAATCCTAAGGAACTGGCATCTGTGTGCAATTCTGTTTCTAAATTTGGATCATAAAGAGCCAACAAGGGACGCTCAATGAGCCGAGATCTTAATGATGCGAAAGAGTCGTTTTGATCTGCAGTCCACTGCCAGTGGACATCCTTTTTTAGCAAATAAGTAAGAGGCCTAGCTATCTCCCCGAATCCCTTTACAAATCTCCTAAAATAGCTAGCCAGACCTAAGAACTGTCGAAGCTCGTGAGTATTGGTTGGAATAGGGAAATCTCTAACAGCTGCTATTTTTCTTTCGGAAGGTTTTATACCATCAGCCGAAACCTCATAGCCTAAATATTCTATCTCTCTGTCAAAAAACCGACACTTCGACAATTTGAGAGTAAGGCCTGCGTCCTGAATCAATTTTAAAACTTCTTCCAGCTTTTGAAAACCTTGATCAATAGTGGTTGAAGGTATGAGAAGGTCATCCATATAGGCAAGAACCGAATCAAATCTACGCTGTCCCAATAGTCTATTTATCATCTTTTGGAATACCGCTGGCGCGTTTGCCAATCCAAACGGCATACGTTTGAATTCGTAGTGGCCATCTGGAGTGACAAACGCGGTTAAGTGGCGACACTCATCTGCCATAGGGATTTGATAGTAGCCGGAGGCTAAATCCAGTGTAATGAAGAATTCATTACCACTTAAATTAGAAATTTGGTCGTCGATTAATGGCAGTGGATATTTATCTTTGATTGTTTTATTATTCAGAGCCCGATAGTCTACACATAATCGAGACTCGCCATTTTTCTTTTTAACTATTAATATTGGACTTGCGTAGTTGGACTCAGACTCTTGGACTATACCATTATTCATCAGATCATCAACCAAATCCCTAACCTTTTGTCGTTCATGATGGGATAGCCGGTACGGTCTATAAACTATAGGAGTTTTATCGTTTAGTTCTATGTTCATTTTTACATTTTTAGCGCAACCTAACTCACCAAGATTTTGAGCGAAACAAGACCTGTATTTTGTTAGAAGATTATGCAATCTTTTGACTATGGCCTGATCAACTCCACGCCCTACTTGTATATCAGACATGTCTAGAACTGGTAACTCATTGGATTCAATTTTACTGTTTATAGCAAATGTTTTGGTCTCTATTATAGGGTTAACTCGAGCAATCAACGTGCCTTCTTTAAATACCAAAGGGGCTGTAGTTAATGAGGTCACAAAAATGAAGGAATTCGCTTCGTTAATTTTGTAACACCCCTGATGGAGGTGGTACTCTTGATTGGGTCTCATTCTTGTACTACCATCGAAAAAGACATCCCCTGAGAACTGTTCTGTACAGTACACTTAACTAAACCTCCTTTCAAAATAGTAGTATCACTTTTAACGTAAAGTTTGAGAGTGGAACTATCAGCTGGTCTCTCGGGAGACTGATGGTAGAAAAATAATGTCTCATTATCTTTCTTTACCATAACTGAGGGCAATTCTGTAAAATTTTGCCCTATTAATAAGGTTGCAGGCAGATAGACATCGTCAACAGCCAAAACATTCAGTTTAGTCTCTACTTCGTCTATCCTAACTTCTATAGTTGACTGGAATTCTGGTTTAATAACAGAATTACCAAATCCCCTTATAACTGGCAAATTATCATTTTCTCGTGTCAGTTTGAGTGATTTAGCAATCGAACATTTTATGAGGCTACAGTCGCTCCCGAAATCAATAAATGCGGATAAGGATTTACCATTTACACAAATGTTTTTAAAATATTTACTATTTATATCTACTGGCACGCTAGGAGCAGGTTCAGCTGGTTGTGGCGTAATAAAACTTGGTGGATGAAGTTTCACATTCTCATTAGGTGCATTTTCCGTAGTATTATATAAGTCTGAGGCGATAGAAGTTATTTTCAAAACCTTTTTGTCACCAGATTGTTCCTTTTGACTAGTGGGGTTAATCGAAGACCTCTTCTTACAAGAGGTCTTCGATAGCAACTGTCATTATTGTGCCCTATTCTACCGCATTTACTACATTTGATTATGGCTTTTGTGCAATTATTGTATGTATGTCCCCGCTCTTGACAGTTAAAGCATAATATTGTGTCCTGACCTTTATTTGTTGAAAAACTTTTATTTTGATTATTCGAATTATTACGAAATTCGCGCCTTCTAAAGGAATTGTTGTTGGATGGAGGATTACGTAAGTTATCTCTTGTCTGGGTGTGCTGCTGGGAAGCTAAGTAATTTAACAATTCTTCCGGTTCATTACATTTGAGAGCTTGTGCCCCGTTACGTACAGAAACATCAGTGATTCCGTAAATAATACAGTCAACTGCCTTGCGGCCACTAATTTCGCATCTACTCAGCAATGTAAACTTATCGTAATAATAGTCTCTAAGAGATTCGTCAGAACGCGACTTGCGACTCAGCATTTCCTCTAACAACTTTCCAAAATTTTCTTCATTAGGAAAAGCCTTTTTCAATTTTATTTGCCATTCTTGCCATGAGAAGTTGAGCGATGGAAGAGATTCGTACCACTTTTTTGCCAACCCGGCTAATTTTTACCCGACTACGGCAAAGCCAAAGGAGGGTTATGATTTTGACAGGCTATGTATGTATGTATGTATGTATGTATGTATGTATGTATGTTCATCTGTTCCCTCGTAACTTCTAAACTAGTTATCAGAATTTGACAAATGACATATCATTAGAAGCGTCTTAATTGTCCGCTGGTTATAGGCTTTAAGGGGTTTCACAAAATCTAATGTGGCGCCCTCTAGCGGACAAAACATACAGAGTAAAAAAATAAAGTTAATATAAATATACCGTGTTTGGTATCATTTGAAAGGGCTTTACTTGTACATTTTGAATATATATATATTACTAGCATTTGCTTGTGACTTTACCTGTATTCATGGGCTGATTGCATATAATTCACATCTTTTCGTTCATTGCTTCTTTACTACTTATTAGTTCATCAATTTAACTTTTGTTAATATTATGCGCCACAAATACACTTTAACACCAAAATGGTACAAATAATAAATAAAAAGTAAAAAAACTAAAACCCAACTACGACAAAAAACGACGCTAAAAAAGTATAAAACAAGATTTTCAGAATACTGAACTGAACAAAGTTGCTAATGTAGTTGCATAGTAATTTTCATGTTTGGAAAACCGCAGTCACACGTTGTCAAAGTGCTACGGTAGGTAGGTATATGTAACGTGTGACTACATTAGCAACTTTGTTCAGTTCAGTATTCTGAAAATCTTGTTTTATACTTTTTTAGCGTCGTTTTTTGTCGTAGTTGGGTTTTAGTTTTTTTACTTTTTGTAAAGAATAATGAATAGTTTGTTTTTCATCCCAATTATAAATAACTGCGCATTCATTTACTTTTCTTAACCATCGCTCAACACCTTGTGACCTATTATTTGGATCGAACTCTGGTACAACATTAGTAGTATTGATATTCTTACTTGTACCCTCTTGTAGCGCTGTTATTATCTTCAGCAGGTCGCCAGCTGTCACCCCTTCAGACGAACGCTTGACTTTGGCAGGCAGCACAGGAGATGGGGATTCACTTGATCTTCTACGGCGACGCCGACTGTGGCTGTGCTCTGGCGTAGATGCTTCGGCGCGGTCAACTGGAATTCGTTTTATTTTTTTAAAGCACTTCATATCCTTTTACAGTTATATTCTATATTGGTAATAAATTCGTGATAATTCAACAATTCTTTCTATTTTAATTCTCAAGTTACCTAAAGACTGGCCAAAGATTTTTTTTTTTCGTGGCTAGATTACATGAGCCTACCTACATGGCTAGTTCGCACAAGCACATCTACATGATTAATTCTCATAAATACACATGCATGGCTAGGCTTCACTAGCACACCTACATGGCTAAACTTCACTAGCACATCTACATGGCTAGGCTTCACGAGCACACCTACATGACCCGGCTCTACGAGCACACCTACATGGCTCGGCTACACTAGCACACCTACATGGCTAGGCTTCACTAGCACACCTACATGGCTAGGCTTCACGAGCACACCTACATGGCTCGGCTTCACGAGCACACCTACATGGCTCGGCTCTACGAGCACACCTACATGGCTCGGCTCTACGAGCACACCTACATGGCTCGGCTCTACGAGCACACCTACATGGCTCGGCTACACTAGCACACCTACATGGCTAGGCTTCACTAGCACACCTACATGGCTAGGCTTCACGAGCACACCTACATGGCTCGGCTTCACGAGCACACCTACATGGCTCGGCTCTACGAGCACACCTACATGGCTCGGCTCTACGAGCACACCTACATGGCTCGGCTACACTAGCTCACCTACATGGCTAGGCTTCACTAGTTTACTTAACTAGTCCTTAACGCAAATAAATACTGACATACTTAATCGGTCTGTTGTTGTTAAAATTTTATTAAAATTTTATACCCGACCATATACGAGACGCAGTACAGCACACAAGATTCGAACATGCATTGCGTAGTCTTACAGGTATCAGTTTCATTATGTTGGTATCATCAGAGGGTAACCCCATCATATACGAACATAATAGTTTGAATACAAATGTGCTTCGTATTATGTCCGTTCCGCCGGAGAATAGCCCCGACCATATACGAGACACAATACAGCACACAAGATTCGAACATGCACTTTGTAGTCTTACAACAGGTATCACTTTCATTATGTTGGTATCATCAGAGGGTAACCCCATCATATACGAACATAATAGTTTGAATACAAATGTGCTTCGTATTATGTCCGTTCCGCCGGAGAATAGCCCCGACCATATACGAGACACAATACAGCACACAAGATTCGAACATGCACTTTGTAGTCTTACAACAGGTATCAATTTCATTATGTTGGTATCATCAGAGGGTAACCCCATCATATACGAACATAATAGTTTGAATACAAATGTGCTTCGTATTATGTCCGTTCCGCCGGAGAATAGCCCCAACCATATACGAGACACAATACAGCACATAAGATTCGAACCTGCACTTCAAAATCAAAGTAGTTAAATATTTGTTTCTAAATAATATGCTATCATATTTTGTCCAAAAATAATAATTTTAATACTTACAGTTTCTTTCTGCCATTCTCCGTGGGTCTTAGCACTTCTGACTTGTTATAATCAGAACACTTCACAGTTTTAATTTATTTATTACTCAGACATACATTTTACACTTTTACTAAATAACCATTTATTGGTTCGCGATAATAAAATCGTACAGTAGCTCTTGATGTTGCCTGTTACAGCTCACGAAATAGACTGCCCGCTTTCCTGACCAACTACTATGCAAGAAGCGTGCGTTTCACAATTCCAAGTTATTCAAAGTATTGAGACTTCCGGTAAAAATATTAACAAGCCACTTCCGTTTAAGAAAATAATTAAGTACAATTTCCGGCGAGATTAATTCTACAATATTTCTACCATGCAATAAAAATGAGTCTTACAATTAATATAATTCTAATAATTTATGTGATTTCCGAAAAAATATTAATAAGTCACTTCCGTTATTAAATACAATTTCCGTTGAGAATATTACTACGGTACTTATGCTACATCCGGTTTAAAATAAAATACAAAAATCAATATTACAATGTGCAATAAAATTATGTATATTCTTAGTTTCCAGTAAAAATAAAAATAAAATTACTTGATAAATAATTAATCACAACAGAAAGATTACAAGTGTTCATTGTTTCTAGGAGCAAACGCGCTTTGTGGTCTCGAGAGTTAGATGCCGAGAGTGATGTTGGTACGTCAAGTCTTTCCCAGGTCACATTTACGGTGTTAAAATCTCCCAGTATGAAAAAGTTATCGCCAGGCGCTGAGTCAAGAACAACCCTCTGGCAGTTACTGTGGAACGCACTGATATCGTCATATGGCAGGTCAGGTGGCAAATAGCAAAGACATACATGTAAAGAAGCCTCACCCAATTTATCTGAAAAAATCGTAAGCCAAATGTCCTCGACCCTGCTCTCCCAAGAGAATTGACGGGCACAATTAATATTGTTCTTTATTGCAAGAAGAACGCCGCCCCCACTCTGCTTTACCGAACAAGAGCTCTCGCGGTCCCTACGAAAAACACTGTATCTATTATCTATATGTCATAGTCAAAGGTCGATATGCAGTCTCTTCGCGGAATGACTGGTCTATCCTAGGTTTGACCAAGGCCTTCAGGCAAACCCCGAAGTAAATTCTTATTTCGGCCTTTGACTAAGTCAAACCTAGAAGTGCCTAAACGGTTCAGTCAAACGTCGAAACTAAAATAATCTGTTTCGGGCTTTGCCTAGTCAATCCTAGAAACGACTGACAGACTCGGTCAAAAGTAGACGGCAAATAGAAAACCAGCCATGTGTGAGTCGGATTCGCTCACGAAGGGTTCCGTGCGACTCTTTTGTTGTATGGGAGCACCCTTAAATAAAATAAAATAAATAAATAAATAAATATCCTTGGACATTTTACACTGCGCTTCTAGTCCCAAACTAAGCAAAGCTTGTACTATGGGTACTAGACAACGGATATAAACATACTTATATACTTTTTTTTTGTAAATACATACATATTATACATAGAAAACACCCAGTCCAATACAAACAAATATGTTCATGCACACAAATGTAAATATTTATTTTATTTTAATTTTATGATTTATTTTTAAAATGCAACTAAAATTATGTGAATATTTCAAGGGTTCACCTGTTTACGTTTTAATTAATATCAAGTAAAAAACTGCAACAAGTCACGTTTGCTGTATGGGAGCCCCCTCAGATCATAGAAAGAGAATAGATATGAAGTCGCGCGTAACTACAACGAGAACCAGTGTCCCCACATTTCCCCCACCACAGCTCCCACACACACATTCAACTGTGTAAAAACAAAGCGACTGAGAGTCTACGACAACATGTGCAACCGGCTTAAAAGTGCTGTGATTGGCCAGAAGGCGTGCCTTATGGCCAATCAATGGCCGCGTGACGTGACGCACACTTTGAAAACTAGTGAGAGAACAAATTTAAAATGGAGGCGACAAGATATCGATACTTTAACTCGCTAGGGGCAAGGCTCGAAACTGGTTTCACAAAATGCTTATGTATGAAAACCTTTTTATTATTATACGTTATTATTAACTACTATAACGCTTTAAATTTTAAATTTAAATTTACTTTTTAATTATGGCGATCTGCGTACCGCATATGTTTATCAAAAATAATGCCTATATTAGGCTTTCAACTAGCTCTTATAGTAATTACATAGTTGACAGTTACTAATTTAAGTTAATGTATTATTATAAAATTTATTCTCTAATAAATAAAGAAAGAGGCTTCTACTGTTATTTTATTTTTTTGTAAAATCTTATAATCGCAAGTAACACATCATTTTTTTATTTAAAATTACAAAATAGAAAATTATAATTTACTTCTATTTATCGATAATAGGAAACCGCATTAGAACACGAGCACGGCACTATGTTACGACCGGCACATGCGGCCGTACTGTGTATTTTCACACGACAGTGGATATCGGAAGAAATCAAATACATTGCGCAGTAGTTGAGCATGACAAGTGGTTGCTAACTAAATCGTCAATGTACAAGTGTGTTAGAATTTTTATCACCACTGATTTCGATATCGCAGTAACTGTTACGGCACTGAATTCGTTCGTAAAAATGTTTAGTTTTTTTTATTTATAAGCTAAATACCAATGGATTTGCAATACTTACATGTAGTAAATGACTCCATTGTTCCTGTAGTTCTTCGTTTCACTTGTTTTATTGCACGTAACGTCGCATTATCCAAAATATCGGAGAACATTTCCTTAGTACGACTGAATCGCGACTAACCTAGCTACGCGGCCGATGTTCGTTTCTGGGCATATCGCGGAGACACGCGCCACGCCCCCGTTTCACATCTATTCCCTTCTATGATCTGAGGGAGCCCCCCTTAAATATTTAAGTATTTTATTGAATTATTTATTTTTTAAGTGAATGATTCATGAGATACGAGCCTGGTGACAGACAGCATTTAGCGAAGTCATATTAATAGGGTCTAAACTCTTTATCCTTTAAGGTAACAGAACCCTAAAAATTAGTAATTGAAGGGTACAGGGACAAAACAAGGAATGTCCCTAAAATTCAAAAGTATATTTAAGTTGGCAATATTTTAGATTTCAGGCGTATTTTTATTTGAAATTATACACAAAGCGTAAAAACAAGTAATAGACATACGTATTCCTATTAGTAGTTTATAATTTTAAGTGACACATAAGAATGTTTTAAACTTTAAACAATTTAAAAAATGTTCATTAACGTAACTTTTTGTTTTTGTGACATTTCTTGTTTTGCCCCTGTACCCTTCAATAAATCAAGATCGATCTAGAAACACTGTCTACTAACGTCAGTATAGTTCCAAAATACTGAACTGTCCTATCGATGACATTGACAGTGGGGCGCCACCGTCAATACCGAATCGCTGGTTCCCATTTTTGCCATGTTGGAAACCATATAGTTGAACGATGGTAGCGCCCCCCTGTCATTGAGTTTGGTGGGACAGTTCAGCATGGGTCATCTATACTGTATACGTTTAGTTACTCGTACCTTCAGCTAAAGAGATAGCTGCGCGTGCGCGTGAAAACCGACCGTCGTAACGCCTATGCAATAAGTTCGAGATCAGAATTAAGTGTAGTTTAGTTTAAAGTCTTAATTGAGGTTTGACTAGTCAAACCCCGATTTCATTAAATTGAGTTTCGACCTTTGCCTGACCAAATTAGTTACTCCTAGGTTTGACTAACATTATTTAGACAAAGGCCGAAATGTTTGGGCTTTGACTAAGACTTCTAGTCAGACCTGAGGATTGACTAGTCAAACCTAGGAGTGCCGGAACTTCGAGGTTTGACTATAACATATACACAAAACCAACATGCCCAAACAAAAACCACCAAATTTTGAATTCATGCGAAATGAGTATAAAAAAAGCAAAAATAAATAAATAATGCACGTGTATAGGCGTGTCAGCGTGATTTTAATTGATTTTAAAATATATTTATGTCATAGTCAAAGGTCGATATGCAGTCTCTTCGCGGAATGACTGGTCTATCCTAGGTTTGACCAAGGCCTTCAGGCAAACCCCGAAGTAAATTCTTATATCGGCCTTTGACTAAGTCAAACCTAGAAGTGCCTAAACGGGTCAGTCAAACATCGAAACTAAAATAACCTGTATCGGGCTTTGCCTAGTCAATCCTAGAAACGACTGACAGACTCGGTCAAAAGTAGACGGCAAATAGAAAACCGGCCAAGTGCGAGTTGGATTCGCTCACGAAGGGTTCCGTGCGACTCTGATGTTGTATGAAAGCCCCTCTTAAATAATTATTTTATTTTAATTTTATGATTTATTTTTAAAATAGATTTATGCAACTAAATACGAGTATATGTGAATATTTCAAGGGTTACCTGTTTACGTTTTAATATCAAGTAGAAAACTGCAATAAGTCACGTTTGCTGTATGGGAGCCCCCCTTAAATATTTAATTGAATCGTTTATTTTTAAAGTAATTATTTATTTATTTTATATTTATTATTTTTAATGATTCATGAGATACGAGCCTGGTGACAGACAACATTTAGCGAAGTCATAATAATAGGGTCTAAACTCTTTATCCTTTAAGGTAACAGAACCCTAAAAATTACTAATTAATCAAGATCGATCTAGAAACACTGACAAACAACCTCAGTATTGTATAAGTTTAGTTACTCGTACCTTCACCTAAAGAGATGAAAACCGACCGTCGTAAAGCCTATGCAATAAGTTCGAGATCAGAATTAAGTATAGTTTAGTTTGGTTTGACTAGTCAAACCCCGATTTCATTAAATTGAGTTTCGACCTTTGCCTGACCAAATTAGTTACTCCTAGGTTTGACTAACATTATTTAGTCAAAGGCCGAAATGTTTGGGCTTTGACTAAGACTTCTAGTCAGACCTGAGGATTGACTAGTCAAACCTAGGAGTGCCGGAACTTCGAGGTTTGACTATAACATATATGAGTTATGCGTGTGTGGTGGTGTGAGTGGAGATAGTGAAGTATCAGGGGAATCGGCTATGTTAAATATCATCTCTACACTGTAGGGGTGGATCGGTATAGCGTCGTCACTTGGAGTATAAATCCATTTACATTGGTGTTTGATTTTAGAATAGGAGCTTTCTCGGTCAACCAAATTGAAGAAGAGATGTTATGATATCGCTGAAGGGCGAACTGAAGGATAGACGTGGACGACTGTTAGGGGGACACTAGGGTGGTCCTTATTCCTACGAAAAAAAAATTTTTTCTTATATTTTGCGGGGCACCACGTAATTTGAATATACAGTGTGTCCGGGCATGTAGTGATCAAACTTTAAGGGCGTAATCTAAAGACAATTTTATCGACGAAAATACTTCAAATTTGGGGCTTGACCCATTTATCGCAAAATTACAAGGATTTAAGTTTTTAATTTTTAGTTTTCACCTCTTCCTTCAAAAACAAGTGAAAGCGTGGGTAGCTTAACATTAAAAAGCAAATATTTTATATCATGCGAAAGCCAATAAAATTATGTATTAGTAGAAGTAGAAAACAGACACAAGTTTCATACATTTTATGGGAGTAAGAATGGATTTAATTAGAAAAATACATTACTTTTTTCACTTCTTTTTCAGTTATTTTCCAACACAAGAAAAACCAGGTCGTTAAAGTATGTTTTATTTGCATTGTATTCTTAGTGTTTGAGCTATTCTACAAAACGAATGTAAATTTATTAGTCTACGTCTATTAGTTTCGACGCAATTGTTGAACAAAGATACCCCTTCCCAGCCGGCTCCATAGCGCTGCTAACATGCGAAAATGCACTGCCTGAAAGAATCACACAACCTATTCCGACGCACTATGGAAGCGGCTGGGAAAGGGTATCTTTGTTCAACAATTACGTCGAAACTAATAGACGTAGACTAATAAATTTACACTCGTTTTGTAGAATAGCTCAAATACTAAAAATACAATGCAAAAAAAACATACTTTAACGACCTGGTTTTTCTTGTATTGGAAAATAACTGAAAAAGAAGTGAAAAAAGTCATGTATTTTTCTAATTAAATCCATTCTTACTTCCATAAAATGTATGAAACTTGTGTCTGTTTTCTACTTCTACTAATACATATTTTTATTGGCTATCGCATGATATATAATATTTGCTCATTAATGTTAAGCTACCCACGCTTTCGCTTGTTTTTGAAAGAAGAGGTGAAAACTGAAAATTAAAAACTTAAATCCTTGTAATTTTGCGATAAATTGGTCAAGCCCCAAATTTGAAGTACTTTTATCGATAAAATTGTCCCTAGATTTCGCCCTTAAAGTTTGATCACTACAAGCCCGGACACACTATACCATATAAAAGTCTTTCATTATTATTTTTATAATTTTTAAAAGACATTTAGGGGTCGCTACCAAGGTTTGAATTTTAAGTAAAAACACAAAATCTGTATTTGTTAGATTCATTTATTTTTAACCAAAGCCAAATAAAAATATTACAAAATTATTGTTGTTGCTATGAACTAAGATATTATGTACAATGTACATATTTGAATCAATTATTTTTAAGATATAGGAGTTGACTTGTTAGTATCTCGACGCGTCGGTACCATGGTCGGTACAGAAGAGGGGTTGAGGGGAGAAGGGGACAAGAAGCGATTGTCTATTCTATCTATGCGATGTTCATTTGCACGTAAAATGTGATATAAACACTTAAATAAAACATTTATGAAATCATGATTTAAGATCTTCAAAGCTTTTGTAAATATTTTGACAGCTGGTAGCGACCTCTAAATCTTAACCAAAAAAAAAAACAAAAAAAGCTAATTTCATATTTAGAGGTATATAAT
The DNA here is from genome assembly GCF_963855985.1 of Ostrinia nubilalis. Classification (NCBI taxonomy): domain Eukaryota; kingdom Metazoa; phylum Arthropoda; class Insecta; order Lepidoptera; family Crambidae; genus Ostrinia; species Ostrinia nubilalis. The sequence continues at coordinate 9,966,554 of NC_087118.1, read as the reverse complement.
CGAATGAGAAAGTGCCCCGGGGATAATTCAAAAGTCGAAAAATAAGGACCACTCTAGGGGACACGCCAGCCTGTGGGCTGATGTTGCTGATGCTGTGGGAAAAACCGGCGGACGTCTTGGGGAAGGTAACGACATCGAAGCGAAGAGTGTGGAGTTCGACAGCCGCATAGCTGCGGGCGTGAAGTTGAGGGGGAAGAGACCGGAGAGAAGATGCAGGGGTGACGAATCAAGGTAAGGTTAATAACCGCTTGATAATGTCCCACTTGTGCCAATTGAATGCCTCAGCGTCGACGGAATGTCAGGAAGTCTAGGTACAAGTACGAGTATGCCAATATAACAAACATATGCATGGTTCCGGAGGCAATGAGCAATGGGTGTGTTGATTTTTTGTTAGTTATATGCCGTTTTAAGCGTAACTGAACGGAATTGTTCTTACCAGCATATTATGGATATCGTATAATTGTCATTTTGTAAAAGTAAGCTTCAACCAAACCAACGCGTGCAAATCACCATCGCCGACGCGATCATAGGCGAATGACAGGTCGCACGACCAGTCATTGACCTATGATCGCGCCGGCGATGCAATCTGCACGCGTTGGTTTGGTTGAAGCTGAAATAATGTACAGGGGTAGCCTTTTTTTTCGCATTACTTGAATAAGCAATGCACGCTGCGTCGTAGGTTACACTGAAGAACATAGGTACTTTTATAGATATATAAAGTGCTTTAAACGGTTATGTAGAGAGTAGGCTTTCGAGGGAGCACATATAATATTTGAACCCATGCAATGACCGGGACGTAATGAATATGTCCGTTTGTTTCTTGCTATCTAAACCGCGGTTTTCCGATTTTTTTTATATTGTATATAAAAAAATACAGTTGGCTTTAGGGATGGCCAAGGGGCCACTCCCGCCGCAACTTGACCTATTTTTAATACAATATTGCATAAATTAATATCATAAATTAGTAATAGAACATTATGACAATAAAGTGATCCCCTCCATTGTCAAGATTATCTTCAGTCTGAATTGTTGTTTTTATTAAATTAAAAAGAAAGATCTTGAATTTGTCATTCTCACTAAAATTTCTCTAAAATATGATCGAGTGAAGCGATGGCTGGCTCATTCGTCATGTCTGTGAACAGGCGCTGCCTTCGGGGACTGGTCAAACCAAGTTGTCCAGATTTTAACGCTTTTAATTTTGAACGAGGTGATGTTATAGTAATACTTTGCCACAGTTCCCATAGATAGTCAAAAATATTTTTGGCTACTTTAGTGTCAAAACGTCACATTATTGGTAATAAAACATTACACGATTGGAAGGGATCCTCTTCAATCTTATTGTGTTTAAGTTTTTTCAGTCTGAATTATTACTATCATTAGAATATAAAAAACGATATCTTGGATTTGTCATTCTCACTAAAATGTCTCTGGGGTGGTGGCGTGGTGAGGCGGGTCGTTACATTCTCTAAAATATGATCGAGTGAAGCGATGGCTGGCTCATCCGTCATGTCTGTGAACAGGCACTGCCTTCGGGGACTGGTCAAACCAAGTTGTCCAGATTTTTACGCTTTTAATTTTGGATGGGGTGATGTTATAGCATTACTTTGCCACAGTTCCCATAGATAGTCAAAAATATTTTTGGTTACTTTAGTGTCAAAACAGTCACATTATTGGTAATAAAACATTACACGATTGGAAGGGATCCTCTTCAATCTTATTGTGTTTAAGTTTTTTTAGGCTGAATTATTACTATCATTAGAATATAAAAAACGATATCTTGGATTTGTCATTCTCACTAAAATGTCTCTGGGGTGGTGGCGTGGTGAGGCGGGTCGTTACATTCTCTAAAATATGATCGAGTGAAGCGATGGCTGGCTCATCCGTCATGTCTGTGAACAGGCGCTGCCTTCGGGGACTGGTCAAACCAAGTTGTCCAGATTTTTACGCTTTTAATTTTGGATGGGGTGATGTTATAGCATTACTTTGCCACAGTTCCCATAGATAGTCAAAAATATTTTTGGTTACTTTAGTGTCAAAACAGTCACATTATTGGTAAAAACACATTACACGATTGAAAGGGATCCTCTTCAATCTTATTGTGTTTAAGTTTTTTCAGTCTGAATTATTACTATCATTAGAATATGAAAAAAGATATCTTGGATTTGTCATTCTCACTAAAATGTCTCTGGGGTGGTGGCGTGGTGAGGCGGGTCGTTACATTCTCTAAAATATGATCGAGTGAAGCGATGGCTGGCTCATCCGTCATGTCTGTGAACAGGCGCTGCCTTCGGGGACTGGTCAAACCAAGTTGTCCAGATTTTTACGCTTTTAATTTTGGATGGGGTGATGTTATAGCATTACTTTGCCACAGTTCCCATAGATAGTCAAAAATATTTTTGGTTACTTTAGTGTCAAAACAGTCACATTATTGGTAATAAAACATTACACGATTGGAAGGGATCCTCTTCAATCTTATTGTGTTTAAGTTTTTTCAGTCTGAATTATTACTATCATTAGAATATGAAAAAAGATATCTTGGATTTGTCATTCTCACTAAAATGTCTCTGGGGTGGTGGCGTGGTGAGGCGGGTCGTTACATTCTCTAAAATATGATCGAGTGAAGCGATGGCTGGCTCATCCGTCATGTCTGTGAACAGGCGCTGCCTTCGGGGACTGGTCAAACCAAGTTGTCCAGATTTTTACGCTTTTAATTTTGGATGGGGTGATGTTATAGCATTACTTTGCCACAGTTCCCATAGATAGTCAAAAATATTTTTGGTTACTTTAGTGTCAAAACAGTCACATTATTGGTAATAAAACATTACACGATTGGAAGGGATCCTCTTCAATGTTATTGTGTTTAAGTTTTTTCAGTCTGAATTATTTCTATCATTAGAATATGAAAAAAGATATCTTGGATTTGTCATTCTCACTAAAATGTCTCTGGGGTGGTGGCGTGGTGAGGCGGGTCGTTACGTTCTCTAAAATATGATTGAGTGAAGCGATGGCTGGCTCATCCGTCATGTCTGTGAACAGGCGCTGCCTTCGGGGACTGGTCAAACCAAGTTGTCCAGATTTTTACGCTTTTAATTTCGAATGGGGTAATGTTATACTATTACTTTGCCACAGATCCCATAGATAGTCAAAAATATTTTTGGTTATTTTATTAGTGTCAAAACAGTCACATTATTGGTAATAAAACATTACACGATTGAAAGGGATCCTCTTCAATGTTATTGTGTTTAAGTTTTTTCAGTCTGAATTATCACTATCATCAGAATAAAAAGAAAGATATCTTGGATTTGTCATTCTCACTAAAATGTCTCTGGGGTGGTGGCATGGTTAACTAATGTTAGTAATTTACCAGTATAATTTAAGTTAATGCAGTGTAATAAATAGGTAAAGGTGCGGCGGGGCTGGCGCTCGGGCCCCTATGCCGCCTTTTTTTTACAATTAGAAATAAACATTTCATAAACTTGTTTGTTACGATTTAATAGTAATCGCGTCGGTATCCTTCCGTTTGGCCAAATTACTTTTCGCCAAATTTCACTTCGCAAACAACTTATCGCCAATGTTTCATTTCCCAAATAAACTTTTAGCAACTGTTACTTTTCGCACCACCTTTGCTGAAGGTACTTTTCCAGACATCTCGAAGGTAGGTAGACTATTGGTCCTCCCGAAGGGAAACGGTAAGCCTCTCTCTGACCCGAAGGCCTATAGGCCTATTACTCTTTTGCCAATCCTGGGTAAGATCCTGGAGCGCGTCATCATCTCCTGCGCTCCCTGCTTGCACCGACATATATCTGACGCTCAGCACGGTTTCACCCGTGGCCGGTCTACGGTCACGGCGCTCAAGTTCATTAACTCGATCACCGAGAACAGTACTGCGTCATAAGTGCAGCTGATCTTCCTGGACATCTCCGGTGCTTTTGACAACGCGTGGTGGCCGATGATTTTGTTGAAGGCCAAACAGACCGGAGCTCCACCTAATATCTTCAGGTCATTGGTTAGTTACTTTACAGACCGGCGTGTGGGCCTCTATGTAGGGGCTCAAACGTCGTGGAAGCGCAGTACCATGGGATGTCCTTAGGGATCAATGTTGGGCCCGACACTTTGGAACCTCCTGCTCAACGACCTCCTGCTGCTGCCGTGTCCTGAGTGGGTACACGTAATAGCGTACGCAGACGATGTGACGATCGCAATCGAGGCTACGTCGCGTTCTGAGATCTAGCGCAAGGCCGCGTCCATTTTGGGAGCTATGTCCGATTGGGGCACCCGCAACAGACTCGGTTTCTCCCCTGGAAAGTCTCTCAGTATTAAGGGTAGATTCAAGCGCTCTCCCGTAATTAAACTCGGCGGCGTCTCCATTGCGAAAGTCACACAGGCGACAGTGCTTGGTGTGACCCTCGACGAGGCTAGGTCCTATGTGCCGCATGCGAGATTGATTGATTTACAAGCTGCCAATGGTTTTGGCAAGACGTCATGGGGCGTGAGATACCCCGCCCTAAGTGTGCTGTACGCAGGCATTTATGTGGCCACGATGACATACGCTGCGGCCGTATGGTACCGATGCTCGTCGATTTTTGTGATGAGAAAGGTGGTTGGAGGGAGTACTCAGCGACCGGCGCTCATTTTACTCACGAAGGCTTACAGGTCGTGCAGCACGGCAGCGTTACCTGTGCTTGCCGGCGTGTTGCCCGCCGACCTGGAAGTCTCTCGTGCAGGACGACTTGCGGAGGAGGGAATCCAACTGGCCCCCAGGGAGCGCCGGGAATTGAAGCGCACCATTAGAGAGGATGCCGTGGCCTTTTGGCAGGAGCGGTGGGATGCGATAATTCATTTGGTCAAATTATCATTTGGCAAAATTTTACTTGGTCAAGTTTTTTTAAGACAAATTCTTGTATAGCAAATGTTTTTTGCCAAATATCCAAATAATTTGATTGATCAAATTAACACTTCATATACTTACCCACAAATAAAAGCATAAGGCACATGATCATGGTTTTCTTAACACTAGAAGTGCCGAAGATTACGACCCCCCTAAAAGCGCCGCTGGGTCAATTTTATCCCAGCATATATTTTGTAACATTTTTTAGTTTCAGGCATGAATAATAAGGTTAAAACTATTTGTAGTATCCTAAAAAAAAGGTTTATCTATGTAGTTAAATAAATATGTACGTATTTCTTTAAATATAAATGTATTCAATTTTAATTTTGAATTATTAAAAGTCAGATATTTTTGGTTTCATTTAAAAATAGTCACATATTACGTGGTGTTATACTGTATTAAAATAATGAAATTACTACTTTAACTAGTCATTATTATTTTTAAAGGATAAATAGATATCTTACAAATAATAGTGCACATTTTGCACAAAGTTTTTTTGTATGGTTTTTTGTCTCTCTGGTGTACTATGTGTTTAGGAATTTTTATAGGTATGGTTATTTTTCTGTTATCTGTACACAAACAGTGAAGTTTTTTACCAATTACAATGAAAAGTATGTACGTTTAATTTTCAAAATTTTATAAGTCACACATTTTAAAAATGTATCAAATCATACAATGTATGAACTGGCTTATGTCTAGAAGTTACCTTCCTACTAATATTATAAATGTAAAAGTTAATAAATATTAATGAATTGAAGGATGGATGGACTGATGAATGGATAGGAAGGATGAATGGGTGGATATATGCCTGGAACTTGAACTAAGTGAGTATGGATTCATGGTTAGATCGATGGATGTTTTTTCACTCTTTTATGCAAAAAATACTAAGCCGATCTTAATAAAACTTTGCAGTTTTATTGCTAATACTTCAGAATAACATAATATAGGCTATAATTTAGAATAATATTCAGTTATTCGGTCAAAAAGCAACGATAAGTGTCAAGAAATTAGGTCTTTCTATGATAAACTTAATTTCTCACGGGTGAAGTCACAGGCAAAAACTAGTACAATATATTTACATTTCTGCATTGTCACGAGTCACCTAAACTCTCCTCACCTCTCCACTTTCGTATCTCCTCGAAACAAGGACTCTTCGTCGAATTATTGTGGCAAATACCAGGGTGGGACAAAAATGACCCAGTGGCGCTTCTAGGTAAAACCGATTTTTAAAAATTTTCTATTAATGTTATATTATCAAAAACATTAAAAAATGATATAATTCAATAAATCAGTAAAAGTCAAAAAGTTTCATGGACTTTCGTTGAAAAATAAAAAAGTTAGAGACGATCAAACTCGCGAGTGGGACAAAAATGGGACGGCGGCCTTTCTAGTGTTAAACAATAATTTTAATAATAAAATTGTATGTTTGCAAAAAGTAGGTATTGCAGAAAATAGTGGGTTAGGTTAGGTTAGAACAGTGACCATTAACGCGCGAAGGCGAGCGAAGCGTGCCGCGGTAGCGGCCGCCGAGCGCCAGAATCACCTCTTGTTAATGAATATTTCGATAAAAATAATGAAATAAGTTGTTTGCGATGTGATAATTTGGGAAACGTTTTTGGCCAAACATTAGTAATCCAATCACGTCATATTATTAGTTACTGCACGCTATGGCTGTAGAAGATTTAAACAAGATTTTTGGCGAGAAAATCAATTTTCGCAGGACATATCCGGTTAAATATCCGTGTTGTAGTTAAAGCTAGAACTAACTCTGACATTAAACTGTTAATAATTAAAATCCTAAACACTTCTTAACGTATTTTGTTGCATGGAGTATTCAGTTTTTTTATGAATACTGGGTTTTAATCAATATTTAACGAATACATAATAGTCCAAAACCAAATGATATTGTAATGATTTTAGAATTCATATTGTATTTTATACGATTATTGGTTACTTTTAAATAGTTATTGTAACAATTTTAGTATTTGTATTGTATTTTAGAAGAACCCAAAAACCCATTATTAAATTAAAATACTTTATTTGATTACTTCCTGGGCATTTTGCAGACATTAGAATGATTTTAGAATTTATTTTGTGTTACATCCAAATATTTCATATTTATTATTTAATTTAATGATTTTAGATTTTTATTGTATACATTCTAGTATTTTAAATAATTCAAAAACAGCTTATTATGAAATAAGTATTGCATTTGACTAGTTCCGGGGCATGCCGTCGATAAGTCGTTTTGAACTGGTCGACTTTCACTGATGGAAGGGGAAGTTACCTTATCGCTGGCATGCCGCTTCAAGGCTAGATGCGCCTTGGACTATGACTCAGTACAACGAGGCTAGACGCGCCTCCAGTTTAATAGGCTAGATGCGCCTTAGACTATGACTTTGACCATGACTAAGACTTAGTATAACAAGGCTAGATGCGCCTTTGACTATGACTAAGTATAACAAGGCTAGATGCGCCTTTGACTATGACTAAGTATAACAAGGCTAGATGCGCCTTTGACTATGACTCAGTACAACGAGGCTAGACGCGCCTCCAGTTTAATAGGCTAGTTGCGCCTTAGACTATGACTATGACTTAGACCATGACTAAGACTTAGTATAACAAGGCTAGATGCGCCTTTGACTATGACTAAGTATAACAAGGCTAGATGCGCCTTTGACTATGACTAAGTATAACAAGGCTAGATGCGCCTTTGACTATGACTCAGTACAACGAGGCTAGATGCGCCTTTGACTATGACTCAGTACAACGAGGCTAGACGCGCCTCCAGTTTAATAGGCTAGATGCGCCTTAGACTATGACTATGACTTTGACCATGACTAAGACTTAGTATAACAAGGCTAGATGCGCCTTTGACTATGACTAAGTATAACAAGGCTAGATGCGCCTTTGACTATGACTAAGTATAACAAGGCTAGATGCGCCTTTGACTATGACTAAGTATTACAAGGCTAGATGCGCCTTTGACTATGACTCAGTACAACGAGGCTAGATGCGCCTTTGACTATTACTCAGTACAACGAGGCTAGACGCGCCTCCAGTTTAATAGGCTAGATGCGCCTTAGACTATGACTATGACTTTGACCATGACTAAGACTTAGTATAACGAGGCTAGACGCGCCTCCAGTTTACCAGGCTAGATGCGCCTTTGACTATGACTAAGTATAACAAGGCTAGATGCACCTTAGACTATGACTATGACCATGACTGACTTAGTATATCGAGGCTAGACGCGCCTCCAGGTTATAAGGCTAGATGCGCCTTAGACTATGGCTATGACTTAGTATAACGAGGCTAGACGTGCCTCCAGTTTATCAGGCTAGATGCCCCATTGACTATGACTAAGTATGAGACATGTAGAGGCTCCTTATGAGCAAAATATTTGACGATTTGTAAGTGCTATTAATTAGTCTACTAAACAAATAAAGATATTTTGACTTTGGCTTTGGCTTTGACTTTGACTTTGACTATAACTATGACTATGACTATGAACTATGACTATGACTATGACTTAGTATAACGAGGCTAGACACTCCTCCAGTTTATCAGGCTAGATGCGCTTTTGAATATGACTAAATATAACGAGGCTAGACGCGCCTCCAGTTTATTAGGCTAGATGTGCCTTGGACTATGACTGTGACTTAGTATAACGAGGCTAGACGTGCCTCCAGTTTCATCAGGCTACATGCGCCTTGGACTATGACTAAGTATGACGAGGCTAGACGCGCCTCCAGTTTATCAGGCTAGATGCGCCTTAAGGGCCCCATTGTTTAGGATAGTCTCTAGAATGAAAAGCCTTCTATTACTGATATAACAAGCAAGCCGTCCAGTTGTCACATGAGTTGTGTGTGAAGGTCGCACTGAATAAAATACAAGTATAAATACAAAATCTTTATTTGAGATGCATATTATGTATAATAGAAACATGTCACAATGATATTTTACTACACTTTGCTCAGGGAGCATAATAAGTATATAATTATTCGAACAAAAGATTTTTTAGATTTAAATTTTTGAGATTTGGATTTTTGGAAAAGAAATAAATCAAAGTTTTGCTTAATGAACATAGCTTCCATATTATGATGTTGAGTTGATGCTGGTCAGACACAGTTTATTTCGTCGAGTACTTTATTTCACAGTTGAGTACAACGAAGACTGAAGATGGAGCCCGTATACCACCAGGGACACCCGTCAGCTGACGATGAAATAAGCGTGCTAAGCGGACGAAGTTGTCGTCGTCGTCCAGTAAGAAGGCGCCACCACGATCGTCTTCTATGGGGCTAAGGTTGAAGAAAAATACGCAAAGGAACTCATCTTCTTCCAGTTCTACTGAAAGAGCAGTGTCACAGGATGTTCGTAAAATTTCTGATAGACTCTAGTGAAGAAAGTATTTTTTTTTATTATTGGTACTTTTCTTTTTATTGCGCACACATATGGAATATTACGCATACCTACAGTAAATATGGGAATATTAGCTTATGTAGTAAATCTTTAATAGTAATAATTAAAGGTAATAATAAATTATTCGATGATAACGTATAAAGGAACGTTAAAGTAAAAGCGTTAAAAAAAGATATTTTTAAAAATATTTTTACACAAGTAAAGTGAATTTAATTAATGATTCGTTTATTTTAAAATTGTCATCAGTAGTAAATAAATTGGGAAGGCTAGCTCACGACGCCTTTAAAAACGGCGTCGCGATTTAGCCTCCCCAATTTAAATTATTGACATGAAAACATACCTGTTCTTTCAACGACTGATGATAAAACGGTGCACAATTGAAGTATATCACACACGCACACACATACACTTATTATTTCAAAAACTAATGCTTTTATTGTTCGATCACTAATTGTGAGACATTAATAACGTCTTATAACAAAAAGGCTGAACCGATTTTCACCTTGTTAAATAAAAACCAACCAATATGTGTAAATTCCTGTAATCAGTTATAGCATATTTAATAAAATTAACGTTTTATTTGTAAATTTTAATGGATGTTGATTAAATTCGTATTATTAATGCTCTAGTTTACAACCATACCAAAATGGGTACTTATTTCGGGCTGTATCCCGGACTTGCAGGGCACACACTTAAGCATTGAACGAATCAAGCATCCAACTTAAAATAAAACGTTAAAATTATATACTTACAACATGTTTGTGGGTATATAGGTAATGCCTTGTTTACAACCATACCAATAGGGGTACTTATTTCTGGTTGCATCCCGACTTTTAGGGCACCCACTTAGCATTAAAAAATATCACCACAATAAATTAGCACATAAAAATATTCTAAACAACGACTACTGAGACGTAAATTAACTCTGCATGAAAAAGAAAAACAATTCAGCCCCCTACTCAATAAATGATGTTAATATAAAATAAACGATTTAAATAAAAATGTTAATACTAAAAGCAAAGTTTTTGAATATTTCAATTCAACTACACAATCACACACTACTGATCGGAACATTGCTTCAAATGAAAGAAACATGACATCACGGGTTACTTGCTCGTGTACGTTAAGGCGAGGGCACACTGTTTATAGCCAACCATACATAGTTACTTTACTTACGATGATGACAATCCACAACCGCTGTGGTCGATAGGCGTGCACATCGGTTATCAAAGTGTCGACAGCTCTGAGATCACGGGTTTGATTCCCGGACAGAACAATATAGAAAAAGCACTTTACTGTCTCAAGTCTGGATGTTCGTTGTTTCTGATTCCATTACACAAGAAGCGCTTAAAAGCTTCTTATTTGGATTAGAGCAATGTATTGGACGTTTGGTATATTTATTTAATCAGACGAATGTTGCTCGATGCTAAGTGAAACGTATGCTAAACTGGATTATCATCACAGATTATCTACTATATTAACATAGTATACATACGTACAATCTAAAACAAATTAATATTATAAACACCTAAATAACTGAGTGTATGCACAGCTTTATAATCAACTTTGCTTATTTAGCACACACATAGCGTGCGAACCCATTTCTGTCAACTTAACATATCTTATTACACAGTACACTTGCGAGCAATGAATTCACCTATAGACCTCCATGGTCGAGTGGTGTACGCACCGATTTTCATGACATCGCTAGTTCTGAGGTCCCGGGTTCGATTCGTTTACTTTGGGATCAGAACAATGTATGACGTGATGTTGTCCACATTTATTATTATTATTTATTTTATCATTTACCCAAACTTTATATTGGTAACTAAGAATGTTAATGGCGTAAGTCTTTAATTAGATTCTGAGATATTTGTAACGTTATGGAAGTCTGGATACTTTTACCATACATACTGTAAATTATGTTCAGATGGAATTTGAGGTTTTCTAACAAGTGATAAAAGTAGTTAAGAATATGATTGTGGTTATAAAGAATTAAAAAAAATTACGTTCATATTACTAGTTTTAAAATGAATCGTAAATACAGTTATCCATTATTTTGCACTCAAGTGTACCTATGTACAAAACTGTTATGTCAGTTTCTTATTATCGACAAAGGTTTTCATCGCGATTAATACAGGGCGAGTTTGTAAACAGTATCCAAATTTTTTTAATAAGCTCTAAAGATCAATTCAACAATACAACTTTATCTTAATTATTTTTAATCACAGCAGTTTGCGCAAATCAATTTTGAAAATCTAATTCGCGGGTGCCCATAAAGGATAAGGCTTATTTTCGGGCACTATTATGTCTATTAAGCTTCGCAGTTAACTATAAATTACGTAATTTTCTATGAATAAAGTGTGTCCATTTTTAAAACACGCGCAAATGTTATAAATAATTAAATAAATATGAAAAAAAAAAGTGTTTTCTTTATGCAAATTGATTAAGTTACTGATTCTGAGTCGCTCCTAAAAATTTGGACACTGATTGCAAAGTCACCCTGTATAATTTTATTTTATTTTTAAGTTATGTTTTTCACACATATCTTGTAGGTATGTGTGTAATTATGTTCATGTTTTATTTCTTACCTCGTATCTTCCAAACGGATTGATGGATTTCGTATCGAATTATTGACTTGTTTACTCATAAAGCTTTACCGGCTGAACGGATTTAGATGAAATATGGATTTAAGATAACAAATTGTCAAAACTGTAAGCAAAGCTAGTAAATAATCTATGTAGTACATTATCAGGAATGCCTTATATAAATCATTTCATCACAACGCTGCTGGATCCTATACTCCCACTGTTGGGGAACATATTGTCTGTAGGTACATGTACGTTTTATAAAACTGTAACAGAAGCGTGCCTGCAAATTGGAGGTGCTCATTCCAGGAAGCTCTGAATTTGAAATACCTATTCATAATAATACATAATTATTATTGATTTGAGCGACTAATATTATTACTAACTACATCAAATGATTTTGAGTCATATAAAACCATAAATAAAACCATAAGTGTGATTTGGTTGAAACTTTGTGAAAAATCAAAAATGTGCAGGTGGAGCCGCGGTCAATCCCTAGTGATTGAAATAATATTTCGTAAATTTCACGCGAATAAAAGTTGCTGATGGGTAAATAATATTTTAAAGTAATTTGATAAACTTGTTTGTTCAATCAATTGCTGATCGGCATTATTTGGTGTGTGCGTTATTTTGACTGTTTTACAGTGTTTGTGTGAGTGAAAATTTGGATATAAAATAAGCGGTAAGTGAAGTAATTATCATTATTTTCTGCGATTCATATCTGATCATCTTCGATTCTTCGTGCCGTAACTCTGCGCTTCAGCTTCACTTCTGGGAAAATGTTCGTGAGTTATTTTATTATAATAAATAATATTTTTGGTTCTCAAGGTTTAGACATAGTAGACTCAGTGCAACTGTTTGTTTTGGTATCTGAATTTAGGGTTTCAGGTCGTTGAGACTACTAAAATACTCAATCCCCAGTACTATCATTGTTTATTTCACAGTCCGTTCAGACATACACTAGTCTTTGTTATTTTTCAAATAATTTACTTACAGGTCGGAATCCGAGTACAAGAATCGTAGCGCTGCTGCAGCTTGCTTGGAGTCAGAGTCTGAGTACTCGTCAGAAGATAATACTTGGTAAATATTGATTACTAAATTATAAAGACTGAAATAATGATTGATAAAAATACGATGAAACTTGCTTTAAAACCTAATTATTTTTACTATAGCCCTCCAAAGAAGACGACCAAAGGCAGCGGCAGCAGCAAGGCTAAGGTGATCAAAAAAAAGATAAGGTTCGTAGCTTAAATATTAAATTATTTAAATGTGTTAGGTTAGCGTACAATTTACTATTTCACTTATTACTGTGTTAACTCCTAAATGTATATTTTACAGAGCCGAATCAGACTGTAAGAAACGCAACGCTGCTGCAGCTGGCCTGGGTTCTGACTCGGAGTACTCTTCGGACGAAGAAGAAGATCTAAGGTACATACTCGTATTATGACTTACCTACCTTCTTTGTATGAAAGATTCGTTATGAATAAATGATATTCGTCTAACTGATAATCATCAAATTTGTTACAGTCCCTCCAAGAAAACTAAGGCCAGCAGTCAGAGCAAGATCAAGGCTGCAAAGAAGGAGACGTCCAAAAAAAAGGCTGGGTACGTATACTTGTTATAATTACCCTATAAAATAACATCGTTTCTATAGCAACTTGCACTTTCTCACTTGCACTTTGATTCTATTTTACGATAATTTAAACATAATTAATCCTATATTGTTTCTTTGTTTAGTGATAATTAAATAACATTTTCTTTAATAAACTTTCGTGAACGACTAGTAACTAATCAAGATAACATTTTTTTCAGGAAAAACAATAAAACTCTCAGCGGCATTTACGAGGAGCTGTTTGGAGACGCCTGCGAGCCTGCTCCCAAACATCAGCCGCTGTGGTCCTCGCTGTCGCGGCGGGTCGCGGGCGGAATCAGCCGCCAGGGCACGCTGCAGGCTGACGGCGACGTGTACATCGACCTGCGCGTGTTCGATGTAGCACAAATAATTGGCGTCAACCCGAGAGAGCGCTTCGAAAAGTGGAACGGCTGTCTGAGAGTCCGGCTGAGCCACGACGAGCCGTTATGGGCCGGTATTAAAAAAATATTTAAGGATAGTAGGAGGTTATTTAATAATATAGAACCAACATTTTATGCAGATAAAAAAAAGTAGATTTAATTTTATTTTCTGTTTAGCTAAGTTAGTTAACATGTGATTTCAAATGCATTTGTTTATTGATGAATAATAATTTGTCTAAATAAAGTATTTTTAATTATAGTTCTTACTATTACATCTATCCTAAAATCTTAAAATGACAAATTTTAAAACGATCTTCTGCTCAGTATGTCAGAAATCCATACTCAGAAAAGCATTTCCAGGGCACTTGCGCAGTAATGTCCATAAGAATAATACTGTAATGTATTATGATGTTGGAGTTGAGACAGTTAATTCAGCCTTTAAAGGCCGCATTGTATCATATCGCATCAGTGCCGAACGCGAGCGTGCGCCTAATGGTGAAGAGTTGGCAATAACGTCACCATTGCACTTCATGCATTCTATTTCGTCTAGACTGCGCAAAGTACTTGATTCCGCTATTGCTTCCCACATCAGTGTGAAAGTAAACTTTGAATTGTTTGTTAAAGTTATTTTGCCCAGAGATGATTCAATGGAAATCAAATCATTTGCAACAGAAAATATTCCTATCTTTCAAAATTACACGTTCGATGATTTATTAGAAAACGTTTCTCAAGTAATCTGTAAAAAGATAGATGAGTTCCAAGAAAAAGGAAGTGGTTGGTCCCTTTTAGATATTCTTTATATTGAAACTAATATTAACAAATATTCACCATTAGGTGGTTCTAGTTATATAGATTTGCCAAAAAAAATCAAAGTTAAAAAAGCTTGTTTAAATGTTAGAAACAGTGATGAATACTGTTTTGCCTGGACGGTAATGAGCGCTTTATATCCTGATGTAAAAAATCCTAACCGAGTATCATCATATCCATACTTCACTGATGTCTTGAATGTTGATAATATGCATTTTCCAGTTTCATTAAAAGATATTAAAACTTTTGAAATAAATAATAATGATATCAGCATCAATGTGTATGGGATAGACGAGAAACAAAATATTATCGGTCCGTTATATAAAACGTTGTTACGAAAAAAACACCATGTTAATATGCTTCTGTTAGAAAAGGACTCCAAATCCCATTATTGTCTTATAAAGGATTTAACAAAGTTGGTTCGAAATCAAGTTACGAAGCATCATGGGAAATTACATTTTTGTGACGAATGTTTGTTATTTTTTAAATCTATTGTTGTTATGGGGTTTAATTAATAAAGCGCCATGATTATTTATTTCAACTTGCTTGTTTATTGCAATCTTACACATGCAAAATATAAATTACAACGGAGCACATCAAAACAAAACTTTTCAGTCGGCCATTTTTCCACAGAGAGTGACCATAGACTTTGAGCTAGCTTTTTAAACTCTAAACCATAAATAAATGTTTAGTGTTGTCATTACTCAACACTCTTCCTCAACATAAACATTTATTTACATATTCATACAGTCCCAAACCTTCAATTAAACTATAGAATACATTTTTACTTAAAGGCTTAGTTAAGATATCAGCTAACTGATTTTTAGAATTAACATAAACAATATTTATCAAATTTTCTTCAACCTTTTGTTTAACAAAATTAAATTTTACATCAATATGCTTTAATCGCTTTATATCACAACCTTTCAACGATTTAATTGTACTCTGGTTGTCTTCAAAAATAGTTACAGTTGGAACATCTACATTTAGGTCATTTAGTAATTTAATCATGAAACAAGCTTCCATTACAGATTCACACAAACTAACATACTCAGCTTCAGTTGTACTAAGTGCAACACTACTTTGCTTTTTAGATTTCCATACAACAGTATTGTTATAAACTTTAAATAAATATCCAGATGTTGACTTTCGATCATTATCTCTAGCAAAATCAGCATCTGCATATCCAACAAGTGGTTCACTTAAGTCATTTTTAGTATAAAGTAATACAAAGTTAATTGTCTTTTTAACATATCTCAATAATCTCTTTAAAGCACGCCAAAGTTCGGCATTAGGTTTTGATTGAAATCTACTTAAATAATAGACAGATGTAGCTAAATCTGGTCTTGATCCTACAGTTGCATACATGAGAGAACCTATGAGAGATCTACATTGTTTTTCATAAGACAAGTCAATTTCCAAGTTTTCATCAAATTTAAAGTTATGATCCATAGGTGTGTTACAGCCTTTACAATCTGACATATTAAACAGTTTTAAAATTCTTTTAAGATACTTTGACTGATCAATAAAAATTCCTTCAGAACTCTTTCTTATAGAAATACCCAAGTAAGTTAAATTATTATCCCCTAAATCTTTCATTTTAAATTGAGCTTTCAAAAAGTCTTTTACTGAATTGATATCTTTAATATTTTGTCCAAGAATTAATAGATCGTCTACGTATAAAAGTAAGTATGTTTCCCCTTTAATATATAAACAATAGTCATTATCCGAGCGTTTAAAACCATAAGAAGTAATAGTCTCATTGAATTTTTCATACCAATATTTAGGTGATTTCTTCAGTCCATATAACGATCTCTTGAGTTTGAGTACACAATTTTCTTTAACATTCATTCCTTTTGGTGGTTTTAGGTATACATCTTCGTCAATCCTCCCATACAAAAAGGCTCCTTTCACGTCCATTTGGTGTATAGTATAATCCCTCTTAGCAGCTACTGATAACAATGTCCTTAACGTTTGTAGTTTCAATACCGGTGAATAGATGTCTTCAAATTTCTCTTCCTGTTGGAAACCTCTAATGACTAATCTAGCTTTACATAATTTACCTCTTTCTGTCTCTTTCTTTGTAAATACCCATTTTCCATCTAATATCTTCTTATCTTTCGGTTCTGGTACGATTTCAAATGTCTCCGTTTCTTCTAAAACTATAAGTTCCTCTTTTACAGCTTTTAACCAATCATTTTTGTCCTCTCTCTCTTCAATGTCCTCATATCTTACCGGTGTATCTTCATGTTGACTGCTTAATAATGCAAATAGAGCTTCATCACTTTCTTCGTCAAAATCCGCAACATAGTCCTTCTGCCATAATGGTTTCTGTCTTTTCCTTTTTTGTCTTTCTTGTTCTTCCTTTTCCAGTTCTTCACTTTCTTGCTCATTTTCATTGTTTTCAGAAGTTTGGTTCTTTTCTTCTTCATTCTCTATACTAGTTTCTCCTCCTGTTCTGTCTGGTTTCTGTTCTTCATTTTCACACTCTGTATAGTCAGGGATAAAAATTGTCTTTTCCGGTTTCTTTAGGTTTTCATCAAATATCACATTTCTTGCCGTCACTGCCATGTTATTTTCTTCATCAAATAATTTGTATCCTCCTACATTATATCCAATCATTATCATTTTCTTGCCTTTGTCATCCAATTTCTTCCTCAATTCTTTAGGAACGTGATTGTAAGCAATGGATCCAAATACTCTCAAATTCGAAACATCAGGTTTTCTTCCTTCCCATAATTCACTAGGTGTAGTATCTCTTCCTGCAACTGGACTCCTGTTTGTAACGTACGTAGAATATAATACTGCTTCTCCCCAAAATTCTTTTTTCATTCCTGCATCTATCAATATTGTTCTCGCTTTATCCATGAGGGTTCTGTTCATTCTCTCCGCCACACCATTCATCTCCGGATTATAAGGTACTGTATGCTGCATGACTATTCCATTTCTGTTACAAAAATCCCTAAACTCATTAGACAAGTATTCGCGCCCATTATCCATTCTCAATTTTAAAATGTTACTATTAAAATGTTTAGTTACCATGTTATAATAATATAAAAACTTTTTGAAAACTTCAGATTTATGTTTTATCAAAAATACCATAGTGAAATGTGTAAAGTCATCAATAAAAGTGACAAAATAATTTTTGTCATCCCAAGTGGTTGGTGAAATTGGACCACATACATCAGTATGAACTAACTCTAAAGGTTTCTTGGCTCTATAGCCTTTATGATTGAATGGCTGTCTAGTACTTTTACCCAATAAACAAGATTCACATAAATCACTCTGTGTCGTTTTATTTTTTAAGTCCGATAAACCTTTTACCATGCAATTTTTCGCCAATAAATTTAAATTACTTGAACCCAAATGACCAAAACGTCGGTGCCACAATTCATAAAGATTTACATCAGGTTTATTAATTAAATGGCAAGATTTTACTGAAGTTACTAAAACATTCACTGTGTACAAAGTTCCAGAATTATTACCAATCATTAGTATGTAATCTTTTTCAAAAACTCTTACTTTACCTTGAGAAAAACTGACAGTCAAACCAGCATTTTCCATTTTTGATACAGACAATAAATTTTTTCTTAAGTCAGGGACATAGTAAACATTTTTAATTATGCATTTATATTGCCTGTTGCCTACCTTACTAATTACCTCTATGTTGCCAATTCCTATTGCTTGTAAATTAATACCATTTTTGGCAGCAGCAATGAGACGTGGTTTTGTTAATTGTATATAGTCCACAAAATGTTCTCTTGTGTTAACTAAATGATCTGAACACCCTGAGTCCACACAAAATTGTAGTTCGCAATACTTTTCTGCACACTTATATTTTTGCACACTTTCTTCACACTGATTATTTTCACTCACAAATGCACTAGGATTATTTTCCGTATAATTACTCTCCTCTCTCCGTTCTTGACTCTGGTAGTTTCTCCCTCGGCCATGGCTCCATCCTTGTCCTCGTCCTGTATTGTTGTATCCTTGTCCTCGTCCTGTATTGTATCCTTGTCCAGTATAGTATCCTCGTCCTGTATTGTAGAATCCTCTTCCTGAATTGTTATTTCCTCCTCTATATGTTTGTCCCGATCCAGTAGTATAATTTCGCCCTGTAGAATAATTGTTTCCTTGTCCTCGACCTCTGCACTGGTATTTCTTATGGCCTGGCTTCCCACAGTTGTAACAATTGAAGGCACTCGAGCTCGTCTCTTTGTTGTTTTCATTAAACTTTTTCTTCTTTTCTTCCTCTGCGAGAAGTCTTTCCATGACTGTGCTCAGTTTCAGGTCTCCCATTGTCTCTAATGCGGTGACTACGCCCTCGTAGCTTTTTGGCATAGATAAAAGTATGTAGTTAATTTTTTCCTCGTCTGACAAAACTGATTCTGCCTCCTCCAACTGAGTGCAGATTTCTTGAATTTTGGTAAAATGTTCTTTCAGTGGTTTGCTCTCTAGATACTTTATTTCGTTCAGCTGTCTTCTCAAAAACAATTTTCCTCTTGTACTTTTTTCTTTGAAGTTTTCCTCTAAGTTTTTGTACATTTTAAATGCACTTTCTTGGCGTACATATTGAAGATGACTATCAGCCACTGCGCTAATTATTAGAGCCTGTGCCCTTGCTTCGAGGCTCTTATTTTCGGCTTTCTTGGAGAAATTTTCGTCAATCACAGCGCCCAGGCAATTTGCCTCATTTAGCATACTTTTCATTCTAAAAGCCCAATTCGAAAATCCTTCCCCATTGAATTGTGCAATGTTATATCTGTTGTCTTTCGAACACGACATGATGACGATGATATTCGTAGATGTAATTTTCGGTACCATAAACCTTTCCAACAATGTCCTCCACTCGTGGATGCGATTGAACTTAATTTCTTGTGACAAATTCTTCTGGGCCCATAACTATTGTTGTTATGGGGTTTAATTAATAAAGCGCCATGATTATTTATTTCAACTTGCTTGTTTATTGCAATCTTACACATGCAAAATATAAATTACAACGGAGCACATCAAAACAAAACTTTTCAGTCGGCCATTTTTCCACAGAGAGTGACCATAGACTTTGAGCTAGCTTTTTAAACTCTAAACCATAAATAAATGTTTAGTGTTGTCATTACTCAACAAAATCAAAACGAGATCATGATGACCATGTGTGTGGTGGAGTGGTCACGTTATTGCCTGAAAGTGGTACTACGATGCAATTTAAAAATTATCATTGCATGCAGGATGTGCCATTCATCATCTACGCAGACTTTGAGACCATATTAGAGCCTTGCTCCGAAAGTACAGGCGCATACACTGCGAAGATACAAAAACATGTGCCAGCAGCGTTTGCTTATTACATTGTTTGTAATTATGATAATTCGCGTAACCATCTGGTAACGTATCGAGGAACCGACTGTGCTACTGTATTTGTTAAAAGGTTACAAAAAGATACAAAAAGAATTTACAAACTTATTCAATCTGCGTCTGAAAGTCCTGTTCCTATTATGTATAATGAGGAGGATCAAACAAACTTTGAAAGAGCTGAGAACTGTTATTTGTGCTCTCATTTACTAATTGATGATAAAGTACGGGATCATTGTCACTTTACCGGTAAATATCGCGGTGCTGCTCATTCGTCCTGTAATCTTAAATTTAGGATTCCTAAATTTATCCCGGTATTTTTTCATAACTTATCAGGTTATGACTGTCATTTGTTTATTCGCGAACTAAGTAGTTTTCCTGGAGAAATAAAAGTTATTCCTAAAAATAAGGAAAACTATATTTCTTTTACCAAGTTTATCCAGATTTCAACTACTAACTTTGTTGCTGTGCGTTTTGTTGACTCATTCAAATTTTTGGGTACAAGTTTAGAACAATTAGCTAAAAATCTACAGCAAAACGATTTCATAAATTTGCGTGCACATTGTGACAATGAAAGTCAATTGACATTGCTAAGTCGAAAAGGTGTATACCCGTACAGTTACTTGTCAAACTGGCAGGTTTACGAAGAAAAGAACTTGCCCTCAATAGAAAAGTTTTATAATCATCTCACTGATGAGGCTCTAAGCCAATCGGATTATGATCATGCAAAAAATGTTTGGCGGTGTTTTAATATAAATAATCTCGGAGAATATACGGATTTGTATGTAAAGAGTGATGTTTTGATATTAAGCGATATTTTTGAAAAGTTTCGTAAAACATGTAAAATCAATTATGATTTAGATCCTGCATTTTATCTCACAGCACCAAGTCTTAGCTTTGACGCCATGTTATTAAAGACAAAAGTAAAATTGGAGCTGCTTTCAGATTTAGAAATGATACGAATGATACAACAGGGAATTCGTGGAGGCATTTGCTTATGTTCAAAAAGGTATGCTAAATCAAATAATCACTATCAGCATGATTATGATCCCTCTCAACCAAACAGATATCTGATGTATGTAGATTGTAATAATTTATACGGCTTTGCAATGTGCAGTTATCTACCTTATGCGGATTTTAAACTTATTAATGAAAAGGAATGTGAACAACTCAACATAACAAGTATTCCTAATGACAATGATTATGGATATATTCTCGAAGTTGATTTGGAATATCCTGAGAATTTGCATGATTTACATAATGATCTTCCATTTTGTGCAGAAAACTTTACTCCACCCGGTGCCAGAAATGTAAAACTTACGCCAAATTTGTACAATAAATATAACTATATTATCCACTACGTTCATTTAAAGACATGTATTCAACATGGATTACGCCTAAAAAAAATTCATAAAGGAATATCGTTTAGACAAAGCCCATACTTAAAGGAATATATAGATTTAAATACTCAGTTGCGACAAAATTCAAATTCGTTATTTGAGCAAGACTTTTTCAAATTGCTTAACAACAGCATTTTTGGAAAAACATTAGAAGACACTGAACGAAGAGTAGATGTAAAACTTGTTAGCACGTGGCAGGACGAGCGGAACAAAACCAAGAAATGTTTTACCGCTGAACAATTGATATCACGTCCTAATTTTCATAGTGTGTCAATATTTGATGAAAATTTAGTAGCTATACAATTAAAACGTGAAAAAGTTATTCTTGACAAGCCCATATACATTGGTTTTACGGTCTTAGAGCTCTCCAAAAATCATATGTACGATTTTCATTATTCAGTAATGAAAAATTACTACCATGATAAACTGTCTTTATGTTATACTGATACTGATAGTCTTTTGTACTCTATAGAGACAAACGATTTTTATTCAGACTTGAAAGAAAACTTTTTGAATTACTTTGATACTAGCAATTATGTATCGAACAATTGTTTTGATATCATGCCTAAAAATAAAAAAGTTCCTGGATTATTCAAAGATGAATTAGGGGGAAAAATATTACTTGAGTTTGTAGGACTACGATCGAAATTATACAGTATTAGAACAAACAGTCATGAAGTAAAAAAAGCAAAAGGAGTAAAAAAAAATGTAACCAATAAACTGAAATTTTCTGATTACACCAATGTTTTATCAAGCGGTATAGAGTTACGAGGTAAAAATATTCTTTTTAAAACAATAAAGCATCAAATTTTTACCACGGAGCAAAACAAAGTGGCTTTGTCCCGAAAGGATGACAAACGTTTTATTACGAAAGATAATATTTCTACTATATCCTGGGGACATTATTATATTACAGTTTAGTTAATATATTTTCTTTTTCTGAGACGAATTATTATTCATCAGAAATTCAGTTGCTTTCGACAAAATGTATTTACTAAGTGTATTAATTAATCTCACTAGTTAGTAAACTACTATGTATTCAAACCTATTTAGCCTAAAAAATATATTTACTGTGTAGATGTAGTGTAAGGGTACATTTTATTATTTTTATATGATTAAAGTTTAAAATAAATTAGCTAAACAGAAAGCCTAAGTTTTTTATTTATATTTCTACCGTAAACAAGTTATGTTGTCACTTTTAGAAGAAATGTTAGTTGTACTTACGCTCCCATAGTAACATGCATTAAACAAGTCGTAACTTGTCCAATGTATAATGCTGATATCATTTTACAGCATATGCACTGTATGCACTAAGCAAGTCGTAACTTGTCATCATCCTAAATATATTGCTGATTGTGAAGAAAATGTCTCTGGATACCTAATATCGTACACGTGCATTACTTACGTCAACCGTAAGAAGTGCAAAGTTAACAGTTTTTAATAAGCATCATTTTAGTAAATGAACAAAATTATTGTCTAATAAGCTGTTTCTTGTTGAAACTCGAATTATTTCTGAGTAAACATTAATGCACGTGTTGACAAATATTACCAGCTCATCAATTTTGTTAGAGGCAGGCATTACTTTTGTGCGGCATTTTTCATCATTCGATAGCCGACCGCTGCGAAAGCCACTTGGTACTCACTACACTTAGTGACAAAACAAAAGAAATGGACAGTACGTTGGAACAATACGCTCAAGATCCTCTTGCTGGCTTTAATTCAATGTATCCAGAGCTAGCCAGACAACAGCTGGAACCAAAGAAAAAAAGAAGCAAACGTCCTGCTGAAACTCAGGAAAATCCTACGCCACCGAAGAAACAGTGTCTTCAAAGTGGATCAAATTATGTGTACAGCAATGAAACCAGGCGAGGTCTTCGACTCATCAGGATAGAAGTCGTGGACTTGGACGGTGCAGTTCAAAGTGATAGTGATAATGAAAAAATACTTTATAGTGCCCAATACATTGTTACTGACAATTTTAATCCAATTATGGAGCAAACGGAACATTTAATAACCAATATATGCAAACAAATTTGTAATGATAATATTTAAAAATAAGTGACTTTTGTTTTTAAATTAAGTTTAAGTGTAAGTAACTTGTTTTTATGTTTTAATAGGATAAGTAAAATAAGATATTTGTGTTTAGTTAAGTTATTGATAAAATTAAATTGATTTAAACTTAATGACTTTTTATTTTCTTAAAACATAATTTAGGTTTAGGTAAATGAGACAGTTTATTTTATTAAACACATTTATTCATCATTTTAAATAATCATAATACAGTAATTAGCTTTTATTAATTTACACAATAATTAAAATAACACTACACTAAATAATACAATAAATTCATATTGCAAAATTTCTTTCAACACACCATTTCTTTATACATATAACATTTTTTAATGCACAAATTTTCTCATGGTTAACACAGTTAAATAATTTGGGATTATCTGAACAATAAATTTTGTAAAGAGTATTTAAACTAGGAACACCTAGATAAGTTATGTCCATTACACTATTTTGATTACACAAATTATGCACCCATTTAATCTTTTCATCTCCTTTTACCAAAATATATTTACCTTTTAAATAAGGTACGATAATTCTTTGAAACTCTCTATAATCAATATAGCCTTCATTCCACCGATAGCCTCTGTTCTTTTCGATCCAACAAACTTGTCTTTTCTCTTCAACAGTTAGTGAACTGAACGGGTATGGAGGCTTGATCAAAAATAGGTGGGTATGCTCTTGGGTAGCTATAGCAAATTCTTTTATTATGAATTCATTTCTATTGTTTTTAAATCCTTGAAGATCTACAACTATATTATTATTGCTATTCATGATATTTTCTTAACAATGTTACTCAAAGGTTTGTATTCGAATATACAATCGTTTAATATCAAGCAATAAGCAGATGTCTGATCTGGTATTTCTTGGTCTGTTTCGATTTCAACTCTCACGTCGATTGAACCTTTTAAAGTTTCGTGTTGTCTCGAACAGTCGATAACAATTAAAGGAGCCACGTCTCTGAATTCTTTCAAACTTAACAACGGCTCTGACCGACGTCCGTGATATGACTGTTGAAATCTTGCATACTGTTCGTATAATAAAGAAAACCTATCTTCTGAAAAACTAATATTTAGACCTTCATACGGATAATATGATGAATTTAAAAAGACTCTTACATCACGGACGTGACAATGATCAAACTCTGCCATTGACAATGCAACGTTATGTTTGCGGTTGGTTTGTAAGGCAATGACAACAAATCGCGGTTTCTCTACTTGTGAAGAAGTGTTTATAGACCAGGTATGCTTACGTGTTTTAGGCAGTAATGGGTATTCATACAGATCCCAATTACGAAACGTTAATGGAATAGCTCGATCTTTCTCTAAATGTTTTAATAGGTTAATTCTTTCTCGGTCCGAAACTTTGATGTGTGGAACTCGCCATATAATTTTATTTATTATAATGTCATCTACAACTTCACCCGCGTTTAACTTGACCGCATTAAGATTAGTATTACTTCTCAGTAATACTAACTCGTGTTTAGAGTTAATAATAATTTTTTCGTAGTCTTCGGCAAATCCTAGTATCCTGTTTAATGGTATGGATGCAGAAAATGATCCACCACTGGCATTGTTTGTTCCTGCGGTTGACCAGCCCCAAACTCGACCACACTTAGATTCATTGTCATTTAATGACAGGTAAGATTTTATTGTTGTAGTAATACCAGCATTCTTAATTTTGTCTATTTCTACTCCATTTAATTCATATCTTATATCTTGGAAGAGAAATAGGGCAGGATTATTTACGAAGTGTACATTTGATACTTTTTCTTTGGTGGTGCTGTTATACACAATTACTTTTCCTTCGATATATAGACTACTAAGTGAAGGTAACACGTACAAGTCTTGTTGGTTGATAGGTATTCGTATTTCATCATTCTTATTGAAACTTGTCACGTATGGTTTGTACGAATGATACTCGAAACTTTCAATGCTGTTATCGTATGATGTTTGCTGAGATATATTTAAAATATTCATTTTATCAAACCAATTAACTTCAGAAATTCTTTATTAGTCTTGGTTAGCTTCTTCTTCAGCTGAAGCGGTCTGTCTTTGTGAAATGATCTTTTAGAACTGACTGAAGTACTCGATGTAGAAGAGTTTTTATTGAAATTAATCATTTTTTTCTGAAATGTAAATACAGCTGTACTTCTTCACCACGTAAGTTGATTTCTTTGTTTTCAGCGTCCAACAGCCTGATATTGATAGCACTTATAGAACTTTGGTTGACAGGAAAATAAATTAAATTTTTAGGTATTTCAATTATTCGATAACCAGGTGGTACATTAGGCACGAATTCATAAATTATATGACTTGCTTTCCCATTCACAAATGAACCACTAACTACATCGCATTCGATCCTCACAATGGTTGTTGATAGAATGCTCACAGGATACTTTGATTCAGTACTTATATTTGAATTTATTTTTTCCATTCCAAAACCTAAAATTTTACCAATTGAACCACTTTTATCGAAATGAACGTCTTTAGAACAATAAATATTTGTTTTCAATGTGTTATTATTGCAAGTGAGTTTTAATTTAGTGTTCTTAATGTTGTTTTTTAAATAATCACAAATATCCTGAAGCTCGTAAGACCCTTCAGGAATTTCAATGATCTCATTTTCACCATAGTAAAACTTGTTGTTTCTTTCATCAATGTTAGGAATTGAATTGAAGGTTGAAAAATATAAAAGACCGCATTCATAGTTCTCTCGAAGCTCCAAAGTCGGTGAATAGTTTGTTGTTAAGGAGGCTCCTGTCCCGGTTATAGACACAGTGAAAGACATTATTATACTGACACTTTTATTAAACAATATTATTTATTTATATAAAATGTTTGTTCCAATAATTCCTTAAAAATTTCAAACACAAATGACCACAGTTCAACGTTCCAAAGGCCTGATGTCGTACATAATTATAGTTTATAGGTAAGTTACGAAAATATTTGACTAATTCTAATGGTGGTTTTAAATTACCAAAACTGTCATAATATTCAACGTAATCATATTGCTTTACAAAGGCTACCCAATGTGTACCAGGATTTTTGTTACTATCCAAATTCATGATTGCACATTCTATCTTCTTAGGCTTCGCAGGTAATGTATCTCTCATGAATACACCACGAAAGAATGGAATATCACTAGCATGCTCTAATATATCCAGGTTAGTGAGCGCACGTCTAGGTAGCCGCTTAATTAGTTTTTTGTCGGATTGAGATATAAACCAGCTCCTTTTTTATGAGGTTTTATATACAGTCCTTTTCCAAGGGCTACCGCTTCCATCATTCTGTTGTGCCTTTCTGATTCCATTAGACTCTTTTGTGCGGCTTTAGAATCATTAACAGCTTTTGCTATACCAGCTGCACCTCCCGCAAGGGAACCTAAAGCCGATAACCCCGCAAATATAGGAATAAGTGGTAAAAGTCCTCCACATTTTGGAAGAGGAATACATCGAGGTAATCGTATTCCTTTTTTGTTGCTGAAAAGTTTTTTTGCAGCTGCAGCTGCGTATTTTATAGCAGAGTGATTATCTTTAGTTTTAAGTTTTTTTAATCCTAATTTTATTTTCTTAATCCCTTTCTTAAATGATGTTGTGCCTCGACCGGCTCTGATTTTGGCTTTCATCGCATTTTTAACTATCCATGAAGCAATTTTTTCTCCTTTTCCAACATCTTTTGATTTTAGCCTTTTCTTAGCCATATTTAACAATTCTAAGTCAGCCTTTTGTCGAGTACCAGAGTCTTTATTCAAGTAAGCAATATCGTGGTGCATACAAGCCTCGTCCAATTTGTTAATCCCACGGTCGCCTTGAAGTAATCGTTTATGAAGTTTAGTTCCAGGACCACAATATTGATACCCAGGTAAATGTAACTCAAACGGTAAATGATCTATCAAGGTATTAATTATACCACTGCCTTCCGTCATCGATAATCATAAAGTGAGTTTAAGGAGAAATAAGTATGATATTTATATACCTACACCACAATTTCACTTTTGTCAACCCAACTGTTTTCCTTAGCACTTAAACCCAGCCATTTTACAAAAAGTTTGTTGCCGTTCCTTTTTATAACTTTTTCTATAAGATAAAGGTCCGTCAATTTAGTTTTTTGTAATTCATATCCATAAAAAGAACCAAGAATAATTTGATTGTGTTTGTCTTCAATTTGATACGTTTGAGGTACTGTTTGATTGACTTTTACGATACGGAAAATTTCTGTAGACCAATTGGGCGTATAACCTTTATAAAAATCTCCTTTGAATTTACTTATACGAACAAAGTTGCCGACTTGAAAATTTGATCGTTGACGCATTTGTGGCTTGTGGCTTTTAATAATATTAGATCTAACAACAATCTCATTAGAATGGTTGACATCTATTGGTTTGAATTTTGTAACGTGATGCAAAGTGTGGTTATATTGCTTTACAACGGTATCTAAATTATTTTTAAACCATTGATATCGACCGCATAAACTAAATACTTTGTAGAGATGAGATTTTAATGTTCTTATTACTCGTTCCACAATGGCTGCCTTTTTAATCGAGAACGTAGAATAATGATTTATGTTATATCTTTTAGTTAACTGTTTGAAAGAATCGTTATAAAACTCAGTACCCGAATCTGTTTGCAAATTTTTAGGTTTTCGATTTGATTCGATAAATATACTATGTAATGCATTAGTAACATTTTGTTTGGACTTCGACTTCAATGGTTTAACCCATACATATTTTGACAAAGCATCAATTACAACTAAAACATATTTATATCCTTTATTAAATGTCGAGTACTTCTGAAAATCTATGAGGTCAGCTTGCCATAAGTCATCAATTCCTCTAATAATCGTATGTCGACGGATGAAATTTCTTCTTGCTGGTTTGTGAAGCTCATTCACCAGATCTTGTTTACTCATTCTTGATAGATTTTGCAGCAATCATCTGATCAATTTCTTTTTTTGTGTAATAATGTGCAGTTAAATTATTAGTAGTTATTTTTTCCAAATTATTAAGATACTTTTTTATATTACTTTGAATGGTTTTCAATTCATTTTTTACATCTTGGACACATTTATCCACATACTCTTTATTAACAGCCTCGTCATCTTTTTCTGGAGTTAGTAGTCCTTTTAGTCTCGATGATTTTAAGTCAAAGTCACCTGCATCTGACTTTACTATCGTGTCAGTAAGAATATTCGCAAATTCAGACAGTCGTAAACGTTATGAACGTGGTGACCAAATTTATCTATATTCATTGCCGTCTGCTCGGCTTCTGTAGTGTAATGGTACTGCCAAACCCTCCCGTTGGAAGCTTTATATATTTAATATCTTTTATAATACCAGCTTCATGCATTTCCTCTATTATTGCATAAATTTCATTATATACTCCAGTGTTACCAGCTGCCCATGATCCAAGTAGTAATTTTAACCTTTCCACTAATTCATTCGGATCATCCCAATAAACCACATCAGTATTCTGCTTAACTTCTTTTAATATATCAATTCCTTCACCTTGTGCGAGACTTTCTACACTACTTGTATGACTTCTTGAGAACTTAAACAAAGGTTTGATCACGTTCATATATTTAAATCCTTTGTTACTGTTTATAGGTTTAGATGGATCGTAGTTACGTTTGTGTGCATTGGTATCCATAAGTACTAATTTGTAATTTTGTAAGTCCTCATTTGTAATATTTTTTAAATTTGGTGTCTTTTCGTACAATAATTCTTGTAAGCCTTGAGTTTTTTTAAGGTTACGATTTCCAATTTTTAAAATGCGGTCATCATCATAAACACGCGTATTGCCAAGCATCAATTTTCCCTTTACATTTCTAATACCATAAGGCACATCTTTCATCACTTCAGATGACACCGACCAGGATAAAGAATCGTTATTGATACTTGGTGATGATTGAAGTGATTTAAATGAGTTTTCATGAACATCGTGATCCACTGAGGGTGATGTAGTCAAGGTTTTGTCAGATGATTTGTAATTGTCTTTATCGATGTTATATTCATCGTCATCAGGTTCTTCATAATCTTCAGTAGACGTATTTGATGCTTCGGTTTCGCTGTGTTTAGTTCTTTTAGCTTCAGCTATTGGATAATGCTCTGATCCTTCATTTATAGGACGTTTATCACCAGTTTGATTTGTTAACAGTTTTAGTGGGTTAACGATAGGTTTAAATATCGCATTTAGAGTCATGTCATTTGAATTTTGTACATCCTTTATCATTTTTACCTTTCTTTTTACAGCTGCAGCAGATTTTACTATTTGTTCCTTGAGGTTTCGTTCCATTGTTAAGAATTCCGCTCTGTTTGACTTCTCTAATGAAACTGAATGGTTGGTAACGTTACAGCTATATAAAAAGTTTAGTCCATTACTATGAATGTATCAAACTTCATGCGATAACAGCCTTTGTTTCGTTCACAATCCTTATTGATGACCACATAACTATAAGGTTTACTCCACACAGTTGAACACATTTCACGAAACTGCATCCATGACATATCAGACCCAACATGTTCATCGTAAACGTGTCTTAGATTTACATCATCTTGCTTGAACAATATAATAAGATTAGCATTATCTCTTACTAGTTGTTTGGGTATTTTAGTGTAAGTTTGATTCACATAAAAACAATCAATGTTCTTATGTCGACCCATAGCGAAATAATCGCGTATATTGTTTTGGTTTTCACAAGCAACATCGTCAAATATGATAATTGAGTCAGGCAACGCTTCGTGGGGACTTAAAATTTCACTGTTATGATTATACTTGTAATAAGATGTGCCGGCAACATTTTCCAATACTTTTTCTAAAAATACGTATTTGGGTTGGTATAGTGACTTTGAGTATACATAAAGATTACGAAAACGTGGTCCATCCTTATGTAACAAAAGACTAATAACTAAATTAGTCTTCCCACAGTTCGATGGACCACACACGATACTGCGTATAGTATTTGGCAATAAATTCCCATGACGCCTAGTTTTATTCGATTCTGCAGGACAGATGCATTCTAATTTGAGTGATTCTTTTTGTTTCAGAAATCTCATTACAGTTTTACTCGACCGTTCTGGTTGATGGATTTAAACGAAATGATGGAAAATCAGACACATCAATAAATTAAAACTAGGTAATGGCTGTCCACCGATATTGTAGGTATTAGTTACCATATTGTATAGAATGAACAGAACATAACAACGAAAGTATGTAGAAACTTATTATGTTAGTTGAAGGAGTGAACGCAAAATCCATGAACGTCTTGTATAATAATGGACAGGATGGATCAGCGGAAGGTTGTGTAGGCAAACGAGTTTTTGAAATAATTAGTGTATGTGTGTACGTGTGTGATATTTTTCAATTGTGCATCGTTTTTATCATCAGTCGTTGAAAGCATTTTATCATGTCATTAACCTAAATTGGGGAGGCTAAATCGCGACGCCGTTTTTAAAGGCGTCGTGAGCTAGCCTTCCCAATTTATTTACTACTGTCATCAGTTCGGACTTTCGGTCGGTTCTTTTGCCAAGTACAATATCTTGTCTATCTATAATTCAACTTCAAAAATATACTTCGAATTAACAAAATATAATGACGTAACTGACTTATTTTGCCGTTAGTCTGACCTATCTACATGTAGTTTCTAGGTGAATTAAGCTTTTTCTTCTAATTTAGTTTTCTCAAAGAACTACATCAGTTAGTGACCTCGAATAAACACAATATTATATTACTGTAAAAAGTCATAAAAAAACGTCATGCAATTTGTAACTATAAAAAGAACTTAGTACCTGTACCAAGGTTTCATAGATAGGTAGTGAATAATACACTTTAATTAATTTTTTTGGTAGAGCAAAAGATATGAAACGTCAATGTTCCATAAGAGCAGAAGTTTAAAGTTCTTCTTTCAGTAGTCTTACATTTTTTTATGTCAATTTTGCGAGCGCTATTATAATAGCTAATGCAATTAAGAGAATTTTGTCTTTGACTTAGACATTGCAAAAGTTAGTTGGCCTAGCTAAGAGAACTACGGATGTCTGTTAGAGAAAATTTTGAATCTTACTACTTGAAAGGATGAACAGTTTACGTAATTATTTTAATGACAAAAAAAATATGTAAATTCTATGACACTGTTTTGGTAAATGAATTGTTGACGCAAAACCGATGCTGATGTACTTAGTTTGGCGGATCATTTCGATAACAATTCCATTGTAAAAGTTGTGGTCAATCAGAGTCAAGTCAAGACAGAGTTTATAGAGCTAATATAAACAAAAATGTTGATGAGATTGACGCTGTTATAGAAGTGTTAGTGATTGATGATGTATAGCAGACTTCACTGACAATGGACGATTGGACACCATTCCCCATTAATTCGATATTACAATTTATTAAAAAGACATTCTGATCTTGAAAACGTAATTGGTCTGAAAGGACCTGTAATTACCATTTTTGGTCGCATTGTAGTTGGGAAGGGTGGTTTGATTGAGTTCACAAAGTAGTGACGTCACTTGCTTGTCGTGCCATACAAAATCTATGGGAGTTTGATTTAACAGTTTTTAAAAGTACGTCAATAATTGACTGGTGGTGTCAACACGTCTATTGGTCAAAACTTCACGCAACTGCAATTTCTCACGGTTTTGAATACTGACATTCTATTTGAAATTCCTGGTCAGGATACTTTCGAGAGCCACGAAGATGACGGACACAAGTGAATATCAGTTAACATAAATTTCTTATTTAAGATAATTTCTGGCGTTTAGAGTTGCCTTTCGATTTATTAAATATATATATATACAGGGTGTCCCGTAATGTAACGTCAAGCCGGAACTGGGTGTTGAGGCAAGTTGTGCTGGTTATCAGAAAAATATAAAAAAAAATCTATGTGGCATATTTTAAAAATAATAGGCATTTAAAAAAAATCAAAAAATTCTACTCCAGGTGACGGTCCTTTTGCTCGTGTTGCCACAAATCTTCACTTTTTCCAAATTTTTTTTTTGTTATGTAACCCTGAATAATGCTTCTCTAAATTGTTATCAAAATTACAAAACCAGCTGCTCCAGGTTGGATGAAAAAAATACATTATTCCCAAAAAAAAAATCAAAATAAAAATTTTGCCTAGTTTAAACTGACTGTACTGAAAAAAAAAATGTACTGCGCGAGTGTGGCAAGTGACGTCATAATTTGGCGCATTTAGTAAGGATTCCAAAATGGTATAACACTTAGTAAATTTTTGCTGTAATTGTCGACAATTTTTGGTTTTTTGGAAATAGTCCCGTTTTTAACTTTATCTACCTTGGTTAAAAATTATTATTCTAATGTGCCCAAAATTCAAGTTTCTGTGACTGACTACCGTACAGTCAGTCACAGAAACTTTTGTCACCATGACAGTAATTAGTAGTTGACATACTGTGACAAAAGTCACCCGTGTGCGCGCCCCTTTACTACCTGCTCTGCCTGCACTTGTACTTGGTAACAGGGATAATAAGGATATGAAGTTTCGGTTATGGATACGGTTACGGATATTAGAATAATATTATACCGGTTTCGGTTACGGTCACGGATATGAAATCATTTCAGATTATCCGAAAGTCTCGGATAATTTCGGTTACGGAATTATTAGAATTTCAAAAATGTAGGTATAATACAAATAGCAAGATGCTGCGTGACCCACATAGCTACTTTATGTACCAACTAAGACGACACCTATGTATGATAAAGGTAAAACAGGCTGGCATATTAGATGGTGGCATATTAGACGACCCATTTTGGTCCGGTTTGTGGACCACTCCATAAAGTCAGCGGTGTGGAGAAAGAAGACTGTCTTGAAGGGAACCTCTACTGTACTGTCGGAATTCCTGACACGTCCAAGGCAAGAGCTTTTTATGGAGGCACGCAAGCGGTTTGGCATCACAAACTGCTGGACACTTGACGGTAACATCTACGCCAAGTTGCCGGGTGGGATGCGTCGCCAAATTCATAATGTGCGAGATCTAGACTGCGACAAGCAGCCTGTTTCTGCCGGACCGGCGAGAGAGAGTCCAGCTACAGCGGACAAGAGGAGCAAGACCGCGTCCACCTCGGCCCCGCAGCGCTCCAAACGTACGGTCACCAAACAGGTTGCCGGGAAATGATAACTACCCGATAGTACTTGTTTTCACTGTATTGGCTCTGGAGGTACCTATACCCACATTTTATTCTTACTTAATTCAATGTTTACCTATCGTTTATGACTTCTTTCCACTTTTAAAATATATTTCTACACTCATTTATTTACCATCACCTCTCAATTTTGACATTGACATTACTACTGTTTGTCAATGTGACATTAGTACGTTTCGTTCGGAAACTCAGGTGCGTTTCGTTTCGCGTAAACATTTTTTTCAAGTGTTGTTAATGTAATTTCTTTTAATAAGTCGAGTACCTCCGAGCTGTTTTTTTTTTTTCCTTTTCTTTTAAATGTTTCGATTTGATCAAATCTTTTATCTCTTTTGTAAACCGGCAGACCCGAGTGCAGTGAATATTGAAATATTTTATTATAATTTAATTAGTGTAATTATTATTATTAGTGTATTTTATAGATTAACTAATATTTTTATTTTTATATGGATGACGAATCTTTCTTCTCAGCTCACGATTCCCCTTTATCTGACGACGATTCCTTCTGTGATACGCTAACTCTTGGAGATGCGTTAAATCATAAATTTACGAACTCTAAACGTTTTTTTAATGTTTGCCATGTTAATGCCCAAAGCATTCCTTCCCACTACGCTGACGTCCTTGAGACTTTCTCCGCTGATGACCTACATGCTGTCCTCGTGTCTGAGAGCTGGCTCAAGCCCTGCCTCGAGTCCACATCATACTCTCTTCCTGGATTTATCCTAATCAGAAATGACCGGACTGGTAAGGGTGGTGGTGGTGTCGCTATATACCTGCGCAGTGATATCCCGCATAAAGTGCTGAGCATGTCGCCATCTCCCTACAGTGCGTCCGCCGAGTTTCTATTCATTGAGGTCAGCGTGAAGGGCGTCAAGGCTGTCCTTGGAGTGGTGTACTGCCCTCCAGGTGTAGACTACTTCCCACAACTTGAGTCTGCTTTGGAACCCATTTGTTCGGATTACATGCATCACTTAATCATGGGCGACTTCAACACCAATCTTCTTGTCAAATCTTCCTCTTCCACCAAATTAACTTCCTTGGTCACTTCTTTAAATCTATCCATTCTTCCTCTACAGCCCACTCATCACAACATTGATTCCCCAGATAATTGGTTGGACCTTATCCTCACTTCTTCGCCTGAGGGTGTTATTGCACATGGCCAAATTGCTGCACCTGGTTTCTCCCGCCATGATTTAGTTTACGTGACCTACAGGCTCCACACAACCAAGCAAAAACCGGCCACGGTGTTAATGCGTAACCTCGCTAAGGTGGATGTAGATGCCATTAAGCGCGATGCAGCATCGCTTGACTGGGAGCCTGTTGTGTCTGCGTCGACTATAGACGATAAGGTAGCCCTATTTAACTCCAATCTGCTGTCTTTATATGATGTGCATGCACCGCTGCGGCCTGTAAAACTGAAACGTCTTCCTGCTCCTTGGATCTCGAGGGGGGTGCGTGTGGCGATGACTCGTCGTGATAGGGCTTTCCGCAACTTTAAGCGAGACCGCTGCGACTACAATTGGAGTAAATACAAGGCCGCAAGAAACCTTTGCAATCGGATGGTGAGATCGGCCAAACGCCACTATATCCATGACAACATTGTCAATGCCGCGTCTGCTGATGTGTGGAAGTTCCTTAAAACGTTGGGTATTGGAAAATGCCCTACGAAGCTTTCTC
Organism: Ostrinia nubilalis; assembly: GCF_963855985.1. Lineage (NCBI taxonomy): Eukaryota > Metazoa > Arthropoda > Insecta > Lepidoptera > Crambidae > Ostrinia > Ostrinia nubilalis. The sequence continues at coordinate 9,931,196 of NC_087118.1, read as the reverse complement.
ACTCCTCGTTCAGTGCTGATGAGCTAAACACTCACTTTTCCTCCGCTTCCACCTTAGATCCGCTCATCAGATCACATACTATCACTGAGGTAACTTCCACACCTCTTCTAGTACCAGAAGTCTTCATGTTTTCTGTAGTGTCTGGTGGTGTGGTCAGGAAAACCATCCATTCCATCAAATCAAAAGCGGTAGGTTTTGATGACATTGGCCGGACCATGATTCTAATGCTCCTCGAATTCCTCCTTCCTTTTATTACCCACATCATAAACTTCTCCTTGTCCTCTGGCTCATTTCCTCGCATCTGGTGCAAAGCCTTTGTAACTCCTCTCCCAAAAATACCCAATCCTGCCACTTTAAATAACTTCAGGCCTATTTCCATACTACCTTTCCTGTCAAAAATCCTTGAGGCGGTTGTCCACTCCCAACTGTCAAAACTCATCTTCACAAACAACCTCCTCAGTCCTTTCCAATCTGGTTTCCGGCCCGGCCACAGCACCAGCACCGCATTACTCAAGGTGACGGAAGACATTAGGATGGGAATGGAACATGGCCAACTAACACTTCTTGTACTCATCGACTTCTCTAATGCCTTCAACACAGTTGACCATGAAGTCCTCCTTTCCATGTTATCCCGCTACAATATGTCACCTGTCGTTATGAATTGGTTCGCTTCCTACCTCTGCGGTCGCCAACAGGCCGTACGTTTAGATAAAATTATTTCCCACTGGCGCGACCTCGTGACTGGTGTTCCGCAGGGTGGTATACTTTCTCCTATTCTTTTCTCCATTTTTATTAATTCTATTACCTTCGGTATTGGTTCATCTCACCATCTGTATGCCGACGACCTCCAACTGTATCGGCACTGTCGCTTCGATGAAATTGACCAGGCTGTCCAACGCATAAATGATGACCTTGAGCATATCAGGGTATGGTCATATCGTTACGGCGTCGCTGTTAACCCTAACAAATGCCAGGCGATAATTATCGGCAGCCAACGTCAACTGTGCCGTTTAAATCTGGATGGTGTCGCTTCTGTCGCCTATAACGGTGTCGATATACCATACTGTACCAGTGTTAAAAATTTGGGTCTATATCTCGATTCTACTCTAAGCTGGACGACACATGTTTCCGAGGTTAGTCGAAGGGTCACCGCCACACTGCGCTCTCTTTGGAGATTGAAGTATTTTCTCCCTGTTAAAACCAAGATTTCGCTTGTCCACGCTCTTATTCTTCCGGTCATCGATTATGCTGATGTGTGTTATCCGGACCTTAATCAAGTTCTCCTCAACAAACTGGACCGCCTTCTGAACAATTGCATCCGGTTCATATTTTGTCTTCGCAAATATGACCATGTCTCTTCCCACCGGTCTGAGCTCCATTGGCTACCTGTCCCTGCACGGCGCAATGTTAGAATCCTTACCACCCTTTTTACCATCTTAAATGACCCTAACTCCCCTTCCTATTTGAAAACTCAGTTTAAACTTCTGAGTTCGACGCACGCACGTCAACTTCGTTCGTCCAACACGCTCCTTCTCTCCACTCCTTCCTACCGCACTGGTTTCCTCTCTAATTCATTTCTCCTCAATTCCATTCGCCTTTGGAACGCTCTTCCCGAGAACATCAGGCAGGCTCCTAGTAAGTTTGTTTTCAAAAACTCTGTGCGCAAACATTTTCTTGAACGCATCATGTCGTCTTGATCTCCCTTATTCTCTCCTTTTCTCCCTTATCCTCTCCTATCCTCCCTTACCTCTCGTCATCCATTTTATATAAATTATATGTATGTATTTATGTATATATTTTGTATAAATATATATTATAATATTTTATGTATTATATTGTGTACATTTTTGTAGCTTTTTAGCACCGCCTACTCAATATCTCTGTTTTGCTCAAGGTCAGCTGGTAGAGAATGACGTATGGCATTAAGCTCGCCTTTTTGTACGGAACATTGTTGTGTGTGCAATAAAGTCTTTAAATAAATAAAATAAATGGTGCCAGCGAATGCCAGACAAGTTGGTAACTAATATTAAGATTTAAGGTACAATTCCAAGACGGGCCGCAGACCGCAAACTGCAACCGCAAACTGCAAAACTATGAAATCGGCAGCGCGGCATTGCAGCTGCGGCGTGTATACTGCAGATTTCATAGTTTTGCAGTTTGGCCTTTATCCGAAACTATCCGTAACTTTTGAATCAGTTTCGGTTACGGTTATGGACATTTTTAGGGTTCCGTACCTCAAAAGGAAAAAACGGAACCCTTATAGGATCACTTTGTTGTCCGTCCGTCCGTCTGTCAAGACCCTTTATCTCAAGAACGCGTGAACGTATCAAGCTGAAATTCACATGAAATACTCAGGTCTATTGTCCCTTTAAGCTGTGAAAATATCAAACTTCTAAGCCAAGTCAATCAAAAGATACAGCCGATTATGTCGATATTTTCAACAAATTTTCGACACTCGCAAAGGAATCAAAACCTACAGGATACTTCCCGTAAACTCAGAATCTTGAAATTTGGCATAAAGCATTGTCATATAATGCAAATATAGGAAAAATTGCGAAAATTACATTTTTTTAGTTATATAATATAATAAAAATATTTTAATAAAATGAAACTTACTACCTTATTTCTCACGAACGAATAAAGGTATCAAATTGAAATTTATACCAAATACCTAGATCTATTGTCCCTTTAAGAAGTAAAAAAATCAAACTTCTAAGTTAACGCGATCAAAAGATACAGCAGTTTATACCGACACCTTAGACGAATTTCCGTCACACGCTAGGGAATCAAAACCTACAAGGTACTTCCTGTGAACTCAGAATCTTGAAATTCGGCACGAAGCAACGTTATATAGTACAGATAAAGGAAAAATTGCGAAAATGATAAATTTGAAGTTATATAAAATTTAAAATATTATTTTTGCTTACATGACATAAAATATTTTTTTAATAATTATAAACTTACTACCTACCTTTTTTCACATGAACGCGTAGAGATATTAAAGTTGAAATTCATATCAAACACTTCTTAAATCTAATTGCCTCTAAACTGTGAGAAATTCTAAATCAACGCAAAAATTCAAAACGCTGAGGTAGGTACCTACCTATAATGCAAATATAGGAAAAATAAATAAATAAAAAATAATCATACCGCATTTTTTTTTTTTATAAAACTCCGGACTTTGACGTAATTTTGGTTTAAGTGAAATGAATGGTGTCCATTGGCATAGCTACAGGTTTTACCTTAGAATACTTGTTTTATATTTGTAGATAGTTACCCTGCCTAAAAAAAAACCCTAGCTACGCCAAAGCTAGCGTTATTTGATAAGGATCAGATATAAACACAAAATAATCTTGCGTGCATACCAATGTTATTTATACCATTTTGCAAGGGGAAAGGGATTTGTGGTTAGCCCTGACTACTTAAGGACAGGAAAAAATCAAATGATACCGCGAGCTAACTACGAACAGCGCCATCTATTGACAACCGTGCGAACTACGTAGTGTCGTTGCTCGGTGATAGGTGTTGCTGATTGCAGCTCATTGTTACAATACTTTTTATTAAAATCGGATTTTATTCCGGAGGTTTTACAATTTCTTACTACTTTCGCAAATCATTACAAATGAAGAAAGGAATTTACGGTGTGGTACCCTCAATGTACAATTAGATTTCGAGCGATACCACTTTTGGGCATTCTCCTTTTAAGTAGTTACTTTCCCCATTGTAATGTTATGAATTTCATTTTGCAATAAAAATACCATAGTTATGACTCGATTGTCGTAATGAACGAACTTTGTAAACCTTGCAGGTTTGTACGGAACCCTCGGTGCGCGAGTCCGACTCGCACTTGGCCGGTTTATTTATTTCGGATATCCGATAGTTTTGGTTACGGTTACGGATATCCATAACATCCCTGCTTGGTAAGATGGCCCTCTCCGTCCCGCTCATACCTTTTAAAATGGCTTCTCCACGACACTTAAGCCAGAAACTTGAATTTTGGGAACATTAGAATAATATTTTTAACAAAGGTAGATAAAGTGAAAAACGGGATTATTTCCAATAAACAAAAATTGTAGACAATTACAGCAAGATTTTACAAAGTGTTATACCATTTTAGAATCCTTACTAAATGCGCCAAATTATGACGTCACTTGCCACACTCGCGTAGTACAATTTTTTTTCAGTACAGTCAGTTTAAACTAGGCAAAATTTTTATTTTGATATTTTTTGGGAATAATGCATTTTTTTCATCCAAGTTGGAGCAGCTGGTTTTGTAATTTTGATAACAATTTAGAGAAGCATTATTCAGGGTTACATAACAAAAAAAAAATTTGGAAAAAGTGAAGATTTGTGGCAACACGAGTAAAAGGACCGTCACCTGGAGTAGAATTTTTTGATTTTTTTTAAATGCCTATTTATTTTTAAAATATGCCACATAGATTTTTTTTTATATTTTTCTGATAACCAGCACAACTTGCCTCAACACCCAGTTCCGGCTTGACGTTACATTACGGGACACCCTGTATATATATATATATATAACTTGACACCTGGCGAGCTTAAGGCCGTGGGTTCGATTCCCGCCTTAGGCGGTTCTATATTTTCAAGTGATAAAAAAATATATACATACAGGGGATGTTTAGATAAACTAATATTTTATAATGCGAATAGCTTTCCACCGAGGCTTCGCCCGCGTGGAATTTTATTTGTCACAGTTGTTTGTTTTGTATGTCCTTCCCCGGGACTCAATCTCTATGCCAAATTTTATCAAAATGGTTCAGTGGTTTAAGAGTGAAAGCAAGACAGACAGAGTTACTTTCGCATTTATATATATATTATATATATATAAATTAAACTGGGGACCAAGTACCGGGTGTTTAAAAGAGCCTTTTCAATTCATAACGGCAAAGGTGAAATTGTTTTTAGTAATTTGTCGCCTAGTCCAATAACACTTAAAGCAAATGTTTTAATAGCTACTTTGTTCAATGCTTTTTGGAGAATGTCCAATATGTCATGTAAATCGAACTGTAAAAGATCCCTCAGCTATGGACACCTACTCTCGATAGAGCTGATATTATGACTAAGCCCGGACTTAGTTCTGATTAGTTAGATAAGCTTTATACTCTTTTGTGAAACTATCGCGATTGTATTGCTATAAATCTAACTGAGATAGGACGTACACGTGCAGTCTTTGATGTCAGGACGAAAAATAATGTGAAAATACCACCATTACAACTTCTCATTACAAAAGGGAAAAGGGTTCAGAAATCCATAGATAACTAACTTGATCCATAGCTGCTTATCAATATTATTCAGGACTCTAAATCATATTTAAGTCGGATCTTGATGATAAAGAGAAAAGTCTTTAAAGTTCTGTACCAGTCACGTACTTTAGTCAACCCACAGACAGACGACCCCTGAGACCCATCTAAACATCTAATGGACGTGTATTCGTGTGAAATAAATGAATTTGATTTAAAAAGAGAATTTTCCAATATATTCGATATGAGAACTTTTGAGAAAATTATAAAGTAAAACGATTAACATCTGAATTTCGTGCAAATATCCGCTGTTGGTTATGAAATAAGTCATTACGAATAATATCTAGATTTGGTGAAAATGGATAGTGTGTACAAGTACAAAATTTTTCTCCCTTTCTTAACGTTTGTTTATGAAGAATATAGTTTCTAAAATGCATTATTAATATTAAAACACCTGTTAACAAGTTGTCATAGAATTGTTTATCATATTATACTATAAATGCTTCATATTGTTTTGAAAAGTAATATTAATGATTTTAGAATAAATCCTTATTAGACGTGAATGCCGGGAGGCATCACGGTGTCGGATGGCCGAATGTAATGATTTTAGAATTTATATTGTATTTTATACGATTATTGGTTACTTTTAAATAGTTATTGTAACAATTTTAGTATTTGTATTGTATTTTAGAAGAACCCAAAAATCCATTATTAAATTAAAATATTTTATTTGATTATTTCCTGGGCATTTTGCAGACATTAGAATGATTTTAGAATTTATTTTGTGTTACATCCAAATATTTCATATTTATTATTTAATTTAATGATTTTAGATTTTTATTGTATACATTCTAGTATTTTAAATAATTCAGCAATTTAGTATTTCAAAAACAGCTTATTATGAAATAAGTATTGCATTTGACTAGTTCCGGGGCATGCCGTCGATAAGTCGTTTTGAACCGGTCGACTTTCACTGATGGAAGGGGAAGTTACCTTATCGCTGGCATGCCGCTGGACAATCAGTTCGATTTGAGCGTTCAAAGCAAGAGGTACTATTAAGATGACGTCATAATGTCGGAATTGTGTAAATCAGTGGTGCTGAAATACAAGTTAGAACAACCTACAAGAGTGTTTCATTTCAACATAAAGATTTTTTAACAATTTTACAAGAAATTGTTTTTTTTTATGACTCTAAAAACATTTAAAACATAACGTTACTTTTCTTGTTATACATTTAGAACATACTTTTTTAATTCGAATCGACACTATACGAATAGTTAAAAGGAATTCATATTTTTAATCACATTTAAGTCATAAATGTTGCTACACAACAAATAATATTTTTTATTAATTAGTACCTGTCTTTGATAATAATATTAAAATTTGCAATAACTTAATATAGAACCAAAAACTTTTTTCTCTTAATGTGTACATATTAACTATAAATTAATAATGAATGTTGACTACCACCTACCTATAATGTTTTTATTGTAATTCAGTTTGTTATGTTTGTTAGCTTATTCACATATAACAGAATAGTACTTTTTAATAATTTCATTTATTTAAACAATAAGAATTTTGTTTTGGGTGCACTGTTTTTAATGTCCTACGTAGGTACATATTTTATGTTCGTCCATTTTAACCTAACAATGAAATTGTGATAAAAATGGGTTCCATTTTGAGAACTACTGTCTGTTCCCTCGCTAAATATTATCCTAATTACCTCTTGTCTTTGAAGTTAAAATTAATCATTTATCAGTTTCAACTACTCTGTTCAATATTTTCCTCCTTCTTCTCTCGTTGATGAGATAGATGTGCGACGGATCTCGAGCACTGTAGGTCGTAGGTGTTAAAACATCCTATCGCTTGTCTTGCTGAAGACAAGTGAGCATTGGATATCGACTACATCGTTTGTTTTTATTTGGGCTTTCACTTCTTTTGTACCTAATGTTTATTATATTTTCAGTTTAGAATTTTCTTATGGTATTGTTATTTTATTACCATTATTCTTTCACATTCTTAATATTAAAGTTACTCCTTTTATTTACAAGTTTGTTGTTGCTATCATGCATGAGGTAATTTAATTGTTGAGAGGGTTTTCATAATGGATGTGACATTTTCTTTCTTTGCCAGGAATTGCTACTTGATCAATTTCATAAAATTAACAATAACTAAAAATTTTTTTACTAAACATTTTATGAAAATTACCTAATGGTTGTTAAAATTTGAGTATTCTTGAAATACATAACTAATTAAATAAGTAACGTTATGTTTTAAGTGTAACTTGCTATTTTTTAGAATGTTTATTCTTGTTAATTAATATTTAAGTACTATTTAAAATTACAAATAAATAAATTTTGACTTTGTTTTTTGTAACCGTTTATAGCACTTTATATACCTTTAAAAGTACCTGTTTTTTAGTGAGACCTATGATGTATTTGCAATGTTTATTTAAGAAATGCGAAAAAAGGCGACAGTTACATTATTAATTTTACAAAATGACAATTATACGACGATCCTTGTTGACGACGCGCACTTTATAACGTTAATTTTAAAATAACTTGTATTTCGATATGCATATCGTTATTTCGTTATTTTGTATCGGTATGGTTTGATTATACATTTAGAACGTTTGAATATTTTTATTGTACCAAATGTAGGTATCCGCGAGCGATGTTGCTCCGTGCGCGTTGAAATTTAAAAATCAGTCTGCTACCATCCAAGCGCGACATCGCACGCGACTACTATAGTTTTTTATCCGTGTCCGTGTAACTTTTCGAATCGCAATAAATTACGTTGTTCCATCTTCGGGCGTTGTCCTTCGAACTACTACACCACATCTTACAAGTTCGAGCCGGATCATCAGCGGGATCTCATGTTCCACACCCCGCCATCGCTAAAAATGGTCTCCACAAGAAGCGCAGCTTTGAAGGAGCGGTCAGAGATGGAACAAAAGGATGACCAGAACCAGCGACTGCAGGGATCTTCCGAGCCTACATATGGGAATAAATCACAGGACGAAGTTAAATTATCAAAACTTTGCTCCAAAGCCGTTGGCGCGGGTAGCGCTGTCAAAGTGGAAAACCAACCGCCTCGGCCCGTGTCCGTTACGAGTTCAAAGTACAAACGGTCAACTTCGTCATCTGTGCTGGCAAGAAGAAAGCAGCTGGAGCTGGAAGCAGCAAGGGAAAAGGCAAGAATTCAAATGGAATTAATTAACAAAAAACTGGAAGCCGATTTAGCCGAATTAGAGGATGAGAAATCACACCCTGAAGGCACTTGTACTGATGGTGAGGTGGAGAAGTGGCTAGAACGCAGTGAGCAAGAGCTGGAACATCCCCACAGCCCCCCATATGGAAATCACTTCGGGCTGTCCGTGTCCGCCAGCGGCTAACAACCCTGGTACTGATGGGACGATCCAGATGCTGGTGTAGGTTTCTATCGTAACCTATCTTATAAACTCGTGTAAGTGTACCTATTTAGTGTCTGTATAAGAATGTTAATTTATCTGACTCAAAGTTAACTCAAGTTGGTAAAGTGTGAGGATCCTAGCTATCCTGGGAGTTACTGCCACTGACCTTCAATGAAATACGAATATACCGACCAATAGAAACGCAATTTTATTTACTTAAATTTCCCAAAGCTAACACGTTTGCCCGAGCCGGTCAGTGCGCAGTAACTGGCCGACTCTTTGATTCACACGTCACACAAGCATTCAAAATCGCTGACATACACCTTTCATACTACATGTGTCCCTACACTGGCTACTGCACTAAAGGACCTGGCCGCCGCTACCGCCGCTAAAAGCAGGGTTGCATGATTTAAATCAAGTTGATTTAAATCATGATTTAAATCACGATTTTTATTGCATGATTTTTTATATAAAAATCACTGATTTAAATTAATATCCGAAAATGGAATTAATGCAACACTGGGAGTGCATATTAATCAACTATAATGTTCGAAAACAATGTTGATTTAGGTGTTCAAGTGTGAAATAGCCGTTTTGTATGAAAAATTGGTAAAAAAATATTTTTCCATAGATTTTCTTTTTGCGAAAAAAAATAATAAAATTGATAATTGTATTAAGATATTCATGTTTTTGTAATGGAAACGGACACCACTTAAAGACGAGCTGTTTTTGACGAAAGTTTTTTCTTGTTTCAGTAAAAATATGACATACCATCTTACACAATTTACTTTTTTTGGCTTGTTCCCAGTACTTATACCTCAGTTGTACCTAAATAAACATGTTTTCCGGATGAAAAACTAAGGCAATGATTGCAAAATGTAATAAAAATCAAATAAATCAATATAAATCAATATAAAAAAATCATGATTTTTTTCCACCCTGGCTAAAAGTGACCCAAATACCGGCTTGCTGAGTCGTTTATGTATGCCAAGAGATTTGCAGGCATTCTCTGGCGACCCGATGGAATGGCTACAGTTTAAACAGGCGTATGAAGAGTCAACGCAAGTGTGCAACTTCAGTCCTAAAGAAAACCTTTGGAGACTAAGGAAGTGTTTACACGGACCTGCAAAGGAGGCTGTCGCGTCCCTTCTTGTCACAGCAAGTGAACTCGACAAGATAATGGCTACTCTGGCGTTGAGATTTGGCAATCCAGACATTATTGTTAACAAAATCATACAAGACATCAAGAAAATGCAGTCAATGTCTCCAGAGTATCACAAAGACATAGTGTCTTTTTCTGTAAAAGTGCAAAATTGTGTGGCAGCAGTACAAGCAGTTGGTAGAAACGAATACCTACAAGGCATGAACCTAGTATCGATTATACTGAGCAAATTGCCGGCTGTGCTAATCTCAAAATGGTCTGATTATTGTTTTCCACTTATTGCCGAAGCCAAGAAGTCACGTATGGAAATATTGGCAAACTTTTTGCACGAGGAAGCAGTGAAAATATCAAGTACAGCAAATATAAACATCAAGCAGTGAGCATGCCTACAAGTCCAAGGGCTACGAAAGCTACGGTAATCGTCAACAAACTGTATTAGTGAACGCGGACAAAGGTGATAAGTGCCAGTATTGCCGTGTCTCAAAACATAAGCTTACAGAGTGCAAACTGTTTAACAAAGCGTTGCGTAAAGACAGGTGGCGTTATGTGAAACGGTACGGTCTGTGTTATAAGTGTTTGTTATCGCGTCATGAGCGAGCGACCTGGCTCAGCGCCCGCGTGCGACAAGGGCGGCTGCGGGCAGGCGCATCACCGTTTGCTACACTACGCGGCGGACAACAATGGTGACGGTCGGGACACTAGCGGCACCTCAGAAGGGGTAACTACGTCCTCCACTGAGACGGTAACTCATATAAAGTGAGTAGTCAAACTGTACTTTTAAAAGTGTTACCTATCAAAATACATGGACCAAACGGCATTATTAACGCGACCGCTCTGTTAGACGATGGATCGACTGTGTCATTGATAACTAACCGGTTAGCTGAGCGCGCCGGCCTGCGCGGCCGCCGAGAGACTATGCGTGTGTGCGGCGCGTGGAATAACACTGAGGTTGTGTGCGATACGACAGTGTTGAACTTTGACATTTCGGGCGTAGATAATAAGGTTTATTCTGTAAAGGCTCGTAGTGTAAACAATTTAAATTTGCCATTGCAAGATGTATCTTTGATTGATTTTGATAAGTATCCTTATTTACATAATACAGGGTGTAAAAAAACATATCACGAAGACTGAAACTACGCATTCTGTACACCCAACCAAGTAATATTACAAAATATTATTGGTGGGAAATATTTTTTATTTTTATGATTAAAAAAAATACAATATTCCGCAGCCCGCAATGTACAGCGCACCACGCAACGCAATGACCGTGCCTATGTGTGTGTGAGTGTATTGGAGCGTACGCGCTTTCTCTAGGCATGGAACATTTCATGAATAGCAGGTGAAAAATCATATGAAATGAATTTCATTAATCACACCTGCTATTTTACTTCACATAGACTGCTATAATTTCACAGTCAACGAAATCACGAATCACATGAATTTCATTCATTCATTCGAGCGAAGTTCGTGAGCGCAGCTCTGCGAAGCGACCGAGCGAGTAAGAAGGAATGATTTGATCATGTGCGTGTTAGAAAAGGACAAGAGATGTGATGACGGACGAATCTGGGCATTTTAAAAATGAACTTTAAACTCAAAGGTGTAAGGTTTAGATTTCCTTGTCATGATTCGTGTGATTTCATTAGATAGCAGGCAGATGAAATGAATGATTTTCATTAGTCGCGCGGTTATCAATGTGCTGTGAAACTGTTTGTTTTTTGTTGTGCGACATAAATGAAACAGATATTGTTACATTTCATATTTTAGCTAATTAGCAATCCTTCATCATAATTCATACTTCATTAAAAGTAGCACATTATATGAAAGAGCTACATTAAAACACTGCGAATAAAAATCATTGCCTGTGAAATTTCGCATGTGAAATCATAATTATGAAAAAAATCATCATTTCATAGAATAAAAATGAATGAAAAATAGCAATCATTTCCATGCCTAGCTTTCTCGCCACTACCTACCGCGACCGCAGAAGTATTTTGTGCAACAAAACAAAATTACCAGATTATTCACTTCCTACATTTAAAAAACACATTCCTTTAGCATTTGTTTAGGATTAGAACTAAGTACTTACCGACTAATCCCCTTTGACGTCGTCTGGAATCGGCCGCTCCAACCGGACAAGTTGTGGCTCGAACTGACGGCCTTCCACGTGCAAGCAAACGCGTGCCCGGTAAAGCGTGTTTTGATGTACGCGCTCCAGTATTCCTTCACGTACATACCGGTATTTAAGTTCCTCAAATACGACACAATACACGCCTAGACGAGGCGGACGGAGGCACAATCGGCTGATTGTCCAACAGACGTTGTACAACCAGAACAAAAATACGTGCATCAGTACGGTGGTGCGCTGTAGGATGTTCAGCCCGATATCTACAGCCCGCAGGGCTTCAGATGCGTTTCCACGTGCCCTCCCATAACAGTAAACCATGTTTACGTACTCACGAGCACTGTACGTATGGTTAGGCATCTTTCTAACACTCATTCACTATTACCACACTCACTATTACACGTTCACACACTTAACTATCCGCACGAGAAAACAATCAAAAGTCGCAAGCGCATTCGACGACCGAAGAAACCGAACTGGCCGCGCGAGCGCCGAGCAACGCGAGGCGCGAGCGGCCTAGCAACAAAGGCGCTGCCCCGCGCGGCGAGACTGACCAATCACAGTCAAGCAATACGTCTACGCGTCTATCGAATGACGTCGTGAATCGGCTTTGTTTTATTCTTCATTTTCAACTACAAATTTACGTAATTTTTAACATAACAAAACTTTAATTTCGTTAGTTTAGTACATCGCACCCTTAATAATGAATGGGCACAACTCCAAAATTCAGTTTTTTGGGAAAAGCCAAAAAACCAATCGGCGGATCGCGGTTTTTTACATAATTTTTGTCGGCCGTTTGGTGTAGTGGTTCAGAACGGACTACTATGCCGAGAGGTCCCGGGTTCGATTCCCGGCCGGGCAGAAATTGAAATGATGAATTTTAATTTCTGTGACGGGTCTGGGTGTGACTATGTATAATATTTATGTATTTAAAAAAAAAAAAGTATATAAGTAGTATATCCGTTAAGCTAGCACCCATAACACAAGCATTAAGTTGCTTACTTTGGGGCTAGCTGGCGCTGTGTGAAATTGTCCAAAGATTTATTTATTTATTTATTTATTTAATTGGCTCTAAAATCTTTATTTTATCAGCTACAACTTTCAAATTAAGCATACTTCATCACTGGTATCTGTTATATAATTTGACATAAGACATTTTTGAAAATATTGATTATGAGTATTTAAAAAAATTGTTTAAAAAAATATTTCTAAGTTAGGCCTTTATTTTACTATTTCTGTTGTTGTGATTTTGGGTATTACTTGTACTTGTGCCCATCTAATCCTTAGGCTGAATTGTTTTATATGGCATATTCCCTAATATTGCTCTCTAATATTTAAAAATAAGTGTATTATTCGATTTTTATATTGATTTACGCCCAATAACATTGGGGATAGTTATTGTGCGGTATAGTAGTTTATAGCCAATTCAGTATAAGAGTAGGGTGCTGAATACTAGAAAATTATTAGATATGTCGAATTAGATTAAAATAAAGACTATTAGCTATTTCTCTGAGAAAACCGACATGAAAATACTAATTTTATGCATTCAAAATATTTTTACTTAGATAGATAGGGGCTCTTACCCTATAAAAAATATGCTTTTCATTAAATAAAGAAAAAACCTACAAAAACTTTTTCTGTAAGGTTTTCTGTTATGGATTTGTTCAGGATAATCACTTATTAAAGTCCAACAGCCAGTACCTTGGTATCTTTTTTCCACTATCCTGCTGTCCTGGTGGAAGGAACCGTTCTCCTTGTCCCTTACTATAAACACCCACATTATGTGGGAATCCGTTCAAATGGCTATTGTAAAAAATACAATTTAATACTCAAATTGGCGTGAGTAATTTTTGAAGGATTTTAGCAACCAATTTTGAACACAAGAATATCCATTCTGGTGTTCTAACATTCCCCAAAAAATATTTTACTACTAAAGCACCTTAGCCATGCTTCAGATTCAATTTGTGTTATATGGTTTACAAATACAGTCTTTTATAAGAGCACGGATTTGCAGTCCATCGAAGATAGCTGCTTTTAATTTTTCCGTACTCATCATCATTTTGCTTTTGATCATTTTAATGATTAGAAAGCTCAATACATATCTTTGGCCCTCCAAATAGAAGCCCTTTACGTCCTGCTTGACTTCAGTATTGCAAAGAGTCTAGGTACACAAGGATTACGACGATATTGGACACCCAATATTTATTATTCTGTACAATTTTTATCCCAAAGTATGCTTGGTTTGTTATCACAAACTCCGTGATCTTTTTTCTTTGCTTTTGTGTACAATATTTGCCACATATTAATAAAAACTGTTAGTGGTGTTAATACAAGATTTCATTACGAACTCATATTTTTTAAGACAAAAAGCACTTTAGAACTTAAATTTAGACAAACTGAAAATTTCAAGGTCTAATAGCTGATCAGTAAAATTGTAGTACCTAACTTAATACGTGAAAAGATAATTTTAAATTAAATTCGATGTATCCTCAGTCATCAGAATCTGAGTGATTAATTAGCATCAATTTATGGGACCGTAATAAATTAATGAATAATATAATTAAAAATTATAACACTATCATATTAAAGTAATTCACCTTTTGGCTGACTAGTGCGTTTATTCATAAAATAAACAAAGAAAAAAGCCAACCCGAGCCCCGAGCGAACGTTAATAGCCTTAACACGTAGGTATGTCTCTTATTTTATTAATCATTAGTTTATTTATCGGGAAGTATTTCATAACCACCGCTTTATTTCTTAGCATCGCGATAAAACATTCTATAGGCTCCTAATCAACCAATAGGTATGAAAATTAATACCAAGAAGCAAATTACTTTTATAGGAGAGTTGTAAATTTAACTACAAACACCCATCCATGGTCCGCCTAACTAAAGTTAAAGTTATATTTTATAATTTTCTATGATTAACGGGACTTTATCAATGTAATAAAAATGAAAATGTAACATATTATTAGAAATATATGGAATTAATTAGTCTTAGCTCACTAACACTTACTTAAGTTTGTCACACAAAGGCACAACTCCAAATTGGACCACAGTCGCGGGGGCCGGATTCGACAAATATCGGCATGTCTCTGATTCAGCCCTTCTAGCGGGAAGATAGACGAAAGTATGGAAGGGGCACAAAATGTAGAACTCTTTTATCTGATCATTGTTTTCGATTTCTGTGAAAGCCATCTTGTAGAACTGACGAAAATGTGCCTCTCTAGTACAAAAAGTAAAAAACCAAAAATTTTGAGTTGTGCCCCTATATTATTAAGGGTGCGACATGCAAGTCTATCAACGAATGAGAATGTAAAAGCGACGGAAAAAATACTTTGTTTAATCTTTGTTAACTAAAGATCCGTCCTAGCATACTTAATAATAATTAATGCTCTTAGCAAGCTTCCAAAATACTCAAATTTGAATGAATTGTAGATACGCAATCGTTATTAATAAAACAATAAGAATATCAATACATTTTGATAGTTATTTCGTGTAATAAAGTTACGTTCATTTAAAATAATCCCAAACAAGACGATAAATTATTTTTTGTAAATTATGAAGAATGTAAGTAATTGGTATGAAAGAAGTGCTAAAAGATATGAAATTTTGTTTAGTTTCTAAAATCAATCGAGTTTATAAACAAAATCTTATCTTTTATCTCCTATCGAAAGTGAAGGAACAAGAGTTTGTCGGTGATTTATTTCTAGGCGTTCAGATTGCAGTATTAGGTAAGTTAAGTTTTATTTTATTAATTACTATCGTAAAGACGTTAAAATTATTAAGGTAGAGAGCTAGAAATGTAAGCAATAATGAACCTGTGTGTAAAGAGCATTAATTGTCATCTGTTTACAGTACTTTTTAATGATACAAGTTTATCACACCTGCTTACTACCTGTGATTAACGATTAAAATTACGTTTATTTAGAATCGCGTGCATGACGATTATTTATTTCAAGTAAATTATTAAGAAAGGAAGTAATGAGTATGGAAGGAGTGAAAAAAGATACTTTTTTATTTAGTTGCTGAAATCATTGAAGTTTACAAAACACACAATCATAACTCCTAACTCGAAAGTGAATGCCTCAATCAACGATAGACGCAACATTGCTAGGGTGTTTATTCTAGGCGTTCAGAGTGGTGTGGTGTAAGCAATAATTTGAGTTTTACTTTATTAATTTCATTACTATCGTAAAGACTTCAGTTATTGAAGTAGAGAGTTATGAATGTAAAGAATGACGAGCCTGATTCAAAAGACCATTCATTATTCATCTGTTTACGGTACTTTTTAATGACACTACTTACGCTTAACACACTTGCGTAGGTACTAGGACCTGTGATACTACATTGTGATAGAATGATGGTTATGCGTAAAAGTATGGTTTAGTTAAAAATGTTTAATAACCAAGGTTCTGTAAGATTTTTTATTTTGCGGAAAGAAACAAATTCGTGTAAAGGGTTTTTATTAATTAAAGGGTAATTTATTAGTTTTTAGAACAAAAACTAAAGTGGTAAGGTGATAAGGTATAAGTGACTAATTTAAGTACTCATTTCATTTTTACAAATTGGGTAGATTTGGATTAAGCTCAGTCCAGGTCCAGTCGTAGTCGTTGAACTCACAGTAGAGTTGAATGACTCACGGGCGAGCGCGGCGCGGGTTGCGGGGCGTGGGGGCAGCGCCTGAGCGTGTGTGCGCGCGCTGCTATACATTTCTTATTGTAAAGACAAAAGCCTAATGACAAAAATACTCTAAATTTTAATAAGGTTTCTTAGAAAAGAAGTTTCTAAATAACGAATTGAAATTGATATTGTAAAAATGTTATGTTAAAAGAAGATAAATTGTGCTTTTCTAAAATGAAACCTGATGTACTTTTGGGACAAGATAACTATAATTTATTGTTACCTTTAGAAATAAGCTTAGGTAAACCTAATGAGTTGTCGGCAACCCTTAGGCTGGTGCGTACACGGTTGCGCAATGGTAGGGATGACTCATAGCGCGAATGCACCTCGCTCGACCCTCCTTACTTGCCAGATAGATAATGTCACACGTTGTCACAGTGAGTACAGTCTTCAGGATTTTCATGACGATTTACGGCGTTCGTTTTCAATCGAGTCTATGGGTATCTCGGCTAAACCTTGACAAAATTCTGACGACATAAAAGCGCAAGCTGTGCTTGAGCGCACCGCACCCCTATCCGTCCCCCGGACACGGCCTGAGCCGAGGTCCGAGCCTACCGTGGCGCCCTCAGGCCGCGTCCGTAGTCCCCTCGATCGGGCCCACTAGAGTGAGCCCGCCGTAGGCTGGACGTTGGTCCAACACCGCGGTGGGCAACCCTCTAGTTGGGTTCACCACTGATCGGGCGCCTTATGCGCTCGATACGGCCCGATCGCGAACGTCGGTCTGCGACCGACGCGGACGAGCCTGGGCTTCGCTTCGCGAAGCCCACACTCGGCCTCGTCGTCCTCGTCCGCTTTGCAATGGAGGGAAGTCGAACCTTAATTTCGAACTCCTCCTATGTTCTTCTGATTAATTTCGTTGCGGGTCCAATGACAGTTTAACTTTCCCCCGGGACAAACTTGACCTTCATTGGTTGGGTTTTTGTGGCGGTCAAGCTGTAGATCCTGGCTACACAGGAGTTGCAGTGGTGGGAACGAGAGGTGGGAATAGTCCCGTACTCGGCCTCGTCGGCACGCGCACCGACGATCGCCAAACGGCTAGAGTACCTTCTGTACTCGCCACTCTGCCCGGTGAAGCTGGAAAAGCTCCTCAAGCTACCAGCGCGCGTCCCTTCAAAAAAAAAAAAAAAGCAGCGCACCGCAGTCCTTATTGATGGTAGGTGGCATGTTGGGCTCCCTTAGAAGGATGAAAATTGTAGGATGCCAGATAGCTACACTATGGCGCTTTCTAGGTTAAAAGGAGTGGAAAGAAAGATGTCAGCCGACGAAGGTTACGCACACAGATACGCTGAAAGGGTAAGTCATTTATTTGAAAATGATTTTGCTGAAGAATTAAAGGTAAGCGATGTGGTTTCACCACGATCGTGGTATTTACCCCATTTCGGGGTAGATAATCCAAACAAGAAACTTAGGTTGGTTTTCGACGCGGCCGCGAAAACTGATGGTTTATGTTTAAACGATTATTTGTTTAAAGGCCCAGATTTATTGGCATCACTATTAGTGTTAGCAATCGATATTTTTATCATTCAATTCTTAGACTTCATCGTAATTATATTATCTCGGTATAGTGACAGTTGCTTTTAAAAATTAATATCGGGTAGTCGAAGTTTTTCTTGGTTTACAAAAAAAAAGTAAAATTGATCGATGGATGGTTCTGTTCGAAAATGGCGGCTGAGCGTTAACACGTATATTTGGTTGTAACGGTGGTCAGGAAATAAAACGGGCATCTTACAAAGCAGCAAGGCGTTTTTATTACATCTCAGAAGTGTTACGAAGGATAAAGATAAATAATCTACGTGCCTGCCTCTGCGCTATCCTGGACTGAGAAATAAGGTCAGATTTTTATATTGATTTGATATTATATCGTCGCATTGACTGGAAGTTAAGTTGCAGTACGAAATGTTCCTGATTTCTCGGCGTGGAAAAATAAACATTTGCATGATTAAGATATTTTGAGTCGAATGAAGATAAATATAGTGACGTGATTATTACTTTTAATCAAAGTGAGCATTTTGTTGTAATATACGGATATGTAATATTACGGATGAGTAACATTGTTACATGTTATATAATATTTAAAGTGCGTTTTAGAGATGATTTACACCAGTTTGGTGCTTATTGACGGTTCAAAATTATAAAGGTACATAATCATGTACGTGAAAGTGATAATTAATTAGCATCAAATTATACAATATTGGGAGAAAGATTATTTTTATGTAAATAAAAAAAAAAGTTTTTTTTTGTTTTTATCAGTGTTTATTGACTTGGGTAGTAAATGTTCACTTATCCGCGAATCAGACGCTAAAAAATTTATAACGAATGACTGGGACACAAATGACTTACCAATTCTACAAGGTTTTGGTAATGCTGCTGTTAAACCAATAGGGAAAATTGCGGTTACACTTGAAATTGGTTCAGTTAAGGCAGATACAGAAATACTTGTGGTTAATGATCAGTTTTTACGGACAGCAGTGCTAGTAGGGCAATCGTTTACAGAGAAACCGAACATTACTCTAATAAAAACTAACAATGAACTGATATTTTTACAAACCCCGGATATTTGTGATGATGAGTTAAAAATCAAGCTCTACGTTGATACTGACATAGTTGTGCCACCAAAAACCACAGTACCAATCGACGTTACTGCTGAGGGTGGATATTCTGGTGGGTTATACTTAAATTATAGTCTCAGGGTATTACCTAACAATGAGTATATCATATTACCAGGAATTTATACATTTGCTACCGGAAAAGGATATATAATGTTGACAAACTTGTCCTCCACTGATCTAAACCTTAGTAAGGAATCTGTATTAGCTAGAGGGTATCTGTTTAAAGAAGTTAGTACTGAGTTTGTAGGAGTTGTTGCGGAAACTAAAACTTACGAACCATTACCTAAATCAGATGTAAAAATTAGTGCGGACTTGACAGACGAGGAGAAGAATAAACTATTTGCGTTACTTGATAAATACAGGGATTGTTTTGCGATGGAGTTAGATGAGCTGGGTAAAACAAATTTAACGGAAATGAAAATTTCATTAACTGATGATAGACCGATTGTTTATAATCCATACAGAATGTCTCAGAGTGAACGCGAAAATCTTAACAAAATTATAGAGGATCTTTTAGCGAATGGTATAATACGCGAAAGCTCGTCGGATTTTTCAAGCCCTGTAATTCTGGTCGGGAAAAAGAATGGTGAGAAGCGACTTTGTATAGATTACAGGGCGCTGAATAGGAAAACCATCAAGGATAAGTATCCTTTGCCTCGTATTGAGGACCAACTGGACAAATTGGGAGGGAATAAGTTTTTTACAAGTTTGGACCTCAAGTCAGGATACTACCAAGTGCCAATGAGTGAATCAAGCAAAAAATATACGGCGTTTGTAACCCCAGATGGCTTATACGAGTTTGAACGAATGCCATTTGGGCTTGCAAATGCCCCAAGCGTTTTTCAGCGTACTATAGATACAATGTTTAAAAGTAACGGTAAAAATGTAGCATTGGCATACATGGATGACCTGTTGGTACCATCTAAAACTGTAGACGAGGGCTTGAACAAATTATAAAAAGTATTTCAAATGTTAAGGACGGCTCACCTTACATTAAACCTTAAGAAATGTGATTTCTTTCAAACTCACATAAATTATTTGGGCTATGAAATCAGTTCCGATGGTATTAGGCCAGGGAGCGTAAAAGTTAAAGCGGTCTCAGAATTCCCAATACCAAAAAATGTCCACGAGGTCCGGCAATTCGTAGGGCTGACCAGTTATTTTTGGCGATTTATTCGAAATTTTTCCGAAATAGCAAGGCCGTTAACTATGCTTACTAAGAAAAATGTTCCGTGGAAATTTGCCGAAGAGCAGGTAAAATCGTTTAATGAATTAAAATCAAAATTAACGACACGTCCGGTTTTAGCGTTATACGACCCTCAAGCTGAATTAGAAATTCACACTGATGCCAGTAAACTGGGCATAGGCGCTATACTTATGCAACGAGATAATTCTGGCACGATGCACCCTATATCGTTTTATAGTCGTCAAACTACTACTGACGAAAGCAAACTCCATTCATATGAATTGGAGACATTGGCAGTGGTCAATGCATTGAATCGATTCAGGGTGTATGTACTAGGAAAATCATTCAAAGTTATCACAGATTGTGCAGCCATACGTTGCACGATGACAAAAAAGGATTTAATACCTAGAGTGGCACGTTGGTATATTTTAATGCAGGAATATGATTTCGTTGTTGAACATCGTAATGGAACAAAAATGAATCACGTCGATGCCTTGTCCCGCAATCCTGTCGATTCTGATTTTCAACCGATTCCGGATAGTTTTGACATTTTAAGGATAGATGATGATTCTTGGTTACAAACAGTTCAGGATCAAGACTCTGAAATACAAAGAATCATTAATGTTCTAAAGGACCCTGACACTAAAGACATTGTCGAGATTCATAAGAACTATACTATCAAAAATAACCGACTTTACAGAGTCATAACCGATAAAATAAAACCGACTCCAAAAAACCTAATACTAAAAAGTAGAAAATAATTACTAATTACCTACTTATTTATTAGGACGAATTATTAATATTTATGTAGGTAGGTATACCATGATTGATACTCCAGAAGTATCAATCATGGTATACCTACCTCCTCCTCCTTTTTTGAAGTCGGTTGAAAAATGGTGATATTAATTTAAAATGGGTAGTCCCCAAGTCGGTGAGATGGCAAATAGTTCGTATGAATCACGACGATGCTGGACATTTTGCTTTTGATAAAACATATAACAAAGTTAGTCAAGTTTATTGGTTCAAAAAGATGAGGCGTTTTATCAAAAAATATTATAATTCTTGTCTCAATTGTGCGCATAATAAAATACCTGCTGGACCTAAAGAAGGGGAACTTCATCCAATACCAAAAGTTAACAAACCATTTGATACGCTACACACAGATCATTGTGGCCCTTTCCCACTAAGTAAAAAGAAAAACTGTCACATATTGGTAATTATAGAGTCGTTCACTAAATTTATATACATAAAACCGGTCAAAAATTTAAAAAGTAGCACTACCATACAGGTATTTAAGGAATATTTCTCGATTTTTGGTGTACCAAACCGTGTTATATCGGATCGTGGCACTAGCTTCACTAGTAAAGAATTTGCCGAATTTACCAAGGAGAAGGGAATCAAACATATTCTCAATGCAGTTGCCTCTCCCAGGGCGAATGGCCAAGTGGAGAGGTACAACCGAACCATAGTTGATTCATTGACAGCAGCTAATCATAATCGTCCTGATAATGAGTGGGATTTGTTAATTCCACAAATACAATGGTCTCTAACCAATACCATAAATAAGGCAACTGGTCGTACGCCTTCGGAAATGTTATTTGGTGTGCAAACAACTGGATGTTCCGATAGTTTTATGAACTCAGTTGTTTCTGAGTCGCATAATCTTGTAGATAGTGATGAAATCCGTAAAGTAGCAAAAACCAGGATAGAAGACGCGCAACAAAAACAAAAAGAACGCTATGATAGGACTCACAAAGAACCAACTAACTATAAAGTAGGAGACCTAGTTAGAGTTGAAAAAGAAATTCGTACTGATCCTGGCCAAAGTCGTAAATTGTTGCCCAAGTGCTTAGGACCATATAGAATTTCTAAGGTGATTGGTAATGATCGATATGAAATCGAAGACACTCCTATTACTAGAAAAGAGGGCTGTAAACTTTATAGGGCTGTGTATGCTGTGGATAAACTTCACCCATGGCTTGTTTTTAATCAAGATGTAGTATCGAGTGATTCAGAGTAAAATTATTTACGTATTCAATGATTTAATTAGGGACATCAATAATTAAAAGGTATTGCAATGACTTACATAAAATTATTTTATTATTTAAAGTAGAACATTTTATAATCACATTAAAAGAGTAGCGATTGTTGAATGTAACAGTATTATTTAATATGCAATTATCTAGTATTAGTTGCAGAAATTTGAAAGTGATTAAGTTGATGAATTGTATTATATTTATTTGTTATATTATTACCCTTTTAAGATGAAGTAATGCTTATACGTGTGTCAACAGTGCATAAAATGAAATGATTAATATTATGTTAACAAATTCTCATATGAATGTAAAATAAATGAAGGTACTTACCGATTATGATATAAATCATATTAAGAGTGAAACAACTAATTAGATTTTTGTTATATGTATCATTTTATAAGAGAATTCTATTTTAGCTTGAGAATAAATCCTTAAAATTGAGTGTTGTTAATGAATTAATAAAGCGAGTCCTTAATACTGAGTGAATGAGTGAGATATTATGTAATAACCAAAATTCGTAGGTGTGAGTACCTACCTATCGGATATCGAGTGATAAGATAAAAAAGAGTGATTCGTGTAGGTGTGAGTGCCTACCCAATATTTAGAGTTAAAAGTGAGTCATTGTAGGTGTGAGTGCCTACCCGATGTTAGAGTAAGAGTGAGTCGTTGTAGGTGTGAGTGCCTACTCGATGTTTAGAGTTAAGAGTGAGTCGTTGTAGGTGTGAGTGCCTACTCGATGTTTAGAGTTAAGAGTGAGTCGTTGTAGGTGTGAGTGCCTACTCGATGTTTAGAGTTAAGAGTGAGTCGTTGTAGGTGTGAGTGCCTACTCGATGTTTAGAGTTAAGAGCGAGTCGTTGTAAGTGTAAGTGCCTACTCGATGTTTAGAATAAGAGTGAATCTTTACAGATGTGTGAACCTGTAAATGATGTTCTTTAAGAGCGATTTATCACTGGAGAAAGTGCGCGATTATAGTGATTGTTTAATTTTTAGAGCAATTGTGTTTTGTTTTTTAAACGCGAGGCCGCGTTTTTCGTCAGGATTAGCCGAGTGTTAGCAATCGATATTTTTATCATTCAATTCTTAGACTTCATCGTAATTATTTTATCTCGGTATAGTGACAGTTGCTTTTAAAAATTAATATCGGGTAGTCGAAGTTTTTCTTGGTTTACAAAAAAAAGTAAAATTGATCGATGGATGGTTCTGTTCGAAAATGGCGGCTGAGCGTTAACACGTATATTTGGTTGTAACGGTGGTCAGGAAATAAAACGGGCATCTTACAAAGCAGCAAGGCGTTTTTATTACATTAGGAATTATGATGCGCTTTAGGGAAAACCAGTTTGCTGTCACAGGTGACATAAAAGATATGTTTTTAAGGGTAAAAATTATACAGGCAGACCAGAATGCATTTCAATTTTTATGGCGTAGCAACCCTTCTGAAACCGTCAAGGTATATAAAATGACCTCGTTAATATTTGGTGCGAATTTCTCCCCATTTATTGCTCAATTTGTAAAAAACAAAAATGCACAAAGGTTTGAATCGTCCATGCCGGAAGCGGTTGAAGCTGTTTATAAACAACATTATATGGACGATTATATAGATAGTTATTCAGACGAGGATACGGCGATTTCAATGGTTAGTGATATTTCAGGCATACATAAGTCAGGTGGCTTTGAGATGCGTAACTGGACAAGCAACAGTGAAGCTGTGCTTAACAGCTTGCCGAAAGAAACCTTAGGCACCTCTGCCGTAAGGTTTAAAGTCGACCAGCAGTATGAAGGTGAGCGAACGCTTGGACTTTTTTGGCACCCGAGTGAAGATACGCTTGGTTTTGACGTTTCTATGAAGCGTGTGCCCGAGGAAATCATCAATGGTAAGCAAAAACCTACCAAAAGAATTTTACTAAAAGTCGTTATGTCAGTTTTTGATGTTTTTGGGTTCTTATCACCATTTACTATATGGCAAGACGCGGCTGGCCACAACAGCTGTATTCGGATAACGGGACCAATCTGAGAGGCGCTGATACAGAACTAAAGAAATCCATTCAGGAGTTGGATAGTGAAGTGCTTAATAACGAAGCTGTGAATAATGGAGCGCTATGGACCTTTATCCCTCCGGCTAGTCCCCATTGGGATGGGGCTTGGGAACGGCTTATTCGAAGCGTTAAGACTTCACTGAAGGTTGTACTGAAGGAACGTGCTCCTAGGGAAGAAGTACTAAGTACGTTATTTGCAGAAGTTGAAAACATTGTGAACAGTCGTCCACTATCCCACGTTTCAGTTGAGCCAGGTAGTGATGAATCTCTAACGCCAAATCATTTCCTCTTGGGGTCATCATCAGTAATGCAAACTCTTGGAGTGTTTGACCACTCAGACTTGTATCTGCGTAAGCAGTTGCGCAGTTGTTGGCAGATATCGCACGTTCATAATCAAACCGTCACTATACGAAATTGGGAGAAATTGAGTTAACATCGCCATCTATCAGCGCTCCACGAAAAGTGCATGCTGTAAAAATCCCACGCTTAAAGCTCAAATAGTTCGGCAGATATCACTAGTGTCGTTATGGAGTTTAATGGGAAAACCGGCATTTGTTGTGAGTAACAGTGACACGTTTTTAGTAGTGACGGGATCTGGACGGGCACGCCGTGATAGTTATGTAAACTCTGTGTTGAAAAACGTCATTTTTAGCATAAAGACGCTTTCACTCCAAAACCATAAGATAAGTCACAATAAAGTAATACGAAAAACGCCTTAAAACATATTTCTCTTACATTTTTAAAAAGATTGTTCATCACTTCGTATAATAATTTGTGTTTATCCAAATAGTGAAATATTAAAACAACAAGAAATATTTTTAAATGACTAAGTAGTTATAATTTTATCTAACAAAAATGCCACCAGTCAATCGAAATACTAGTAAAATCAAAGAAATTATCAAGGTAATTACTACTTTGTCTAGCGTTTGTGGACTATGAAAAAGCCTTGGATTCGATCGAGATGTGAGCAGTGCTACAGTCTCTCCAACGGTGCCAAATTGACTATAGATACATCGAAGTGTTGAAAGGCTTGTACGAAAACGCCACAATGTCGGTTCGTCTCCAGGATCAGGACTCGAAACTCATCCAGTTGCAGCAAGGGGTGAGACAGGTAGATGTCATATCTCCGATACTGTTCAACACCGCCCTGGAAGATGTTTTCAAGCTTCTGAACTGGAGCGGATTCAGCATAAATATCAACGAGTACATAATCCACCTTCGATTTGCGGACGATGTCGTAATCATGGCTTAGACTGTGGAAGATCTAGGCATAATGCTCGATGGCCTAAGTAGAGCCTCTCAACAAGTGGGCTTGATGAATGAGTATGAAAATGAATATGGACAAGACAAAAACATGTCAAATGTCCATGTAGTATCCACTTATCTGGAGACTCTACACTCGAAAGTTTACTGACCTGGGACAAACAGTACCGTTACGCAGGTCCAACTTCGAGAAAGAGGTCAATCGTCAATCCAACTCGGCTGGGCAGCGTTCGGGAAGCTTCGTGATATTCTCACGTCCGAAATACCGCAGTGCCTCAAGACTAAATTTTGATCAGTGTGTGTTGCCAGTGATACTTTATGAATCTGAGAGGTCACCCAAAAGGTGATGGAGCGTGCGATGCTCAGTGAGTTTCCCTACGTGATTGAATCAGAAATGAGGAGAGCCACAGGAGAACCAAAGTGACCGAAATAGCCCGCAGAATCGCTAAAATCAAATGGCAGTGGGCGGGGCACATAGCTCGCAGAGGTAATGGCCGCTGGATAATGATTCAGAATTTAAACCTACTTCTCTGAGCCTTTTTCCCATGAAAAATCACTATCTAGTTCGTCAAGTTCATCGAGGTCATCAAGTTCTGGTTGTTTAAAGGCTGCCTGAACAAGAGAGTACCTTATTTTCTAAGAAGTTGATTTATGTGATGTGGTTTTATAGTAATTTCATGTGTGTAACGTATTTATTTCTGATCGAGAATTTACATTTATTACTGTTACCATTGGTACCACATAATCCAAATTATTAAGTTTTAAGTTCATTAAAATTACTGATTTTTCTGTGTTAGTTTTATTTAATAATAATCATTTTTTTATTTTTCATCGTCAAATTTATATGAAAATAGTGACATTTCTACCGGAATTAATAATACAACATTAACACGTTTTTAATTGAAAACTGTCACTGTCTCAATTTTAGTGGAAAAGTGACACTATTTTTAGAGAAAAAATTAAATATTAAATAAACCATTATGATAATTTGAAAGATAATTATATTTCCGTAAAAGCCAAATAAGCCACTACTGGTCTTTAACAAAAAACAAAACATTTTATAGCATTTTGCTCATTTTGCAAGGGTTTTAAAATTTGAGCATTTCAAATGCTTTTCCTGAAAAATCGACTTTTTTGTATAGTGACAGTTTGATTATGAACGTGCGATATGTTCTGGAAAAGGTGGGTCCGAGAGGTTTTACCAGAGTTGTTGCCTAGGAAGAAATGGACTCAGGAACAAAATCCACTACGGGTGGGAGACCTTGTACTCATTGTCGATCCTGACGCTCCTCGGAGCGTGTGGCAGAGGGGCATTATACAGGGTGTTTCTCCGGGTAGGGATGGTCGAGTGAGATTGGTCGAGGTTAAAACTAAAGCAGGTATCTTTAAAAGATCTGCCGCGCGCGTCGCACGTATTCCTATTGTTGATGAGTGCTGAGCCAGCACTGGGGTGGGGCGTGTTGACGACGCGCACTTTATAACGTTAATTTTAAAATAACTTGTATTTCGATATGCATATCGTTATTTCGTTATTTTGTATCGGTATGGTTTGAATATTTTTATTGTACCAAATGTGGGTATCCGCGAGTGATGTTGCTCCGTGCGCTTTGAAATTTAAAAATCAGTCTGCTACCATCCGAGCGCGACATCGCACGCGACTACTATAGTTTTTATCCGTGTCCGTGTAACTTTTCGAATCGCAATAAATTACGTTGTTCCATCTTCGGGCGTTTTCCTTCGAACTACTACACCACATCTTACAATCCTTATTATGCTGGTGAGAACAATTTCGTTCAGTTTCGCTTATGACGGCATTAACTAACTTCATTTGAACACATCCATTGCTCATTGCTTTCTGAACCACGTGTTGTTTGTTATATTGACATACTCGTACTTGTACCTGGACACCCTGATATTCCGTCGACGCTGAGGTGTTTGATTGACACCCGGGACATTATCGACCGGTTATTTTCTCTGCCCTGATTCGTTAACCCTGCATCTTCCCTCCGCTCGACCTCTTCAACTTTATGCTCGTGCTGTGTTGGCTGTCGCCTTCACACTCTTCGCTTCGATGGCGTCACCCTCTCTGAGGCGTCTGCCTGTGTCGCCCACGTGGATCAGTGACGTCCCCTGCAGGCTGGGGGTGTCGTCCTAACAGTCTTCCCCTGTCAATCAGTTCGTTCAGTCAGCGGTATCATTCTCTCTTTCTCTGTTTGGTTGGCTGAGGAGGCTCCTGTTCCGAATCAGGCGCTAATGTCATGGTGATTCCAAAGTGATTACGTTATATTCCGATATACCACTCTTACAGTAATGGGGTGATATTTTTCATATTCCATTTCACTTTGCTTTCCCATCTTCTCTTACATTATGCTTAACCGAGATTTTTTGGCCGAACATTCGTGGGCCATAAGGTCTCGGTTAGGCTACTGCACACGTAAACACTCATCATATACAATATCGGCTTACCCGGGCAAATCTATCAAAGGAGATTGCCCATTTATGGTACTGGTTTTTCTCAAGCTTCAAAAGAAAAAACATATGTTAATTAAAATGTTTATTTTAGAAGTCGTCCTGCCATTTTTCTGCTTGTTTTGAACCGGGGATTTAATTCAGTTTTTAAAAAGATTTTTTATTGATTAGAAAATAACATAATTTTTTGCTGCATTATACAAAAATGTTGCCATAGTAGGTAAATAAATAATAATGTTGGAAGAAATTCCAGTCGATATTTTAATCGATTACAATATAAACAAAAAAATCATTCCAGGAAATATAACGCCATCAGCTCAAATAAAATCGTAAGCCTGTGATTCCTTTATTTAATTAACTAATCGTTTGTGTTCGATTACGATTGAATTCACGTCGACGTGTGGTAAAGAATCGAATAACATTAAACGAATAATCGATTTTCATATTAAATAATAATATAAGCTGGCAACATCTGTGACGTGCGCTGTCAGTGTCACGCTCACTGCGACGCGGCATGTGTTTATTTGGTTTAGAGTGTTGATTGAGTTTTACTCTCCACTTTTATTAACTCTTCATTTGTACTGTGATAAACGGTATTGTGCATTCATTGTGTGTGGTAATTCAACGATAGGACGTTTTTACAATATTGTTACGATAGGACGTTTTTCTATTGTTTTGTTGTGTTGTACAAGCTGAGTAGCTTCTTTTGGTTAACATGTCTACAATACCGCACGAGGAAGTGGTGGCAAGAACATTTGACCGGCGAAACCGGTGTATCAATTGTTCATATTTGATACCGAGAAACCAACACTTTCATACATTGGAAAGTGCATCTACTCCAATTATCAATATATTACAGACATGGATTACTCCTACTCAGGTGAACAGATATCATTTGACTCTGATACAATTATAACTGTTTATATTTTTATTTGATTTGATGGGTATGAGTCTCTTTCTAATCTACTTATTTAAAGTCATGAACTTCCAAGACTTAATCCTAACAGTTATAATGTATGTTTGCCGAGTAATAAGTGGATTAGTACAGCTTTCTTGTACTGTTTTTAATGCAGTGGCCAATCCTGTAAAAAATAATGAAAAAGTGCAATAAATAAAATTATTTTTAATTACAGCTATCTTCAGCAAGCATTATTTGTACAGAATGTTTTGAACTACTTCAAACTGGAGTGAATACAATGAGCGATGGAAATCCAATACCTTTGCCTGCTTTTGGACATAGAAGAGTCTGCTTTCCCTGTGGAAATTCTATTCTACGAGTTTCAAGAACATACCATGTGCAACATGGTCGCCAAGAAAGGAACTTTTTAATGCGATTGGTTCCACTTCACCTGGTAAATATTTTTAATAAATAAAAGTTCTCAAATGGTGACTGGTTCATAGGATGAATACTAATACAATTTATTTATTATCTTTTAGGTATCAAGACTAGAACGTGTATGTGCTGCCTGTTGGAGGTCAGCTACGAGACAAGTACAGAGACAACAACAGCATGACTTAAATCGCCCCACTCTGGCTGGTGCTGGATCAAGTGTGGATTTGCGTATTCCTGAGCCACCTCCTCTTCCACCATCAAGACCACAAATAGTGCCACAGGCAACACCAAAAATTACCTCAGCTTTGTATAAACGAGCTGCAAATTCACCAGGACACTGTGTGTTTGTTAATTGTTTTGAGCCTGAACGTTTACTAATACCATCTGCTATAAAAGACCTATTACTATATCACCATAAATTCTATGTACCATCTGGAGCACGTGTATGTAGTCACCACTTAAATCATGGTGCATGGAATGAGTTAACTTCCCAATTGAGAGATTTCACTGGCACACAATTTGACAGTATTATGTCTATGATGCAGCGAGCTGCCAATTACCAATTTGATTTTTCTAATGTTAGGATGATGGCTCCACATTTATGTCATTACTGGCTTGGCATGAGCCCAGATCAATTTTATGAGTTGCTAAACTGCATTCCAAATCTAAGTCAACAAGTACCAAATGCTGCTATAGCCTTATCCGTTTATTTGGTAAAGTTAAGAACCGGTGATAGCAATGAAAGGTTGGCAACTCTTTTTAATAAGCCTCGATCTACACTAGAACGGTGGATGACAAAGACCAGAAATTCCTTAATAAATGATTTTGTTCCCTTTCAACTAGGATTTAATCATAAATGTCAATTCAAGATGTTGCTTCACGCAATAAGATTATACCAGAAGGACTGTTTAGTAACCCTGATTTGCCAGCTGATGTTAAGCCTGCTATTGTCATCTGTGATGCTACTTATGTATTTTTTCAAAGTAGTTCAAACTATTTATTTCAAAAACAGACCTATAGCCTACAAAAGCTTGATAACTTGGTCAAACCATTTTTGATTGTTTGCTGTGATGGGCACATTCTGGAATGTCTTGGCCCATACAAAGCCACTACTAATGATGCTACAATTACAAGTATTAACTTGAATGATGAAGAATCATGTATCCGGTCATTTTTCAGGAGAGGTGACATTTTTCTTCTCGACAGAGGTTTCAGAGATGTAATTAATGAACTCCAAGGCCATGGGTTTGTTACACATAATGCCAGAGTCTCTCCTGGAAAATGAACATCAACTAACAACACAGCAGGCAAATCGGTCTCGTTTTGTAACAATGTGTCGTTGGGTTGTAGAAGTAGTAAACGGAAGGATAAAAAGAGATTTTAGGTTGTTTCGTCACGTATTTAATAACAGAGCTGCTATGCACCTCAAGGACGATTTTAAAATTGGTTGTGCATTATTAAACAAGTTCCACGTTGCCATAGATGATCCACCGGAAGCTTTGGAATATGTGACAATAGCCAAAAATAGACTTTCTCTTGAAAACCACTTGGCAAGTTATGTAGAAAACTAAAATCTCAACAGAAGACGAGCTATCTTCCAAACTATTGATGGCAATCATCATTTAGTGAGATTTCCAAAACTCTCAATTACAGACCTGAAGAGATTCGCTCTAGGTACCTACCAACTAAAGCAAGCAAGATCCTATTACGGAGAACATGTTCGGCATTCTGGAATATATTCTGTTGAAATAAACAATGAAATCGATGAAGATATTCCTCTGATTTTAGGACTAAATAACTATTTGTTGAGAGGAAGAATCAAATCAAGGCATGTTAGCAGTCGTACATACTATACTTATTTGTTAATAAGTAAAGATATTGCTGTAGCAAACAGCTTAGAAGCCATAACTGGTTATTGCTGTAGCTGTCTTGTTGGCAAACGAACAGTTGGTTGTTGTGCTCACATCATGACAGTGGTGTGGTTTTTGAGTTGGGCTCGTTATAATGATATTGCTGCCCCGGCACCTTATTTAGATGATTTTTTCAATGAATATGATGAATGAAACCAATAAGGTAAATCAATGTTCAGTAGTTATACTAAATTGATTCTCTACATAATATTTTGTAATAATTTATGAAGAGAGCAAAATGAAAAAGCCATATTTTTCTGCGTTTGTTTGGAAAGTGAAGTCTTTATTATTTTTTCTTATTTTGCTTTTAAATTGTCCTTGACATAAATATATATGCTGATTTTATGTACTCAAATAAACTCAATTACATGTTATTACTTGTGTTTTATTCACTTAAGTTAACAAACATTTAAAAGGATCGTTTATCTGATTTTTACTTCAAATAAGTTGTAACCGTTTAAAACAACTTTGGAATTGATGCAACAAAGTACCGTGGTCCATACTTCGATGGGCAATCTCCTTTTGGATTCATTTCAGTAGCTGCTTTGCAATTGCTTGCTGCTGTAAAATGCTTGCGCTGCTTTGGCTTAGAATTCATTCATATTCATATTATTTATTTGCTAACTAATTGTAGCTAGAAGATCGAATTCGCCCAGTAGGGCGATCTAACTACATGAAATGGTTTTTAAATAGAAAGACCCGTGTCTTTCTATGTGTCTAGGTATGTCTTGACGCGATATTTATGAATGAGTTACATTATGTACTCACTGCTTGACGTTTAGTTACAATGGGTGGGACGCGAATGATTAAAATCTGTTTTTAATGTTATACATTTCATGTAGGTAGATGGGGAGTAGAAGGGAGAGTGCATAACAAAACTAATCTTACTAACCATTGGCTTGCCTTTAATTATAAGATCAAATTAATGTTATGGTACTATCCCATGTGCCAACCTCACCTGCTCGCGCCAACAGCCGGCTGTTGGCGGCAGCGGCGTGGCTCACCGCGAGAGTGAGACGCTCCGCTGCGGTGCTCCCTGCTGTCTTACTGACGAGGCTCTGGCTTTAACTAATATTTATGGCGGCTGTCTTTTACTAACATTGTATGTCATGTTATAGAGCTTGCAGATGGACTAACCAGGCTTGCAGTGTGTGGCAGCAACTACGTATAAATGTGGAAACATTCACACAAAACACAATGCTTTGATGTGTCTCTAATTTACATTGATATAAACTAACAATGCATAACTAAATATAAATATAATTTTAATATGTTTTGTATTACAGATGACAAGCTATTTATTATGAATAACACTGTTTATGTCTTATCTGGATAAGATACTCAATTAGACATCAAGATGACTTTTGTTCGTGCATTCAAACAATATTTATGTAAGTATTAAAATATTAATCAAATTATTATTTAATTTATATTAAGTTGTATTCGTATTTTATATTAATATGTCGTAAAATATTGATTGTCATATAATTACTTAGTAATCATTTTAATAAAAATAAAACCAAATAATAATAACAACATTAATTGTAAATGTAATAATAAATTATAATTTGATTTATTGGAAATGTCTAGTTATGTTATAAAATAGTTTGTAGTAAGTAAAAGGAGTTGTATTGACCGCACCGAGACAGGTCGGGCGCTACCTGCTAGCCGGTTTGGGTAGGGATGGCTGTATAAAAGAACGAGCACGACCGTAGTCGAGGCATGATGCTAAGCGAACTCTCTGAGGAACTCATTTTTGACATCTTAGTCCCTATGACGCCCACTCACTATCCTTACAATGTCGAGCATCGGCCCGACATTCTAGACATGGCAATTCTAAAGAATATAGGCCTCCGCCTACACTATAGAAACCATGCACGCGCTCACTTCTGACCATCGCCCGGTCGTACTCCAACTAGGCTCTCCTGAGTCTACACCCACTATGAAGACAGTTGTGGACTGGGACAAACTCAAGGTAAAACTTGGGAACTGTCCCAGAGCCCACAACTGTCCTCAATCCCCGACGATATAGTTTCGCCTCACGAAACTATTCACGCGATCGATGCCCTCACTAGTCACATCTCGGTCGCCATCGGCGACTCGTCTAGGCAAGTGCCTGCGATGGCTAACCACCGTCTCAGGTTGCCTGACGACGCGCGAGAGCTATTGAGGGCAAAGAACGCAGCCACTCGCGATTATGACGCTTATCCAACCGAGGAAAACAGAGCCCGCCTACGTTCCTTACAGCGCGCTGTCAAGGCTCGTATCGCGGAACTCCGTAACAATCAGTGGGATGATCTACTTAAAGAAATTATGTTTCTCGATTAAGAGATTATGTTTTTTCTAATAATCTCTTAATAAACGAACAGTTTGGCTTCCGCGCCTCACATTCCTGCGTACAACAGGTGCACCGCTTAACGGAGCATATACTTAGCGGCCTCACTGCTAAGCCACCCGTAGGGACAGGAGTGTTATTCTTCGACGTAGCGAAGGCATTCGATAAAGTCTGGCACAACGGCTTGATTTACAAGCTTTACGAACTCGGTGTGCCGGACAGTCTCGTGCACATCTTACGTGACTTTTTATCGAATCGCACCTTTCGTTACCGAGTAGATGGCTCCCTCTCCTCCCCCCGCCCCATAAGAGCCGGAGTCCCCCAGGGCTCCGTGCTCTCGCCCATCCTCTTTTCATTGTACGTCAATGACATCCCCAAATATCCGAATACGGATTTAGCCCTGTTTGCGGACGACACCGCACTCTACAAGTCCGGACGTAATCGGAATTACGTCATCTTGGCGCTCCAACGCGCAGTCACACAATTAGGCGAATGGTTCAGGAAGTGGCGTATCGAGGTAAATCCCGAAAAAAGTGCAGCAGTGTACTTTTCTAGGGCTTTGTCTGCGAAACGTCCTCCGGTTCGCACTCGTCCTAATGTCCCCACCCATCTCACCTTATTTGACCAAACTATTCCTTGGAAAAGTGAGGCCAAGTACTTAGGTGTCACTCTCGACCAGAGATTATCGTTCGCTCCGCACCTCAGACGCGTCTTGAGCCGTGCGAACCACTACATCCACCGACTCTACCACCTAGTTGGAAGGAAAAGTAAATTGTCACTTAGAAATAAGTTGACAATTTACAAAACCTGCATCCGTCCAGTGTTGACTTACGCCAGTCCGGTGTTTGCTCACACTTCCTGCACAGACCTTAAGAAATTCCAGACCCTCCAAAACAAATTCTTACGCCGAGCCGCGGATGCCCCGTGGTTCGTGCGTAATACGAATCTCCATAGAGATTTCGAGATCCCATCGATTGATCACTTTATGAAAGAAGCCTCTCGCCGCTACTTTGATAAAGCGATCAACCACAAGAACCCTCTTATCGTTAGCGCCGCCACGTATACACCCCAGAAAGATGTCGCTGCCCAATACCGACGACCTAGGCATGTCCTAGACGACCCGGACGATCCTATTACCGAATTTCTTAACACAGACATCACTGCCTTAAGCACGCCAACTACTCCACAACACAGTAGCTCGTTACACCGTACTCGCCGGCGAGTACGAGGCCCTGCTTTCCATTTCGGACGGTACAGACATGTACCGGACCGGTTCTCCCCTATCCGTCCCCCGGACACGGCCTGAGCCGAGGTCCGAGCCTACCGTGGCGCCCTCAGGCCGCGTCCGTAGTCCCCTCGATCGGGCCCACTTAGAGTGAGCCCGCCGTAGGCTGGACTTTGGTCCAACACCGCGGTGGGCAACCCTCTAATTGGGTTCGCCACTGATCGGGCGCCTTATGCGCTCGATACGGCCCGATCGCGAACGTCGGTCTGCGACCGACGATCGCCAAACGGCTAGAGTACCTTCTGTACTCGCCACTCTGCCCGGTGAAGCTGGAAAAGCTCCTCAAGCTACCAGCGCGCGTCCCTTCAAAAAAAAAAAAAAAAGTCGAGGCATTCTGGCCTTACCCGCCGCTCGGTATTGTTGTCTCGGTGCTGTCGTGAGACTGCTCGAATATTATTATTGTATTCTCACCGAAATACAACAATCTATAGTGTAAAAGCTATGCATCGTTTTATTTACCTTCCGCCAGGCATAACAAAGAGAATACCTATGCTGGTGAAACATAATGTCCTGCCCCTTCTGACCGTTCTCCGACAAATATATTATTCATTTCAGGTATGGAAGGCAAAATAAATAAATATATAAGTATATAGAAAGTGTAGTGTTTGTATCTACGTACTAGATAGATACAATACGCTGTCTCACGTACACAAGTGATAGGCAGTCACGTGACGTCGTTACGAGTGGGACGAGTCAGTCGCACGGCAGACGCCGGCGAGTACGGACGTGCCGCAGTGAGACGCTTGGTGTGACGGTGAGCCAGTGTGCACATTTAGGTACACTACAAGTGGCGACGAGGATAAATACAAATTTTTTGAAAAATAAGGAAAATAAAAGGTCAGTAAAATACATATTTTTGAAATAATAATTTGTAACAAACCTGCCATAATAATTAAAGTTCAGTAATGTGTCTGATTTCATCGAGTTATGGATAAAATAACGATTATTCTGCTTTGGAAAAGGCATAATTATTTTGTTGTATGAGAATAGTCAAGTTAGCAGGCGAAAACATTTTGGTTTTTATCATTATAAAATCAGATTTTATTAGAAATACTTATTATCAGCTTGAAAATAGCAATAAAGTGATTGGTGATAATAAGTAGTGATATTAGAAATAAATAAGTATTCAGCAGAAATCGGCCAAAACAAAATAAAATAAAAATAAATAAAAAGAAAAGTAATCAGACCTATGGTAAAGCGTATCTACGAATTTTAATGTTGTTTATAACATAAACTACTTCCACCCACTCAGTTTGTCTAGATTTTTAACGTATAACTTAGTACTTTATGTATGAGAATAGACATACTCGCATGAAGTTAAACGCTGTTAATGTCGACGGCGTCCCAGCATTCGGTATTTATTATAAAAAGAAAGAATCGAATAACGTTCTGTGGCGGTATATTTGTGGTATTATATTGCACAATTAAAAGTGGATCCAGCAATTGGTCAACGGGGTCCGGTACAGGTGGAAGAATTGGTGAAAAGGGAGTCCTTTTATAGTTCTTAAGTAGTAATTTAAACAATGATGGTGGAGTCTGGCTCGCCAGTCTTGTTTTCACATAAATCTAGTCTAAGCCGCATGACTGATCTGGTTACCTCAGAAATGTTATCGTCATTTGGACACAGAAATATGTGTTGTTGTCACTGGCTCTCACCGTGACTTCACGGGTGGAGTGCATGAAGCGCTTCTTTGAAGGCCTACTAGTGGATGTCACCATTTCATATAGCATTCATTGCTCTTATTGTGCTGAAAATAAAACAATGAAAATCGATCGGATGGAACAGATGGTAATTTGTAATCGTTTTGAATATTCAAGGTAAGCAATCGAATCTAAGATCTTTCTACAAGAGCGCGGTCCCAGCAGGGTAGAACTTGCGTTTTAGCCAGAGGACGTTGTCTGCTAGATGGATGCTTCCCCTGAGGATATCCATAGTGACAGATTCTGTTCATCAATAGAGTTTGGGCCGGGCTTGTTGGTGGCGGTTCCGCCAGGGTTCCTTTGATGTTTATTTACTATTTATTATTCGTTTTTTTTTTTTGGGCATTTAATAGAAAACGATTTGTTTTTGGAGGCATTTTACGATAGCGGCAGTATATTTAACTAGGTACTCAAAACATAGTTTACAAAAGGCATCTGGTGTATTGCCCATACAAACATAGGGCAATTTTAATCTGACAAAAATCATACTTAACACATTTTTAGCAATGAAATGTGCGTATATTGACCACCTTTATCGTTGTTTAATTAATTCATTGAATTAATGACCGTGTAATTTAGTATGGGGTCACCGGCATTGTGTTGAGAATATTTGATGAAACAACGCTAGCCGTAGAACACTTATAAGGACGAGTTGCCCGATGTCTAAGTGGCTCGTAGTTGGATTAGTCACCCGACAGGCTGGTGTGTATGACATGTACCACCTTAGGCAATTTGAGCAAGTCGTAAAATTGTATGTGTGTGAAAAAAAAAGTGTTTTCATTAAATTGGATAAAGCGGTATAATGTTTACTGTAAATGCTAAATGTAAATTAAATTAGTTCAATTAATTATTCAATGTTCTTTAAATGTAATTCAATGGGAATACTATGAATAAAAAAAAAATAAAAATAAAAATTGGAAAAGTATTAGTGGAGTGAAAATAAATGCAATAGTTTTAGTTGTCAGCGCTCTAAAATCTGATGAGTACCTAAAGAATAAAATGTTAAAATGTTTACTTATCTTGCATATAATTTGTTGAATGTTGAATTGGGAATAAAAAGTGAAAATGAAAAATGAAATGTTTTATTTCATAAATGAAAATGGTTTACAACATATTTAATGTTATTTATTAAACAATGCTTCAACAGCACTTAATTGTATATAGGCAGGAAGATACTACTTGATATTTTGGTACTTGTACATTCCTTTTAAGTTTGAAATATTTAAGAAAAGATAATGCTTTACACATAATAATATTTTCTGAAATAAG
This sequence comes from Ostrinia nubilalis, assembly GCF_963855985.1. Classification (NCBI taxonomy): domain Eukaryota; kingdom Metazoa; phylum Arthropoda; class Insecta; order Lepidoptera; family Crambidae; genus Ostrinia; species Ostrinia nubilalis. The sequence continues at coordinate 9,893,128 of NC_087118.1, read as the reverse complement.
CTTGAATTGAATCCCGAAATCAGGCATAATTTTGAGATTTATTGATAAAGTTTCAAATATCCTTGAATAAATAAAATAAAAGTTATTTATTTCAAGCATGGGCCATAAAAGTATTAGTAACAAAGTTCTTAGAATCTACGTTAGTAAATTACAATACAACTACAAGATTACACACAAGTAAAATATGATAGTTAGTGACCGATCGAATATTCGTTTTCGTTTTCGTTTTCGGCCATTTTCGGCCAAAAAATGGACATTCGGCCATATTTTCGTTTTCGGCCAAAAACCAGCCGAATCTTCGGCCAAACCGAATATCAGAAATATGTGAATAAGATGGTGACGTTTATCGTTCCGATATCTTCGGAAGTGAATCTGGTGCACATATTATGGTTCCAATCAGACTTGAACGGACGCGGTATTGTCACACTCTTTTGAAGTTTTGAAGTGAGGTTACGTTGTAAAGACACCCTTTACTTTCAGCGAGAATTTTCCAAGTTCAAAATTGAATACAAATAAAACCAAAGAGTTTTCATTAAGTTTAATTGTTTCAAAATAGAGTAATGCGGATTTGAAACACGCCATGAGTCACTGGTCGGGGAGCCTACAGAGCGTTCGCAGTTGAGCAATAAGTATTTGAAATGTATTGTCGAATGATCGATGAATGTCTGATACCACAACTGCAACTGCATCCCGGTCAACTACTATTTCAGCAAGAAGGTGTCTCACCACACACGAAGAGTACCTCGATGGAGACACCGAGGACTATTTTTTTTTTTTCAAATGAATGATCAGCACGTACAGGGACATACCCTAGCCGCCTCGGTCACCAGATCTCACACCATGCGACATTTTCTTGTGGGGATATCTCAAGTCAAAAGTTTACAGCAAACAATCCTTAAATAATTCAGGTTCTGTAAGAAAATATCCGCCGTGAAATTGCAGGAAAATTATTAGCGCGATTTGCTCTCGCATAGTTGCGAATGTAAGGGTCCGGCTGTGAGAGTGCCTATAGTAAAACGGGCATCATTTAAAAGACATTGCCTACAAAAAAAAAATCCGCATTGTTAAACTCCAGTTTGCATTAGTAATAAATAACAAAAAATCGTTAATTTATTTGTATGAATCATTTTTGAAGTTGAAAAAATTCCCACTGGACACACTTTATTTCTTCTTCACTTCCCAATATTTCAATATACACCGGAAATAATATTCTACTAAGAATTCATAATTCAATTTTTTGTGTTTTAATGCCGGTTTTCTTTAATCAATCCTTATCAAAACAACTGTCAAACGTCATTACGTTTTTGGTCAAAACATTAACGGTTTTCAAAGTTTTTACATAATTTCAGATTGAAATTTGAAAGTTGAAGGTCATTTTCGTTTTCGTTTTCGGCCGAAAATGAGACTGCAGCCGAAGCTTCGTTTTCGTTTCCGTTTTCGGCTGAAAATCTATATTCGGTCGGACACTAAATTGATAGTTTTAAATCTTTGAAGTCCCTCACGGTTTCTGGTTTAAGAAGAACGTTATTTTCGTTAAGAATTACAATTCATTTACTGATAAATATGCTAATTATCAATTAAATGATTTATACTAGAAATAAACTGATAAAACATTAGCTATAAACATTGCTTAAGCGCTAGAATAATGAGCGTAAAGAGCACCTGCGGATTTACATTAAACGATTCAATAATTTATATCCTCTTATCATCTGCTGGTATAGACCAGCAGCCTCTTCCACTTTGGTGCAAGGTTTTGTCATAAGTCTTCACGCTTGGCAGGCGATTTGGAGAACGTAGTTTGTGTTTGGGATTCCTAATAACAAGCGTGTATTGAGTATGCAACATGACCGTGATAGGAAGATGCCTGAGGGCCCAGTATCTTTGAAATTGTAAGTGAAGAATAGTTGGATTGGATGTTCTCAATTCGTTGGGTTGGAGACTGTACCAGGATGCCGTAGCGTAGCTCGGTGGAAATAAGTGTTTGCCTGTGGTATCTGCGGATAGTGTGGTGCAATAGTACGGTACTCCTGGGTGGTTTAGTCGGATCTTGCTGAGTAGTAAGGTCTTAAGAGGGGAGAGAGGAGGGGAGAGAGGAGGGAGAGAGAGGTCTTGAGAGTACAGTCTGTACTAGCCTCGTAGCGCCCACGGATTTTTTGGATCCTCTTTAACTACGACCCGACCGACTTTCTTATAGGACATAATAGTTATAGTCCTATCAGCCCAAGATTTTGAGTTGAAATTCGTATGTGTTAGAGTTACCGGTTTGAAGTGAAACTTTCAGGGTATAATTATAATTATATTAGCATGTGTTTTTAAATTCAATTATTTGTCTACCTTTTGTTCTTTACAAAGGCCATCGGGCCACAAATACTAGATTAAAAGGAAGTATTAAGTGATGTAAAATTAAATAATACAAAAAAATTTGTAGTGCAAAGAGTATTAAATTAATAATAATAATAAATATGATATAGTCAGAGACTAGATCCAGCATGTGCACCACTTTCACTTTTGTCGATTATTTTACGCTTAAAACGGCCTCTACGTGTTGGATCTGTATCCCCACGCAAGCCTTATAAAGGACCGGGCCACTTTTGACCCGTGAGCTCCAAAGCGTACAAACATAAATATAATAAATATTTTTGAACAATTTCACACATAACGCTATCTAGCTCCATAGTAAGCAATTAATATGCTTGTGTTATGGGTGCTAGCTTAACGGATATACTACATTATATACGTTTTAAATACATACATATTATACTAGTAACACCCAGACCCGTCACAGAAATTAAAATTCATAATTTCAATTTCTGCCCGGCTGGGAATCGAACCCGGGACCTCTCGGCATAGTAGTCCCTTTTAGAACTACTACACCAAACGGCCGACAAATAATTAATTAATTAAATTAATTATTAGTGAAAGATAAGTTGCATTTTTATATTAGTAATATTCCATAAACCAATATAACACAAAGCCACAAACTAAAAATATCATGATATTTTTAGTACTAGCTTCGACCCAACCGCCTTCACAAAGTACATATTATTTCAAACCAAGATTTCGCAGAATTTCTGCCCTAAAAATGCAAAGTAATTATCTCTATTTAAGTAATACCTATTCGTTAGCAACTTTTTGCATAAAAACATACTCGACAACCACGGATTATCATAAAAAAATGCGATTTACTAACTACGTGTTAGTGAGCCGTCCATACCGCCGGCCATTTTTCAAAAAATCCCATCTGTCAATTGTGACAGCCAATGGTAGCATACCGGAAACTGTTCCCTAATATTTCGTTCAGAAATCGAATTAAATTATTTCTTTAAGCCGCGAAATTTCAAAAATCTAGACAGAGTTTAATAATATGGCCTTCTGAAAGGCGCATGAGCGGTAATTGAAAGTTAGTTGAAAAAAGTTCTGGGCTGTAGTCGCCATGTTTATTTTGGGTTATCAAAAGGCGCGTGGGCGCTACGAGGCTAGAATATTGTGGCTGTATTCTGGTAGAGGGTGGTGTTTGCCCTGAGTAGCCAGTTGGAATTCGGTAGTGCGATATTTATTTATTTATTTAAACTTCAGCACACAAACTAACAATGCACTGTGGCGGACTTAACGCCGGATGGCATTCTCTGCCAGTCAACCACGGGTCATGTAGAAAGAGTAAGGCGGTGCAAAACATTTACATTTTTGATAATAAACCTACTTACATAAGATTACATTAAAATAAATAACATAATACAAATAAATATAATAGACATACACATAAATACATAAACATAATAATATTATAAACTAGCGGCCGCCCGCGACTTCGTACGCGTGGATCCCGTTTTACCCCCTTCATCTATCTTACGCGGTTTAGATTTTTTCATACAAATGTTTTTTCCCGCTAACTCCCGTTCCCGTGGGAATTTTGCAATATCCTGTTGTAACTAAGCTTTAAGTTTACTAAGGTACCTGCATGCCAAATTTCAAGCGTCTAACTTAAGCAGTTTAGATTTTTCATACAAAAGGATTTTCCCGCTAATTCCCGTGCCCGTGGGAATTCCTAAGTATCCTATAACCTGCCCAGGAGTACGAAGAATAATTGTACCAAGTTTCGTTCAAATCCGTCATGTAGTTTTTGTTTCTATAAGGAACATACAGACAGACAGACAGACAGAAAGACAGACAGACAGACAAAAATTTAACTGATTGCATTTTTGGCATCAGTATCGATCACTAATTACCCCCTGATAGTTATTTTGAAAATATATTTCATGTACAGAATTGACCTCTCTACAGATTTATTATAAGTATAGATATAGAAGATGTACACATGACTCATGTCTGAGATAGCGAGAAAATGGAGAAAAAAGGTCATTCCTTGAAATGTTTGCGCAGAGCCCTTTTGAAAGTAAATTTGGAAGAAGGTTTGCGTAATTTTGCCGGAAGGCCGTTCCAGAGCCGTACAGCCACAGTATATATATCGTCACCGTCGTGGCAGAATTAAATAACTGACAAAACCAAAGTTGCGAGATATTCACGTTTTTGTGTTTTTTTTCGTTAAAAATGGCGATAACTTTTAAGGGTTAAAATATTTTATTGTCGGTCTTTTGATATTTTATACAGCAAATTTACCTTTATTAATTCAATAGTATTCGATGATGTTACTTTGTATTATTTTAAATAAAAAAATAAAAATGTAATTATTTAGTTTTGCCACAACCGTATTTTACAACTAAGTTGCAGTTATTTAGGTTTTGTATGTTGTACGCGCCAGCATTAAAACCTCATACATTTCAAACTCATGTCACACTATTCTATCACTCATTCTGACAGTCCTTTTTCCTATCCTCCCTCCCACCTTCAGTCTCGCTCTCGCATCGCAACACGCCGCTTCGCCTACCTATCTGGGCGTTAATAATAAATAAGTATCCAAAATAAACCAATTCAAATAAACCCAAATCGCGCATTAAACTCATCTCAATAAAAATTCAAGTGTTTGTGAAAGTGAATGAAGAACCAAGCTTGGACCGTCCTGTGGAGTCTGCTCAATCGAAGGTATCCCATCCCATTCCTATCCCAATCTCCTACAACTCCTTTCTGGTCCTACCGAGCCGCATGGTTCATTTCTTAACCTTTACACTTACAGAAAATCACAACTACACATTTTCACGCATCCGTCATTTTGACAACCCTCTAGAAAATTCTAGAAAATTCGCTCGTTTGACACATTCTTTCTGGAAATTTCGATTCGTTTGACATTTGACACATTCTAGAAATTACTATTCGCTCAAACGTCAACTCGTTGTTTGTAAAACACGTAGGTATATTTTTAAATTCAATCTTTTAAAATTTTATTTCAATTCAATTTCAAATTCGCTTACATACGCTACGCATTTTATTTTCCTACTGGATTATAAATAAATACGCACAACTCAACTCATTTTTAACGCTAGCTCTCGTGCGTGTGTTTGCTCACCTACAATACAATGGAGGGAGTAAAACGCAAAATTAATTTGCTTGAAGCTAAAAAAGAAGCGCTTTTTCAGAGGGTTCAGGAACTATACGACCTCAGCCTAAAGGTCTCCGACCCTCAGATTGAACAAATTTTCATGTCTCGCATGCATTCGATTGAAAAAACGAGATCGGATTTTCTTGATACCATTGACGAACTTAATTTGTGTTATATGAAAAATGATGAGGAACTCAAACCTACATTTGCCGCACTCAACTCGTTTGACGATTTGTACTGTAACATCCTTTCGGTGCAAAGCTCCATCGCACAACTAAAGGCCAACACAGAGCGTCGCAAACAGGATTTCGTAAAAAAATTACCGCCTTTAGAACTAGTCTCTTTCGACGGAGCCCCTTCCAAGTGGCCCGTTTTCTACCAAAATTTTAAAACTCTTATTCATGAGAACACTGGTTTGTCTCCAGGTGAAAAGGCTCAATACCTTATAGGAAAACTTTCCGGAAAAGCACTTACAATTTGCTCGGGTATTCCACCTACTGGTGAGAACTATTACATAATTTGGAACAACCTATTAGAAAAATACCAAGACATAAGAGTACAAGCCTCTATGTATTTGGAACAGTTAATAAACTTCAAATCGCAATCTTTAGATGAATTTTTGGAACAGTATTGCTCAGCTGAAGCTGCCTTACGACGTTTACAGATTGATGATCTTTCCGATTTCATTTTGACTCATATTGCTCTCAGTAAATTAGACAAAGACACTCTAAATTTATTTGAACAATCCATTAAGCACGTAAAAATGCCTACGTTTAATGATCTCAAGACTTTTATAAAAGAACAGAATAAGATCCATTCTTTACGCTCATCTTTTACGCAGAATAAGCTGTACGTTAATAATAAAACGAATTTCGCATCGCAGTCTAAAAACTCGAAACCGACACAGTCGTTTGTTTCTAATACAGCTTCTGGAGTAAAACCCAATCAACATTACCTCCAATCTCAACCGAATTCGCAAGGCTCATACACTCCATCCGCTGTACGCAAGAATTGTCAACTTTGTAAGACGGAACCTGAACATGCCCTGTTCAAATGCAGTTATTTTCTCTCGAAAAATGCGCCAACTCGCCACTCTTTAGTTACTAAATGTAACTTTTGCCTCAATTGTTTAGGCTTTCATAACATTAAAGATTGCAGATCTCAAAATCGTTGCTCAGTTTGCCAACGGAAACATCACACTCTTATTCATATAGATAACTTTAACGTGAATAGACCTATGACGTCACAACAGCTGACTTGCAGCGCGACGCTTTCGCCGACCGACGCGTCCATGTCCGCGCCCGGTCCGGTCACGCCGCCGTTGCAATCGATGCCAACCAACAATGTATCTCTCTCTGCAGTCACGCCGTCGATCGCTGATGAATCTAGTACCACGGTCTTATTACCCACCGCGTCAGTGTATACTTATGACAATAATAAGACGTGTCAAAAATTACGCGTGTTTCTAGACACAGGTTCGATGAGCAACTTTATCACAAATAAATGTTGTGCGCGACTGAACTTAAAAGTCAATCCGCTACCTACCACTATTAAGGGCATAGGTCAGTCTGAAAGTGTGTCGCTGGGATAATTATGTATCTTTCACAATTGCCTCACGCTTTGATCCCAGGTGTAAATACACTATTAACGCACGCGTCATTGATACAATAACCGATTATTTACCTAATGTAAAGGTTGACATAACCCAGTTATCACATTTACAAGGTCTTCCTATGGCTGATGACAGCTTCGATATCCCTGTTGAAATCGATTGTTTGTTAGGCAATGAGATATTCCCGCTTCTTTTAGGTAGTAATAAAATAACTTCACCGCAATCCTCTGTCATCGCTATCGAAACCACGCTCGGATATCTCGCTATGGGACGCGCTCAGTGCTACTCAGCTCATTCACGCAATGATAATAAAGCATTCTTTTGCAATGTAGACTCGCACTCATTAGAATCACTCACGCAACGCTTTTGGGAGCTTGAAAGTGTACCTACTAAGAGACACATCAGCCCTGACGACGAAATATGTGAAAACATTTTCCAATCAACTCATTCTCGCGACGACTCTGGGACGTATACCGTTTCTTTGCCATTTAAACTCGACCCATCAGAACTCGGCGATTCTTACTTTACTGCTAAGCGTCGCTTCTATAACTTAGAGAAAAAGTTAGACTCAACTCCGGGCTTACGCACTAACTATAATGAAAATATTCAAGACTGTATCGATCGCGGTTTTCTGTCAAAAGTCGAAAACGCATCGAATTCAGAGGAAAATACTCCAAATTATTATATACCTCATCATGCAGTATACCGACCAGATAAACTCACTTCAAAAACTCGAGTCGTTTTAGATGCAAGTTGTAAAACAACCTCTGGAAAGTCGTTAAATGATGTTCTTTACACTGGCCCAAACTTACAAAGTAATTTTTTTGATCTTTTAATTAACTTACGCATTTTCTCAGTCGCTTTATCTGCTGATATTGAAAAGATGTATTTCTGTGTGAAGCTTGATCAAAATCACCACCCGTTTCAACGCATATTATTTCGATTTGATCCTGAATCACCGATTGATACTTATCAATACAATAGGGTTTCTTTTGGCGTTTCTAGCTCGCCTTACCTCGCTATGCGTGTCGTTCGCCAACTCGCTGAGGACGAGCGCGCGAATTATCCTATCGCCGCGTCTGAAGCTCAATCCTGTATGTATATGGACGATTATGTCTCATCGATGGACGGGTTAGAAAAAGCTGAACAATCTTACCATCAAATGGTTAAGATGTTCATGGCCGGGGGGTTTAAAATGGTTAAGTGGATCTCGAACAACCCTGAGCTTATAAATAAGATTCCCGATTCGCATAAAAATCCACAGCTCGTCGATTTTGACACTGACTCAGAAATTACGACAAAAATCATAGGCATGCAGTGGCTTCCTAATGATGACGTTTTTCTTTACAAAATTAACTCTACTAACACTGACCAATGCACAAAACGCACGATTCTTTCCGCAACCGCTAGATTATTCGACCCTTTGGGTTTGCTAGGCCCTGTGACAGCGTTTCTCAAACTCTTAATTCAAGAATGCTGGCAGCGCGAACTTGAATGGGATCAGCCAGTTCCAGACTCAATAAAAAATAAATGGAATCGGTTTGATAGTGAGATTAAATATTTATCGCAATTAAAAATATCTCGTCATATAGGAATCACCGCGGGTTGCCACGTCACTATCATGGGCTTCGCGGACGCCAGCGAAGTATGCTACGGAGCTGTGGTTTATGTGCGCGTGAGCTCTGATGCAGATTCACCCGCTGAAGTCTTTCTTATCGCATCCAAATCGCGCGTCGCGCCTTTAAAGAAAATATCTCTTGCGCGGCTTGAACTGTGCGCAGCGCTGCTCTTGACAAATCTTTTATTATCGGTTCGCGATAGTATAGAGAATCGTTATCCTGTTAACTCAATTTACGCATTTTCAGACTCGACTGTCACTCTCACGTGGATACATTCTCCCGCGTACAAATTTCACACATTTGTTGCGAATAGAATTACTGAAATTAATTCGAAACTCAACGCCAAAATTTGGTATCATGTTAATGGAAATGAAAATCCTGCAGATGTAATATCGCGACCGGTAACTCCTAAAGCATTATTAAATCAATTAAATTGGTTTCACTCTCCTCAATGGACAGCTCAGCCAATCTCGCAATGGCCTATCGAGCCATTTCAAGTTTCATCTAACAGTGTTCGACTGGAAGAGAAAACTATCGCTCTTGTTTCAGAGACAAGCTCTCAATCGAACTCTCACCCTTTCGATCGATTAATTGATCGCATTTCCACGTACCCAAAATTATTACGCGCTACTGTGTACGTGTTACGCTTCGCTAAAATACTACGTTCAAACGGAGTGGTTACATCCTCTGATTTAGAACTCGCTGAACTCTATTTAGTACGCCATATACAGGCACTATTTTTTACTCAAGATATGCACGCAATTAAAAATAATAAACCCTTTAACAAATCGCTTCTCAAACTTAACCCTTTCATTGACTCTGATAATATACTTCGTGTCGGAGGTCGACTCACTCACTCTCAACTCAACTATGGACAAAAGCATCCAATCATTCTGTCGCCTAAACATCGCTTCACTCAACTTTTAGTTGATTACTTTCATGTATGTAATTTACATACTGGTCCTTCACTTCTACTCAGTCTGCTTAGACAGAAATTTTGGATACTTTCCGCACGTAACTTAGTACGTCAAAGAGTGCATCAATGCAATATCTGTTTTCGTTTAAACCCTAAATCTACAAACCCTCTTATGGGCGACTTGCCATCATTTCGCGTTTCAGAAGCTAAAGCCTTTGTTTATACATCGGTCGATTATGCAGGTCCCTTCTTTATTACTCACATTCGCCGCAGAGGTGTTAAAAGCCAGAAGGCTTATATTTGTTTATTTTGCTGTCTTAGAACTAAGGCTCTACACATAGAGTTAGTTTCAGACTTAAGCTCTGATCTATTTCTCGCCGCTTTTCGTCGATTCATTTGTAGAAGAGGCCCCGTTTCCATGATATATAGCGACGGAGGTACTAACTTCATTGGCGCTAAACGCAAGCTTGACGAAATTTACGCTCTTTTAGAATCTGACTCTCACAAAAATTATTTAAGTTCACATTTGGCTGAACAACGCATTAAGTTTCTTCATAGTCCACCATATGGTCCGCACTTTAACGGCATCACAGAGATAAATGTTCGTTATGTAAAAACGCATCTTTATAAAGTTATTGGTCTTCAAGTGTTAACATACGAAGAGTTCAACACTGTACTTGTACAAATAGAAGGCTTATTGAATAGTAGACCATTGTGTGTTCTTAGCTCTGACCCATCTGATATATCCGCTCTCACTCCCAATCACTTTCTCAATATAACTCCACTGAAATTCTTACCAGTAGAGGATGTCTCTGATATTTCTGACAATCGGTTAACGCGTTATCAGTTAGTCAATAAATTAGTGCAAAGCTTTTGGCGTCGCTGGAGTCAGGAGTATTTAACTTCTCTACAACGCCGTGAAAAGTGGAATACGGTGACCAAACCGATAGATGTGGGCTCTGTTGTTGTTATAAAAGATGACAATGCGCATCCTCTTTGTTGGCCATTGGGTGTGGTTGTGGAAGTATATCCCGGAAAGGACAAAATCATTCGCACCTTAAAGATTCGCACTGCAACCGGTACTTATGTTCGGCCTGTAGTTAGAGTTTGTCCTCTTCCTTTACAGTAACTCAAATAATGTTCTTAACTTTATTTTTTCTTAACTTTAATTTAACTCAACTTTAATTTGAATTTAACTCAACTTTAACGCTTATTTAACTCAAATTTAACTCGTTTAGTTCTCTCTAACGCATGCTTTTTTGCGTTTTTAACTTAATTTTTTTTGCAAACGCCACTCAATCTAGAGGAAGACCTCTAGGCCGGGGGAGTTGTACGCGCCAGCATTAAAACCTCATACATTTCAAACTCATGTCACACTATTCTATCACTCATTCTGACAGTCCTTTTTCCTATCCTCCCTCCCACCTTCAGTCTCGCTCTCGCATCGCAACACGCCGCTTCGCCTACCTATCTGGGCGTTAATAATAAATAAGTATCCAAAATAAACCAATTCAAATAAACCCAAATCGCGCATTAAACTCATCTCAATAAAAATTCAAGTGTTTGTGAAAGTGAATGAAGAACCAAGCTTGGACCGTCCTGTGGAGTCTGCTCAATCGAAGGTATCCCATCCCATTCCTATCCCAATCTCCTACATATGTCACTTATTTAGTTTTGCCTCAACCAAGGTATTACAAAAACGAATATTTCCATTGAATAAGTACACTTGTTTAATTTTGCCACACTTTTATTGACCTAAATGTTGATTTATTCATTTTATTTTATTTGTTTTGTCAATGCAATTTTAGTCAAAATCTGTAAAATTGTTAAATAATACTAGAATATACCTACTTATTTAATACTTATAAATTTTTAACAAATTGGTATGGTAACCATCAACATCAGATTCCTATAACATTGAAATACAATTGAAAGAACCAACATCGAAATGAATATCAAAATTAAAATAATCCAAAAACAATAAAACTGTAATAGGGATCTCTCCCTAGGGATCCGTAGGGATTCCTTACCCTCAACGTCATAGCAGAACGACGTTCAATGTCTCTGCAGATCTCCGTTGACGCTAAGGCACATCGGCAGCTCAATAGACAGATATGGAAGTCCTTGCAACATGATGTTCGCAACTTTAATACAAATCGTATTAAAGAGGCGATAGAGCGGAACCAAGGCTCGAAAGTGTTCGCAAGAGACTACTCTATTGGGCGAAGCTAGCTTACGAAGCTGAAGACTGCGGAAGGTAGTGTAACGTCAACAAAAGCCGAGGTTCTGGGTGAGATTGAAAAGTTTTATGGACAGCTGTATACCTCGACGAAGATGTTGTGGATATCAGCATTATCAGCCTATATGAGATTAGGATGGCTCTCAAACACCTAAAGAACAACAAGGTACCGATGACGGAATAACCTCGGAGCTTCTGAACGCGGGTGGAACATCGATATTAAAGTCAAGTCCTTCAGAGACTATTTAACTTCGTCTTACTCCAGGGAACAACGCCAGAGGCATGGAACAGAAGCGTGGTGGTACTCTTCTTCAAGAAAGGGGATAAAACCTTGCTGAAGAATTACTGACTAATCTCACTTCTGAGTCATGTCTACAAGCTGTTTTCTAAAGTTATCACGAATGATCTCGCACGTAGGTTCGATGACTTCCAGCCTCCCGAACAAGCCGGTTTCTGAAAAGTATCGGTACATATCGAGGTGCTGAAGTGCTTATACACGCCACCATGTTGGTCCGAGTACAGGAGTGGAGTACGAGGGCGATTCCTCTGCAGCGAGGCATGAGGGAGATGTTATATCTCCGGATCTCCGAAACTATTCACCGCTGCATTGGAAGGCGCTTTCAAACTCCTCGAATAGAAAGGATTCGGCATAAACATCAACGACGAGTACATGACTCACCTTCGGTTTGCCGACGATATTGTGTGGTCAGTGCAAAATCACTGGAAGACCTCGGCACAATGCTCGAAGACCTTAATCTCCCAAAAGGTAGGCCTTCGGGTGAACAACATGGAAAAACGAAGCTTTTGTCAGTTTTGTCGAATGTCTATGTTGCGCCCTCCTACCCAGTTTCGGTTAGGAGCTCGAATCTCGAGATTGTTGACAAGTATGTCTACCTCGGACAAACGTTAACTAGGTAGAGAAAGAGGTCGAATCCAACTCGGCTGGGTAGCGTTCGGGAAACTACACAACATCCTTTCATCCAAAATATTTCAGTACCTAAAGACGAAAATCTACGATCTGTATGTGTTACCACTGATGATGTATGGCTCGGGAACGCGGCCTCTTACTATAGGCCTTATAAATAAGCTCAAAGTTGCACATCGTGCTTTGAAGAGGGCTATGCTCGGTTTTTCTGTACAAGAGACAAGGCACATAGTACGCAGAACTGACAGACGATGGGGCAGCAAGGTTCTGGAGTGGAGGGCACGTACCGAAGAGCACAACGTGGACTTCATAAAGGTAGCAAGAAAGCACTGGATCACACTAGATGCAGACCGCTACCAGCCGGTCATATTGAAAATCATTGGGGGAGACCTATGTTCGGCAGTAGACGTCCTATATGGCTGAAATGATGATAATGATGAAGGTAACTATCCAGATTCAACATCTGAGTAATGAACATTGAAATTAAAAGTAACATTTAAAGTAGGTAATGTTACAAAAATGAAATAAATCAAAAACACAATTGTACGAGTATTTTGAAGCAATGTTTCGGATTGAGTTGTGGCAGAATTAAATAAAGTCACTTGTTGACTTTCTTAGTACAAGTATTTTGAAGCAACGTTCGCAGTGAGTTGTGGCAGAATTAAATAAAGTCACTTATTCAGTTTTGCCACGTAAATTCTACAACAAACAGAGTTGTAATTTATGGTCAATAGTTTCACTAAACTGAAGATATCTTTGGAAATATCATAGATATTGCCACGAGAGTAAGATCAAAATATAGGTAACACTTTCTACTTTACAAAAAGTGGAAAAAGTGGTTTTTGCCAAAAGTGTCAGTTATTTAATTCTGCCACGACGGTGACGATATGAGCTAAAGCAGTACGGAAACTTAGCCCTTTCGGCGAGTTAAATACCTACACTTCAACTGAGTGTTAGGGTTGGCACTCTTAATCTTTATAAAATGAATAAGGTTCTTACTTACTTATTTATTAAAACGTTTTTTAATTATCAAATACCTAATGGAATAAATTAATTGACTAAGTAGTTAACAAAAAAATAAAACGTTAATTAGGTTCTATAATGATCGAATACATAATCGAATAAATTGATTAAGTACTATTAGAGGCCGGTAGAAGATCTATTCTCATAAATAAAATACCGGATACTTACTTTCACATACCTATTGCCTCATTTTAAATACAGTTCATCACTTAATACAAAAGCGTGCGGAGCAAATTACTTTATCAAATAGAACACATAAATTGTTAAAAAGCGTAATTACGTTATTAAAAAGAACTATTACAAAATCAGATGTAAGCATTTTATTTAAAAAGTAATATTTAATCATTTTTATTTTACAATTCAGAATTATTACGAAGCTTAAAAAATGAAAGTTCTGGTTTTGAAGATGCCGAGTTCAAGCAGCCGTTTACTACGCAATACACTCGTGGCATGTTTTTAAAAATACAGCGAACAGTGCATGCAATAAAATTATTATTAAAAACACAACGCGCGCGACACTCGCGGCGGATGGACTGCGAGGTTCGCTTAGAGCTCGTGTAAAGCGTGCGTCTGTGTGCGTGAGTCTGATTTCGAGCGTTTGTATGAAGCTTCCGTACTGTTTGATTTATCTACTGTGGTACAGCGGAGACTAGGAAAGAGTTGGACATGAAGCCGGTGCTATGATGAGGGGTGGCAAGGCTGAAGAGTCTGACTAGAGCGAAGATTTCTATTGTGAGTGGAGTGGAGGTACTGAAATTTATCTTTTAAATAAGATGGAGAGTCAGGATTGAAGAGAATCGAATGAAGCATACAAAGTGAACGAAGATATTAATAAATTAGCAACTCACTAATTTTTTGGAGCAAAATGGAGGAAATATTAAAAGGTAAAGTATGGTTCTTTCAATTTTGGCTGTATGTAACAAAATTATAAATATGTAAGTCGTAAGTAGTATATCACTTTCTGCATGCAAAAAATAAATAAATAACGTGTCAAATAAGATACGTTCAGAAATTAATATTGCGATTTTATAGTTAAGGTAGGACAACTTTTCATTGGCGATATGAAGTTCGCTGTGACAGCTACTTATTATGTAGGTTGTTTATTTAAACACCAAAACAAACTCCTTTCATTTCTTTTTTTTGTTATGATTTTTAACGCTATATTGGCCCCATACCGTAAGTTGATAGATAAATCAATTAACACGCGTGGCATATTGTGTGATCTTCGCAATGAGTTAATGAAAAACCAGATTAAAATTAAATTAAGAAAAAATTAACCTTTACAGATAAGTACAATGCCTCGAATTATTAATTTGAAGATGATTCTTACATAAGAGTGATGGAAAGAGCAAACAAAATAGAGTTTAATAGGTACTTATTTTAAATTATTATTGTTTCGTTAGCTCTGGTGGCTCTAGCTCCATTTGATTTTATGTAAACGTCTTGAAAGTGGTCTATTTTAGATTTTTTCTTTTTTTGGCCAGTTTGGTAGTGATAGTTAACACCATAGTGACACAACGCTGGCCACTAACAAAAACTACATTATTTTCCGATGAAGAAATTTATCGATCTTCTTTTTTTTCTCTTCTCGCTCACCCTCGAAATTATCACTTAGCACGCAACATTTCCACGACTCGTAATTTGTAAATATTCATTACTCAGATAATATGTAAATACTAAATTCAAAAACACACAACATTAGGGCCAGTCAAGCCACACATAGAGTTCTTTGTTCTGCACGACTTTGATATAATTATTATGTAAAACGTATCGTCGATAATGCAATTACATAACAGGTAACATTGAACCTTTACTTTCTCATATCATATTGATTACATTTTCAAGATTAAACACGTCTGGTTATTATGGAATCAGAATCAAGTAATGAAGTTTAATTAATATGGTTATAAATAAGAACATTTATACGTTTAATCCTTTTCCTTGAGACCAAAGTCTCTTCTCAAACGTAGTTCTTGCAACTCACGAAGGTGAGTGAGCTTTACTTGCATGTTTACGTGTAGGTACATGCACATAATAGTGTAATTATTGTCTATCAAAAGACAAAACTTTTGGTCACATGTATCTAAAGCTCGCTCGTCATCGTGAATTGCAACAACTATACATTTTAATTAACGTCTCATTAAATAATACATTATACAATGTGTATATGTATAATACTTACACACTAAGTTTGTTACAAAATCGCACCTATTGAAACAACATAAGATCTCACAGTATTGAGCTCGATCTGCCGTCGTCCGTACGTATCCTTATGCTGGGTTCATTATATTTTTTACAATAAGAATAGATTTTACATTTACACGATGGTTTAATTAATAATTATGGTGGCTAGTAAATTAACAAATAGAAAAAAAAACATCTGAACCTTGGTTGTTTACTTTTAGTAAAAATTATGCAGCCCTAATGGGCGTAATTTTGCGATCAGTCGCGAATATTCGATTCCCTCGCGGGTGCTACGTAAGTTTTGAAATTCGAGATAAAGGTATAAACAGTAAACAAAACACTTTTTATACAAGCATATTAGTATATTCTGAAAATTGAATAAATTATAGATTATAGCTGTCTGATGGGAAGCCAACCAAGCTGCGAGCGAAAAGGGGAGATGTTCTGAGGTGAGATACTTCTGGGTGGTGCAGTCGGATCTTGCTGTGTTTAGCAAAGATCATAAAGCCATTGACTGTTTGACTGGTTGACTTAGGTTCCCGAGCCTGTAGCCGTAATATTCACGTAACAAAACTTCAACGGCATGCAAGCGATTTGATCGCTGGTGTCACTTTTCGTATTCACGTGTTAATCGCCCGATTTTGTTTTGATTTCGTTTTTATGCGTATTCAATCGTAGTCTCTGCAGTATTCACCTATTACCTATTTTGAAATTTGGTTCAAGTGATTAAACGTCAAATGACAAACCGCTGAGTTGAGATCCTATCGATTTAGAACTGTTTTCATTAGGACGTCGGACGATGTGTCAAAATACGTGAATTAGGCCACTGTTGTTTAATTGATATTTTAGAGAAAATTTTGGTAATTTTGCTCAATGATTTGTGGATCTCAGTGATCTTCAATGTTACAATTAATTGGAATTGTTATTAGTAGTTGATTGGAATCGTAAAAGCTAAGTAGCTTAAAATGCTATGGCTATGGTTACAAGTTAGTAACATAAGATATTTAGTTAGATGGGTTTTATTTGAAAGAGTAACTAGTAGTAGGTACTAAAAGTTTAGTTTTCTTGCTCTGAAAGCATATCGTCAGTGGAAAAGAAAAAAGACTAAAGCGCCAAAACCGTACTTGTGGGAAATGAGGATCAAAGTTTTTTTTTACGAAAAAAATTCGTATCTCTTTTGATATTAATGTTAAACAGTTCTTTTAAAATGCAATCGTGTTCTTGATTTTTTGCCTATATTTTAATGAAAACACCAGGTTTGTAGCTCTTTTAGATCGTAAAATAGGTGTCACTTTAGAAAAAGAGTTATGAAAATTCATTAAATGTTAGTCAGGGTAAAACTGCTAACCTCCATTTATAATCAAATATCCAGCAACCAATGAGTGCTAAATAGTTTGAACAACCTTTTTGATAAAAGAGAAAAAATACTTAGTGAGATACAGCTTAATAAGTACCTAAGTCGAAGATAAATTACTAAACAACAAAATAAGATAGTCGCATGCGCCAGCGAAAAAATGCGTAAGAAGCGATATTATCCATGGAGCCTACATGAATATTTGCTTACTTACGCAGACCCTATAGAACATAAGCAAATGTTACTAAACTCTAACTACATTAAACGTTTTAAGCAAAAGTAATGCTTAAAGATTGAATAGGTATTATGTTTTATGACAAAAAATGCTTAATTTATCCTAACATCATGCATAATTGATTGTCATTACTTCTAACCGGGTACGGGAGTGGTAGGTAATTACTATATTTTGAATTATAGTGAACAAACGTAGGGACACTTAACAATTTTAAAGACCACCACTATCCACTGGTGGGAACCTTTGGTGGGATGGACATGGTGGGTGGTGACTTACGCGGCCACCACCATGTCCATCCCACCAAAAAAGCCAAACCACACACTGATAGTCTCATCGACGGACTCGAGCATAACCGGCGACAATGTCATAAGACCGTCAGAACCACTTTTGACTTCAAAATCAAAGGTCTAAAGGTGGAAAAGGATGACAATCTAAAGGCCCAAAAAAAGAAACTCTACAATGCTATGGATGGAAGTGTCGCCAATTCTCTACAAACGCTTGTTCGAGGCGGGAGCAGTCCACATAGGTCTGGAGATAAGACCGGTAGAAGACCCCACTAGTGAAATGCGCCAAATGCCTCTGTTTTGGACATACAAAAGCCCTATGCAAAGAGGAAGAGGAACTGCGGAGGAACTTACTCATGGCTAAACTGTCCAGCCTGAAAATAAGGCACACCACTATGGTGGAAAAAATGCGAGGGCGAGAACTGACACATCCAACATCCACCACTACATGGCATTCAGTGATAAAGTGATGAATGCCCAGAAAAACAAAAGTAGGACTACTTAGCGCTTTCCATAACACCCTAAACATGCAGAGTTCAAATCTCCTAAAAGACCGTGTCCGTGGTCTTTTGGGAAATTTGATTTGATTTGTGAAAGCTCAACATCATCTGAGCTAACCTGAGACGCTCCAAGCAAGCCACTGCCGAACTGCTGCAAGCAGCCGAGGACAAGGACATAACCATAGCACTCGTTCAAGAACCCTACATAGGATCCAGTGGAAGGGTTAAGCAATTTCCTGGTTCAAAAGTCATTCAGTGCACCCTCAATCAGCAGAAACCAGTCAAAGCCGCGATTATAGTCTTCGGTGACCGATTGAGTCATTCACGACCCCTAACTGGTCACGGAGACGGAGGCCGCGGTAACACTGGAGGCAGGCAGGCTAAAACTAGGAATTGTGTCCGTGTATTATGAGGGAGACAATCCAATTGAGCTTTAGATATAACGCACAAAGCGGTATGAAAAAGCTACACACCCAAAACATCATTATAGGGGGAGACGTGAACGCCTAGAACCAATGGTGGGGCAGCGTTTCCGAAAGCTTAGGTGAAGCTTACAGTTCCTTCTTTCAAAAAATATCGACAGGGCAGATTGCGCACAAGCAAAGTGGATGTGTCAGCGTGCAGTAAGCCACTACTGGGTAGGATTAAAGAGAAAGTGGACAGAACGCTAGTCACTTCAGACCACAACGCCATAACCTATTCTCTCTGTCTGGGTGAAAGTGCGGCAACAAGAATACGCACAGAAGACCAGCGAGGCGCAAACAAAGAGTTGGAATGAGTTCTGCTCGACACACGAGAGAGAAAACATGTGGGATGGAATCTATGGAGTCATCGGGAAAGCTCCAGAGACAAGAGGACATGCTCCTGAATGGTTTTAACGGCAATACTGGGCAGAGTGCCCAGAACAATCGGCTGATCCAGATGATTCCGTGACAATAGATAACCCACACCACACGCGTCTCCGACAACTGATAGAGAGCGAAACTTTAGAAGAGCAAACAGCAAACGATCCCCCTTTTACCGAGGCAGGAGTGGAGGCCGTGCTTAACGTGCAAAATCCAAAGAAAGCCCCGGGACCGGATGGTTTCCCGCCGATATTTATGTACCAGAGCTATTCGTAGCGAAAGGGAGATATTCATGGAAATTGCAAACAAATGCCTATCTATAGCGTATTTCCTCAAACAATGGAAGACGGCTCACTTCATCCTCAAGAAGCCAAGGAAAGACTTATCTTGCCATTAGTTTGGGAACTTTTCTTGATAGAGCAGCATATACTGCAGGCAGGCCAATTAGACGGCGCGGCGCCCATACAATAGTGTTTGTTACCCTTTATTCTTGGCTTGTGGATCTGAGACGTGGTCGCTTATATAGGCCTCATAAGAAGGCTCAAGGTCGCCCAAAGAGCGATGGAGCGTGCTATGCTCGGAGTTTCCCTGCGTGATCGAATCAGAAATGAGGAGATCCGCAGGGGAACTAAAGTGACTGACATAGCCCACAGAATCGCTAAAATCTAGTGGCAGTGGGCGGGGCACATAGCTTGCAGAGCTGATGGCTGCAGGGGTAGAAAATTTCTGGAAAAAGAGTAGCAACCACGAGCCGGAAGACGTGGTGTGGGCAGGCCTCCCACTAGGTGGACCGACGATCTGGAGGTGGTGGTTGCAGGAGGTGCCTGGATGCGAGCGGCGCGGGCCCCGTCTTTGTGAAAATCCTTGGGGGAGGCCTGGCCTTGGGGATCCAGCAGTGGATATCGTTCGGACTGAAACGAACGAACACTTTTTTTCAATGACTGAGTGCATTGAATCCACCGGCATAAATATGTGCCCAGGGAGCAAATTATTTATTTGGATAGTTGCAATATTCTTGCATCTTTGCAGGCACTTGTAAGTGACCCGAGTGCGTAGTGTGTGCTTATAGTCACAAGTGTGTTTGAGATGTCTTTGTTAATAATACTTAACTACTATAGTTTTTGCTTTGATTAATGCTCTCATTTTTGCTAAAATACTTTAAAGCTTATTAAAAAAAGGCTACTTTTTGCTAAAGCGCCAAAATTAATCGAATCTTGTTTACTTACTTTTGCTTACACGCCAAATCATTTTGAACTACAACCATGAATAACTACTAATATACCAATTAACTATAAAACTCAAAAAGCTCGAATTGCTAAAGTAACAGGTCATTCGAGTTCTTAAATAACAAAAAAATACTTAATGTTGTGAAAGCAAAAATATTTTGCCAGCAAAAAAACCCTTACGCGACACTTGTTGCAAAAACACTGAAAACACGTCGTTTTAGCAGCGACGAGGGCGGTGATTTTAGAAATACTCAAAATTTTCAATGTGCTAAAGCGCCAAAAAAGTCATCGGATTGAGTTGAAACCTAGATAGATCGATGCAGAAAAAAAAATCCTATCCAACAACGTATATAACTCATTTTGGCCAAAATGGCGCTTTAGCATTTTTTCCTTTCCACTGACGATATATATTTTATATTTCATGAAGAAAGATTGGCCGAGCGGATACTGGCTGTTCTTCTTAGTTTTTCAAAGGAACATACGAGGACGCATGTCGCGCAGGATGGCCGTGTTGCAGACAGTCGTGAGCGCGTGCACTAAACTGGAATACGGGCGCGACACCTGGAGGCGAATCGGCACATCACCGTTGGACGCGTTTCCGCAGAGCCATAATGATCATAGCAGGATGGATCGCGAACTGACTTTCACTCCTGACGCCGACAAGAGAAGAGATCATCGCTTGATGCTCATTAAATTGGATATATACTGATATCCGTTAAATTGGATGTACCCGTGATATCCATTAAATTGGATGTACCCTGATATCCATTAAATTGGATGTACCCTGATATCCATTCAATTGGATGTACCCGTGATATCCATTAAATTGGATGTGCCCTGATATCCATTCAATTGGATGTACACTGATATCCATTAAATTGGATGTACCCAGATATCCATTCAATTGGATCAAATCAAATTTCTTTATTTGCGTAATTCCAGGTACATAAGTGGTCTTACATAGATTTGGTAGGTTTCACTGATATCCATTAAATTTGATGTACACCTGATATCAATTAAATTGGACGTACCCCCGATATCCATTCAATTGTATGTACCCTGATATTCATTAAATTGGACGTACCCCTGATATCTATATAATTAAATGTACTCTTATATTCATTAATTTGGATGTACCCTGATATCCATTAAATTGGACGTACCCTGATATCCATTAAATTGGACGTACCCTGATATCTGATATAAATTGGATGTACCATGATATCCATTAAATTGGATGTACCGTGATATCCATTAAATTGGATGTACCCTGATATCTATTAAATTGTATGTACCATGATGTCCATTAAATTGGATGTACCCATGATATCCACTAAATTGGATGTAATTTTTTTTTCAGGCAACTGATATCCTTTAAATGGGATGTAACCCGGATCTGTTAGGTAGACTTGTTGTTTACTAAATTCAAATTAACTTATTTGCATTAATTGAACGTAACTGAAATTGGATGTTTATTAAAGTAATGTATAATAGATATAAAAAAAAAGAGAGTGAGACGTATGAGTACAATTCAGTCGGTGTTATCGCTGTATAGCGATCTTTTCCATACTTCTATTACAATAATTAACCTTACATTTACTTGACAAAAACTTTCATTAAAATTTATTAACAAGGAAGGGATGTAGTGTTTGTATCTACGTACTAGATAGATACAATACGCTGTCTCACGTACACAAGTGATAGGCAGTCACGTGACGTCGTTACGAGTGGGACGAGTCAGTCGTACGGCAGACGCCGGCGAGTACGGACGTGCCGCAGTGAGACGCTTGGTGTGACGGTGAGCCAGTGTGCACATTTAGGTACACTACAGAAAGAGAAAAACTTAAGTGATGCAAATGTTGAAAATTGCTATGACATTGTTCACCACTTCTAATTGCAAGTCAAGTTTTCAAGATGAACCGGACTGGACCGAATCCTATCAATGCACAACAACGTATTTTTTATTATGTAAGTAAAACAATTTTTTAACAATCGCAATAATCAATAGTAAGTTACTTAAGGTACCATAAGCAGAAGGCATATCTGGAGCACTCTGTCAGTTAATGTTTTGTTTTTTTTTTTTTCACCAACTGTCATTTATGGTCATGTAATAACTTTGTATAAGGCATTTAAAGTTAAATCAATTATTTAAAAGTATTGACCGTTTAACCAATTTATTAAAAACTAGCTTTTTCCCGCGGCTTCACCCGCGTGAAATCTAGTTTATCACAGATCGTCCTAAATTATAGCCTAATGTTATTCTGGGTCATAAAGAATAATACTGTAAAGTTTCATTTAAATCTATTTAGTAGTTTTGCGTGAAAGAGTAACAAACATTCATCCGAACATCCAAACTTTCGCTTTTATAATTTTAGTAGGATACATTTCATAACAAAATTTAACCAACAGGTGAAGCGCCATGAATACATACCTGCAAGGGTGGAGAAGTGATATCGCCAAGAAGAAATTACTGTATCAAGGCGTAAAATATCTACGAAGTAAGAAGGCTAAGAATGAAGAAAGAAAAGAAAGCAAAACGTAAACGCAAGACGCAAAATAGTAGTTCGCGACACGACAAGTAAGTGTACCTAACATTATTACGCTAAACAACCAAGAAATATAGTTCTTGTATATTATTGCAAATCCATTTCCGAGACATGTTCAATATTACTCTGATAAAATGAATTCTATGCATAATTTGAAATCTTATTTTAAACGCAAATGTCACACAATAAATGCCAGCTGCATTTTATTTTATTGGCTTTAGGTAGATGGCACTTTAACTAACAATTCCGTACCGCGCGGGAATAACTTGACATCTCGACCTGCACTTTTTTTTTTATTAGCTTAAACGCTTCCTCTACCTTATACCCTACTGGTATAAAAAACTCAACTCGAAATACCCAAAAATACTTGAAATACAGCTCTTGTTCATAAGTAAATATCTCCAACTTAGGCGATAAATATTTGACAACGATATATCCAATTAATATTATTCGTACAAACATTTATATTTCGATTTATCAATGTATGTCAGAACATGTATTTATTAATATCTCGACTAATACATTTATGGATTTTCGTTTTTGTTAAGTATATAATAATTTTATTTAGAATATTGCTCTTGGCTGTATGTTGATGAATGGTTTGGTCATAGAGCAATAAAATATTGTCTATGTAATAAAAAAAAAAAAGTCACTCTATTACTGTGGTCTAGGAACAGTGTTCGTACTTGCAATAAATGTGCATCAGAAAATCTCAATTTCATTGATATATTCCATCAAAACCTACCAATTAACAGGTTATGGGCCCAGGAAATCTCTGGAAATTGAAGATCAGTGGAAAACAATAACTTCGTATTTAGTCAAATAGTGTGAAAACTGCATAACCTCCAAAATGGACACGCGCTCAATAAGTGTGGAAAAATTCGACGGAAATAATTTCCGTCAATGGAAATTCCAGATCAAGTGTGCTCTGAAAGCCAAGGGTATTGATATAACTGAAAGAAAGCCAGAAGGAGACAGTACTACTTGGATGAAAAATGACGGAATGGCCATGTTCATAATAACCTCAAACATGGACTTGAAACAAATAACTTTGATAGAGAACTGTGAAACTGCAAGTGAAATTATGTTGAAACTAGAATCAATTTACGAACAAAAAAGTGAATTGAACAAGATGATTATTCAAGAAAGGTTTTATCAATACAAAATGTCTCCTAGTGACACTATTGCTCAACACATTTCCAAAATTGAAAACTTGGCCAAGCAGTTGAAAGAAAGTGGGGAAATCGTGAGTGATACAGCCATCATGACAAAAATACTTGGTACTTTGCCTGCAAAGTATAGAACTCTTCGACAAGCGTGGTTGTCATTAGATCCTTCAAAGCAAAATATCATCAATTTGACTGCCCGTCTACTTGATGAAGAAGCAAGTTTAACTTGTGAGGAAGAGCAAGAAACTGCCTTGTTAGTTACAAATTCTAAAGGCAAAGGACAATAAAAAACAAATGAACACAATAGTGATGGTCCAAAACAAAACAAAAATAACAAACATCGCTTCGAGTGTTATAATTGTGGAAAGAGAGGTCACTTTGCTAAGGAATGTCGAGCACCAAAAAGGTTTACAAGGAAGCCTGATAATATGCTGGCATTTAATATAGAAAACAAGATTGAGTTAAGTGATCAGAATATTTGGATCTTAGACAGTGGCGCTTCAGCTCATATAACCTACAAAAGAGACATATTTTTGGACTTGAAGGAATGCAATCAAAAGACATTGACTCTCGGAAATGAACATGTGGTTGAAGTATGTGGAATTGGAAGAATAATGATAGAAAGATATGTGAATGGAAAATGGCATTCAGGAATATTGAATGATGTACTTTTTGTTCCAAGTCTAAGAAGAAATTTATTTTCCGAGGGTGTAATAATGCGTCAAGGTTATTCAATTACAAAGAAAGGAAATAGTGCATTAATTTATTTGAACAAAGAAGTGGTAATGAGTGCAGAAATAAAAACAAATAACCTATATGAATTGAATATTAAGCCAGTAATTCCTGCAAAATGCAATTTAGTACAAGACAATATTGACATTGTGTGTGCAATGTCAAGTGTGATGAAAGAAAAAGTGTGTTGTAAAAGTGGCTTGAAGTGTGGCATGAAAGATTGGGTCACATAAATTTGAAAGAAATCAAAAACATGAATGTTAACAATGTGGCTGAAGGTTTGAAAATAAAAGGCAATGCAGAAGAAAACTACACCTGTGAAGCATGTGCTTATGGTAAACAACATCGGCTACCGTTTCGAAAATCTTCAAGAAGTGAAATACAGCCAGGTGATCTGGTGTATAGCCATGTATGCGGCCCAATGAGTCAGACATCAATACAAGGTATGAGATACTTCGTGTTATTCAAAGATGCCAAGACTAGCTACAGATGTGTGTATTTTATGAGAAATAAAAGTGATGTATTAGATTATTTTAAAATCTATAATGCCATGATCAAGAACAAATACATGCACAGTGTCAAAATCTTACACACCGATAACGGAAAGGAATATGTCAATACTGCATTTAAGGAATACATGGAGAAAGAAGGCATAACACATGAGCTCACAGCACCCTACACTCCAGAACAGAACGGACGTGCAGAGAGGGAGTTTCGAACCATAGTAGAGAGTGCTCGCTCTATGTTATATGCTCGAGATGTCCCATTAAACTTATGGGCAGAAGCTGTCAATACAGCAGTATATCTACTCAACAGGACTTCTTCAAGTCAATCTCCCAATAAAACACCTTTTGAGTCATGGACTGGTGTAAAACCTCAATTGGATCATGTGCGGGTGTTTGGAAGCGAAGGATATGTACACATACCAGACCAACTAAGAAAGAAACTAGAGAAGAAGAGTGAGAAAATGATATTAGTAGGATACGACAACAACAATTACAGAATGTTCAATACAAGGAATAAACAAATAAAAATATCAAGAAATGTAATTTTCGACGAAGACAAAGCACCTGAAATGAGAAGAAATATATCAAAAAATTTAGTAGATGAAGAAGATGACAAAACTCAAGAAGACACACAAGTACACGATCCCAATGACACTTCATCGACATTAGAAAACTCAGTTGAAAGTTTGCACAGCTGTCAAGAAGACGATGATCCCAGTTATGAACCATCTCAAGAGATAGAAGACATAGAAGAAAGACAAATAAATCTAAGACCTCGATATAATAGAAATTATGAAGCAAACTTTGTGGAATTTACAGTGCCATCCACATATGAAGAGGCCATGAGGGATTCCCAAAAAGATAAGTGGTCTAAAGCTGTCAATGAAGAACTTGAAGCACATGAAGACAATAAGACCTGGACTGCTGTCAAAAGAACAAACCAAAGAGGTCTTTGGTTTGTTCTTTTGACAGCCTTATCTGCCAAGTGGGTCTTTGCCATAAAAAGAGATGAAAATGGAGAGGTAACAAGGTATAAAGCTCGTTTATGTGCACGTGGGTTCAGGCAAGTAAAGGGCATTGACTATGAAGAAATATTTTCACCAACTATCAGGTATGATTCCATTAGAATTATTCTATCTCTCGCAGCTAAATACAATTTTGCAATTCAACAGTTCGATGTCAAAACAGCTTTTCTAAATGGTAATCTGGATGAGGACATATATTTAGAAGTCCCAGAGGGAGTGTCAGTGAGTAATGATTATATTTTAAAATTGAATAAAGCTCTCTACGGCCTTAAGCAAGCATCCAGATGTTGGAATAAAAAGTTCACTAATTTTCTAAAAGATTATGGTTTTACACAGTCACAGGCAGACAATTGTATTTAAGTAGGAGAATTTAATGGCATAAAAATTTACTTATTAATTTTTGTAGATGACTGTCTTGTGGTCTCCTCAAGTGAAGACCTGATAAAACAAATTATAGTCTATTTGAAACAAGCTTTTAAATTAAAGAATTAAATTTTACTTATTTTGTGGGTATAAAAGATAATAATCACATTATCATTCATCAAAGAAATTATATAGAACAGATCATAAAAAGATTAAACATGAATGATGCTAATCCTGTAAAAACCCCATCTGATGTAAATGTAACAATCTCTAAAAATCTAGATGAAGAAATTGTAAACTTTCCGTATAGAGAACTAATAGGTTCACTGTTGTTCTTATGTTCTGTGTCACGACCAGACATCAGTTTTATAGTAAACTTGTTGAGCAGATATGTAAACAGTCCTAAAAGACAACATGTAAATGCCGCGAAACGCATTGTAAGATACTTAATTGATACAAAAGATTTGATTTATGTATTTCTTATGGAGAGAGCAGCAGTCTTACAGGATATTCTGATTCAGATTTTGCAAGTGACTTAGACACTAGGAAGTCTACTACTGGATACATTTTCTTATTGAATGGAGGACCAATCACTTGGTCTAGTCAAAAACAAAAGACTATTGCCCTCTCTACAACAGAAGCGGAATTTGTAGCCGCTAGTGAGTCTGCTAAGGAAGTTATGTGGTTGAAACAAATGTTATCTGACCTAGGTGAAATGTATGATTGTATTACCCTGCACGTAGATAACCAAAGTGCAATAAAGTTGATAAATAATCCTATCTATCACAAAAGAACTAAGCACATAGATGTCAAATATAACTTTATAAGAGAGAAGGTAGAAGAAGGCATATTAAAAATTAATTATATTTCCAGTTCCAATCAATTAGCAGACATTTTAACAAAATCTTTACCAACTCAAACATTTGTATTTTTAAGAGATCATTTGTTGTCTAAGTATTAATGTAAACAGATTTTCATTTTACACATAGTAACAGTATGTGGAAATTAAAATTATAGAGAGGGTGTTAAGTATATAATAATTTTATTTAGAATATTGCTCTTGGCTGTATGTTGATGAATGGTTTGGTCATAGAGCAATAAAATATTGTCTATGTAATAAAAAAAAAAAAAGTCACTCTATTACTGTGGTCTAGGAACAGTGTTCGTACTTGCAATAAATGTGCATCAGAAAATCTCAATTTCATTGATATATTCCATCAAAACCTACCAATTAACAGTTTTTAATTTGACAAAAACAGTTATCAAGTTATGATCCCCTCTGAGTACTAAACATATCCATGATTTTTTTAATATATTTAAGCGTTAATAATTACTTTTATTACTATTTTCAATAGTTTAAAACTAAATTAACGTTTAAATAGCAAGTTGAAAGTAGAAGAATAAGTTTAGTCAATAGGTAGGTACTATCTACTAATGTTTTTTCATAACAGACTAAGATTTCGTTTGACAACCGAATATAAGTAAAAAATCTAATAATAAACTTTTAGGTCAACTTTAAGTTCCGGATATTTTTTATAGTCTATTGACTTCAATGATATTAATTAGGAATAATGATGAGCTAAAAGTAAGTAGGGTCGATACGCCAGATCTCGTCCATTTAGTAAGTTGGTAGATTTGAGGAATAAAAATAATATACA
Organism: Ostrinia nubilalis; assembly: GCF_963855985.1. Lineage (NCBI taxonomy): Eukaryota > Metazoa > Arthropoda > Insecta > Lepidoptera > Crambidae > Ostrinia > Ostrinia nubilalis. The sequence goes on along the minus strand of NC_087118.1, from coordinate 9,864,673 downwards.
ATTTTTCGTAATCATTTTGAACGAAAAATTGTTGTCATTATGCTCCCTTTACCTAGTCTTTATAAGTATAGTATTAAACTTGCTCTAAACCATTAGAAGTTTTAATATCTTTGTAATATTAATATATTATAGAAAAAATGCATTCAAAATCACTAATAATTAAAAACAACATGGAAATAAAAAAATATAGTTAAAATCTTACTAATTGGTATTCAAAATATTTAATTTAGGTATCACACTTAATAATTATAAACATACATATATTTTAGTTTATTTCATTTTTTGAAATTTCAATAGTATGGCTCAATTTGCAATAATTATGGTCACCTCTCTAGGCACAGTTTGCTTTTTAATATTATTTAAAACGTCTGTATTTAAAAAATAGTCGTGATAATGTGGACGCAAATTGGCTATCACAAAGGGTAAGCTACGTTTGGAGCGTGTATTAGCGTCCAAGAAAAGGTCTAAGTACTGAAAAAAATCTTTGTGTTCGATACGTCATGTATATAACGTTTTAAATAATATAAAACATGCATTGTTTTGTATATTTTAATATCTTAGACCCAGTTAGACCAGACTGCGATCACTTCTGACGCAAAGTGGAAATTGCATTGCAGTAAATTCGCATCCACCTTATTTTAAGTGTCATTTAATAAAGTACAATCACCGATATCATTATCCGTATTGTATGGTTCATGGTTAAGGCTTAGAGACTGCGGTAAATCCCAAACTAGACCTAAATATATTAAAAACTTACCTTGAAAAGCGCACCTGCTCACGTGGGATTTATTTTTGGCAAAAACGGTAGCATGCTATAAGATTTTTTTAACGTGGGTTTACCTGTCATACATTCAGGGAATCATAGCAATAGCTTTCGTTCTAGAGTGATCCGTCATTTGGACGTGAACTGGACGGTGGACGCGAAAGAGCGTGTCGACCTTACGCAAAAATATATCCAGTTAATTTTAATTATTTTAAGCTTACCATTAAGCTTAAAATAATTAAAATTAATTGTGCTTGTTATGAAGCATGGCTTTTGTTCTTTTATTTGTCTTTCGTTTCTTTTATTTGTTTTTTGTTCTTTTTTAAATTTTAAGTAAACGTACTATTATCTGATTAAAAGCAATCATAATCTGCGATTATATTTGATTTTTCTAATAAATTTGTTACTATTTCATTGCAAAAATGATAAAAATATGTTCTATTTTTATGTTTTGTTTTTTTACTTAAACTTCATTCAAAATAATTAACTTAAATCCAATTTTTACACCTTAAATATTTGTTTTTCTTTGGTGAATAACTTGACAAGTCGTCGGTACACAACTTGACAAGTCTTTTTTTTAATAGATTAAGAAGATAATTTACTCAAATTCTTACGCCAATCGAAAGATACGGATCAAATTAGCTTATTTCAATCATAAAAATATCAATTATCATTAATTCCGATTTACCAGAGAACTCTAAACTTTAAAATCGCTCCCCTGAAAAGTACGCAAAAATGACATGTCAAGTTATTCCCGCGCGGTACGGAATTATTATATGATAATACTACCACGCACCCCACCCACCTCTATGTTGTTTTTTCTTAGTCCTTTTTTGCGATTAAAAAATAAGATACTGAAATCATTAAAACGAAATAATTACAACTGTCTTTTTATTTCCAGGTTCATCAGTATCATTGAATTATCGACATTGGACTTGAAATCTCAGTTGCAGTTCCGGTATTGGATTGACGACAGCAGTCAACTATCGATGAACACTGATTTGAAGATGCTTGACGTTCTACAGAGGAAGCAAGAAAATAATAATTAGAGATATTTACAGATTAAAACATAGTAGTTATGCACTTTTATTCAAATTAATATTGTTTACTGATCAGTAATAATAACATAACCCAAGACTTGTAGCAGCTTATGCTGAACCTCATCATGGCTCTTTTGTTTTTTTTTTCTTTATTTTTAATTTTCTAATATTAATTTAGTGAACATAAAATGCCAGCTACTCGGATATTTAGGTGACTTAGGACTGATTTTTTAATCGTTGAATATCTGCTAAAGAATAAACATTTTGACATATCTCATACTATTCTTCAGTTAAAAGTTATACGACGATTGAGAAATCAGCCCATAAGTTTTTTTTAAAACTGAGGTGGAATTGTGTAAAGCAATCGTTATCATTTGACAGTTACGTACGTAACATAACGTACGATTATTCTGTCAAACACTTAAACTGATTTTATCGTACGTTATGAACTGTCAAATGATTACGATTGCTTTACACAATTCCACCTCTGATCCAGATTCTTTTTAACCGACTTCAAAAAAGGAGGAGGTTATATGTTTGACTGTATGTATGTTTTTTTTTTTTTTCTATGTATGTTCACCGATTACTCCGTCAATTGTGGACCGATTTTCAAAATTCTTTTTTTGTTCGATAGGGTACACTTCTGAGGTGGTCCCATTGTCACCAAGTTAGGATCTGATGATGGGATCCTAGGGAAATCGAGGGCAACCCTCAAATTTTATAGGCACGTATATCGTTTTTTAAACTTTTTCTTAAGTTATTCAAGTATTTGCTCCTGGAAATCATCATCTCATATTGATGAGCTGATGATAGAAGGTAAAACTCCGTAATGCTTAGGAGTTGGAGGATAATTCTTTTAATTTTATAGATAAGTATAGTTTCTAAAGTTATTCAAGTGTTTACATCAGATATTCATCATCTCATCACGATGAACTGGTCATAGTAGGTACAACTCCTTAATGCTTAGGAGTTGTAGGATAATTCTTTAAATATTATTTATTTATTTACACTTTTGCACATACAATTGTACAGTGGCGGACTTAATGCCAGGTGGCATTATCTGCCAGTCAACCACAGGTCGAGTAGAGAGACTAAGGCGGTGCAATAAATATGACGTTTAATTAATATACTTACATAGCATTAGATAAAATAAATAACATAAGAATACATATTAATATAATAGACATACATCTAGATACATAAACATAATAATAATATTGGCGTACACAAAACACATGTCAGAGATAAGAAAAAAGTTTATAAGTACAAATAGACCAACAGTTGTATTCTTTCATGTTTTTAAGGTGGGCTGACGGTTTAACGTCTTTTTAGGTTTCCTATATGATAACCTGTATTTTGTAGGGAATATTATTTTACACTAGACATGAAGAATATGATCTTAATGTACTGCCTACCTTCAGTGGTAACATCAAGGTAATAATTAGTTAACTAAAAAGCAAGAAATAAGTAAAATTTTATTAAAAAAAAAAACCGACTCCAAAAAACCTACACTAAAAAGTAGAAAAATAATTACTAAGTACCTACTTATTCATTAGGACGAATTAATATTTATGTAGGTATACCATGATTGATACTTTTGGAGTCGGTGCAGGCAAACTTTACATGTTTCATAATCTTGGCACCGACTCCAAAAGTATCAATCATGGTATACCTACATAAATATTAATTCGTCCTAATGAATAAGTAGGTAATTAGTAATTATTTTTCTACTTTTTAGTGTAGGTTTTTTGGAGTCGGTTTTTTTTTTTATAATTCGCTTATATTAAAATCGCAGCTTGATCCACTGTCATTCTAGGTAACTTAGATTTTTAAATCCGACTCTGTCAGCACTGAAGCTACATGTAGCACTTTTTTCACTTATAAGCTTATGTGTTTTTATTTAATGTACTAAATGATAGATCAATTACGAAAGTAGATTGCTCCTTTACAGAGACATAGTAATATTACAGTCAAATGTATGCTTTCAAAAGTTGTAGAATAATTGTTTAATCATTATAAATATACTATTTGAAGCAATTTTTTGTTTTTTCTTCATTAATTAATTGAGTCACTTAACTTCAAACTCGGATAAATCTAATTCTAAGATTTTTTGAGATTTTGGTATCAAATCAAAGAGAAAAAAAATATGTTTTAAACATTTTTATCAGTCGTGTATAAATACGCGTGGTTCTTGAGAAATAAGCCGTTAAAGTCGTAATATTTTATCTAAGACAGATAGATCCATGAGACATTTTTTTTCAAACGTAGCTAAGTCCATGAGAGCCAATCAGGTAATTGCGTTTCTTCAACATGGCCGCCAGTTGACGAAAACTCAGCGACCAGTGGCACCATGCGCTCCCGCTTTTTATTGTTTCTTTGCGATATTCAGACAGTTCCCATGGATAATTCTATTAAAATTGTGTCACCAACTAAAGCCCGCAAGCGGCTTAATATAAAAGTTCACCATAAGAAAGAGGAAAGAGCGAAAACTCGGTAAGTTTGAAATACCTATCCCTGTGCGTCGTTTGGAATTTAGAGTTGGCACTAGTGTTGTGTTAACCATTTTCGTTTATTATACAATATAATATAATTTTTGTCCTTCTATTGTTACAGAATATTTTGGACATAAGTATGTTTATGATATAATATTGAGTACATTTCTTTCTCAGATCAAATTTGTGTAGGTATTGTCGTAATTTAACTACTTCCGGCATCAATAATGTACATAAGTATGACTATAAATCACTAAATAAATGTATTTTAGTTTATTCATGATGATTATAATTAATATTGTATTTAGTTCATTTACAGTAACGTTTTTGTTCTAATTCTACTACTTCCGCTATCAAATACAAATATTTAATGTGTATAAATAGTACCATAAATCATTAATTAATTTTGTTACTCAATCCATAATTATTATTATTATAGTATAGTATTTAGTTAATATTAAGTAGTGTTGCTGACTTCCCATTGGCCAAGGCGGGAACATCTTGGTCAATGCGACGTCCGCCGCATTGCGGTAGGGGAAGTTTTCGTTATGGGTAACGGTGTCGAGGAGCGCAGTCTTGCTGCAGAATCGAAACCGTTAACATTGACCTAACCACTGTATCGGATATCTTGTTACCTACTTATTATTGTAATAATTACTGTGCCTAACTATTATAAGAATAAGTTATAATAAATCAAGAGTGAAGTATTTTCGTGTTCGTATTTCAACAACCCGCTGTCCTTCTGAGTTTATGATAGAGCCATATCATATCTCAGAAGTGGGATCTGAAAAAAACGCCTGCAAAACGAAGTGTAAGTACCGACATTTTTTTTTATCCTGATTATTTCATATTTTACAAAAAGTAGTTTTGATGAACATCAAATTTGTAAGACCGTGTTAATGCAAGTTACTTGATGTACTGGTAGATTATTTTTTTCTCTTATGTTCGTGCATACCACCACAATTGGTATTGAAAATTAACACGAAGAAAAATTTTGTTTTTATACACAAATAATACAGGTATTATTACCTACCCAATGAGTATATAATCGAAATATCACTGGGTTAAAATGGTTTCGAGCCTTCCAATATTTTACATTCATATGAGTCTAGGCATCTGATTTATGCGTATAATTATATGCTGCATGTCTAGATAGTAACTACAAGTATTCGGAGTGAAATATTATTAAGGTTAATATTCAAACAATTTGATTTAGTGTTTACTAGAATATAATAATTTTGATTATTTCTAATGTACCCTAGCATTTTAAGTCGTTATATTCAAACAAAACATGAAAGTTTTCTGCCCATAATATTGAGTGGTCCAATCGACTTTGTGTTTTCAATACGAAGCATAGCTACGTACGTAGTGGGAATGAATACGGTATTAATGTAATATTTCTGTTCCGAGGTGAACCATGGGCAAGGATAAAGCCTACCGACGTCGTCGGTCCAAGTCTCGGAAGGCGAGGGAATCCTGCCACCATGCAGTGGTTTCTGATGAAGACCGGAGCCGCAGCCAGTCCAGAAGTCGCTCTCCAACCCGGTCCCCGTTCATCCAGCGTTCAAGACGAAGGAGGTCGCGCTCGAGGTGCTCACGGCGCTCAAGATCTACTTCAAGGCGGCCAGATTCACGTGAGCATATCAGATTTAATAATTCCAAGGATAGAAGGTTATCAATTAAATCAAGATCAAGGTCGAGGTCTAGACCAGGCCTGGCTCACTCCGCGCGGTACATCCGGTAATTACCTACAGCGAAGCGCCCCGCCAGCGGGTATTATATCAGTCGAGTGTCACGCGCGCGCCCGTCAGGACGCTGGCGTGCGTTGTAGTACCTAATTCTATGATCGAAGTATTATTTAAAAATTGACATAAAGAGAAAGAAATATTGTGCGGCGTTCGGGAAATCTATTTTTTTTCGCTTCCCAAAGATGCTGAAAGGTATGTTGGCATGTAGGTAATCAATAATTCTTAGGATAGTATAGAAACTTAACCTACCATGACTACTGCTCAGAATGCGTTCGTTCGTTTCAGCCAAATGACGTCCACTGCTGGACAAAGGCCTCTCCCAAGGTTTTCCTTAATGAATGCGTACTTACATACATACGTACCTCATGACATATAAGTAGATTAATTATTTTTTCACTAGACAGCAACCCTAACCACAGAATAAGTAATAGTACAGGTACAGAAGGATTACTCCGCAAGACGATTTAAATAAATGCGAGTCTTGCTGCGACGCGATACAGTGGAATTCAGCTCGCACAGCACTACGTACCTACAATTTTATTCACCTACAAGTTTTGTCTCTTTCTATCGCGTGCCTCTGAACTCTTCTTACGCTGTTAGGGCAGGCCTGGCTCACTCCGCGCGGTACATCCGATAATTACCTACAGCGAAGCGCCCCGCCGGCGGGTTTTATATCAGTCGAGTGTCACGCTCGCGCCCGTCAGGACGCTGGCGTGCGTTGTAGTACCTAATTCTATGATCGAAGTATTATTTAAAAATTGACATAAAGAGAAAGAAATATTATTGTGCGGCGTTCGGGTGTTTAAATTCGAAAAGAAATCTACCGGATTTATCTTTTTTTTTTTTCGCTTCCCAAAGATGCTGAAAGGTATGTTGGCCATGTAGGTAATCAATAATTCTTAGGATAGTATAGGAACATAACCTACCATGACTACTGCTCAGAATGCGTTCGTTCGTTTCAGCCAAATGACGTCCACTGCTGGACAAAGGCCTCTACCAAGGTTTTCCATAATGAATGCGTATTTACCTACATACGTACCTCATTACAAATAAGTAGATTAATTATTTTTTTACTAGACAGACAGCAACCCTAACAGCGTAAGAAGAGTTCAGAGGCACGCGATAGAAAGAGACAAAACTTGTAGGTGAATAAAATTGTAGGTACGTAGTGCTGTGCGAGCTGAATTCCACTGTATCGCGTCGTAGCAAGACTCACATTTATTTAAATCGTCTTGCGGAGTAATCCTTCTGTACCTGTACTATTAATTATTCTGTGCTTAAAGTAAGAAAAATAAGCACTTTTTATTAAAATTTTGTCTAAATTTTTGAAATTCTTAACTGTGTACACATTACAAATGTAACAAATTACATTTGGATCGTTGAGGCAACTTCTTGGCAATGCAGACATGATATTAAAATAAATTTCGTTATAAAAATATACCGATAACATTACAAACTGTGCAACCAAAGTACCGATTAAAGCTAAAATTTAAAACTGAGGGTAGATCAAAAACTACACGTAGGAAAAAAAAAGAAAAATATTTTTATTATTACTAATACACACCTAATAATAAACTATCAACAGAATCTCGGCACCATTTTAATTTTGATTTTTTGTTGACCAGTGTTATGAATGAATGAATGTATATTATATTATGTCTAAAGGATGTATGGACAAAATATCTGCATGTTTAATTTACTAATGAGGTTGTTTAGGCAAAGCTTGGCACAGATGTCGCTGTGTACTTCAGACCCATAATAAAAAAGACGCATAAAAAGTTATCAATAAACTTTCAGCATTGTTCGAGTTTTACTCATCGTTTTACATTTATTTTATAGTCTAGTAGTAAACAAACACTACTAAAGGATTTTTGAAGGTTTTTATGCGACAGGACGATAATTGTTGTGATCATTAGTGACTGTGAAATCTTAGTTTTGAATAACAATTGAACTTATGTGCGACGTGATTACTGTGGTTAAATAAGTATTTAGTTTTTATAATGTATAGCACATGGAATGTAGAGGCCCTAAAAGCTAAATTAAGAGAACGGGGTGCATCTTTGAAGGGCAGAAAAGCAGACCTAATTGAAAGGTAAACATAACCTCAATTTCATGTTATAAATTTTATTCATCGTATAATATTAGCCTAGACGTCTTAATGATCTAGGTGACATCAAAATGTAATGTACTTCGCGGCTTTAATAAGTGAATATTTATTTTACAGACTTGAGGCATATGACAGGAATCAGAATTTTGATGCTGTTCAAGCGGAAGAAAATGATGATCCAAAAATGGTTTTACCAGAAAATGATGCTTATCGGGACATCAACAGCAGTATGAAGCTACCACCAATTACAAAGGAACATATAACCCTTTATTTCTTACAGTAAGTTCATTCTTTTAAGTACAGTTCTTACTAATTCTGATACAAAAACCTAAATCATTTAACAATGATATGTACCTAAATAAATTTTAATAATTTTTCACTTTCAGATTTCATAAGAACCCAAATGATGGTAAATCATTATATGAAGCACGCTTCCTACATTTTTTGAGAGCAGCATTTATTGGTGACTCATGGTACTTTAAAGGATATGTCAAAGCTTCAATGAAAAGAATTATGTATCAAGCTAATGTTAAATTAAGTATAAAAGGTGAGATTTTGGAGTGCAACTGTGAATGTGTTGCTGGTAGTGGAGTGAGTGCTCACTGCAAACATGTGGCTGTAGTTCTTTGTGGACTTGAAAATTTTATAAATGACAAAATTCTTCTGAAAACAGAAGCACCCACAGAAAAACTACAAACTTTCCATATGCCAAAAAAAATTTTTACAGGCAGTCCATTAAAAGCGCACAAGTTGCCATCCAAAAGAAAATCTATTGAGAATATTGTATTTGAACCATATAAAAAAAGAATTAATATTCAAGAATATACCCAAAAAGTGAGAAATATTATTCTTAACTGCAAATCCCAAATGCCCTTTAAACAACTATATCGATGGCTCCTACGTATACTGGCGTAAGTGAAAAAAATAGATTTTACAGGAGAGCCATTTAAGTGGCCAGAACCATATTTTTGGGTCATATCTTCTGACCTACTAAAATGAATTTAATGAAATTTCACATTTAGCCTTAACATGTAATGCTTTTGCTACTGCTGTTATCAATTTTTATATTTTTCTTATATATTTTGAGATTTTACACATTGCCCTTTTACGTCGTCATATTTCTATAATTTCATGTATATTGTTCAACGTAAAGAGACTTAAATGACAACGTAAATATAATATTTTAAGCGATTACTCTCTTTATTTTATGCATTTAATTATTTTAATTGTTATCATGTGCTATATCAATAATAAATCAGTTAGAAAAAGTTGTTTAATGTATCGTTATTACGTTTTAACGCAAATACGCCCATATACTGTGCTCGAGATTTAGTTAGGTCTTTTAACATAATGTGTCATATTTTTAAAAATTATAAATAACTTGAAAAAATCGAACTGCCTAAGGCGGGAATTGAACCCACGATGCCATAGGCAGTTCGATTTTTTCAAGTTATTTATAATTTTTAAATTAGTTTGAGATGCGACTCTTAACGCTAAAAATTAAATAACTATAATTATAATGTGTCATAATTTATAAATAAAACAATTTGCTAAATATTTTCAAGGCTTCATTTAAGATTTGGATTATAAAAAATATATATTTATGTAAGAAACTACTCGTATAGATTGACGAATCGTATGATTGGGCTTTCTACGTGGCGTAGTTTTGCACATACGCCTATTTGCCTAAAATTTTATTTTGTATCTAATGGAAAAAAAATTTTTTTTTCTTACTGACGGTATATGTAGATTAGAGCAAAGTGAAATCATTGCTTAAATAATTGGAAAAAGGCGTAAGCGGCAGTTTCGCCTTTATACGTAGGAGCCATCGATATGGGCCTGCAAATCCATATGCGATTGAAAATGACCATGATTACTGTGGACCTGTGACCAACAAAATTTTTGAGCAACTAGAATTAAATACATTATCTTTAAATAGAATTCAAGAAATAGAACATGAAACTTGCGGGCAGCGAGAAAATCCTAAATGGTTTATTTACAGAAAATGTCGCCTGACCGCTAGTATATTTCATACTATATGCCATATGAAAGAAACCACTAAAAATGGTTATGCCATGCAAATACTAGAAAAAGAAAATATTTTATCAAGAGCTATTATGCATGGTATAATTAATGAAAAAGTTGCATTAAAACAGTATATTGATTTATACGAGTTAGATGTGACAGAAAGTAGAGTGCATATTTCAGAAGAAAGGCCCTATTTGGCTGCTTCGCCTGATGGTATTTTAAATGAAGAGACAATAATTGAAATAAAGTGTCCTTATGCTAGTAGACATCAAGTTATAAGTCCAACTACAGTACCATACTTAATCTACATTGACAATAAGTTATGTTTAAAAGCAGAAACACCATATTATTATCAAGTTCAAGGGCAACTTTACTGCAGTAACAGAAAATATTGTAATTTTATAGTTTATACCTTTAAAAGTTTAGATGTGGTTTTTGTTAATAGGGATGATGAATTCATAGAGCAAATGCTATACAAATTGGACTCTTTTTATCATTCTTATTTCAAGAAAGCTATAATTAACAAATATTATTATAAGAATTATTTAGAAATTATAAAACATGATTTTTCTGAATAACCATAATTAAACATGTGTTATTTTTTGATGATTATTGTGCCAAGGTATTGTGAAAACAAAAAATAAAAGATATTTTATAATAAGGCTTTTATTTAGAACTATTGTCTGTATAACAAAATTGCTTATTAAAATTTCACCTTCGAATTAACAAAATATTATAAAAATTAAACACTTCGACCAAAAGGTTTCTGGACATTGAGATAAGATGCTAAAAATATTAATTTACAATTTTTTCCCTAAAGTTACATAACATGAGGCAAACAAAAAATATTTTTGACATTAACGGAACATAGTATGCATTGACATCAGTTTTAAAAATTTTATAACTTTTTATCAGACCTATTAAACGTTCAATATATATTCGATTAGCAGCTAATTTCTGGTCATGTTTCAATTTTATCCCAGGTAAATTCAGGTAATTGAGATAAACCTTTCAAAAAATTTGGCACAAGTAATGTTATGTCTCTAGGTGCTAACAAATCTTGAGTGTTTAATCCCCTATCTGCCATGATTCCATCACCTGGATTACATTTATGAATAACATTACAGCGTTCTATGATTTGCCTGTCACTAGTTGATCCTCCATATCCTTCTGCACAATATGACAGTAGTCCACCAGGTGTGGAGCCAACCAGAAACTTAATTGTGTTGTGATGTTTGTAACTACTAAAAGTGGCCTGTTGTGATTTTGGGTTTTTAGGTCTTGTGATAGGCACTTCAGTTCCATCTATAATTACTCTGGTAATTTTATGGTTTTTTTTAAACTGTGATGGCATAAAATAATCAACGAGTTCTCTACTTGGCCATATATTTAGTTTTGACCACAATTGGTGTACAAAATTGATCCATGTTACAAATACATTACCTACTTCTGATTTACTGATATCAACATGTTTTGATAGAATAAAATCATCTAAGTTTCTTCTGAGTTTCATTAACATAAGTAAAAACTGATCTTCAATAGACATATTCATAACATGATTCCTACGATAACAAATACTGTATGCCATCGGCAAAAGAGTTGATAAAACAGTCTTAAACTTCTCAAAGCTTTCCAGTCCAGTATAGTATAGTATAGTTTCGTCATCTGTCATAAGCTGATAGTTTGAAAAAAGCAAATTCAAAAGTGGAGTTTGTGTAAATGAATTCACAAGCCTGATTGATCTTTCTGGTTCATCGCTAACCGTGTTTCCTTTCTCATGTGTTTTAATTTCAATTTCCATTTGTACATCGGGTAGATTTTCTTCTTTATCAGAGACTTCAATTCTATCTTCCATGGAGTAATTACCAGTAAGTGTTTCTATAGGCTTCTGCGGAGGAAATAATTCTTTCTTTGCTGACCTTTCCATGTATCGATTTTGTCGTTCTATAGCAGATGTTGAAGGTTTAGGTGTCCATGGGAAAATGGAAGGAACAACACCTTTTTTAGGTGTTTACAAAGTGGTGGCAGTCCTGGAAATAAATTTCACTTATTAATTTCAGTGACAACAAACGCACGCATAATAACCTGTTATCTAGAAAACTAATTAAAAAATATATGATTAGAACCATTTCTAATAAGATAATTTTACCTGTCGTAGCACAAATTTCTTGATAATCGGATTCTTTAAAATGTTTATAGCATAACCTCGAATTCTTTGAAGCTTTGATTTTTTTTATTTTTGTAGCTTTTTCCCATAACTTTTTTAACTTCGGATCATTTGGAAATGTATGTCTTCCATTCTCATTGCACCCTACTATCACACATCGAGGCATTTTTTATTGAAACAAAAAAATAAAACTTTGATATTCCTCCAACTTGTTTGTTATACTATAAACCCAATGCCAATAATATCTATGATTAAAAAAAAAAGTCTATCTTGTCTGTGGTAGTAAAAAAACATGGAGTATTTTTGCCGGTCAACATTGTTTTTATTAAATCCAATTAAATCTCGAACATTTTGGTCCAAACGAGCTGGATTTATACAGTGTGTCCGGGCATGTAGTGATCAAACTTTAACATAGTAATCGGAATAGGTTGTGTGATTCTTTCAGGCAGTGCATTTTCGCATGTCGCGTGCGCTATGGAAACCGCTGGGAAGGGGTATCTTTGTTCAACAATTATGTCAAAACTAATAGACGTAGACTAATAAATTTACATTCGTTTTGTAGAATAGCTTAAATACTAATAATACAATGCAAATAAAACATACCTTGACGACCTGGTTTTTCTTGTGTTGGAAAATAACTGAAAAAGAAGTGAAAAAAGTAATTTGTTTGTTTGTTCAAACAACTCCGCTTGCTAAACTTGCTAAACACTCAGTTGTTTGTTCAAACAACTGAGTGTTTAGCTGTTTTAAAGAGCATAGGATTACCTACTGAGAGTTGGGATGACATTGTTGTATACACTATCATACAGAAACTTGATATTGAGTCGCACAGAATGTTTGAACAAAGATTAGAATCAAATGATAAATTACCTACCTGGAATGACTTGTCACAATTTCTAGAATTCAGATTTCGCACACTTGAAGCTGTAAAGTCAAAAGATCATGCACATCCAAGAGTTGTACCTCCCACAAAGAGTTTTGCCACTGAAATAAAATCACAATATAAAATGGTTTGTGTATATTGTAAAGAAGAAAACCATTACATTTACAATTGTAAAGAATTTTGTAAATTAGATCTTAGCCAAAGAAAACAGTTTGTTCAAACAAACCAAATGTGTTTTAACTGTCTTAGAAAAGGCCATGATGTCAAAACTTGTTTACAGTCCACTAGTTGTCGAAAATGTGGCCGAAGACATCACTCACTTCTTCATGGGTTTGTTACAAACACTGTCAATCCACAAGAACCTGAATCAGTGTCAACACACAACGCACAACTCAAGTCAAGTCATATTAACAACGGCATTAATACCAAAAATACAGTCATATTAACAACTGCATTAATACAAACACAATCACAAAGAGATGGCAGTTATCACACCCTAAGAGCACTTATTGATCAGGGGTCACAAGCGAGTTTAATCACAGAGTCAGCACGCCAATTTTTGGGCTTAAAGAGAACACCAATAGAAGGTACAGTGACAGGAGTTGGGTCAGCCACTTCCATCACAAAGGCAACAGTTGATTTCAACATACTTTCTAGAGGCAACAAGCAACTACCAGTAAGAGCTTATGTTTTAAAAACACCCACCTCATACATACCCCAGTACCCACATTCAGTTGATTGGCCTCAACTTAAAGAGTTAGATTTAGCAGACCCAACATTCCAGAGACATGGAAAGATAGACATCATACTAGGAGCTGATGTGTTCGCCGAGATAATAAGAGAAGGAGTCAAGACTCTAAGGAACAACAACAACACACTCGTCGCTCAAGAAACATCATTGGGTTGGTTAATATCGGGATGTCACATGAACACAGCCAACAACTTATCGAGAAGAGTACACACACATCATGTCAAATTAGAAGTTGACACAATGCTACAACGTTTCTGGGAGTTAGAAGAGACGCCTGAAAAGAGAATTATGACAAAAGCTGAAATTCAATGTGAATCACATTATGACAAAACACACGTGAGATTAGAAGATGGATCGTATCAAGTTCGCATGCCTTTCAAAACCAACCCTCCGGACATAGGAGAGTCACTCGCGATTGCTGAGAAAAGATTTCATTTATTGGAAAATAAATTCAAGAGAAACCAAGATTTACACGAGAGATACACTGAGTTTATGAATGATTACATACAACAAAATCACATGGAGCCTGTTTCTACTGAGAATACTGAAAACAAAACATGCTACATACCTCATCAAGCTATGATTAATGACCAACATCTAACTACAAAACTTAGAGTTGTCTTTGACAGTTCTGCAAAAACCACCAACGGCAAATCCTTGAATGACAATCTGTTGATAGGACCACCCCTACAGAATGAAATAAGAGATGTGACTTTAAGATGGAGAAGACACCGAGTTATACTAATTGGTGATATTCGACAAATGTATAGAAGAATTCATCTGGATGAAAGAGACAGAGACTACTTGAGAATATTGTGGAGAGCAAGTCCTGAACAAGAATTACAACAATTTCGTTTTACAACTGTCACATACGGTACTTCATGTGCACCGTACCTAGCTATTAAAACGTTGAGACAACTGGCTGAAGATGTGTAACGTTGCCGTTTGCTGTTTTTCACAAATTGATATTTCTTCTCGATATTTGGATTTAGGATACCACTAGCGACATCTATTGGCGTGATTTAGAATTAATTTGCAATAGATGGCGCTTTTTGCTCAGTTAATTGAAATATATTTTGATGAAACATTTCCTAGTGTTTTTATATTGATTATTCTATTTTTTAAATAGAATATTTTCAGTGTTCTGGAAATTGTTTTCATCATGGTTTTATTAGTACATACTTACTTTTTTTAAGCGGCGAAACGAAACGTATCGCGATGTCTATGACTCGCGGCTGTCAGTTGAGCTGTCAAATCACTTTGGAATTTTGGTCGATCTTGCGCAACCGCAATTTTATTATTTTCTGGGATGTAATTCCCTGTATTTCAAATCGGGTGATGCAAAATGCATCGACGATAATTTCTTGATAAATAAAAGAAAATAACACACATGAGGTAAGTTCCCGTCGGAGAATTTATTTATTTTTCGTGATTGATATTTTTCGTATTCCAGTACGTGGTGTTTCATGTGATCGTTTCTTTCAGAAATTCCCTAAATCCTATTCGGATGAGGGTATTGGGTTGCTGAAGACTGCGAGTGAAGTTCAAATTAGCGAGCAGTTTTCGTAAGTATTTGTTTCCCATTGCGGGTTTTTTCATAACCTAATGCCACGTTCCACATGTGATGCTGACACTCGTATTTTTCGTTTCAGATGCGGGATTTATATAGACATTTTTATAGATATTTTATAGACATTTCATATTCTAGATATTTCATATTGATTTCTTATCATTTCGTATAAATTATTTCTCCTTTCTAAACTGCTGATCTCTTCGCATTTCCTCCTTGTCATCACACCTCTGTCTCTGCAAGAGTTTGAACGCTTTCCTGTCGAGGAGATGCAAGAGCTTCATCTGGCACTGCGCGCTTGAGGCCGTGGAGGACGCTGCTTGTAGCCTAAAAGTGTGCGAGACCCGTTGGACCCCGGAAGAAGAGAGGAACGTTCAGGGTAACGGCTTATAACCATGGCATGGCTTCCAAGGCATGACCTGACATCGCGCAGTTATCTTAACTAGTAGAGTCTTTTAATATTTAGGCTGAGTTTTAAGAAATTTGTAGTGGCAATAATATTCACCAAACCGAACCTAATTAACGACCCTGAATCCCTTGAGATTGGCACTATCTATTACAGTAGTTATAATATCGTAATTGTCAACTGTATACGAGCTTACGAGACAAAATAAATTGTGTCAATTGAGAGGGAGCTGTTTTATTTACATTTTTTAATTTCATACAAGGAACGGTAACTCTTATAAATTTCTGCAAGCCGGACAACCTCTTTTTCACGTGCAGACAACTCACCATCTTCTCCGTCTGCACCGGTGGCGGTTCAATTCCAGTCACCAAGCCGCCAGGACTGTACTGATGGACTTCTATATCGATGATCTTCTCACTGGAGCATACACCGTTGAAATGGTTAAGGATCTGAAACACAAACTCATAGAATTATTACAAAAAGGTGGATTTACATTACACAAATGGGCGTCAAACAGCACAGCAATAGAAGACACAGAGCAGACAAACCGTAAAATATTGGGAATTAACTGGAATGGCAACACAGATAAATTTGAATTGAAAATAGAGCTTCCTCCAACAACCACAGAGATCACTAAGAGAACAGTGTTAGGTGATATTGCAAAGATATACGATCCTGCTGGATGGCTTGCACCTGTAGTCATTGTGGCTAAAGGAATTCTTCAAAAACTATGGATACATAAATTACAATGGGATGATTACTTACCTCCTTTACTACATCAAGAATGGTTGACTTTCCGCAATCAGCTGATCAACATGCCTACAATTGAACTAGACAGATGGATTGGGTTTAGTGACAGCAACGTGAAGGTAGAGTTGCACGGATTCTCGGATGCATCTACCATAGCCTATGCAGCAGTAGTGTACTGCCGGGTGATCACATCGACTGGCATCACTGTGACAATGATTGAAGCAAAAACACGTGTAGCACCGGTCAAACAGGTGTCTCTGCCAAGATTGGAGTTGTGCGGAGCGGTGTTGTTGGCGAAGCTACTCCATAGGATTCGACTTGCTTTAAGCATTCCACTTCAAAACACTTATGCGTGGACAGACGCCAAAATTGTCTTGGCCTGGCTGCAAAAGTCACCAAGTTGTTGGACTACCTTCGTTGCCAATAGAGCCACCGAAATTATAAACCTGATTGACGAGGACAGATGGTTTCATGTGCCCTCAATAGACAACCCTGCCGATGTAGCTTCCCGTGGTATCGCGCCTGTTGACTTACCTGAACATCATCTCTGGTGGCATGGGCCATCCTGGCTGCGTGCTGATAGTGTGCTGCCTTTGGAGTCGGCGAGCTGCGTGGAACCTACAAATCTAGAAGAAAAAGTGTCAGTGAAAGTCAATATAGTGAGTCAAATCAGTGATAAGTGTGATACAAGTGGTAATGTACAAGACACTCATATTTTTGACAAATTTTCTAGTTTAACTAAACTTGTCAGAGTCATTGCTATTGTTTTCAGATTTTATAATTGTCTTAAACACAAAGTAAACACCAAATTAATGTCAAATTTCCCAAAGTACTTAACAACATTAGATTTAAAAAATTCATTGTTAACATTAATAAAAATATCACAAGCACAAAATTTAAATAAAGAAATTGATATTATAAAAAGTAAAAAACAAAATGAATGTAAAATTTTTAAAGGGTTAAGAAAGTTATGTCCATTTTTGGATGAACAAGACTTGTTAAGAGTTAAAGGTAGAATCAGTAATGCAGATTTTAATTTTGATAAAAAGCATCCTATTATTTTAACAAAGAATTGTAAACTTTCATATTTAATTGTCCGGGATGCACACCACAAAACATTACACGGGGGCCCACAGTTGATGTTAAATTTCATTAATTCTAAATATCATATCATTGGTACTAAATATCTTGTAAAGCTAATAATTAGAGAATGCATTTCATGTTGTAGACATTCTGGTAGAACAAATTCACAATTAATGGGAGATTTGCCCAAACATAGAGTTACACCTCAGAGGCCTTTCAGTATAAGTGGTGTGGATCTGGCTGGACCTATTACACTTAAGTTATTTAGTGGCCGTGGGTCAAATAGAACACAAAAAGCATATATATTGTTTTGTTTATTTGCACAGCTGTTAAAGCTATACACCTAAAATTGGTCACCAGTCTGAGCGCCGAGGCATTTTTGGCGGCTTTCAGGCGTTTTTCAGCCCGTAGAGGTCATTGTCAAAAACTAATTAGTGATTGTGGTACAAATTTTATTGGTGCTAGTAAATGTCTTAAAGAGTTGCATACAAATTTCTTAAAAAACTTGCCACTTGAAATTGCTGAAACTTTAGCTCAGAATGGTACTGATTGGCAATTTAATCCTGCTGGTGCACCCCATATGGGTGGACTATGGGAGGCCAATATTAAATCTGTTAAAAAGCACTTGTCTAGAGTTTTAAGTGATACCAAATTAACTTATGAGGAATACTATACCTTGTTGTGCCATGTGGAGTGTTGTTTGAACTCTCGTCCATTAACTGCTTTAAATAACGAATATGACATGGCACTCACCCCTGGCCATTTTTTGATTGGGGAAACACATATCAACACCGGACGACGATTTATCGGATGTTAAAGTACCTAATTTGCAGCGTTGGAAATACTTGCAACAAAAGTTGCAATATTTCTGGAAACGGTGGAGCCAAGAGTATATAGTAACTTTACAAAACAGATACAAATGGACTAGTGTTCAGGAGAATTTAACAGTTGATGACATTGTGCTGATAAAAGATGACAGGTTGCCACCTGCAAAGTGGTCGATTGGCAGGGTCTTGGAGACTCACCCGGGTTCAGATGGTTTGACACGAGTAGTTAGCATAAAATGTAAAAATTCAATAATTAAAAGGCCTATTCATAAAGTTTGTTTATTGCCTGTAAGGTCTCCAGAACCCTAGAAATTTGTTAGTTTTATTTGTTACACAATGCATATTGTTTCTTTGTTTATTGATTTAAAGGTCTGTCGCCCTTTGGGGGGCTGAATGTCATGCCTAAGGATGTATAATAACTTGTATAATATGGAATGTAAGTTTGTATGGGCATCATGTGCGATTCGGTAGCTAAATCTATGATTTAATGTGCTGGCGTTGGTATTTAGGGATTATTTAACATTTTATTGCTCTCATTTATGTCACTAATTGAATTAAATTGAAAATGAACATTTACTCTAAAATCATTATAGAATACAATACATTATGTAATAAACCTAGTACATATCTAAATGTAATCCAATTTCATGTTTTAAATTAACGAGAGGACTCGTTTAAAGATGGATGGCCGAGTTGTCGTAATTTAACTACTTCCGGCATCAAATACTAATGTGTAATGTACATAAGTATGACTATAAATCACTAAATAAATGTATTTTAGTTTATTCATGATCATTATAATTAATATTGTATTTAGTTCATTTAAAGTAACGTTTGTGTTCTAATTTTACTACTTCCGCTATCAAATACAAATATTTAATGTGTATAAATAGTACCATAAATCATTAATTAATTTTGTTACTCAATCCATAATTATTATTATTATAGTATAGTATTTAGTTAATATTAAGTAGTGTTGCTGACATGGCCAAGGCGGGAACATCTTGGTCAATGCGACGTCCGCCGCATTGCGGTAGGGGAAGTTTTCGTTATGGGTAACGGTGTCGAGGAGCGCAGTCTTGCTGCAGAATCGAAACCGTTAACATTGACCTAACCACTGTATCGGATATCTTGTTACCTACTTATATATATTGTAATAATTACTGTGCCTAACTATTATAAGAATAAGTTATAATAAATCAAGAGTGAAGTATTTTCGTGTTCGTATTTCAACAACCCGCTGTCCTTCTGAGTTTATGATAGAGCCATATCATAGTAACTATGATCATGTAAGTTTTAGAATATAAGACATTCTTTGTAGAGTTGGGTCGTCTGGATATGTTTTGCATTTTTTTGCTAAATATAATATGTAATTATGTGAAATAAAATATTGATAATATATTTATATTATGATTTATAATAAAATAACATTTTTTTCCTTTAAGTTAGGGGCTGGAAACGCACTTTAGCCAATTGGGCATAATGGGCATTGTTGGTGGAATTGAAATATTATAAAAAATGCTTAATATTGAAAATGTGATAGGGCGACCAATTCACGAAGAAGAAATTGAAGAAGATGACTGAAGTAATATTGAATTTTGTTTAAAATTATTAAATTGGGTACTTCCTATTTTTATAAAATAAAAACTAGATTTTCTTATTTTGTTTTATTATTCTATTCAGTTTGCTGCTACAAATTTGACTGTCGATGGTATACCGTGATTTCGTCACTACCACATGTGCTACCACATCCCTAGCTTTAATCGTGTTTTTTCTTAACTAGAAAAATCTGAATCTATTAAATCAAAATTCTATAAATCCTCATTGCGTTTTTTCAAAGTTGGATAAATTGCATTCCATTATATCAAATGAAGGTAAATTCAAACTAAATATTAAATTTTTGGGAGAATGCGTAATTTAAATACTGAAACGAATAAACAGAATCATTTTCTTCAATAGTAGTGCCATAATAAAAAAAAACTGCCTTTTAATTCATGAAAATAAGACTATAAACACTTTTTATTAAATATCTCCGAACAGGGTAGAGTGGATTTATCCGAGTTTGAAGTTAAGCGACACAATTAATAAACACAATGTAGGTAGTCAAGTTGTGGCCTGCCCGGAGTGTCTTTTAAAAAATACAATTTTCAATTAAAGAGACGTTTATTCGTCTAGAGATGCGGCTTAAGACTAAATGTTCTGAGGGAACTTTCGCGGCTCGCAGGCCAGCGGGATGTTTAGTCTACAAATGATTCTGTTAACTCTTCAAAACAATTCCTAGAATATAGGTTGCTGATCATGCAGCATTGAAGAGTTGGCAGATGTAACTCCTCCCTCCTTAAGTTCGAAGTTCTCGGCTTGAAGAGCTGGAGAACTTCGATTACATGTTTTAGTAATCTTTACACGATATTTAATTATGAAGTAAATTACAATTCCAATGATTATAAGGTAAATTACTAGAGTCCAGACACTAACACTATGCACTTCAATAAAGGCCTTTTCACTTTCATTTTCACTGTTATCACTTTTCTTGAGGGCTACCGTTAGAAGCTTCAAGTCCGTGAGGTCCACTCCCTGAAGGTCTACCGGCTTACGTGTTCCGTTTCTTGGATGTAGAGCAGGTAAGTTTACTAATGGTAATTTCTCGTAGCTGATGTTATCTGTGTTCATTTGATGCATTTTCAGGGTTATTTCCAGGATTTTTACTTCGCAGGGATCATCCAGGGTAAGTATGAAGGTTCCTTTAACTTTCTGCCGGAATATCTCGCTGGTGCAGGTTCTGGTAAGTACTTCTTCATTCTTGCTGAACAGGATCCATCTGTTTGGTTGTAACGGCTGAACTTTGATGTCTTCAATTTCTACAGGTATACGCTGGCATGACGTCACGTTCTCTACGTACGTCATCAGGTCGGTGATGCACGGGTCACGTACATACTGCAGCATCTCGTGATGATTGCAGAGGAAGCTGGATTCTTCAAGTTCTTCACAGGGCTGGTCGAGCAGTTTGATCTTCAACCCTTTCACTAATAGGTAGGGATATTTGGGTAAAATGACGACGGTGGATTCATGGGATAATACAGGTAAGGGAATCAGTTTGTAATAGATATAAGTGTCGCCGTCTATAATTGGTATTTCCAGTAAGTAAGTAATTTGATTTTCCTTGGAAAATGCTTTAATACTAATTGTTTGCTCTATTTTAACTAAGTTCTCTATCTTAGGTTTATAAACTATTTTTTCTGTAGAATGAATGCTTTTTAATAATTTTAATAGCTTACTGGATTCTATAATTGATTGATGTAATATCCCTAATCTACTTAATGCGAAACTTGTTTCGATTTCACTTAATTTAGCGTAAATCGTTTGGAAGTTATGATAAAATAAATTGTAAGTATTGATAATTTGTACTTCAAAATGTTCTTTCTTAATGCTTGAACTTAAGTTACTGCTTAATTCTGAAATTTCCTTATTTAATTGTTTTAATCTGTCATTTAATTGGAATGTAGAGTTAGCCAAGACTTGAACAGTTTCCGTTATTAAAGTTAATCGGTCGTTAGCGGAATTTTGTTTCTTTTGAATATTTTTAATCAAACTATCATATTTAATTGCGTCATCATTGTCCAGATTTCCTGTAATTACTTTAATTAATGAACCAAGGGGATTAATAACGCCACGTTTAGTTCTGACATTCGGGGAAATTTGGCTCAGTTTACTTATAGTTAAGTTTTTCATATAATCTACTTGTTTACCTATTTCTACGAAATTAAAAAGAAAATGTTCACTAAATTTACTGTGGATTAATTTGTTTAATTGGGAAAGTTTATCAATGTTAATTTTTAAATCTTCTTTTGTGGGTTCTAAATCTAATACTTTGGCTATAACCCATTGGTATTTGGTAATTTTGGCTAATCCATTTTTCAGGGGCAGGATACCTGGGTTTTTATTCAGGTCTTGCAGCTGAAGTGCTTGGAGTTGGGTCGTCAGGATCGCCGCCAGGAGGGCGCCGACGTGCCTGCGGAGGGCGTTTCACATTTTTAATCGGTACTTTTGTTGTTCGGTCCCTAATGGTTACAGGTAAGACATTTCTAACTGCCTCATCTGTTACTGTTGCTTTTTGGTAACGCGGTTTATCTTTGCTTATTCTTTTGTTAACGTTTTTAGCGAATACTGTGTCTCCAGGTTTAATAGGGAAATCTGTTTCTCCTCCACGCTTTTCAATTATGTTTTGCTTTCTCTTTATTGCTTGCTCTACTATGTGCTGGTATAATACTTTAGTTCGTTTAGCATGTTCTTTAACTAACTGTTGCATGTACTGTTTCTCAAAGTTTAGGTCGAACGCGTACTTGGAATCGGTGTGTCCAAATAAAACTTCAAACGGAGTCATTTCTGTTGTAGAGTGAATTGAGTTATTATATGCCATAATAGCATATGTCATTATGGAAGAAGCATCTGTGTACTTCTGTTCATATTTGGCTAACCTGTAAATCTCTATGATGGTGGAATGGAATCTCTCTATGAGTCCCATGGAATTTGGATTATTGGGTGTACCAATGTGAAGATCAATTTTGTATAAGGAGAGCATTTCTTTTAATAGAGCGTTGTTAAACTCAGAACCAGGGTCGGAGCTGATCTTGACCGGGATTCCGTAAAATGAAAAGTACTTGATGAGAGCTCGCACTACCTCCGGTGTAGAGCGGTTTGGCAGCTCGAAGGCTTGTCCAACTTTACTAAATGCATCTATCAACGTCAGGTAATAGCGACCCTCTATGGAAAAGAGGTCCATGAAAACTTCTTCAAAGGGTTTGGATTGAGTTGCTGTCAACTGAAGTTTTGGCTTTATGGGTTTACGGTCGTACTTGTTTTGTCTACAGGCTTCGCAGGAATTTATAATGGTAGCAATAGTCTGTTCCATTTTATGCCAGAAGAATGTTCGCTTGATGTGTGATAGAGTTTCGCGTATTCCTCTATGACATGTTTTACCAGAATGATATTTTTTTATAATTTCTTTTTGCTCATTTTCGTCTTCTACGAACACAACTCTTTTGGTGCATTCATAGAACTGTACGAGTTCCTTTTTAAACAGAAATATGATCGCTTCGGTAAATTCTCTACGGTGTTGTTCGTTTTCAAAGTAAATAAAATATTTTACGTTATTCCTGATGTATTCTTTAAGAAACTGTTTTACTAAATCGGGTCTATTGAGAGGTAAATGAACTTCTAATATTTTTTGTTTTTCTCGTGAAAGGTTTTTTACTGATAATTCTCCTAATTGCCAGTGATAAATCAAGATCTGATTGGGTTTGGTGTCAATGGCTTCCTGCAATATTGGAATGCCTTGAGATTCGGTATCACGTCCAGAATGAACGGTTTCGGTTCCAGTTTTACTGGATGCTGTTAATGTTGAACTGGATGGACTTGGTACTGGATAAGGGGATCTAGAATGTATGGGTAGAGTCCTATCTGAGTCGGTATCGGAAATTACTACGGGTTTTTCCGATTCGCTGTCCGAAATTGACATTGGCTGTTCTAATTTCTTTTGTTCTGATGCTAATTTTTCTATTTCTTTTGTAAGCTGTGCTATGTATTTATTACGGTCTTCGTCTTTGTCCACGTTGGCTTTGGTAGAGCGGTCATCCTTATCACCTAGTGCATTTGTGCGGATTCGCGATAGTGCATCGGCGTTTTTATTAAGTTTTCCGCTTTTGTGGATAATCTCGAATGTATATTCGGAAAGACGTAAGCGCCATCGGGTGAGTCTACTATTTGTTTCTTTAAGGCTGTTTAACCAAGCAAGAGGTTTATGATCAGTTACTATTGTGAATTTCTTACCATATAGGTAAGGACGGAAATGTTTAACTGCCCAAACTACGGCAAGAAGTTCTTTTTCAGTAACACTGTAACGGGTTTCTGCATCATTGAGGGTACGGCTTGCATAAGCGACAGGTTTGTCACTGCCTATAGGGCCTTGTGATAGAACGGCTCCTAGCGCAAACTCTGAAGCGTCTGTAGTCAGTACATAAGGTTTATCGGGATCTGGATATTGAAGGATGGGTGCATTGACGAGCAATTGTTTACATTTCTCGAATGCATTAATGTAATTTGGATCATTAGTTGGCATTGAACTTTTCTTTTTCAAGCGTGCTGTCATTGGTTGGGTGACTTTTGCGAAGTCTTTGATAAATCGGCGGTAATAACCAATAAGTCCAAGAAAGCTTTTTATTTCGGTTGTAGTACGGGGTAATGGATAATTTAGTACGGCTTTAATTTTGTCATTATTAGGTTTTAGTCCAGTGTTTGTAATTGTGTGTCCTAAGTAAAGCACTTCTTTTCTTAGGAATTCTGATTTATCAAGCTGTATTTTTAAGTTAGTTTGCCTGAGTCTGTCGAAAACTGTACGTAATTTATTTATGTGTTCATCTAGGCTGGATGAGTAAATAATGATGTCGTCCAAATAAACTAAGCAATGTATGCCTTGCAATCCACGCAACACATTATCGATCGTTCGCTGGAATGTCGCTGGGGCTGTCTTAAGTCCGAACGGCATACGAGTGAATTCGTAATGTCCTGTACTTGTTGTGAACGCGGTTTTCTGTCTATCCTCTTCTGCTACCTCTATCTGGTGGTAACCACTAGCCAGGTCAAGGGTTGAGAAATAACAGCTGCGTCCTAAGTTATCGAACAAGTCGGTGATATTTGGCAAGGGATATTTGTCATCAATGGTAATTTCGTTTAATTTTCTATAGTCAATTACTAGCCTGAATTTCTGTTCGCCACTAGCGTCGAGTTTTTTTGGTACTAGATGTACTGGGGCACTCCAAGGTGAGAATGAGGGTTTAATTATATTGTTTTCTAACATTTTGTTTACTTGTTTATTTATTTCGTCTTTAACTACCTGCGGTTGTCTATAGGGTCTAATATAAATGGGGTCCTCATTGCGGGTCCTGATGTGGTGTTTTACTTCGTTAGTAAATGTAAGCGGCAATTTGTCGGAATAGAATATGTCGCGATATTCCAAGCAAAGCTTCGAAATGCGATCACGTTCTTCCTGATTCATGTGGTCTAATCGTAATTTGGAAATATTTTCTGTAAGGATTTGGTCGATTTCTATATTGGTGTAATTTAGCTCTAATTTATTTATGGGAATCAATTGGTCTAATTGTTTTACAATGAATGGACTGTTAATGGATAAGGTGATTTCCTTTTCTAATGTGTTTTGAATGATGGTCGTTGCATAACCATCTTTGCAAGTTACTAAGGCGGCTGGCATACGGACACCATCGCAGAATTGACGATATTCCATAATTGCTTCGCCTTCGACTACGTTGGTCGGAAGTTGTACACGTTGCTCACAACGCGGGGCCAATTTAATAACGTTATTTGGATTGCATACTATAGGTATGTTTGCGGTATCAGTGTATAATATTTGATCTTTCATATCGATTTTTGCATTTAATTGCAGAAGAAGGTCTGTGCCAATGAGACCGTCGTATCGACCAAACGTCGTATACGTAGAATTTGTGCAAGATTGGACTGTTAAAAGTCGGAAAAAGGGGAACCACTATGACTTGGTCGTGTTTACTTGAAGCATGTGTGCTGATCACTTGAAAGGGTTCATATTGTTTATGACAGGCGAAAAATTCGTCTGCTTTACGCGGGCTAATAAATGATCGTGCACTACCAGTGTCAATCATCAGGCGTGCGTCGATTTCTGGTATTTTAATGTAAGGCAAAGTTAAAATGTGCTTTATTTCTGAATTTAAATGTATTACGTTTTGTCCTGTAACGAGGCTGGTATTGGAAAATTTTCACATTCGTTTATTGGTTCATTTTGTTCTATGGCTGGATGCTCGTATTCTTGATCATCGCAAGTTTCTGGGTATTCGGAATAATTTGGTTGCTCAAAATCATATTGGTCTTGAGGAAAATACTCAGGGTATTCCTGGTATTCGGAAATTTCGGGTTCATCTAGGTAATAAAGCTCGTTAAGCTTGAAGCCTTGAGGTCTCTGGGGTAATGTACGCATGGTTACATCAGTGGGCTGATGTGTAGGGGGTTTATATCCGAATTGCTGGTTATTAAGGTGTGGTCTATAGCCAAATTGCTGAGGTTGGTTTAGTTGGGGTCGGTAACCGAATTGCTGCTGGTTTAGTTGCGGTCGGTATCCGAATTGTTGGTTGTTTGGTTGGGGTCGGTATCCGAATTGTTGGTTGTTTAGTTGGGGTCGGTATCCGAATTGTTGGTTCACTTGTGGTCGGTATCCGAACTGTTGGTTTTGTTGGGGTTTGTAACCGAACTGCGGTTGATTTTGCTGTTGTGGTATTTTTTGCTGTTTGCTAGGGGTAATTCCAAATTAAAATTGTTGTTGCGTATTGTTATTTGGTTGTAGGCCAAATTTAAATTGTGGTTGCGGATTAAAGAACTGTTTTAATCCCATAGTGTTTGGGTTGGGCGTAAACGGGTTGTTGACCATTGGATGTGGTCTTGGTTGAAATAGATTTGATTTGAGCATTTTGTTTCGTGAGTTATATTGGTGAAGGAAATTTACTTCCTCCAGCACAATACTGAGGGCACTCTTTAATGAGCTGCAACCTTTTAGACGGACTATCCTAAGAAGGTCCTCGGGCAAATTGTATAAAAAGACATTCATAGCTAAGTTGTCGTAAATTATTGCTTTACTTCGTTTCAAATTTTCATCTGCTATTAAGTTAACTTTTGCAATTAAAGTACTTTTTACGTGTTGGATTCTGTTACAGAAATCTAGGTATGATTCGCTATTGGTAATTTTCAACGTTTCTAGTTCTATTGCTATGCATTCTTCGGATCGCGGGTCACCGAAGTGCTGTTCAAGTGCTAGCTTTAACTCTGTCCATGTTGAAATATCTTGGCGCTCGCTAATGAGCGTTGCTGCTTTTCCGGTTAGTCTTGATGTAATTACGTGGTATACGTATAGGTCTTGGTCCGGGTTTCCATCTACTCTACATGTTCTGATTACATATTCGCACTTTTGAATAAACAAGTTGAGTAATTTTTCATCGCCGTTGAAGACGGGGATGACAGAACTCATTTCACGCGGTATCTGAACGATGCGGTCCATGGTTTGTTTATTTATTCGCGTTGGTGTCAATGGATGTGATCGATTTTTGTATCACTTCTATAAACAGGAACGCGATTAAATTCTAAGTAACTAATATGTACAATGTTACAAACTATTAAACTAAACTTAACACTTAATAAACACAATTAGAAATTAATTATATGTTTTACTTTAATTAATTTCTTTTAACTTCAATTAATTTCTTTTAAATTCAATTTAATTTTTTCACTTTATGATCGGGTTCGCCTTTTCATAAATTAGTATTTTTATTTTATTACCTATATAAGTGATGAGGGTTTCTTTTTCACAAATACGGTTTTTCACACAAAAATTTCATATTAACTTAAACTAACAAAGAAAATAAAATTACTTACTTTTGATGTTTGAAAAATAGGCAATTTTAGATTCAGACACTTATCTAAGGATCGAATATGACAGGATAGAAAGGAATAGCGATTTTGGTCTACTCACAAACTGCCCATCACTCGAAGTTGAGTCTGCCGACGAATAATCTCCAGGTGCGGTCGTAGAGGCTTTTCCAAGTTGACAAATTTATTTGTTCGGTGGATTTCCGTTTAAGGCAACAAGAAAGTGCCCGGCGCGCACTGAAGTTAAGTGATATCGCGTCGCGGAAATCCTACCGGCTGCGCCAGTCAAGTTGTGGCCTGCCCGGAGTGTCTTTTAAAAAATACAATTTTCAATTAAAGAGACGTTTATTCGTCTAGAGATGCGGCTTAAGACTAAATGTTCTGAGGGAACTTTCGCGGCTCGCAGGCCAGCGGGATGTTTAGTCTACAAATGATTCTGTTAACTCTTCAAAACAATTCCTAGAATATAGGTTGCTGATCATGCAGCATTGAAGAGTTGGCAGATGTAACTAGGTTGAGTTATAATCACACACAGGCTTAACTGTCTCGCACACAGATTTAAATATCTAACACACAGGCTTAACTATCTCGCACACAGGCTTAATATCTTTGATATCTGTTTCCTAAACAGCTTTCAGCAGAATTGCTAAAATCAAGTGGCAGTGGGCGGGGCACATAGCTCGTAGAGACGATGGCCGTTGGGGCAGGAAAGTTCTCGAGTGGCGACCACGGGCTGGAAAACGTAGCGTGGGCAGGCCTCCTACTAGGTGGACCGACGATCTGGTAAAGGTCGCGGGAAGAGCCTGGATGCGGGCAGCCCAGGACCGTTCATTGTGGAAAACCTTGGGGGAGGCCTTTGTCCAGCGGTGGACGTCATTTGGCTGAAACGATTGAAACGAAACAGCTTTCATTTAGGTACATACATAAGATGATTAAATTTTAATAATATGACTAAACTAAACTGCACTCAAACTTTCATGTAACATAGCACTCCATTAACAACGGTAACTAGAGAATGCTTGGAAATAAAATCGATAGGTGGCGCATTGTTAAATAGTAATCAATGATGATAGCGCTACGATGCGCCTCCTGTCGGTATTATTTCTAAAGCATTCTGTAATTTCAGCACATTATCATGATAGACTACATTCATTCTTCACGACAATAAAATTAATAAACAAGTACACTAGCTATTACTTTTATTATGAATGCATAAGATTTTACAATAGAGTTGATTATTATAAAATAATTTGTAATTTGTTAGGGGAGAATCTCATAGGTACCTACTTCCGTAATATACAGGGTGGAAACGTTAAGAGATCTCACTCGATTATTTCTAAACTATACAAGATATTGAAAAACTGGTTACTGATCCTGAAAGTGCTTCATGAGCTCTTTGAAACGGTACCAATAATAGGTTACAGAATAAACTGGATCTATCTGAAAATTCAATGTTTCCAGCTTCCATACTAAATGTATGGCAGGCACACAATATTAGAAGTGTATTTTTTTTAATTTTTAATAAACTCTTAAAATAAGCTCGTAAATTGTATTCATATTTAAAATTATTCATGGAAAACATTGGTTTTAGGCTTTACTTGCTATAATATTGTCAAGAGATGAGTGTCATGACTGTGGTAGTACTAATGTATGAAAGAAGGAAACATTGAATTTTTGGATAGATCCAGTTTATTCTGTAACCTATTATTGATACCATTGGGTAGAGCTTCTGAAGCACATTTAGAATCAGTAATCAGTTTTACGATATCATGTGTAGTTTTTAAAATAATGTGACTTTTCCCAATGTATGGAAGCTGGAAACATTGAATTTTAGGATAGATCCAGTTTATTCTGTACCTATTATTAATGCCGTTTGATAGAGCTTATAAAGCACTTTCAGGATCAGTTACTAGTTTAATGATATCTTGTATAGTTTAGAAATAATCGAGTGAGATCACTTATCGTTTCCACCCTGTATAGCCAACAAATAACTAAGGTAGATAAGCTAATTGAATCAAGACATATGTACGACAACTGAAACCTTTCATAATTTATTGCCTTCTATACATAATATTATTGCTTAAAACGAAATAGATTTTTGTGCCAAATTCTAAAGAAAAAGCCATATAACCGAAAATAAAGTCTGCAGGGGGGCTTAGCTAACGTAGAAAAAGGCGAGGCCGAAGGCCGAGCGATAGTTTAAAGCCCGAGAATTGTCACAGATTAATTTTTATGCGTCAAAAAAGGACTAGAGTCCAGTGACAGACAGAAAGGCGAGGCCCAAGGCCGAGCGATGGTTCAAATCCCGACAGTCGCCATAGATTTACTTGTGTTGCGTCAAAAAAGCAAAAGAGCCTTGCAGCGAACGATAAACGCCCCGTGTAATTTTTGCGAGGCCGAAGGCCGAGCTCCGAATGCGAGGCCGCAGGCCGAGCGCCGCGTAGGGCGAAGCCCGGAGCGGCCAGCATCGCAGATCTAGCTTTTGTAGCCCGCGTAGCGGGCGACCAAAGCTAGTCTATAATATATAAAGCTCGATCTTGTATATTGTTCGTATAATAAAGTGAACTTGTCATCTGAGAAACTGATGTTCAACCCTTCATAGGGATAATACGACGAATTTAAAAAGACTCTTACATCACGTACATGACAATGATCAAACTCTGCCATTGACAATTGACTGTTGTGTTTGCGGTTGGTTTGTAAGGCTATTACAACAAATCGCGGTTTCTCTGTTTGGGATGCAGTTTTGATAGACCAAGTATGCTTACGTGTTTGAGGAAGTAATGGGTATTCATACAGATCCCAATTACGAAATGCTAGAGGAATAGCACGATCTTTCTCTAAATGCTTTAATAAATTTATTCTTTCTCGATCTGACACTTTGATATGTGACACTCTCCAAATAATTTTACTAATTATAATGTCATCTACAACTTCTCCTGTATTTAATTTGATAGAATTAAGATTCGTATTGCTTCTAAGTAACACTAACTCGTGTTTACAGTTCATGATTATTTTTTCATAGTCTTCTGCGAATCCTAATATCTTGTTTAGCGGAATGGATAAGGAAAACGCCCCACCTCCAGTATTATTGGTTCCCATAGTTGACCAACCCCAAACTCGTGCATATTTTGATTCACTTTCATTTAGCGATAAATAAGATTTTATTGTTGTAGTTATACCTGCATTTTTTATTTTATCTATTTCTACTCCATTCAATTCATACCGAATATCTTGAAATAGGAACAATGCCGGATTATTAATGAAATGTACCTCAGATATTTTTGCTTTAGTTATGGTGTTATAAACATTCACTTTCCCCTCGATATACAAACTACTAAGTGAAGGCAATACGTATAGATCTTGTTGATTAATAGGAATTCTTATTTCATCATTCTTGTTGAAACTTGTCACGTATGTATGGTTTGTATGAATGATATTCGAAACTTTCAATGCTGTTGTCGTATGATGTTTGTTGAGATATATTTAGAATATTCATTTTATCAACCCGATTAGCCTTAAAAATTCTTTATTGGTCTTGGTAAGCTTCTTTTTTAATTGAAACGGTGTGCTTTTGCGAGATGATCTTCGAGGAATGGCTTGGGTATACGTCTGAGGGAGGTTTTTATTGAAATTTTTCTTTTTTTTTTCTGAAATGTAAATACAGCTGGACTTCTTCACCTCGTAAATTTATCTCTTTATTGTCAGCGTCCAACAACCGTATATTGATAGCACTTATAGAATTTTGATTAACAGGAAAATAAATTAAATTTGTACCATGTTTTTTTGCAAATAAATATTTATTATTATTATGTTTGTACGCTTTGGAGCTCACGGGTCAAAAGTGGCCCGGTCCTTTATAAGGCTTGCGTGGGGATACAGATCCAACACGTAGAGGCCGTTTTAAGCGCAAAATAATCGACAAAAGTGAAAGTGGTGCACATACTATTATTATTATGATTGTACGCTTTGGAGCTCACGGGTCAAAAGTGGCCCGGTCCTTTATAAGGCTTGCGTGGGGATACAGATCCAACACGTAGAGGCCGTTTTAAGCGCAAAATAATCAGCAAAAGTGAAAGTGGTGCACATGCTGGATCTAGTCTCTGACTATATCATTGGATGTAGCCAGAGACCATCCCCAGCCTGTGCACAGGAGCTATTGCAGTTATTGGAGAATGGACTAGGGTTATGGATGAAGGATGGATGGACTGGTTACTGGGCTATGGATGGAGACTACGGGACACCCGCCTGGTTCATAGTCTCGGACTGAAAAAATGGCAGGCGGTGACTAGCCAGCGACTAAATGGGCCCCCCCTGGCGTCATGGGTCGTATAGACCGGACTGAGGGGTAACATTGGCGTCTGCCAGCTCAGGGGTGTAGAGAGGTGTGCTGCGCTTTCTCCGAGGTTACTCGCGGCGTTATGCCCTTTAACACTTCCACCCCTGGAGCATATAGCTCTAGCGACTCCACTCTGGCCGGCCGGTTAAGGCAAGCCAGAGGTGAAAGTCCTGCAGACCCTCTCGGATTCCACTTCGGCAAGCCGAAGACGAGGGTCTTGACCGACTCTCGGGAGCACTCGGATTAACATCTGGCCCCGTGGTGTCGCTACTCACCAACAGCTCGCCACAAAGCTGCCCTGCGGGGCTTATTATTATTATTATTATATACTTCTTGATTTTTTCTCCACCTTTTTAAAGATGGGTTATTATGTCTGTTATGCGGGCCTCAGCCAAGCATAACAGCATTAAATGACGTTAAGTCCGATGACAAGAATTTACGGGTGAGAAATAGATTTTTGTGCCAAATTCTAAAGAAAAAGCCATATAACCGAAAATAAAGTCTGCAGGGGGGCTTAGCTAACGTAGAAAAAGGCGAGGCCGAAGGCCGAGCGATAGTTTAAAGCCCGAGAATTGTCACAGATTAATTTTTATGCGTCAAAAAAGGACTAGAGTCCAGTGACAGACAGAAAGGCGAGGCCCAAGGCCGAGCGATGGTTCAAATCCCGACAGTCGCCATAGATTTACTTGTGTTGCGTCAAAAAAGCAAAAGAGCCTTGCAGCGAACGATAAACGCCCCGTGTAATTTTTGCGAGGCCGAAGGCCGAGCTCCGAATGCGAGGCCGCAGGCCGAGCGCCGCGTAGGGCGAAGCCCGGAGCGGCCAGCATCGCAGATCTAGCTTTTGTAGCCCGCGTAGCGGGCGACCAAAGCTAGTCTATAATATATAAAGCTCGATCTTGTATATTGTTCGTATAATAAAGTGAACTTGTCATCTGAGAAACTGATGTTCAACCCTTCATAGGGATAATACGACGAATTTAAAAAGACTCTTACATCACGTACATGACAATGATCAAACTCTGCCATTGACAATTGACTGTTGTGTTTGCGGTTGGTTTGTAAGGCTATTACAACAAATCGCGGTTTCTCTGTTTGGGATGCAGTTTTGATAGACCAAGTATGCTTACGTGTTTGAGGAAGTAATGGGTATTCATACAGATCCCAATTACGAAATGCTAGAGGAATAGCACGATCTTTCTCTAAATGCTTTAATAAATTTATTCTTTCTCGATCTGACACTTTGATATGTGACACTCTCCAAATAATTTTACTAATTATAATGTCATCTACAACTTCTCCTGTATTTAATTTGATAGAATTAAGATTCGTATTGCTTCTAAGTAACACTAACTCGTGTTTACAGTTCATGATTATTTTTTCATAGTCTTCTGCGAATCCTAATATCTTGTTTAGCGGAATGGATAAGGAAAACGCCCCACCTCCAGTATTATTGGTTCCCATAGTTGACCAACCCCAAACTCGTGCATATTTTGATTCACTTTCATTTAGCGATAAATAAGATTTTATTGTTGTAGTTATACCTGCATTTTTTATTTTATCTATTTCTACTCCATTCAATTCATACCGAATATCTTGAAATAGGAACAATGCCGGATTATTAATGAAATGTACCTCAGATATTTTTGCTTTAGTTATGGTGTTATAAACATTCACTTTCCCCTCGATATACAAACTACTAAGTGAAGGCAATACGTATAGATCTTGTTGATTAATAGGAATTCTTATTTCATCATTCTTGTTGAAACTTGTCACGTATGTATGGTTTGTATGAATGATATTCGAAACTTTCAATGCTGTTGTCGTATGATGTTTGTTGAGATATATTTAGAATATTCATTTTATCAACCCGATTAGCCTTAAAAATTCTTTATTGGTCTTGGTAAGCTTCTTTTTTAATTGAAACGGTGTGCTTTTGCGAGATGATCTTCGAGGAATGGCTTGGGTATACGTCTGAGGGAGGTTTTTATTGAAATTTTTCTTTTTTTTTTCTGAAATGTAAATACAGCTGGACTTCTTCACCTCGTAAATTTATCTCTTTATTGTCAGCGTCCAACAACCGTATATTGATAGCACTTATAGAATTTTGATTAACAGGAAAATAAATTAAATTTGTACCATGTTTTTTTGCAAATAAATATTTATTATTATTATGTTTGTACGCTTTGGAGCTCACGGGTCAAAAGTGGCCCGGTCCTTTATAAGGCTTGCGTGGGGATACAGATCCAACACGTAGAGGCCGTTTTAAGCGCAAAATAATCGACAAAAGTGAAAGTGGTGCACATACTATTATTATTATGATTGTACGCTTTGGAGCTCACGGGTCAAAAGTGGCCCGGTCCTTTATAAGGCTTGCGTGGGGATACAGATCCAACACGTAGAGGCCGTTTTAAGCACAAAATAATCAGCAAAAGTGAAAGTGGTGCACATGCTGGATCTAGTCTCTGACTATATCATTGGATGTAGCCAGAGACCATCCCCAGCCTGTGCACAGGAGCTATTGCAGTTATTGGAGAATGGACTAGGGTTATGGATGAAGGATGGATGGACTGGTTACTGGGCTATGGATGGAGACTACGGGACACCCGCCTGGTTCATAGTCTCGGACTGAAAAAATGGCAGGCGGTGACTAGCCAGCGACTAAATGGGCCCCCCCTGGCGTCATGGGTCGTATAGACCGGACTGAGGGGTAACATTGGCGTCTGCCAGCTCAGGGGTGTAGAGAGGTGTGCTGCGCTTTCTCCGAGGTTACTCGCGGCGTTATGCCCTTTAACACTTCCACCCCTGGAGCATATAGCTCTAGCGACTCCACTCTGGCCGGCCGGTTAAGGCAAGCCAGAGGTGAAAGTCCTGCAGACCCTCTCGGATTCCACTTCGGCAAGCCGAAGACGAGGGTCTTGACCGACTCTCGGGAGCACTCGGATTAACATCTGGCCCCGTGGTGTCGCTACTCACCAACAGCTCGCCACAAAGCTGCCCTGCGGGGCTTATTATTATTATTATTATATACTTCTTGATTTTTTCTCCACCTTTTTAAAGATGGGTTATTATGTCTGTTATGCGGGCCTCAGCCAAGCATAACAGCATTAAATGACGTTAAGTCCGATGACAAGAATTTACGGGTGAGACGACAAGTGTTCAGAATTACGGCCTTTTGTAGCAAGTAGGTATGTTATTTTTTCATTAATGTCTAGTACTTTAAGGCTTTTTGCCAGTGATTTAGGAACTACCCCTGTGGAAGATATTACTATAGGCACAATGTAAACAGCATTTGCACTCCATTGTGTTTTTAGTTCTATGGCTAGGTCATGGTACTTTGTAAGTTTTTCTGAGATGGTGGTTTGTAAATTATGTGTGTTGGGGATCGCAATGTCAATGAGGTATACGGTTTTTTCGGATTTGTTATGTATTGTAATGTCAGGTCTATTGTAATGTATTGTTTTGTCTGTGATTATGGTTCGGTCCCAGTAAATTTTTAATTCGTTGTTTTCCAGGATGGTTGACGGTGTATATTTGTAATACGGATATTTATTTGGGATAAATTTATATTTGTGTGCTACGTATTGGTGTATGATGGCTGCCACTTGGTCGTGTCGATGCTTGTAGTCAGATTGGACTAGAGATTTGCAGGCGCCGGTGATATGCTGGATAGTTTCCGGTACGCTGTTACATCTTCGACATAGATCCACCTGCAATTCTTTAGTGATATGCTTGCGATAGTTACGTGTCGCTATCACCTGGTCCTGTATCGCTAGCATAAAAGCCTCTGTCTCGGGAAATAGCTCACCGCGCCTCAGCCATGCGTTCGATGCATCCTTATCGACGTGTGGTTGACTGAGGTCAGCTTTATGCCTTCCGTGAAGAGACTTTTGAGCCCACTGCGTAGCTTTCTCCTGATCAAGTGAGCATTTTTCATTCCGTTGTGTGCTTTTGTCATGTAAGTTTAGTGGCGTTAGTTTTTTATCTGTCAAATTAAGGTTGTGATAAAGTGGTAGTGTTTCGGCTTTTTTGTGGAAGAACTTTCTTAGTGTAGTGATCTGTCTATTGTGTAGATTTTTTATGTCAATGAGTCCTCTGCCCCCCTCGTCTCTTGAAAGAACGGTCCTTTGTATGCACGATTTTGGGTGGTGTTTTCTGAATTTTGTCATATGTGTATTTATATTACGTTGAAGTGTGTCTAATTCTGTTTGTGTCCAAGAAATAATGCCAAAAGAATATGTGAGAACTGGAATTGCGAATGTGTTAATTGCTTTGATGAGATTTCTAGAGCTGAGATGTGTTTTGAGTATGGTTTTAAGTCTGTGTTTAAATTTATTTTTTAGTTGTTGTTTTGTTTGTTTCTGCAATAGTTGTCGCGCTTGATAAAAACCTAAGTACTTATAGCTTGCTTCCTCGTTCATTGCTTCTATTTCTTCGCCTGTTTCCACAAAGTATGGGTTGTGTTGGACTTTACCTCGTTCAATGGAGTGCACTTTGCATTTATCGATTCCAAACTGCATTTTAATGTCTCTGGAGAATGATTCTGTAATATTTGCTAAAGTGAATAATTCTTCTTTACTGCTTCCGTATAACTTGATGTCATCCATATACATCAAGTGAGAGAGTATCTGGTGATTATCTTCAGCTGAGATGTTGTACCCTAAATTAACTTTGTTTAATAAATGTGAGAGCGGATTTAATGCTAAGCAGAACCAAAGTGGGCTTAAGGCGTCACCTTGGAATATCCCCCGTTGAATTCGGATAGGCTCGGTCGTTACTGAAGAACCATTCTGTTGGATTTTAAGTATTGTTTGCCAGTTTTGCATTGTCGATTTTAAAAACGTAACTATAGTAGGATGTATTTTATATATATTCAGAACGTGTATTAGCCAGCTATGGGGAACAGAGTCAAATGCTTTTTGGTAATCAATAAACATAGTGTGGATATTTTTTCTCTTTCTCTGTGCCTCCCTCATAACTATTGCATCGATGGTTAACTGCTCTTTACACCCTTGGCTGCTTCTTCGGCATCCTTTCTGTTGCTCTGCGAGGATGCAATGCTCATCTAGGTGTTCATATATCGCTTCACTTACACAAGACGTCATAATTTTGTAAATGGTTTGCAAGCAGGTGATGGGCCGGTATTTAGCTGGGTTACTTGTGTCATGATGGTCCTTGGGTAACATATAAGTCACCCCTTGTGTTATGAATTCTGGAATAGTATGTGGTTCCTGTATGAATTGGTTAATGTGACTATGGATATACGGGTAAGTGTAAGTAAATTTTTTGTACCAATAATTGTGTATATTGTCTGTCCCAGGTGCTTTCCAATTATGAGTTCGTTTTATTACTTGAATAAATGTGTCTGCAGGTATGAATTCAAAATGCATTTCTGTAGAGTTTGGATATAATTCGGAGTCATTAATCCAGTCGGCATCTTTATTGTGTTCTAGTGGATTTTCCCAGATCTTGGCCCAAAATTGACGGAGTTCCTGTGGCAGAGGTGCTCTATTGTCTGACTGATTTAGTTGATTTTGGTTTTGATCGGAAGTGAGGTGTCTGTAGAAGTATTTTTCATTGTGTCGAAACTGATTATTTTGAACTTTGCGTGCCGTACATGTAAGGTATCGTTTGAGTCTGCTGGACGCTGCATTTAATTTTTGTTTGAGGGTGTCGAGAAAATGTACTATTTCTGAGTTAGGTTCTTCGTGTACTGAGTGAATATGATATTTTCCTTTTATCTCTTCTACTGTTTTAGTGACTATTGAACTTCTATTTCCTTGCATGTAACTTGTTAGTCGTCCTATATCTGTTCTCAGCCTAGCTATTTTGTTTTCTAACCGCTGCTGCCACGAAGGTTTTCGTTTATTTCTTACCGCGTTGGAGCTGGTGCGATCATATACTTTCGAATTGTTACAAATTGCTGCTGTATAAGCTGCTGAATAAATAATAGCGTGCAATGTGGCAAAATCTTGGTCATGGCTTAAGTGTTTCGGTAAAACGTGGTTATTTAAAGTTTCAACAATAAAAGATAATTTTTTGGAGGTTTTCTGTTTTGGAATAAAAGGTCTACAAACAGGATCCGTAAATTGGAATTGCTCAAACGCCGTGTTAAACTGTTATTATTATTATTATTATTATTATGTTTGTACGCTTTGGAGCTCACGGGTCAAAAGTGGCCCGGTCCTTTATAAGGCTTGCGTGGGGATACAGATCCAACACGTAGAGGCCGTTTTAAGCGCAAAATAATCGACAAAAGTGAAAGTGGTGCACATGCTGGATCTAGTCTCTGACTATATCATGGGATGTAGCCAGAGACCATCCCCAGCCTGTGCACAGGAGCTATTGCAGTTATTGGAGAATGGACTAGGG
Organism: Ostrinia nubilalis; assembly: GCF_963855985.1. Classification (NCBI taxonomy): domain Eukaryota; kingdom Metazoa; phylum Arthropoda; class Insecta; order Lepidoptera; family Crambidae; genus Ostrinia; species Ostrinia nubilalis. The sequence continues at coordinate 9,825,891 of NC_087118.1, read as the reverse complement.
TTATGGATGAAGGATGGATGGACTGGTTACTGGGCTATGGATGGAGACTACGGGACACCTGCCTGGTTCATAGTCTCGGACTGAAAAAATGGCAGGCGGTGACTAGCCAGCGACTAAATGGGCCCCCCCTGGCGTCATGGGTCGTATAGACCGGACTGAGGGGCAACATTGGCGTCTGCCAGCTCAGGGGTGTAGAGAGGTGTGCTGCGCTTTCTCCGAAGTTACTCGCGGCGTTATGCCCTTTAACACTTCCACCCCTGGAGCATATAGCTCTAGCGACTCCACTCTGGCCGGCCGGTTAAGGCAAGCCAGAGGTGAAAGTCCTGCAGACCCTCTCGGATTCCACTTCGGCAAGCCGAAGACGAGGGTCTTGACCGACTCTCGGGAGCACTCGGATTAACAACTGGCCCCGTGGTGTCGCTACTCACCAACAGCTCGCCACAAAGCTGCCCTGCGGGGCTATTATTATTATTATTATGTTTGTACGCTTTGGAGCTCACGGGTCAAAAGTGGCCCGGTCCTTTATAAGGCTTGCGTGGGGATACAGATCCAACACGTAGAGGCCGTTTTAAGCGCAAAATAATCGACAAAAGTGAAAGTGGTGCACATGCTGGATCTAGTCTCTGACTATATCATGGAATGTAGCCAGAGACCATCCCCAGCCTGTGCACAGGAGCTATTGCAGTTATTGGAGAATGGACTAGGGTTATGGATGAAGGATGGATGGACTGGTTACTGGGCTATGGATGGAGACTACGGGACACCTGCCTGGTTCATAGTCTCGGACTGAAAAAATGGCAGGCGGTGACTAGCCAGCGACTAAATGGGCCCCCCCTGGCGTCATGGGTCGTATAGACCGGACTGAGGGGCAACATTGGCGTCTGCCAGCTCAGGGGTGTAGAGAGGTGTGCTGCGCTTTCTCCGAAGTTACTCGCGGCGTTATGCCCTTTAACACTTCCACCCCTGGAGCATATAGCTCTAGCGACTCCACTCTGGCCGGCCGGTTAAGGCAAGCCAGAGGTGAAAGTCCTGCAGACCCTCTCGGATTCCACTTCGGCAAGCCGAAGACGAGGGTCTTGACCGACTCTCGGGAGCACTCGGATTAACAACTGGCCCCGTGGTGTCGCTACTCACCAACAGCTCGCCACAAAGCTGCCCTGCGGGGCTTATTATTATTATTATTATAAGTTTTTAGGTAAACACCGCGAAAGTAAGGAATGTCATTAGCATGTTCCAAAATATCGAGGTTAGTGAGCGCACGTCTAGGTAGCCGCTTAATCAGTTTTTTGATGGGTTAAGATATAACCCTGCTCCTTTTTTATGAGGTTTAATATACAGTGTGTCCGGGCATGTAGTGATCAAACTTTAAGGGCGTAATCTATGGACTATTTTATCGGTGAAAATACTTTAAATTTGGGGCTTGACCCATTTCTCGCATATTTACAAGGATTTAAGTTTTTAATTTTAAATTTTCACCTCTTCCTTCAAAAACAAGAGATAGCGTGGGTAGTTTAACATTAATAAGCAAAAATTTTATATCATGCGATAGCCAATAAAATTATCTATTAGTAGAAGTAGAAAACAGATACAAGTTTCATACATTTTAAGGGTGTAAGAATGGATTTAATTAGAAATAAACACGATTTTTTTCACATCTTTTTCAGTTATTTCCCAACACAAGAAAAAGCAGGTCGTTAAGGTATGTTTTATTTGCATTTTATTATTAGTATTTGAGCTATTCTACAAAACGAATGTAAATATATTAGTCTACGTCTATTAGTTTCGACGTAATTGTTGAACAAAGATACCCCTTCCCAGCGGTTTCCATAGCGCACGCGACATGCGAAAATGCACTGCCTGAAAGAATCACACAACCTATTCCGATTACTATGGAAACCGCTGGGAATGGGTATCTCTGTTCAACAATTACGTCGAAACTAATAGACGTAGACTAATAAATTTACATTCCTTTTGTAGAATGGCTCAAATACTAATAATACAATGCAAATAAAACATACCTTAACGACCTGGTTTTTCTTGTGTTGGGAAATAACTGAAAAAGGTGTGAACGAAATCATGTTTATTTCTAATTAAATCCATTCTTACTCCCTTAAAATGTATGAAACTTGTGTCTGTTTTCTACTTCAACTAAAAGATAATTTTATTGGCTATCGCATGATATAAAATATTTGCTTATTAATGTTAAGTTACCCACGCTATCACTTGTTTTTTGAAGGAAGAGGTGAAAACTTAAAATTAAAAACTAAAATCCTTGTAAATATGCGAGAAATGGGTCAAGCCCCAAATTTAAAGTATTTTCACCGATAAAATTGTCCATAGATTACGCCCTTAAAGTTTGATCACTACATGCCCGGACACACTGTATAATCCTTTTCCAAGAGCCACCGCTTCCATCATTCTGTTATGTCTTTCAGATTCCTGAAGACTCTTCTGTGCAGCTTTAGAATCATTCACAGCTTTTGCTATACCTGCTGCTCCTCCAGCTAGTGAACCTAAAGCTGACAATCCCGCAAATATGGGAATAAGTGGTAAAAGTCCTCCACTCTTTGGAAGAGGAATGATACGTGGCAAACGTATTCCTTTCTTTTTACTAAACAGTTTCTTTGCAACTGCATAAGCATATTTTATAACAGAGTTTTGATCCTTGGATTTCATTTTTTTCAATAGGGACTGTATTTTTTTCACACCTTTCTTAAATGATTTCATGCCACTGCCTGTTCTGATTTTTGCCTTCATAGCATTTTTTCCATCCATCCATCGTCTCTACGAGCTATGTGCCCCGCCCACTGCCACTTGATTTTAGCAATTCTGCGAGCTATGTCGGTTACTTTGGTTCTCCTGCGGATCTCCTCATTTCTGATTCGATCACGCAGGGAAACTCCGAGCATAGCCCGCTCCATCGCCCTTTGGGTGACCTTGAGCCTTCTTATGAGGCCCATAGTAAGCGACCACGTCTCAGATCCGTATACCATCACTGGCAACACACATTGGTCAAATACTTTCGACTTGAGACACTGCGGTATTTCGGACGTGAGTATATGGCGAAGCTTCCCGAACGCTGCCCATCCGAGTTGGATTCGACGATTGACCTCTTTCTCGAAGTTGGACCTACCTAACTGGACTGTTTGTCCCAGGTATACATAATTGTCAACAACTTCGAGTGTAGAGTCTCCAACCTTCAGAGGAGTGGGTGCAACACGGACATTAGACATGATTTTTGTCTTGTCCATGTTCATTCTGAGGCCCACTTGTTGAGAGGCTCTACTGAGGCCATCGAGCATTGTGCCTAGATCCTCCAAGGTCTCAGCCATGACTACGATATCGTCCGCGAATCGAAGGTGGGTGATGTACTCGCCGTTGATATTTATGCCAAATCCGTTCCAGTCCAGAAGCTTGAAGACATCTTCCAGGGCGGTGGTAAACAGTTTTGGAGATATGACGTCTCCCTGTCTTACCCCTCGCTGCAACTGGATAGGTTTCGAGTCCCGATCCTGGAGGCGGACCGACATTGTGGCGTTTTTGTACAAACCCCTCAACACTTCGATATATCGATAGTCAATTTGGCACCTTTGGAGAGACTGTAGCACTGCCCAGGTCTCGACCGAATCGAAGGCTTTCTCATAATCCACAAACGCCAGGCAAAGTGGTTGATTATACTCCTCGGTCTTCTGTATAATCTGCTTTAGCGTATGTATGTGGTCTATGGTACTAAAGCCTTTTCGGAAACCGGCTTGTTCGGGAGGCTGGAAGTCGTCGAGCCTGCGAGCGAGACGATTCGTGATGACTCTTGAAAACAGCTTGTAGACATGGCTCAGAAGTGAGATGGGTCTATAATTCTTCAACAAGGTTTTGTCACCTTTTTTGAAGAAGAGTACCACCACACTTCTGTGCCATGTCATAGGCGGGGCAGGAAAGTTCTCGAGTGGCGACCACGGGCTGGAAGACGTAGCGTGGGCAGGCCTCCTACTAGGTGGACCGACGATCTGGTAAAGGTCGCGGGAAGAGCCTGGATGCGGGCAGCGCAGGACCGTTCATTGTGGAAAACCTTGGGGGAGGCCTTTGTCCAGCAGTGGACGTCATTTGGCTGAAAAAAGAAAAAAAAAAAAAGAAAGCATTTTTTACTATCCATGAGGCAATTTTTTCTCCTTTTCCAGCATATGAATGCCCAATGTGGGCATTCATATTTTTTCTTTTTTCCTACCTACCCGCTTCTGTCTAATAATTTTACCCCGCTATTATTCGCTGCTTTCTACACTAGTCTACGAATTGACGTGGCTCACTCCGGACGCCGTCGCGCCGCATCAGAGTTACCGCCTCTTCTTGCTGGAACCTTCTATCGTTGAAGTCCACACCGCTGTACTGTACTATAAGCTGGAACTGTTCAGCCGACGCTGAGAACTGAAATATTGCGGAGTGTGTTTGTGAAGTGCGCGTTATATGCACCCGCTGCCTTGATCTACGGAGTCGAGGCTGGTCCTTCATCATCTTCCATCTTCGAGGGCAGACAAGAGATTGGGAACCGCGGTTCACCCCCCTGAAATTGCTGGTGCTGGTGGATTGCAGAACGGGTGAGTGCGAGCTGTGAATGATTCTAAAGCTGCACAGAAGAGTCTTCAGGAATCTGAAAGACATAACAGAATGATGGAAGCGGTGGCTCTTGGAAAAGGATTATTTATTAAACTTCATAAAAAAGGAGCAGGGTTATATCTTAACCCATCAAAAAACTGATTAAGCGGCTACCTAGACGTGCGCTCACTAACCTCGATATTTTGGAACATGCTAATGACATTCCTTACTTTCGCGGTGTTTACATGAGAGATACGTTACCTTTGAAACCTATAAAAATAGAATGTGGAATATTAAATTTGGATAGCAACATAAATCCAGGTACACATTGGGTAGCCTTTGTAAAGCAAAACAATTACGTAGAATATTATGATAGTTTTGGTAATTTAAAACCACCGTTAGAATTAATGAAATATATGTATGCCTTGCCTATAAACTACAATTATGTAAGACATCAAGCTTACGGCACTACTAATTGTGGTCATTTGTGTCTAAAATTTTTAAGAAATTATTGGAAAAAGCATTTAAATAGCAAACGAAATAAATAAATGTGTTAGTATAAAAATGTCTTTCACTGTATCTTTAACTGGAAGTGGAGCCTCTTTAACAACAAATTATTCACCAAGTTTGGAACTTCGAGGAGAATATGAATGCGGTCTTTTGTATTTCTCAACTTTTAACTCTATTCCTAATATCGATAAACGAAACAATAAGTTTCATTATGGTGAAAATGAAATCATCGAAATTCCTGAAGGATCTTATGAGCTTCAGGATATTTGTGATTATTTAAAAGACAATATGAAGAAAACTGTATTAAAACTAACTTGCAATAACAATACATTGAAGACAAACCTTTTTTGCTCCAAAGATGTTCATTTTAATAAAAGTGAATCAATTGGTAAAATACTAGGTTTTGGAATGAAGACAATACATGCTAATATAAGTACTGATTCACAGTACCCTGTTAGCATTCTATCTACAACCATTGTGAGAATCGAATGCGACGTAGTTAGTGGTTCATTTGCCAGTCACATTATTTATGAATTTGTGCCTAATGTTCCACCTGGTTATCGAATAATTGAGATACCTAAAAACTTAATTTATTTTCCTGTTAATCAAAATTCTATAAGTGCTATCAATATACGGTTGTTGGACGCTGACAATAAAGAGATAAATTTACGAGGTGAAGAAGTCCAGCTGTATTTACATTTCAGAAAAAAAATGATAAATTTCAATAAAAACCTCCCTCAGACGTATACCCAAGCCATTCCTCGAAGATCATCTCGCAAAAGCACACCGTTTCAACTAAAAAAGAAGCTTACCAAGACCAATAAAGAATTTTTAAGGCTAATCGGGTTGATAAAATGAATATTCTAAATACAGTGTGAGTCACGTTAAAGTGTACATATGAAAATAGATGAAACTAGACCTATTTTTATCGATAAAAAAGAGGTCAAATTTTTTTTTGAGATTTTTTTTAATTTTTTATAGAATTTTTTTTCTTACAATTACTTATTGTAAAGAAAACGTAATAACTTTTAAATTAAGCGGTATATCCTGATAAAATAAAAATAGCAATAATGCTAAATAACAGGCGATACTAAAAAAATACATGAAATACCCAGAAAATGCCAACAAATAATAAAAAATGATACTTTTTGAAAAAAATCTGCTTAAAAATTCGTATTTTTTTGGTTATTTGATAAATTTCTCCAAAAAATGCCCCTATAACAGGTGGTTTTTATTACTTTTTATTATTCTCTATCGTATTACTTTTGTAAAACCAAAAATCGCATGTCTCTATCCCTACACTTTAACGTGACTCACACTATATCTCAACAAACATCATACGACAACAGCATTGAAAGTTTCGAATATCATTCATACAAACCATACGTGACAAGTTTCAACAAGAATGATGAAATAAGAATTCCTATTAATCAACAAGATCTATACGTATTGCCTTCACTTAGTAGTTTGTATATCGAGGGGAAAGTGAATGTTTATAACACCATAACTAAAGCAAAAATATCTGAGGTACATTTCATTAATAATCCGGCATTGTTCCTATTTCAAGATATTCGGTATGAATTGAATGGAGTAGAAATAGATAAAATAAAAAATGCAGGTATAACTACAACAATAAAATCTTATTTATCGCTAAATGAAAGTGAATCAAAATATGCACGAGTTTGGGGTTGGTCAACTATGGGAACCAATAATACTGGAGGTGGGGCGTTTTCCTTATCCATTCCGCTGAACAAGATATTAGGATTCGCAGAAGACTATGAAAAAATAATCATGAACTGTAAACACGAGTTAGTGTTACTTAGAAGCAATACGAATCTTAATTCTATCAAATTAAATACAGGAGAAGTTGTAGATGACATTATAATTAGTAAAATTATTTGGAGAGTGCCACATATCAAAGTGTCAGATCGAGAAAGAATAAATTTATTAAAGCATTTAGAGAAAGATCGTGCTATTCCTCTAGAATTTCGTAATTGGGATCTGTATGAATACCCATTACTTCCTCAAACACGTAAGCATACTTGGTCTATCAAAACTAAATCCCAAACAGAGAAACCGCGATTTGTTGTAATAGCCTTACAAACCAACCGCAAACACAACAGTCAATTGTCAATGGCAGAGTTTGATCATTGTCATGTACGTGATGTAAGAGTCTTTTTAAATTCGTCGTATTATCCCTATGAATAACTTGTATATCATGGACACTAGCGGAGAAATGGCTCACTTATCATCTAGTGACATAAACTGCAATTATGTTTACTTATGGCATTTACGTATGGGCCATCTGAATGTTACAGATGTGAAGAAGCTGCCTGGTTGTGCTGAGGGTGTGACTCTGACTCAGAATGTAAGCAATGTCACCTGTACCCACTGTCTGGAAGGGAAACAAGCCAGACTGCCGTTCAAAAATGTTGGTTCCAGAGCAACAAGACCACTGGAACTAATACATTATGATATACTAGCGGCCGCCCGCGACTTCGTACGCGTGGATCCCGTTTTACCCCCTTCATCTATCTTCATCATTTCAGCCACAGGACGTCCACTGCTGAACATAGGCCTCCCCCAATGCTTTCCATGTTGATCGATTGGTAGCGGCCTGCGTCCAGCGCTTCCCTGCTACCTTTACGATGTCGTCGGTCCACCTTGTAGGTGGACGTCCCACGCTGCGTTTTACGGTACGCGGCCTCCATTCCAGAACCTTTCTGCCCCATCGGCCGTCAGTTCTGCGTACTATGTGCCCTGCCCATTGCCACTTCAGCTTGCTAATACGTCGGGCTATGTCAGCGACTTTGGTTCGTTTACGGATCTCCTCATTTCTGATTCGATCTCGCAAAGAAACACCATCATCTATCTTACGCGGTTTAGATTTTTTCATACAAATGTTTTTTCCCGCTAACTCCCGTTTCCGTTGGAATTTCGCAATATCCTGTTGTAACTAAGCTTTAAGTTTACTAAGGGACCTGCATGCCTTTCAAGCGTCTAACTTAATAGGTTTAGATTTTTCATACAAAAGGATTTTCCCGGTAATTCCTGTTCTTGTGGGAATTTCGGGAATTCCTTTCTTAGTGCACCTCTACGGTACATAAGCTACGTCCCTTATAAATTTCAAGTGCCTACGTTTAGCCGTTTAGGCTGTGCGTGGGTATGTCAGTGAGTCAGTCATACAAAAAGAATTTCCCGCGTATTCCAGTTCCCGTGGGAATTTTGCAATTTCTTACAAAACTTGCGCACAAAAAGCAAATCTAGTATGAAAATCATCAAACTTCTAATGCTCGTAACTCAGTTCAGACTGAGTTTAGAGGTATACATACATGCCATAGTAAGTTTGGTTTATTACCCTATTTTGTAATCAAAAACAAAGTTTGGTCGATGGCCGCGCGAAAAAAAAAAGACGCCACCTTCCATACAAAATCTGGCATTGACATTTCAAGCGTCTATCTTACGTGGCTTAGATTTTTTCATACAAATGTTTTTTCTCGCTAATTCCCGTTCCCGTAGGAATTTTGCAATATCCTGTTATAACTAAGCTTTAAGTTTACTATGGTACCTGCTTGCCAAATTTCAAGCGTCTAACTTAAGCGGTTTAGATTTTTCATACAAAAGGATTTTCCCGCTAATGCCCGTTCCCGTGGGAATTCCTAAGTATCCTATAACCTGCCCAGGAGTATGAAGAATAATTGTACCAAGTTTCGTTAAAATCCGTCGAGTAGTTTTTGTTTCTATAAGGAACATACAGACAGACAGACAGACAGACAGACAGACAGACAGACAGACAGACAGACAGACAGACAGACAGACAAAAATTTTACTGATTGCATTTTTGGCATCAGTATCGATCACTAATCACCCCCTGATAGTTATTTTGAAAATATATTTCATGTACAGAATTGACCTCTCTACAGATTTATTATAAGTATAGATATAATGAAACGAGGCTTAACTTGCTCAACAAACGACTGTCTTTATTTTTTCTTAAGTTGCCACACACAATAAAAACACAGTAGTGCCATAGACATTAATAAAGAAACAAAACTAGTTACATGGTGTTGCCGCTAGATGGCAGCACAGAACATTAGTTTACTTTGATACATCATAACACTACCCCTTATCAAAATAAACTAATAATAACTTATTAAATCCAGACATTAATGTATCTACCCCTTAATGAAATAAACTATTAATTACTTATCAAGTACAGACATTAATATCTAAGTACCTATCACAAAAAAATCAATGAAAAGCTTGTAGACCTAAACTTTTCATAAAAGAGTAATGTTTTACACTATTTAAACTTTTGGTAAATAAGTCAGCAGGCATTTTTGCTGTCTCTAAATAATGTAACATAACAACATTATTACTAACACACTCACGACAGAAATGATAGCGTACATCTATGTGTTTTGTTCTATTATGAAATGCATTATTTCCTGATAATTTAAGAGCCCCTTGGTTATCATTAAATATATCTATAATGTACAAAACACCTGTTATTTCATTTAGTAATTGGCGTAAGTAGATTGCCTCTGTACAGGCCTCTGTAATACCCATGTATTCCGCCTCAGTATTTTTTTTTTTTTTTTTTTTTTTTATTTGTGTTGAGCGGCTATTCTAGTTCAATAAAGTCCTAGTATCACTGCGACCGTTATCGATCTATTGTGATCGCCGCTGTTTTCCTTACAGTTCGCCTCCGAGTCCTGCATCCATTAGGAAGTGCAGTATCTTTTGGGGGGCGATATGTTTTACATCTTGTGGGCTTAGGATGTGTTTGCCCAGGTGTAAGCTCCGCTTGCGCATCAGAGGTCCGCAGTCCGTGAGCATGTGTAGTGGCGTTTCATCTGCCTCTTGGCACATCCTGCACGTTCTTGTTTCGGACAGTCCCATAGTGGACAAGTGCTTGTTTAAGCTGCAGTGTCCAGTGAGGGCTCGAACTAAGATGCGCATTTTGGTCCTACTCAGTCCTATGATCTGCTTAGAGCTTTTTCGATCATAGGCTTTTATGAGAGCTTTGGAATGAGTTAATCCTGGCGTGTCTGACCATGCCATAAAGGATTTGTTTAAAAAGATGTTCTCCAGGGTCATTCGAGCGAGACTTTTGGGAACACCACAAAAGGGTTGTGGTGTCTACCACTATGCACCCCAGCTGCAGTTCGGCCCTGCTTTCCTGGCGCCGGCCCAGTGCGCCCGCGCCGCGCACTCCCCCTCGCGCCGCAGACGCCATGGCTCGGGCGGAGCCCGAGAGCGCCGCGGGACTCCGCGACAGACGCCCAAACATCTCCGCGCCGGACGCACGCCGCTCGCGCTGCCGATTTTCTTACGTGTCACTTCGCGATCTCAACATCGTATACTTACTCCGCCCGCACCTTCGTATTGTGATATTATAGCGATTGTACTATATTGTGTGTAGCGAGAATATAACTTACCTGTGTTAAATTCTAACGGGAGTTTTCTTTTTACTAAGTCCACTTCGTAATTCGTTAGGCTAACTACATTCCCTACAAGTTTAAGGCCAGCAGCGCGGCCTGACTGTCTGAGTTAATGTAAATTATGTGGTTGGCATAATTTTTTCGCAGGTTAGCTTCCGCACATTCAATAATGGCGTAGACTTCTGCCTGAAAGATAGAGGCAAATTTGCCCAGGCTTTGAGATAGCCTAAGCTTCGGCTGCTCTCCATACACGCCAAAGCCTACGTTAGGGCCCATTTTTGACCCATCAGTAAACCATATAAGGCTGCCCTTCTCACAGGTGACTTGCTTGTTCAGCCAGTCCTCCCTGTGTGGTATTTCCACTTTGTAGTTCTTTTGGAAGCTACAACTTGGAACCATGATGTCAGAAGTCATGCAAAGAGTAGGTGTGCTCTTTATAGCCTCCAGTAATGTTCTCATTCTCTGGGATTTGCAATGGAAGCCCCCCTGAGCGTCTATCCTGTAGGCACTTGCCTCCGCCTCCTTAGCAATGTGCATACTTAGGGGCGTTAGGCACAGTAGTGCGTTCAGGGCCGCCCCAGGTGCGGTTGACATTGCCCCAGTTGCCATGAGACAGGCAAGCCTTTGCAGACTACCTAGTTTAACTGTTACTGTCTTTTGGCTGGTTTTGTGATACCACACTACAGAGGCGTACGATATAGTCGGCCTCACGATAGTGGTATACAGCCATAAGACAGATCGGGGATTCAAGCCCCAATTGTTGCCCATCATGCGGCTACAGGAGCCTAAGGCAATTTTTGCCTTTTGTATGATGTTATTAAGGTGAGTATTCCATGTTAGTTTCTGGTCGATAGTGACGCCCAGATATTTGACTTCCGTGGAAAACTCGATCTCTTTTCCATTTAGAGAGGGTTTGACTAGTTTGTTCAACTGTCTACGCCTGGTAAATGGAATAATGACAGTTTTATCAGCATTAACTGATAAACTGTTTCTTTTGCACCACCCACCTATGGTGTTTAGCGCTCTTTGCATTATGGAAGATATTGTACTTTGGCAGAAGCCCCTTACTATGACAACAAGGTCGTCAGCGTACCCTTGAGTGTCAATGTTGAGGTCGGCCATTTTATACAGTAGTGTATCAACCGCCAGAGTCCAGAGAAGGGGCGAAAGCACGCCCCCTTGCGGGCATCCTCTGGTGGTTGTAACTTCCATAGTGGTTTGAAGCAGAGATACCTTAGCTCTCCTGTTGGAGAGCATCGACTCCACCCATCTCGTGGTCGTCAGGTCAAGGCTTTTTGCAACCAGACCTTCGACCAGCAGTGTAGTAGGAGTGTTGTCAAAAGCTCCCTCTATGTCTAGAAATGCGCAAAGCGCGATTTCCTTGTCTTCCAGTGCCTTTTCGACCCTGTCAATCAGGCTGATCAGGGCTGTTTCCGTAGATTTACCTCTGCGGTAGGCATGCTGTGTGTGGTGAATAGGTTTCGTTTTTAGTGCTACGTCCCTAATATAGATGTCAATTACCTTTTCCATAACCTTCATAAGGAAGGATGAGAGGCTTATTGGCCTAAAGGACTTTGGCAAGGCGTAGTCCTTTCTGCCAGCCTTTGGAATGAATATGACTTTTACTGTGGTCCATCGTTCCGGTATATGTCCCCAGGCCAAGCTGGCTCTGAAGATTTTGACCAGATGTGGAGTGAGGATTTCCATCCCCTCCTTCAGTTGAGCAGGGAATATGTTGTCCTCGCCACACGCTTTATATGGTTTAAAGGAGCTGATGGCCCATTTTACCTGGTTGGGTCTTATGATTATAGCAGCCCTCCGCCAGTCGTCATTCTTCGGCCTGCGAAGGTTGCTATGTGTAGTCGCCGAGCAATTGCTGCCCACCGATCCAGGGAAGTGGGTTGCTGCCAGCAGCTCCAATGTGTCGTTTTCACATGAAGTGAAAGTTCCATCGGGTCTTTTCAGAAGCCCAATCTGCCTAACAGGAGTTTTGGAGATCATTTTTTGGAGTCTTGCTGCTCGAGGAAGACTTTCGACATCCTCGCACAGTTTCCTCCACGATGCTCTCTTTGCTTTCCTGATCTCAGTGTTATATTTGGTTAGAGCTTTCTTATATGTGTCCCATTCATGGGATTTTTTAGCTCTATTAAAGAGTCTCCTGGTTTCTTCTCGTAGCTTTTGCAGCTTAGAGTTCCACCATGAGACTTTACTTGTGGATGCTTTGGTTTTCACAGGGCAGCTGTCCTCGTAGGCTTTGGTTATTCCTACTGTGACTACCTCCACTGCTAATTCCAAGCACTCCACAGTTCTGATGATTTTTGGGATCATATCAAGGTTGGTTTTTAACTGGTCCCTGAAATGGTCCCAGTCAGTAGCCCTTGGATCCCTGTAGGTTTCGATTCGCCTTGGCAGCGATGCTTCCAGGTTAAATCGAATGTGTCGGTGATCTGACATAGAGTTTTCATTACTTACCTGCCAGTCGATGACGTGCCTGGCTAAGGCATTCGTTGCGAAAGTTATGTCAAGAACTTCTTGTCTGTTACACGTTACAAAGGTCGGTGTGCATCCTAGGTTAAGTGTATGCAGATTGTTAGATAGAAGGAAGTCATAAAGTAACTCACCTCTTTTGTTGATGTCGGTGCTCCCCCACGAGGTGTGGTGGGCATTGGCATCGCATCCCACAAGCAGGTCGGCGTTGTGTCTTTGTGCGTAGGCCACAACGTTCACCAGGTCTTCTGTGGAATTGGGCTTATCACCGGGGAGGTAGGCTGAGCAGACGATTACTCTAGCCCCACTCCACCCTTGGAGATTGATGTATCCTGCGACCAGGTCGTCATTGCAAAGCTCTGGAACAGGTAAAAGGTCAATATTTTTGTTATGAACGATGCACGCCCTGGGTCTATAGCCACCATTATTGAAGAGAATCTTACCGGCGGCCCCTAGCCCCTGGATGTTGCCGTTGGATATCCAAGGTTCTTGGATCAGAGCGAGGTCTATGTTCTGTTTGGCAAAGCAACACTCCACCACCGCAGTCGCAGCTGCTGCATGATGGAGGTTACCCTGCAAGATCCTCGCTCTGCTGTTGTAGGGAGCCATTGGCTTAGCGTAGGGCGGGTGTGTGAGGCTTCTTGGGTAGGGGACGTGGACGTCCTCTATTCCCTCCGCCTCCTCTTACCCCCCTACGACTTGTGCCGCCCCTCGTGGCTCCACCCCGGCCTTTGGTCGACCTCAGCGGAGGCCTTTGGCGCGAGGTCCCCGCAGGGCTCCTCGTTGCCTCTTGCACTCCAGCAGAAGTCGACGGCCTAGGTGTTTGTTGTTACTACGTTGGGCTGTTCCGCGGCAGAGCCCCCCCTGACATTAAATATTACATATTTAAAGCCAAGGCCAGCTCTGCCGTTATTTGCACGGAGAGTCTCCGCCGACGGATCGTCCAACGAGAAGGTCACCACAGTCCCTCCCGCCTCGGCCCGCTTATGGAGAACTCGCCATAGCCCCGGGTTGAGACCATCATTCTGCGCCTCCAGCCTTTTCGACCGTTGCCGCCTCGCTGATGGGTATGAAAGTGGTCCCCACCTGTGGCCTAGGCAGTTCGCTCTCGGGTATGGTCGAGAGTTCCGCCTCAGGCCACGGTTTGATTTGCCTGATCTCTCCTACAAGCCAGTCATGGCTTTCCTGGTTCTCACAGTTAACCAGGACCCACCCCGTCTTGTAGGAGAAACCAGCAAATCTTGGTCGCGGGACTCCCTTCTTCCCGGCCATCTTGGCGATGGACTCGAGAAGGGCGTCATGCAGCAGTCGCATCTGGTCCTCGCTCATGGGGGCCGAATTTCGGACACCCACTCGCACGGCGCCAGCTACAACGCTGTATTGTACCTTAGGGAGGGGGGTTGCCGTGACGTCCAGCCTAGAGGTTTTCTTCGGCTGTTCCCGCGGGGATTCTTCCTCCGAACGTAGGCGTTTTTTCGCCTTTGGATCGGGAGGAGGATTGTCGACCGGAATTTGATCCCAGGGCTTCCTACAGAGAGCAAGGGCTTGTTCAGCACCAAGTTCCGCTGCAATCAGCCTCCGGAACCTCTTCCTGGCCGCACCACAAAGCCTGGCACGCTTTGTGTCCTTCGGGGTCTTTGTCGACTCTGTTTGTGGTTCAGCACTAGTGCCCCCCACAGACATAGCCGAGAGACTCTCCGAAATTTTGGAGCAAGGCGATTTGGAGGTCAATGAAGGCTCTCCGTCAGGCCTGTCCAATTGTTCCCCTAAGGGAGGAGTTTTGGGTGTTTTTATGGAAAGGTATTCATAAAAGTTCCCACGAGTAGCTAGGGAAGTAATCGGTCACCCTCGGCAGAGCCCCGCATGCCCAGGGAAGAGCTGAATACTGCACCGAATCGCTCTGGTCTCGGGCAGGCACCGTTCAAGACTGAGCTCCCTCTCAGCCACGCGTTCATCGGCACGGTTCGCATCACACCTTGAATTAGGGGGAAATCGTCCATGGTACTTTCCCAAGGTAGCCATGACCACACTTTTTGAGGAGGCTAAGGACCTCAAGGTTTGTGGTATCCCTAGGAGAGGAAGGAAATGCAAAAGCAAAGCAGGATTGGGGTAGGAAAAGGGTGTTAAGGAGCATGGGATGCGTCTGACCATTTCCGTTACGTCTGTTTCATAAGGAACCAGACCAAAAACAGGCGGCAACCACGAGAAGGATAACAGTCAGGCTTGCCTTGAGGATCTACACAACCAGCGCTCTCCCTCAAGGCCAACACCAAAGCAAGCGGCCGGGACAGACCGTGCAATGAGCGAATTGGCAGCGTTACAGCGTTAAACGCATATAAGTAACACACCCTTTCGCTCGCCCTTTCCGCCTCAGTACTTGAAAGCGCTACTGTTTTCTGTTTCTTTGAGGCCCATGAGACTGCACCACCAGACAGAGTAAAACACAGGCCTGTATATGACTTCCTATCCACAACACTGTTTCCCCAATCTGCATCAACGAATCCTGTTAATTTAGAGTTGCCATTACTAGAGTATGTTAAACAATAATCCTTTGTCTTACTTAAATATCTTAACACTCGTTTTGCATACAACCAATGTTCAGAATTAAAGCAGTTATTAAACTGGCTTAAATATCCAACAGAAAAAGCTATATCTGGCCTTGTCAGCACAGCCAAGTACATAAGACTACCAATCAGCTGTTGGTAAGGAAGCTGTCTTTCACATTTCACACTTTTGTTTACATTTAATTTGGTTTCCATAGGGGTGTCAGCTGACTTACATTCCATCATATTAAATTTCTTCAACAATTGGTTTACATATTTTTCTTGACACAACTTTATAGTTCCATTAGTTTTATCAATATACACATCCATACCTAGACATTGCTTCACTTCTCCTAAATCTTTAAGTTCAAAGTTTGAAGCTAAAACACTTTTTAAGTTTTCTGTTTCAGAAATGTCATTGGAAAATACAAAGAAATCGTCTACATATAAAGTAACAATTGTTATACAATCTTTTCCAGACTTTGTATATAAACATGGCTCAAGCAAAGACACTTTATAACCCATATTAACAAGACAATCATGAACTTTTTGATACCAGGCCCTTGAGGCCTGTTTTAGACCGTATATGGCCTTTTTCAATTTTAACTGAACTACAAGAGCAAATAATAATCTGAGGGTTGTATGACGTACAACAGGTGAGAAAGTCTCAGTATAATCGATACCTTGCTTTTGGGAGTATCCTTTCGCCACAAGCCTCGCACGATACCTCACCTTATTGTCACTATCGAGTTTCTTTTTTAACACCCACTTGCACTGCACTATTGTTCCACTTTCTGGAGCGTCTACCAGCTCCCACGCTTTATTGTCATTAAAACATTTTAATTCATCACGCACTGCCTCTAACCACTGCTCTCTCTCAGGTCCTTTTAGAGCATCCTCTAATGTAAGTTCACTAGAATCACTTATGATGTTATCACTAACACACACGTTCGAGAAACCATACTTATTTGGAGGTTTCCTTTGCCTTTGAGAACGGCGCACTTGAATGTTGTCTTGAACTAGTTCTTCAACATCTTCAACGCATGGCACATATGATTCATCACTGTCAGTAAAGATCATGCTTTCCTCAGCCTCTGATGTAGTAACCTCACCATCCTCCACTGGATCTACCAACACATCAGTTGTACTTCGGAGGTCATCGACCTCCACAGCTTCCGTCTGACTTTGACAATTTTCTTCTACCACAATCACATCTCTGCTAGTTGTTATGGCATTTGTCCTCGGGTTGTAGATCCGGTAGCCCTTCACCTCCTCTGGGTATCCAACTAAAATGCATTGTTCTGACTTCTTGTCCCATTTTAGTCTTCTTTCTTTCGGCACGTGGACCATGACTTTGCTCCCAAAGATTCTCAAATGACTGACATCTGGCTTACTGCCTGTCCACAGCTCGAAAGGTGTTAATCCATTCAGTGTTGATGAGACTGTTCTATTTTGTAAATACACAGCTGTATTACTGGCTTCAGCCCAGAAACGTTTTTCTATTCCGGCATCAAAAAGAAGACATTTCGCTTTCTCAATAATTGTCCTATTGAAGCGTTCAACTAATCCATTCTGCTCGGGTGTATAAGAGTTTGATCTCTGGTGAACAATACCTTCTCGGTTCAAATAATTATCAAACTCTTTGTTGCAGAACTCTCTCCCGTTGTCACTGCGCAGAATCTTGATTTTCTGGTTTAGTTGATTTTCTACTTTTGCCTTGTATTCCCGAAAGCAGTCAAATGCTTCACTTTTTTCTTTCAAAAAATATATATGAGTCATGTGAGTGTAGTCATCCACTATCAACATAAAATATCTTGATCTTCCTATCGACGGGGTCTCCATAGGGCCACATATGTCAGTGTGCACAATCTGAAGAGGTTTGTCACTTCTACTGTTACTCTTGGGAAATGGTAACCGGCTCTGTTTCGCCTCACAGCATGTCACACACGAAGCCTTCGATATGTCTGTCTTACTGTCAAGTTGCAAGCCTTCTACAGCATTCTGCATCTGGTTCAGGTAATTGCTATTTACGTGACCTAGCCGCCGATGCCAAATATCGCATGACACCATCGCCGCTGCTGCTGCTGCTGACACAGACATATTCAATTTGTATACTCCATTCACCAAGCACGCTGTAGCCACTATATCGCCTTCCTTGTTGCGGATCTGGCAACCATCTGTTGTGAATTCCACTCTATTGCCTTTCGCAATTAACTGGCTGACCGATAGGAGGTTTGTTGTTAAACTCGGCACATACAAAACGTTTTTGACGTTTATATCATAGTCACAAGTATCTGTTCTTGTCGTTATCAACACATCGCCTGAACATTCCACTGGCACTTTTTGTCTATTTGCAACCATGATTTCTTTGATGTCGAGATCGTAACAAGTATTCATAATCCAGTGTTTGTTTGTTGTCAAGTGAACACTAGCGCCAGAGTCGAGATACCAATCAGACTTGCAGAAATTCCCGTGCAGAAAAACGGCACTAAACGCGTTGTTTTGTTTACTCTTGCCCTGTTTTTCATCTGACGTATTTTTATCTGAATTTGTGCACTGATTTCGATAGTGGCCGACTTGTTTACATCTGTAGCATCTAATTTAGGGTTTTGAACTTGACTTCAAAGTTGCATTACTTCCTTTAGACATTCCAGTACTGCCAACCTTGTTCCTGTTGTTGTTGGATTTGTAACTGGCAAATGCTCCGCTGGTGGCGCCACTGTCTTCCTCTACAAAATCTAGAAGTTTCGTTTTAATGGCGTCCGTCGTGATCTGTATGCCTGAATGCTCAATAGCCATGATCATTGGCATATATTTTTCTGTCAATCCAGCGAGCATTAAACAGCCAATCCATTCGTCGCTAATGTCGAATCCGGTCCCACACAATTTCTGCCCTGTCTCGACTATCTGCGTTACATACGACTGCATGGAACTGCTATTCTCCAGACGTATTGAGATTAGATTGCGTAATAAAGATATCCGACGCGTGAATCCCGAATCGTCGAATAATGCTTTCAGCTTATTCCACAGCTCCAGCGTAGTAGATACGTTTTTTATATGAACGTATAACGCACTATCTATAGTCATAATCAGTTTAGCTTTCGTTCTGGCATCGTCTGCGGCTTCTAGTTTTCTCCCAGGTTCTGGCTTTATGGAGTGCAGCATGTCCTCCAATACTAAAAAATTCTCCGCAGCGAAGACCCACTCAGTATAGTTCTCCCGCCCCTTTAGCTTCGGCACATTTACCAAATAGTTCGATGACATTCTTGATATTTGTGTTATTCACTTTGGTAATGATGTTACACGACTCAAACATACAGGAAAACTAGTACTTTTCGCAATAAACTCAGTTAAAAGACACCGGGACTGGGCCCATAACCTATAATGAAACGAGGCTTAACTTGCTCAACAAACGACTGTCTTTATTTTTTCTTAAGTTGCCACACACAATAAAAACACAGTAGTGCCATAGACATTAATAAAGAAACAAAACTAGTTACATGGTGTTGCCGCTAGATGGCAGCACAGAACATTAGTTTACTTTGATACATCATAACAATATATAATATCATATGGAGGTATGAAATACTTTATCACTTTCATCGATGACTTTACCCGAAAGGTCCATTTGTACTTTCTCAAAGATAAAATGAATGTTCTGGACACCTTTAAGGATTTCAAGTCAAAGGTAGAGAATGAATTGGACCACAAAATCAAAATTATACGCACAGATAATGGCAAAGAATATTGTAATCATAATTTTGAGAAGTTTTTGTCTAATCATGGTATTGTTCACCAGACGTCCACTCCCTACACGCCTCAGCACAACGGCCTCGCTGAACGGATGAACCGAACCTTGGTTGAGCGAGCGAGGTGCATGCTACTTTATGCTGGTTTGGAAAAGAGCTTGTGGGCTGAAGCTGTGGCAACTACAGCATATGTTGTCAACCGGTCACCAACAAAGGCACTAGAAGGTAAAACTCCTTTTCAAATTTGGAAAGGACGGAAACCCAACTTGTCACACATGAAGATATTTGGCTCTGTTGCTATGGTCTATGTTCCAAAAGAAAAACGCCAAAAGTGGGACAAGAAATCATCAAGGATGATACTAGTTGGCTATTGTGAAAACTCGAAGGTTTACCGATTGTTTGACCCTGAAACAAAGAAAATAGTAAAAAGTAGAGATGTCACTTTTATAGAAACTGTGAATACACATGCAAATCTCCCTGTTGAATGTGATACAGTGGAAAGAGAGAGCAGCAAAGACAGTTCTGATCCCGAAATACTCACTCCGGAGCACAATGACTCGGATGTCCATGAAGACTCAAGTGAGTATGAAACTGATGTTGGAGATTCTGATGAAACTTACCATCCACCGTGTTCAGTGAGACGGCAGCAGGATGTTAACAGCAACATCACAGTAAGATCATTGCGGTCTCAGAGGCAAAGGAATGAAGAAAGTGACAAAAATAGTTATTTGTGTTTGTACACTGACTCATCTGATCCACAGACGGTTGAAGAGGCTCTGTCATCACCTCAAGCCACAGAATGGAGGAGTTTGACAGACCTTCCACCGGGGAAAAAGGCTCTACCCTATAAGTGGGTATTCAAAACGAAAACCGACCAGAGTGGAAATATCATCAGTTACAAGGCTAGGCTTGTAATAAAAGGCTATGCTCAGAGAAATGGATTAGACTATGAAGAAACATATTCACCAGTTGTCAGGTACACCACTAACCGCTACTTATTTGCATTGGCAGCTAAATATAATCTGAAAATAGATCAAATGGATGCTGTTTCAGCCTTTTTGCAAGGAGAGATAGATAAAACTATCTATATGGAGCAACCAGAACAGTATAAACAGAGATCTCAGGTATGCATTCTACATAAATCGATATATGGGCTAAAACAGGCCAGTAGGCTTTGGAATGTCAAACTTAACAAAGTCCTACATGAGTTGGGAATGCAACAATCGAAAACAGATCCATGTGTTTATTTCGATATAGAACAGAACACATTTATAGCTGTCTGGGTTGATGATCTAATTTTATTTACTGCTCAAGAGTCGACAAAGATGTTATTAAAGGAAAAATTAAAAGAACACTTTATTATTTCATGTAATTATTTTAGAATTTTTATTGTATATAATTTAGTACTTTAGAAATAAAAATGAACTAATTGTTATTTAAGTATTAATTTTGACTACTTCCGGGGCATGCTGTCGATAAGTCGTTTCGAGCCGGTTGACTTTGACGAATGGAAAGGGAAGTTGCCTTATCGCGGGCATGCCGCCGGACAGGCAGTTCGATTGGAGCATTCAAAGCAAGAAGTACTAACTTTAAGGTGTTATAATGTTGGAATTGTATAAATCAGTATCCTGAATAAATAAGTAATTGATCTACAATTAACTTATCATTATAACTCGGAAGCGGGAGTGTGATCCATATCTTCAGCTCACAAAGGTATGTAGCAATATATTTTTAAAAGAACACATTATTTCGTACAAAAGATTATGATAGTATTAAACATTTTTTTTTCTTTAAACAAATGAAACAGCCAATTATTTGAAACAACCCATTTACTTTGATTTTTGAGAATCAAACGAACTTGCAAAAGTGAAGTTCGATACCAATAGGCTAGTTGCCACTATTTTTATTATTTGATAAAACGGTTCATTACGATTATATTACACCATAAAAAAAATATGAATTTTTTTTGAAGTACCTATCCTAATATATTTTAAATTTTAAATTATATTTTATCTATACAGCCATAAACGCCGTCCGCCATGATGGTCTATTAATTATCTGTGCCGTGACGTCACTATTCTTGTAAACAATACGCGTGAATAACATAACCTTTTTATCGGAATTTAAAACCATGGCTTCGAAAGGATTACATGATAAATATAGTAATTACCACTATTGTATCGTGCGGGAATGTCAGAATACATCAATAAAGAACCTAGAGAAGTTGTGTATTAAAGTACCCAGTGATGAGAATATGCGGAACTCCTGGTTACAACTAGCTAAATGAGATCCCGTAACTCTGTCCAGTTGAACTGCAGTGTATTTCTGTGAAGATCACTTTAATGTACGTACAATAAACTAACAGCAGATTATTTTTTCAATTTTCACTTTAAACGTTCAGGTGAGGTTATAAAATATACTAAGTCAGTCAATTTTAATTGCATGTTGATCATCATTTAAATGATTTATTCATGTAATTTGTTCGTTTCAGAATTGCTTAAGGAGGATGCTGTACCATTCTTCTGTTGAGGATAAGATTTGTGACAAAATAATGCAAGCAGAACAATGTAATCCTCACTTCAGAGATAAGGCAGTGCAAGCTGAGCCAGAACATGCATCATGCCAAGTAGTTTCAAATTATGATCACAAGGTCACTCAAGTATCAATAATGAAACACTATAGAAGTAAGAAGGTGCAATTTAGTGCAACTCTGAAAGATGTCATATCTTCACCAATAAAGTCTACGTCCCACCAATCAACTACAACATCTCCCAAGAAATCTACATTTAGAAGTAAATTGTCAACAAGAAGATTAGTTTTTTCAAGTGAGGAAAAATATGACAGTGATTATCATACACACCTTCTTCAGGATAGCAAATTTACAAGACTCTCATTCAATAAATTAAATGATACATACATAAAGTATTTTATTTTTATATCAGTCTATTGTACAAAATAGCTTTGTTTTATGGGTTATACTCGTATATTCATAAATTATTAAAGGGGTAAGTATTCAAAAATTAGTCTCCCCACTACGTTGTAAGAGGAACTGCTGTGCAAAATTTCAAGTTTCTTACCCTTTTATACATAAGGCAAGAGGTTATATGTTTGATAGCATTGATATTATGTCAGTCAGTCAGGTAGCTTCTTCTTTTATACTACTGGTTTTCCCATGATTTAAGTTTATTCATCTCATACTCTCTGTTTATTCAGATACAAACATCTTTCTTTATAATAATTTAATTTACACTATTAGGTAAACATTAGATATGGAAACAGATTGATAGAAAAGAAAAAAAAATTGTTAATATCTTACTATTCAGAGCTTAGGCAATGTGAATTAAATGTGTTTTTGAACAGAACAAGTTAATGAGTATTTTTGTCTTAATACTAGACTTACAAATGGGTAAAAATAATAAAGCTAATACTAAGAGTTAAATGATTTATTATTGAGTTACACTTTCAAATAGTTTAGGACAAATCGTCTTTTGGCCTCGTTTCATTGCAGCCGTCAACACAGACCTTGCACCAAAAATCTTTGCAACCAAAGAACCATCATGCGTTCTGCACCGACTAACTTTTTACCTCTTCATAATCTCCAACATGCTTGATAAACTGACATGATTTAATTTTTCGGTTTTTGCATTCAATTACAAATTCCTCCATAACACTGGTATCTGGTTCCGGAACCTGATGTTTTGTGCTGCCGACTTTTGAACGATTGGATTTTTTTCAGTAGCATTCTACTGATGTGCAAGATGTCTCTTCACTGCGACGATGCAACTACATTAAAAATGCAACAGCATGTTTGCAGCCCCCTGCTGCAGCTGGACAATCTTGACAAACAACATAATCTCTTCTTCTTCATCAATGACTGCTGAAACTGATACTGCTTAGAGTGCACCTTATGTTCAGGACACATTTTACATTTCACATTGTAGATTTTACTTTCCCTTTTAAGTTGAACATAACCAATTGCATCATCACCATAATATGTTTCTCCTGCAGACCTGAAAAATAATATAATAGTTTAGCAATAAGTAGTTGGTCAGAGGTTAGAATACACTTATTAGTACTTATTTCCTTATTTTCAGTTAATGATGTGGTCTAAATTAAAAAAAAAAGGTTGTAAATGAACTGTACTTACTTAGTTAACTTAACATTCCTTAGCTTAGCTGAGCAGAAATCAGGATTTAAAGCAAACAATTTTGCAACCATCAATGTGTCGATTTTGAGCAGATTTGTGCTTTCTGCTTTCACAAACTCAGGATCCATGATAATTTTCAATAAATGCGAACTGTACAATATTTTTATGTGAAAACAAGGCGTTTATATGAAAGACCACGAATAACCTGAAACTAGTGTTTGACGTTTTGTTGTTTACAATATTGGTGACGTAGAAACATGGCGGACGGTGTTTTCAGTCAAGAGAAAAAAAAGTAAAAAATTAACGGGTTTCAGTTGAATTTTTACAGCAATCCCTTATTTATATTTATTGAAGTTTATATATTTCGGACCCTTGTACAGAATAATATTTGAATTAAAAGTTATTATGATAAATGGTGACATGAGGCAACTAGCCTATTATGTGACAGCTTCATTCGACGCGATTTATACAGAGTGTCCCGTAATTCAACGTCAAGCCGGAACTGGGTGTTGAGGCAAGTTATGCTGGTTATCAGAAAAATATTTAAAAAAATCTATGTGGCATTTTGTCAAAATAATAGGCATTAAAAAAAAAAAACAAAAAATTACACTCCCGGTGACGGTTTT
This sequence comes from Ostrinia nubilalis, assembly GCF_963855985.1. Lineage (NCBI taxonomy): Eukaryota > Metazoa > Arthropoda > Insecta > Lepidoptera > Crambidae > Ostrinia > Ostrinia nubilalis. Next base: position 9,801,798 of record NC_087118.1, on the reverse strand, counting down.
TTTACTCGTGTTTATTTATTTATTTATTTATTTCTTTGGAAACTCAACAGCTTGGTCGACAATTTACATGTTACAGAGTAGTACATTATACAGTGTGTCCGGGCTTGTAGTGATCAAACTTTAAGGGCGAAATCTTGGGACAATTTTATCGATAAAAGTACTTCAAATTTGGGGCTTGACCCATTTATCGCAAAATTACAAGGATTTAAGTTTTTAATTTTTAGTTTTCACCTCTTCTTTCAAAAACAAGTGAAGGCGTGGGTAGCTTAACATTAATAAGCAAATATTTTGTATCATGCGATAGCCAATAAAATTATCTATTAGTAGAAGTAAAAAACTGACACAAGTTTCATGCATTTTATGGGAGTAAGAATGGATTTAATTAGAAAAATACATTACTTTTTTCATATCTTTTTCAGTTATTTTCCAACACAAGAAAAACCAGGTCATTAAAGTATGTTTTATTTGCATTGTATTCTTAGTGTTTGAGCTATTCTACAAAATGAATGTAAATTTATGCATTTATATAATTTATTTATGCACGCGACATGCGAAAATGCACTGCCTGAAAGAATCACACAACCTATTCCGATTACTGTGGAAACCGCTGGGAAGGGGTATCTTTGTTCAACAATTACGTCGAAACTAATAGACGTAGACTAATAAATTTACATTTGTTTTGTAGAATAGCTCAAATACTAATAATACAATGCAAATAAAACATACCTTGACGACCTGGTTTTTCTTGTGTTGGAAAATAACTGAAAAAGAAGTGAAAAAATCATGTATTTTTCTAATTAAATCCATTCTTACTCCCATAAAATGTATGAAACTTGTGTCTGTTTTCTACTTCTACTAATACATAATTTTATTGGCTATCGCATGATATAAAATATTTGCTTATTAATGTTAAGCTACACACGCTTTCACTTGTTTTTGAAGGAAGAGGTGAAAACTAAAAATTAAAAACTTAAATCCTTGTAATTTTGCGATAAATGGGTCAAGACCCAAATTTGAAGTGTTTTCGTCGATAAAATTGTCTATAGATTACGCCCTTAAAGTTTGATCACTACATGCCCGGACACACTGTATAACTCTAGCCAATTACAGTCTCACAGCTAATTTAAGTGTGTAGGAACAACAGAATAAATAATGTAATTTGTTTTTTTAGGTTACAAAAATAAACAATAATGCAATTAGAAAAAAGCAAAAATAAAACAAGATGTGCTGGCTGGCGCATGGCGAGGATAGAAAGCTCCTAGACAACAGGAAATACAAAGACGGAGGTGTGATGTTTGGATTTCAGAATAAAAGGATAAAAGAAAAAAAAATCTGTTCAATTGTGTCATAATTATGTCATATCCAACTCATACAATGGTAATGATTAGGTTTCATCCATATCCATGTATGCCTGAACTATTTGCTGTTTTAATGAGCCCTTTGAGAGATTAAATAAATCTATTTCACTATGATTATGGTTATAGGTACTAAGCAAACGAGACATAACACAGTTCTTGGCATAGTTAGTGCGGTGCAAAGGCACATTGAACAAAGGAGTCTTGGCCGTGCGATACTTGGGGGTACGGAACTGAATTTGTTCAAGTAAAATGGGGTTATCAATATTACTATTTACAATATCATGTGGTAAAGACATGTCTAGTAACTCACGCCGAGATTTAAGAGGCATGAGTGAGTAGTGACGACAGTCGTCCTCGTAAGATACGCTATGCCTGTGGGTCTTGTAGTTAAGGTGCTTTACAAAAAGTTTTTGGATTCTCTCAATTCTGTCTATGTATTTATTGTATTGAGGAGACCATATGGCACTTGCGTATTCAAGGATACTTCGACAGTAAGCGTAGTAAACCACTTTCAAACTATGGATGTTTCTAAATGGCTTGCAAGATCTCTTTAGAAAGCCTAAGTTGCGGTAAGCCTGCTTTGTGATGTGGTCAATATGTTCGGACAAGAGCATTTTAGAGTCCAACCAGACTCCCAGGTTTCTCACTATCTTGGTCCTCTCAATGATCGTGTTGTTAAAATTATACGGGTAATTAATTATTGTGTTTTTACGAGCTTAAACATTGACATCTTTTTGAATAAGTTCACAGTCTAGAGTAGAATTAATTTTCATATATATTTTCTTATCGTCAGCATATAACAAATGTTTAGAGTATTTAAAACATCTGTGGATGTCGTATATACAGGGTCCTTCTAAATTAGCTACATTCCTTTTAATGGGGGCATCTATACGGTACACTGAACAAGTTCACCAAATTTGAGTATGTGTTTTATAATGATTTTACAATGTTACATTTTCTAACAAAAATAAAAATTCATTTCGTCTTACATAATGGAACATGCTGTATTTTTTACTCACACAACAAAGCTGTAGTGTATTCATTCCGAATCATTTCCGTTCCAACTTGGTATTTATTTATGACCTATCTTATGTACCTGTGATTTAACAATAAACACAATTTTAATTTGAATAGTAAATAAAAGTTTGTTGCATTTCTTAATTTTATTTTGGTGACTGTACTGTACATTGCGCTAGCCGGCGGCCGGCGGCGCGTCTTTCCGTTCTATACATGGCCAGAACGCACCCATAGGAAACTGCTCGTGTATATTTTGTAGTGCCCGTTTGTAAATCTGTGACTCCAAACTATACACGAATTTTGCGTCTGATCGTGTATAGTTTGGAAGAGCTTAGTAAAAAAAGTCGTATCCAAACTATACTCGATTAGTTTCTACTACACCACTTACACTTGACTAGAGTGTGTTTAGTTGATATTGATTTAGTAAAATATGGAATTATATTTAAAATTTCATTTATTCGATATTATTACATAAAATATTATTATTTTACTGAATCTATAATAAATCTAGATTTTTAACACTATTGTAAGTGGTTTTTGAAATTAAATTGATTAGGTAGATTTCAAATTAAATAACAATTATTAGTGTAATCATAAATTCATTTAAAATGAGAGAGAGTGAGAGAAGAAAGTTCAACGTGCATTATTAATACATTATGCGAGACTTTAAATGCTAGGTTTGTATTATCGGCCGTTTGGTGTAGTGGTTCGAAACGGACTACTATTCCGGAGGTAGCGGGTTCGATTCCCGCACAGTACAAACATTTGTGTGCATGAACATATTTGTTTGTATTGGACTGGGTGTTTTCTATGTATAGTATGTATTTACAAAAAAAAGTATCTAAGTATGTATGTTTAATACTTAGTATAATGTACAAGCTTTGCTTAGTTTGGGACTAGAAGCGCAGTGTAAAATGTCTAAGGATATTTATTTATTATTTATTTTATTTATTAACTTTTATCTCAAGAACAAAATCATTTTGACATATTTCCATATCTACATAATTCTTAATTTAAGAGTTATTCGAGAATTGGTGAAAATTAAATATCAGCCCCAAAACAAATCGCACCTTCGGTAGAACAAGGGCACAATTGTCAAAAATTGCAAAAATGAGTTAAGTATGCAGAAATACTTTAAAAATGTGTTTTCAACTGTTGAGACAAAGACACCCGTTTAATTCCTTCAAAAAACCGTCAGGGGCAAATAGCGGCTTTGTCTTATTGGCGCTTTTATTTTACTGTTCTGATGCGACAAAGTCTCATTGGTCAGTTGCGCCGTCAGCGGGGAATGAAGTACTTGTCATTTGGAGCGCTAACGCCGCAATGGTAAATATGCCCTTTAATGTTTTTGGTTTCTGGAGTGACAAGGCCACATCTATCACACTTATGCCTAGTAAGTAATTAAAAAATGGGAGGGAAAGAGTCATTCAGACAGTTATGCCCTTGTCCGTCCAACTTTTTTTTATTCTTTGGTCTTAAAGTCGAGTGCTATTCCAAAAAATGTGCTTAGAAATTTAACAATTTAACTAAAAATCCATTATGGAAGGATTAAATTATAATTAAAAACAGTGTAGGTACTGAATAAAACATAAAGAGACTATTTTTAGGGTTCCGTACCTCAAAAGGAAAAAACGGAACCCTTATAGGATCACTTTGTTGTCCGTCCGTCCGTCTGTCAAGACCCTTTATCTCAAGAACGCGTGAACGTATCAAGCTGAAATTCACATGAAATACTCAGGTCTATTGTCCCTTTAAGCTGTGAAAATATCAAACTTCTAAGCCAAGCCAATCAAAAGATACAGCCGATTATGTCGATATTTTCAACAAATTTTCGACACTCGCAAAGGAATCAAAACCTACAGGATACTTCCCGTAAACTCAGAATCTTGAAATTTGGCATAAAGCATTGTCATATAATGCAAATATAGGAAAAATTGCGAAAATTACATTTTTTTAGTTATATAATATAATAAAAATATTTTAATAAAATGAAACTTACTACCTTATTTCTCACGAACGAATAAAGGTATCAAATTGAAATTTATACCAAATACCTAGATCTATTGTCCCTTTAAGAAGTAAAAAAATCAAACTTCTAAGTTAACGCGATCAAAAGATACAGCAGTTTATACCGACACCTTAGACGAATTTCCGTCACACGCTAGGGAATCAAAACCTACAAGGTACTTCCTGTGAACTCAGAATCTTGAAATTCGGCACGAAGCAACGTTATATAGTACAGATAAAGGAAAAATTGCGAAAATGATAAATTTGAAGTTATATAAAATTTAAAATATTATTTTTGCTTACATGACATAAAATATTTTTTTAATAATTATAAACTTACTACCTACCCTTTTTCACATGAACGCGTAGAGATATTAAAGTTGAAATTCATATCAAACACTTCTTAAATCTAATTGCCTCTAAACTGTGAGAAATTCTAAATCAACGCAAAAATTCAAAACGCTGAGGTAGGTAGTACCTACCTATAATGCAAATATAGGAAAAATAAATAAATAAAAAATAATCATACCGCATATTTTTTTTTTATAAAACTCCGGACTTTGACGTAATTTTGGTTTAAGTGAAATGAATGGTGTCCATTGGCATAGCTACAGGTTTTACCTTAGAATACTTGTTTTATATTTGTAGATAGTTACCCTGCCTAAAAAAAAACCCTAGCTACGCCAAAGCTAGCGTTATTTGATAAGGATCAGATATAAACACAAAATAATCTTGCGTGCATACCAATGTTATTTATACCATTTTGCAAGGGGAAAGGGATTTGTGGTTAGCCCTGACTACTTAAGGACAGGAAAAAATCAAATGATACCGCGAGCTAACTACGAACAGCGCCATCTATTGACAACCGTGCGAACTACGTAGTGTCGTTGCTCGGTGATAGGTGTTGCTGATTGCAGCTCATTGTTACAATACTTTTTATTAAAATCGGATTTTATTCCGGAGGTTTTACAATTTCTTACTACTTTCGCAAATCATTACAAATGAAGAAAGGAATTTACGGTGTGGTACCCTCAATGTACAATTAGATTTCGAGCGATACCACTTTTGGGCATTCTCCTTTTAAGTAGTTACTTTCCCCATTGTAATGTTATGAATTTCATTTTGCAATAAAAATACCATAGTTATGACTCGATTGTCGTAATGAACGAACTTTGTAAACCTTGCAGGTTTGTACGGAACCCTCGGTGCGCGAGTCCGACTCGCACTTGGCCGGTTTTTAACTTTATCTACCTTGGTTAAAAATATTATTCTAATGTGCCCAAAATTCAAGGTTCTGGCATAAGTGAGGTAGAGAAGCCATTTTAAAAGGTATGAGCGGGACGGAGAGGGCCATCTTACCAAGCAGGGATGTTATGGGTAACATAGGTAACCGTAATCGAAACTGATTCAAAAGTTACGGATAGTTTCGGATAAAGGCGGTGTCTAAGGGTACAATTCCAAACTGAAAAACTCTATGAAATCTGCAGTAGGACACGCCGCAGCTGCAATGCCGCGCTGCCGATTTCACAGAGTTTTGCAGTTTGCGGTTGCAGTTTGCGGTCTGCGGCCCGTCTTGGAATCGTACCTTAAATCTTAATATTTGTTACCAACTTGTCTGGCATTCCCTGGCACCATCTAATATGCCAGCCTATTTCACCTTTATCATACATAGGTATCGTCTTAGTTGGTACATAAAGTATCTATGTGGGTTACGCAGCATCTTGCTATTTGAATTATAACTACATTTTTGAAATTCTAATAACTCTGTAACCGAAATTATCCGAAACTTACGGATAATCTGAAATGATTTCATATCCGTGACCGTAACCGAAACCGGTATAATATTATTCTAATATCCGTAACCGTATCCATAACCAAAACTTCATATCCTTATTATCTCTGTTACCAAGTACAAGTGCAGGCAGAGCAGGTAGAAAAGGCGCGCGCGTACGGGTGGCTTTTGTCACAGTATGTCAACTACTAATTACTGTCATGGTGAGTCACAAGTCACAAAACTTGAATTTTGGGCACATTAGAATAATAATTTTTAACCAAGGTAGAAAAACGGGATTATTTCCAAAAAAACAAAAATTGTCGACAATTACAGCAAGAATTTACCAAGTGTTATACCATTTTGGAATCCTTACTAAATGCGCCAAATTATGACGTCACTTGCCACACTCGCGTAGTACGCTAAATTTTTTTCAGTACAGTCAGTTTAAACTAGGAAAATTTTTTATTTTGAATTTTTTTTGGGAATAATGTATTAATTTTTTCATCCAAGCTGGAGCAGCTGGTTTTTTAATTTTGATAACAATTTAGAGAAGCATTATTCAGGGTTACATAACAAAAAAAATTTTGGAAAAAGTGAAGATTTGTGGCAACACGAGTAAAAAGACTGTCACCGGGAGTAGAATTTTTTGATTTTTTTTAAATGCCTATTACTTTGACAAAATGCCACATAGATTTTTTTTTATATTTTTCTGATAACCAGCATAACTTGCCTCAACACCCAGTTCCGGCTTGACGTTGAATTACGGGACACTCTGTATAACATAGTGTAGTAGCGTTGCCACGCAACAGCCTTGCACGATTTTTTAAAGCAATTTTACATGACTTTTTCCTTTTAATTTAAAATTAAAAAAAAAAAGTCACTCAATTGACTACCGTAGGTGTTATCCCTACCCTTCTTCCGACAACGATTTCGAGTTGTTGCTCATTTAGTTAAAAGACAATGATGATTTTTTATTTACGTGTGTAAATGTTTCTTGATAAATGACATTTTATTTGCAGGGTTGGGAATAAAATAGTAACACGTGTAAGGTAAAACAGTGTTGAGTGTTGACTTTTACTATTCAGTGTCAATGGGTGGGTGTATACAGGGTGGAAACGATAAGTGATCTCACTCAATTATTTCTAAACTATACAAGATATCAATAAACTAGTTACTGATCCTGAAAGTACTTCATGAGCTCTATCAAACGGTATTAATAATAGGTTACAGAATAAACTGGATCTATCCGAAAATTCAATGTTTTCAGCTTCCATACATTTAGTAAAGTCACATTATTTTAAAAACTACACAAGATATCGTAAAACTGATTTCTGATTCTAAAAGTGCTTCACAAGTTATATCCAATGGTATCAATAATAGGTTACAGAATTGTTATATACATGGTGTTTCTTGTAAGGTGTCAAGCCGAAGGCAGGTGATAGGTGAGGACTAGACCTATCGATTTTACCCCCATGTATGTTCTACGATTTTTCGTAGTTTAGAAGTTATCGTTAATTTTGTGATTTTTAAAATTTTATAACCTAGTAGGCTTTAAATTTTTTTATCTTTTTAGGGTTCCGTACCTCAAAAGGAAAAAACGGAACCCTTATAGGATCACTTTGTTGTCCGTCTGTCTGTCTGTCAAGACCCTTTATCTCAAGAACGCGTGGACGTATCAAGCTGAAATTCACATCAAATACTCAGGTCAATTGTCCCTTTAAGCTGTGAAAATATCAAACTTCTAAGCCAAGCCAATCAAAAGATACAGCCGATTATGTCGATATTTTCAACAAATTTTTGACACTCGCAAAGGAATCAAAACCTACAGGATACTTCCCGTAAACTCAGAATCTTGAAATTTGGCATGAAGCATTGTCATATAATGCAAATATAGGAAAAATTGCGAAAATCACATTTTTTTCAAAGTCAAAGTCAAAGTCAAAATTTCTTTATTTGTTTAGACTAATAAATAGTTCTTACAAATCGTCATTTTGCTCTTAAGGAGCCTCTACATGTCTCATAATCTTTTTACCCTACCAGCGCTTCGAGACCAACATTTGGCAAGTGCTGAGAAGAAGCGCCGCAACAAACTTTTAGTTATATAATATAATAAAAATATTTTAATAAAATGAAACTTACTACCTTATTTCTCACGAACGAATAAAGGTATCAAATTGAAATTTATACCAAATACCTAAGTCTATTGTCCCTTTAAGCAGTGACAAAATCAAACTTCTAAGTTAACGCGATCAAAAGATACAGCAGTTTATACCGACACCTTAAACGAATTTCCGTCACACGCTAGGGAATCAAAACCTACAAGATACTTCCCGTGAACTCAGAATCTTGAAATTCGGCACGAAGCAACGTTATACAGGGTGACTTTTGTATCAGTATCCAAATTTTAATATAATAATCTATGAAGCGAAAGACAAAACACGTATTTTTTATTTTTGTATCGTCCAGTACAAAAATGTCAAAATAAAGCACCCAGAAACAGTCTGAAAAAACACTTACACCGTGGTCACGGCTCACTCGCTTACGCACGCACACACGTACCTACGCGCCTGCCCGCGCCGCATTTCATTCATTGCGATACGATTTATAAGTTGTCGATTTTCCCTTCATACTTTCACGGGCTTAGGACCGTCAAAATGCAAAAGATTTCAAAGTGGTAATTAGTTTTAATTAAACAGACTTACTAATTTATGGTAGAAAAATTAAATACCTACGACAATAATTACGCTATCAAAAAGAAAATAAAATCACCGAGAGCGGTAACACTACTTTTCTTGTGTACCTATTCGGGGGTATTTATCGTTATTTTCATGTGCAATAATTGAGATTGCTTACCAAACCTACCTAACCTAACAACTAACAAATTATGAGTAGTTATTTTAATAATTGCCCAAAGTGCATACCATTTTTCTCCAGACAGACTTGCACGCTTTTGTACATTGTCTTTGAGTTTATTTAAAACTACAGTGTCATTTCGCACTTCGCGTCTCGTGTAGGTACTTACCTACTTGCTCGCGGATCTCGCTTCAGTTTGCCGCTAAAATCGTTCACCGGTTTGGCACTGTTGGGTTTAGTCCTTGGTTACGAAGTCGAGGTATTCCTCTGGGCCCGGTTCAAACTCTCTCCACTTAAAATGTAGCACCGAATCATTTCATAACACTCGCGCTGCGAATACATCGTTACGTTGACAGCACGACGGAACGATCGGCGCGCGCAGCGATACGCGCGTCTCGTAATGGGTTGCGCGGGCGACTGATTGAAGCGCCGCGCGGCCAGGCCGGCCGGTCGAGCGTTGCCACACGTTGCCAGCTCTCCGCTCGACCAGCTCTCCCGCAAAATGTTTACGCGCTAAGCGCGGTAACCACACTACGTGATTAATTGGTTAGGAAAAAAATAGTTGATGTTAAAATTTGACCTACCTATTTTTTATTAAAAATGTCATCTATAAACGATACCTAATGTCAGGAAAAAATTTGGATACTGATACAAAAGTCACCCTGTATAGTACAGATAAAGGAAAAATTTCGAAAATGATAAAATAAATAAATAAATCATTTATTTGCTCAGAAACATGGTAACAAAATCTACTATATAAAAATAAGTCGGGTTTTCCTCCCTGACGCTATAACTCCAGAACGCACGAACCGATTTCCACGGTTTTGCATTCGTTGGAAACTCAGATCATAGAAGGGAATAGATGTGAAACGGGGGCGTGGCGCGTGTCTCCGCGATATGCCCAGAAACGAACATCGCCCGCGACGCCAGGTTAGTCGCGATTCAGTCGTACTGAGGAAATGTTCTCCGATATTGTTGGATAATGCGTCGTAACGTGCAATAACATAAGTGAAACGAAGAACTACAGGAACAATGAAGTCATTTACCACATGTAAGTATTGCAAATCCATTGGTATTTTGCTTATAAATAAAAAAAACTAAACATTTTTACGAACGAATTCAGTGCCGTGACATTTACTGCGATATCGAAATTAGTGGTGATAAAAATTCAAACACTTTGTACATTGACGATTTAGTTAGCAACCACTTTATGTCATGCGTAACTACTGCGCAATGTATTTTATTTCTTCCGATATCCACTGACGCGTGAAAATACACAGTACGGCCGCATGTGCCGGTCGTAACATAGTGCAGGGCTCGTGTTCTAATACGGTTTCCTATTATCGATAAATAGAAGTAAATTATAATTTTCTATTTTCTAATTTTGAATGAAAAAATCATGAGTTGCTTGCGATTTTTAAGTTTTTACAAAAACAATAACAATAGTAGAAGGGATTAGTAACTGTCAACTATGTAATTACTATAAGAGCTAGTTGAAAGCCTAATATAGGCATTATTTTTGATAAACATACGCGGTACGAATTTCGCCATAATAAAAAGTTAATGCGCGATAGTAGTTAATAATAATTACAGTGATCCTGTTATTATTATTAAAGTAAATAATAATATATTACCAATATTGTAAATACTGGTAAAAATCGCAAGTACCTACTTAACCCATGACTTTTCATACAAACTTTGTCAGTCTATAACTTCTATACTCCATCGATAACGACATTGAGCTTTGGTTGGGGTAAATTAATATAAGGTAACTTCATTTAGTCCCAATAATTGATTCTGAGTTTTTCGTCCATACAAAATGGAACTGAGTCCTGTATGCAAAAATCGTTAAAGAACATAATAATAACGTATAATAATAAAAAGGTTTTTATACAAGCATTTTTTAAACCAATTTCGAGCCTTGCCCCCAGGATTTAAAGTATCGATATCTTATCGACTCCATTTTATCTTTCTTCTCTCTAATTGCTTTTTTCAAAGTGTGCGTCACGTCACGCGGCCATTGATTGGCCATAAGGCACGCCTTCTGGCCAATCACAGCACTTTTAAGCCGGTTGCACATGTTGTCGTAGACTCTCAGTCGCTTTGTTTTTACACAGTTGAATGTGTGTGTGGGAGCTGTGGTGGGGGAAATGTGGGGACACTGGTTCTCGTTGTAGTTACGCGCGACTTCATATCTATTCTCTTTCTATGATCTGAGGTTGGAAAGGTCTCGGGCTCCGTGAGGTTTATAGCAAAGAAAATTCGGGAAAAGGGGGTAAAACGGGATCCACGCGTACGAAGTCGCGGGCGGCCGCTAGTAAATTAATAAATTTGAAGTTACAAATATTAAAATATTATTTTTGCTTACATGACATAAAATATTTTTTTAATAATTATAAACTTACTACCTACCCTTTTTCACATGAACGCGTAGAGATATTAAAGTTGAAATTCATATCAAACACTTCTTAACCCTTGGCTACTACTCAAAATATTTTTTACACGGTCACTACTCAAGGGTCATTTTGACCCTGCTATAAAACTTTGTATTTATCTTCAAAACTATTGCGGATTATGGAGTAAAACACATTATGTAATAAAAAGGGTTTATAATGCAATGACATAACAACTTGAATTGTTAACTAAACAGTTTGGACAAACATTAATTTGAGCATGTGTTGCAAATGGGTATTTTACACGAAGAAAAAACACTGTTGGTTTTGCGACCTTTTTTATAGGGACAAATGCCGCAAAGCTTCCTTTTAGATACCACATTAGAGACAACTGGAACAGATCTTTCAGGCATAGGCAGTTTGTATATCCTTGAAGTTATCAGACGCAATTCTCGGGGAATCTTTTCATTGCAAATTCGCTGCTGAGCATAAGGTACGCAAAACTTCATATCAAGCCCTCGTAGGAAGTTTGGTCGATTTACTGATGCTGTGTAAAGAAGCAAAGGTGGAGGGGCCTTGTATCGTGGAAGTATCCACCTCATTAAAATCACCATCATCAAGCAACAAAACATTGACAATTTCTTCATCCGTGAGCGCATTTCTACCCCCATACCTATGACAAACCAAACCAAAATGAAGAAAAAGACGACGACAAAAAGCTACACAATCATTGCAAAACAAACCCTCAAACAAATAGTATTTTACGCATAAAAAAAACGTAAAAAAAAATATCACAAAATATTTTTTATCGCCTGTCCCTGCTACTCAAGGGTCACCGTGACCCTGTCTTTGCCATTTTGGCGCGAAAAATGCACCGAGCCACTGGAAACACCCACCATACGAAGCAGCGAGCGCCGTACTGAAAATACACGGGCGGGGGACTCGCAGTCGTTAGGGGCCATTGCCAGTAAACGTAGATTTTAAAGTTGGCAGGGTCTCACTGACCCATGAGTAGTGACCAAGGGTTAAATCTAATTGCCTCTAAACTGTGAAAAATTCTAAATCAACGCAAAAATTCAAAACGCTGAGGTAGGTACCTACCTATAATCATACCGCATATTTTGAAATTCGCCACTACTCGCAACGGAATCAAAACTTAAAGACTACTACGATATCTAGTATGTAATTTGATTTAATACGTCATAAATTGTAAACCGCTACGTTTGTACGGCGGAACCCTCGGTGTGCGAGTCCGACTCGCACTTGGCCGGTTTTTTTTTGGGTTAACTTTTCTCAAATGGGGCATTTCACGCGAAGCGGACAGCAAAAATCAAGTCAGGTTTTGGATTTTGTTCATATTTGGATTAAATGTACTGCTATATGACCTGAATGGATGTGCATCATTATAATTTTAGCTGGCACCCTGGACTAACATATCCCGACTACCCAAAAAGAAGGGTAATGTTTTAAGAGTATTATCCAATAAGTTGTGGGTGGTCTGCGACGTAATACCATCTCAATGCCAACAATCAATGTTTTAGGCGGTACAAAGTTCGCCGAGTCAAAATTATAATTGTTTAAGAGTATGCATGCAACAATATTAACGTTTCAGTTATTTTCGAACAAATAATTTTTATACAGTAGCCAAATGTCGATAGCCAGTATGACGCTCATTGCGGCGCGCTCGCACTGTACTGCGTCTAAATCAAAAACCAATACAGACTCCATTCTACAACTTTACACACGTTATTAATAGACTACTAGGTATATTTTAAAATAAAAATTATAAATTTTAAAAATCCCGAAGTTTTGTAAAATTTGATTTTAAAACTTTACTTCCGGTTTTCTATGTGAACAAAAAAGAAATTTCAAATTTGTAGTACATAGTAAGAAACATAGTTATTTATTCTCAAAAGTCCAATAGTCAGTTTATTTTTAATCAAATGTAATAATAGCAGTAATAGCTTCTGAAAAATCTTTTCCTAAAATTTTACCAATTTTTTGAAAGCTCATAAAAAATAAACTAAGCTTCATACAAAAATTATAATCATGCACATCCATTCAGGTCATATAGCAGTACATTTAATCCAAATATGAACAAAATCCAAAACCTGACTTGATTTTCGCTGTCCGCTTCGCGTGAAATGCCCCAATATTCTTTTTTTGACAGATTCCCTAGTAATTGCAGATGTTTGAAAAAAATAATCACCTTCCTATCTTTGATGCAAGATATAAAATTTTTGCTAGAAAAATAAAAAATATTATGCTTTTAGCAGAACATTCTAAAATTTTCAACTTAAAAGTTTGAAAAAAAAAGAACTTCCATAGGTCCAAAATAATTTTAAAAACTGCGCAGTTTTCTGAACTTTCATAATAACACAAAAAAACATGTACTTAATAGGCCATTATTTTCTGTAATCGCTCTACTAAAGTAGTAAGTCGGAGATTCCGTTACATGTTTTTGACTATCTTAGGACTAACTAATGTTTGCAATCCACTAAGTTTACATTACGTAGAACACGTTTAGAGACAATTTTTATCCACAACGAGGAAGCTCTTGCCCTTCATCTGACCTGATGGAAAGTTGGAAACTGATGGATGATCAGCGAGCTTCACCCGGAATCCTAATCCACAGAGGAATTGGCTGTCCTAAATAGGTAGTCTTACCACTAGACCACAGTGGTGATTTTTACTTTACGATTAAATGGCAATGCCAGATTTTGTATGGAAGGTGGCGTCTTTTTTTTTTCGCGCGGCCATCGACCAAACTTTGTTTTTTGATTACAAAATAGTGTAATTAACCAAACTTATTATGGCATGTATACCTCTAAACTCAGTCTGAATTGAGTTACGAGCATTAGAAGTTTGATGATTTTACATACTAGATTTGCTTTTTGCGCGCAAGTTTAGTAAGAAATTGCAACAAAATATTGCGCGATTTTTTTATTGTGCTGATTCTGCTCCATACTGATTTTTGGAGCCATTAATGGATGGTATTGTTTGTTTACACATACAATGTCACTATTTTGTTGCAATATCTTACGAAACTTGCGCGCAAAAAGCAAATCTAGTGTGTAAAATCATCAAACTTCTAATGCTCGTAACTCAGTTCAGACTGAGTTTAGAGGTATACATGTCATAGTAAGTTTGGTTTATTACACTATTTTGTAATCAAAAAACAAAGTTTGGTCGATGGCCGCGCGAAAAAAAAAAGACGCCAATTTCCGGCATTGTCTTTTGATATCCCTACCTATTAGAGTGTGAGAGAAAGGGAAAGAGTTTGTGTGTGTGTGTGTGTGTGTGTGTGTGTGTGTGTGTGTGTGTGTGTGTGTGTGTGTGTGTGTGTGTGTGTCTGTGAGAGAGAGAGAGAGAGAGAGAGAGAGAGAGAGCAAAAAAGGGTGTAATGACACAGAATAAGTAATAGTACAGGTACAGAAGGATTACTCCGCAAGATGATTTAAATAAATGCGAGTCTTGCTACGACGCGATACAGTGGAATTCAGCTCGCACAGCACTACGTACCTACAATTTTATTCACCTACAAGTTTTGTCTCTTTCTATCGCGTGCCTCTGAACTCTTCTTACGCTGTTAGGGTTGCTGTCTAGTGAAAAAATAATTAATCTACTTATTTGTAATGAAGTACGTATGTAGGTAAGTATGCATTTATTATGGAAAACCTTGGGAGAGGCCTTTGTCCAGCAGTGGACGTCATTTGGCTGAAACGAACGAACGCATTCTGAGCAGTAGTAATAGTAGGTTAGGTTCCTATACTATCCTAAGAATTATTGATTACCTACATGGCCAACATACCTTTCAGCATCTTTGTGAAGCGAAAAAAAAAGATAAATCCGGTAGATTTCTTTTCGAATTTAAACACCCGAACGCCGCACAATATTTCTTTCTCTTTATGTCCATTTTTAAATAATACTTCGATCATAGAATTATAATCATACTACAACGCACGCCAGCGTCCTGACGGGCGCGCGCGTGACACTCGACTGATATAATACCCGCCGGCGGGGCGCTTCGCTGTAGGTAATTATCGGATGTACCGCGCGGAGTGAGCCAGGCCTGGTAATGATTTAATTTAAATTAAATGTTCAAAATGTCCGCCGCTGACCTGAATCACAGAATAAGTAATAGTACAGGTACAGAAGGATTACTCCGCAAGACGATTTAAATAAATGCAAGTCTTGCTACGACGCGATATAGTGGAATTCAGCTCGCACAGCACTACGTACCTACAATTTTATTCACCTACAAGTTTTGTCTCTTTCTATCGCGTGCCTCTGAACTCTTCTTACGCTGTTAGGGTTGCTGTCTAGTGAAAAAATAATTAATCTACTTATTTGTAATGAGGTACGTATGTAGGTAAGTAAGTATTACTGTTATTTTTCCTTTGTAAAAATAACATTTCAAATATACCTAATTAGGATTAAAAAAAACTTGTTTTATTACAATGTCTTCATTCATACCTATTTTAACATAAGACAGATAAATTAAACATACCTACTATTACAGAAAAAAGAAGAATCCTATACTATCCTAAGAATTTTATTATTGATTACCTACATGGCCAACATACCTTTCAGCATCTTTGGGAAGCGAAAAAAAAGATAAATCCGGTAGATTTCTTTTCGAATTTAAACACCCGAACGCCGCACAATATTTCTTTCTCTTTATATGTCCATTTTTAAATAATACTTCGATCATAGAATTAGGTACTACAACTCACGCCAGCGTCCTGACGGGCGCGCGCGTGACACTCGACTGATATAATACCCGCCGGCGGGGCGCTTCGCTGTAGGTAATTATCGGATGTACCGCGCGGAGTGAGCCAGGCCTGCCTGAATGCACATTCGACAACGACGTAAAACAATTATTCGTAAATTTACAAAAGCTTCTTGCATTCTAATATGGTTTTGTGCTTCAGTCAGCTTTGTCCGCAGTTCATCAATATTTTCATATTCCCTTTTGTATACCAGATGAAGAGCAAGAGCTTCCACGTTGTGGATAAAAAAAATCTTTTCAGTTATTGTCTCTAAATGTGTTCTACATAATGTAAACTTAGGGGATTTCAAATATTACTTAGTCCTAAGAAAGTCAAAAACATGTAACGGAATCTCCGACTTACCACTTTAGTGGAGCGATCACAGAAAATAATGGCCAATTAAGTACATGTTTTTTTGTGTTATTATGAAAGTTCAGAAAACTGCGCAGTTCTTAAAATTATTTTGGAAATTCTTTTTTTACTCCTACATTTCAGTTGAAAATTTTAGAATGTTCTGCTAAAAGCATATTTTTTATATTTCTAGCAAAAATTTTGTATCTTGCATCAAAGATAGGAAGGTGATTGTTTTTTTCAAATATCTGCAACTAATAGGGAATCTGTCAAAAAAAAGAAATCTGAGAAAAGTTCACCCAAAAAAAAGGTAAAAAAAAATTAAGCCACTAGGTCATAAAATTTGAAAAAAATCACAAAATTAACGATAACTTCTAAACTACGAAAAATCGTAGAACATACATGGGGGTGAAATCGATAGGTCTAGTCCTCACCTATCACCTGCCTTCGGCTTGACATCTTACAAGAAACACCCTGTATGCATACATGTATGTATACCTAGGTTAGTTGCGCGGCTGCGCCCGCGCCCGCGGTTTACTATGAATAAACGCCAGTGCGTTCACAGCCGTCTATAGTTTTACTCGTGCCCCTCTCTCCTCTCATACTTAACACTGGCGACGTTTCTACCCGCGTTGTAACAAAAAACCGGCCAAGTGCGAGTCGGACTCGCACACCGAGGGTTCCGCCGTACAAAAGTAGCGGTTTACAATTTATGACGTATTAAATCAAATTACATACTAGATATCGTCTTTAAGTTTTGATTCCGTTGCGAGTAGTGGCGAATTTCAAAATATGCGGTATGATTATTGTAACGTTGCGTTTTTCAGTTGTTTTTCACAAATTGATTTTCTTCTCGATATTTGGATTTAGGATACCACTAGCGACATCTATTGGCGTGCTTTAGAAGTGGTTTGCAATAGATGGCGCTTTTTGCTCAGTCAATTCAAATATATTTTATTGAAACATTTCCTAATGTTTTTATATAATTATATAATTTTGATTATTCTATTTTTTAATGGAATAGGGGAGAGTGGGTAACAATGGATCACTTTTTTTTCAAGCTCCACAAATCCCAAGTTTATGCGTAAATAATTAATCTATGATAATTAACCACAAGATATGTCCCTAATCTACAAAACCAGGTGCAATTATTGGTAAAAATGGCATAAATTTACAAGTTATAACAAGTTTTTAAAAAAATGGGAAATGATCCACTGTGACCCGTGGATGGGTCACTTTGGATCTTTTAATGGGTGACAGGGAATCGCTTGGGGTACACTGGATCTTTTAAAAAAAAGTTCAATAAAATACCAATTTTCTTCATAATTATTTATTTATTTATATTCTAAGACAGCCTTCTATCACAGTCTTATCAAAAATTAACAAGTCTTTCAAATTATGCTGGTATAAAGAGACCTAAACTAATCAACATTTTGTTTAAATAAACAACAGTTCTTCTCCTTTCATTTCCACAAAGTTATCTTCTCTATTCAAATAAACATAATATTTACTTCTTCTGTAATCATTAACAAACATTTTAATAAGAATTTTGTTAAATGCTAAAACAACTATTAAACATAAAAATATTTACTCCTCGACTAATCATTAATATAAACTTTAATAGGAACATTGTTGATATATCAACTATTAAAAATAAAAATTATTACTTTTTCAGTAATCGTTAACAAAAAATAAACTATAAAAACAAACATTTTCATTTTCTGATATCTCAAAATTGTCTGACATTCGGTTTGAGGTCAAATTAAATTAGATTAGCGTAAATTAATGTTAGAAAGATCAACGTTAAAGTTGTACATGCCTTGCTTCCTCTTTGTAGTCCCAGAAAACGTAGGTTTTGGTAAAATCATCTTAATATCATGCAGCGCTACCGTGCCAATATCTGGCACATTTGGCATATGAAAATTATTTGGAGTTTTGTCAGATTTTCTAAGAAAACTGACTTCAGTCTCATTTTGTTTTTGACCAATAACTTTAGCCGCATAAAAAATTCGTATTCGTTTCACTTCGAATTCTACTAAAATAAAATCACCTTCCACAGGCAAGCCTTTCAGTGCAGGAAAGTTATCAGGGTCTATCGTCATATTATTATCTTCTTCATCTTCAAAAGCTGCTTCTTCTTCAGAATAAATACTTATTTGATCTTCATCGTCACTAGAACTTTCTTGCAAAATTTTTCTTTTTTTTGATGTTGCAGCTGCTTTTTTTTGTTTGTTTTTGTTTTTTTTTTGTATCTTTTGTTTACCTCGCATTTTTATTTCGTCTTTATTCGGGGTGTCAGTTACTATCATTGATTTCCCCTTGCGTCTCGCTGCTCTTCCTCCTTTGCGTGGACCCGCTTTAGGTAACCCTCGTAATTGGAATGGACTTATAAATTTATTTTCAATACTCGTGGAAGTACCAGCTACAGTCGAAGATGGAATACTAGCTGTCGCTTTTGGTGATTTGTCGTGCACTGGAGCATTTTGTATTTGTGACAAAGAGTTGCTTAATGGCATTTCAGGTGTTTGTGGGATGTTTCCGGTTAACGTTAGAGGGGGCTGCAGGACGAAAGGCAGTGGGGTTTTCATTATTTCCCTGTCGTTATCATAAGCATCATTTTCATTAGATTGTATAAGTTGACTTGTTCCAGGACATGGTGACGTTAACACAACCGATGATGGGATTAGTGGTCTAATATTCTCGTTTTGCTCCTCAAAAATTGGTCGTTGTATAAGTTGGCTTGTTCCAGGATACGGTGAAGTTGACACTGGCCATGTTGGGGTTGTCGGTCTAATATTCTCGTTTTGCTCTTCGAAGATTGTTGGTTGTATAAGTTGGCTTGTTCCAGGACGCGGTGAAGTTAACACTGTCGAAGTTAAGGTTGGCGGTCTAATATTCTCGCTTTGCTCCTCAAGGATTGGTCGATCAGTAACTTCACTAGGTGCAAAATCTAGATCAGTAAAAACGTCTCTGTTGAAAGGGAATATTCCAGTGGCTTTAAAAGAGGCGCAAATGTTTGCAGGTGTCATAGCTTTCATGTGGGCTTCCTTAACGCAACTAGCAACTTCATATATGGAAAAAGTCTTTCCGGGATTTCGCATCATCCAGCTGTCTACAGCCTTGTTATATGCGGTTTTAAAAGGCCCAAAAACACCGACATCCAGTGGCTGTAGCTTTCCTGTGGAATGCGGTTGTTAAGGCGTCTGTGTCAGCGCGCACGCACACAGACGCATCGCCGCGACCGGTTCGAGGAGCCCAAGCTGCAGAGCGGCGCGGCGCTGCCCGCCCCCCATTCGGGTCTCAGAGCGCGACGCTGGCGCATCGATTTTGTGTCTATTATACCTATCAAATACCTACTTTCATTGTAAACCCGCATTACATCCAATATTTCAAGATTCCTGCGTTTCATTGCCTTCTGCTGCGAACTACTCACCTCACCATACAACTTCGAGCCGGATTACGAATTTCGAGCGGAATAAAATTCCGCTTGGCGAGCACGAGAAGAACACGCAGCGGCGAGGTGAATTCAAGGGCGTAGCAGACAGCGAACGTGGCAGCGATCCGTGGCAATTCGAAACGGGAATATTTCAAACTTCAACAACGGTGACGTCTACAGTGGCGATTATTCAAGACAATCCGTGGCGCCAGTACCGGATTATTTCATCAAAACCGTGAAAAGGGGCCTGCAGTTCATATTCGTGAGTTCGTTCCAATCACAAGCGCATTTCCTCTCCTCACTTTTACTTTCTAAATCAGTGCAGTGATTATTTTACCTGTCCAAGTATTATTCTAACAATTATCAATTCAATATTTTTAAGGTCCATTACCTACTTTTGACATTTTATCCTAAATATTTTCACAAATTAACTTTCCTATAATATTTTAAACAAAATAGTGCCCACGTATTTAGTAAATTACATGTAGGTATTGCATTCCCAACTTTCAGAGGCACTTAAACATTAAATGTTTAAGTGCCTCTGAAATTTTGATTTGCTTCCATTTCTACCAAGCACCAAATCGAGATTGTTGTTTTTGCATTGTAATCAAGTGAATTTTGTATACATTACAGTTATATTGTCCCGAGCGTGGCGGAACGCTCGAGCCCGCGCATGCTGGCGTGGCTGCCGGCGCGGCGCTCGGCAGTCCAAAGGTCACAGCCGCGCTCGCGGTGGCTCAAGCACGTGGCGCGTGCCGTGCACGCTTCGCATAGCTTCTACACGCTTCTTTCACTTCATTTTCATTTTAAGTATCATTCCAAAGGCTTCTCTCTTTATTTGTTTTTTTCTTCACGCCTTTTTATAAAGGAAATAATTTTTTTCTTCACTAGCTGGCGAAACATTGGTAAAATTATCTTCTAACCTTTCTTCATTTGCACAGTTGCCTTTATTATTTACATAATGGAAGATTTAAAATCATTAAAACGCACTAGAGCATCTCAGAAATCAAAGTTAATCTTTTTTCAAATCTTATCTTGAACCACTTCTTGCTTGCAAAGACTTAAATGCCTTACAAATTCACGAAACAAACATTCGCTTAGCGAAAATCCAAGCATTATACGATGAGTTCGATAGCATTCAAACTCAAATAGAAAATGCACTCGAAATTCCAGGTGACGAGTTTGCCGAACGCGAGACCTTCGAACGAGCTTACTTTAGTGCCATCGCAGCGGCTCAGGAGCTGCTGAGCAGACACGCGACGGCCGGGCCTGTTTCTGGGGCTGACTTCGCGTCGGTGCCAGGCTCGGAGGTGGCAAGTGCTGTACCAAACACCAACAATTAACTTACCTATTTTCACTGGACGCTATCAGGACTGGTTAGAATTTCACGAAACATACACATCACTAATCCACACAAACTCATCAATACCTAACATACACAAATTTCATTATTTACGAGCATCTTTAAGGGATAATGCTGCTCTTATTATTCAATCTTTGGATTTTTCATCAGAAAATTATAATGTTGCTTGGGATCTCTTGTGCGACCGTTACAATAACAATCGCATTTTAATTAATAATCATGTTCAAGCTTTGTTCAACATTGACTTTGTTACTAAAGAATCTGCAAGGGCCTTACGTAACATCATAGATATCGTAAACAAGAATCTACGATCCCTAAAAACATTAAAAGTACCTACAGAGCATTGGGATATTCTAGTCATACACATTGTATCTAACAAGTTAGACCCAGCAACAGTACGCGATTGGGAAGTTCATCGTAATACAATAAAAGAGTTACCAACTTTGTCTGATTTTAACAATTTCTTAAAAAATCGGGCTGACTTGTTGGAGACTATGGACGAAAAACACTCACACTCACAACCGTTACGACGACACAGTGACGTCACATATGTTAGGCCAAAAACATTCATAGCGAATCAAGACACTATAAAACAAACACAAACTCCATGCCCTATTTGCAAAGGTTCTCATTCAATTTATCACTGTATGAAATTCAAATTATTACCAATTGAAAGACGCATAGAAAAGGTTAAACAATTAAAACTTTGCACAAATTGCTTGCGTTCAGGGCATGATGAGAAACGATGCAAATATGGGACATGTAAAAGGTGTTCACGTAGACACAACACTATGTTACACATAGATAACAAACAGGCCATTGTCTCTCAGCCACATTCACAAACAGAATGTGTAGTACTTCCTGCAATGCAAAAACAAAGGGAGACCGAATCATTTTCACAAAACAATCAATTAGACACAAATAATATCACACTTTCAACAATGCATTCAGGTCAGGTTTTATTATCCACAGTCCAAATTCATATCACAGATAAATTTGGCAATTTACACAAAATTCGTGCCCTTTTAGATAATGGCAGCACGTCTAATTTCATTACAGAAAACTTACAAAGACAACTTAACATTCCATGCTATTCAACTTCAATATCCGTTCAAGGATTAAATAGTCAATGTTCCAAAATTACTAAGAGATGCGACGTAAACATTTCGTCCCTCACAAACAGCGGTTACACAGCAAATGTAAATTGCTTTGTTGTGCCGCAAATAACACAATTAACTCCTTCTAAATTCATCAACATAGATCATTTCAATATTCCCCCTCACATCCACCTCGCGGACCCTCAATTCAACACTCCGTGTGAGGTGCAGATGTTGCTGGGCGCAGACCTGTTTTGGCAGGTTTTGTCAAACAATCGAATACCATTAGGTAAAAACATGCCAACCATAGCTGAAACAATGCTTGGGTGGATAGTCTCTGGCCAAGTCAGAAGCAAACGCTTTCAAAATACAGTCAATTGCAATTTCATTCAAGACACTGAGCTCGAAACAAAGCTTAACAATTTTTTTTCATTAGAGTCAGTTGGCACTACTCAACAATCCCCTTCTGTGGGTGAGAGTCAATGTGAATCAATTTTCACCAAAACCACTGTCCGTCAACCAGACGGCAGGTTCATGGTTACCATACCATTAAAGGAATCTCCTAACTGTCTAGGAGACTCCGCCGAGCAAGCTCTTTCCAGATTTCATGCATTAGAACACAAATTCAAACGAAATCCCACATTCAAACAAAATCACGTAGCTTTCATGAATGAATACATTTCTCTAGGTCACATGTCAGAAAACACAAATCCAAACAACACTGAAGTTTCATATTTTTTACTACATCATGGGGTTTTGCGAGAGGATAGCACAACAACAAAACTGAGGACTGTCTTTGATGCCTCTGCAGTTACAAGTACTGGCAAGTCATTTAATGACATTCAGCACATAGGTCCTACTATACAAGAGGATTTAGTAAGCATACTAATTCGATTCCGCCAGCATAAGTTTGTTGTAACTGCAGACATAGAAAAAATGTACAGACAAATTTTAGTTTCTGAAAGCCAACGCTGCTTACAACAGATCTTTTGGCGCTCAGATCAGTCACAAGAGGTTAAACAATACAAATTAAATACCGTTGCCTACGGTACAGCTTCTGCACCATATTTGGCATGCAGATATTTAGTGCAACTTGGCCGTGACTGCATAGATCAAAATATAAGCAAAACAATCTTATCAGACTTCTATGTAGACGATTTAGTCACTGGTTATTCTGATGAATCATCATTAGTTCAAATATGCAAAGGAATAATTAACGAATTAAATGGCGCTCAATTTAACTTACGCAAGTGGCATACAAACAGTCAGCTGGTACATAAAGAAATTGTAGGCAAAGACACCAACGAAGTCTTAGTAAATCTGAGCAAAAATGAGTACACAAAAACATTAGGCTTACAGTGGGCTACCAGTAGCGACTCGTTGTTATTTCCACTATCACTAACAGATGTACACAAAACAAAAATAAACAAACGCACAATTTTATCATCAATCGCTCAAATTTTTGACCCATTAGGTCTAATTAACCCCTGTATGCTACAGGCTAAACTTATATTGCAAAATCTTTGGGCCAAGAATATTTCATAGGACGAACCATTGTCTCAAGAAATTCAATCTCAGTGGAACTGCTTTATACAACACCTACCTGAATTAAATAATATTGAAATACCACGCAATGTTTTGAGCGATAAATCTATTAGAATTGAATTACATATATTTTCAGATGCTTCAATTAAGGCATACTCTGCTTGCGTATACATACGCTCAATTTCAAACAATGGTGTTGTCGCAATTCATTTATTGTTAGCTAAGAGCAGAGTGGCCCCACTTAAACAGAAACTAACAATGCCTAGATTGGAACTTTGTGGTGCTCTTCTAGCTACTCACTTAGCAAAAAAGACTGAAAGTTCCCTGAATTTAACTTTAGATTCCAAATATTTTTGGTGTGATTCAACCATTGTGCTAGGTTGGATTAAAACATGTAATAAAGATAAACTAAAGTTGTTTGTTTATAACAGAATTACTCAAATTACAGAAAACTCCGAACCCTCCTCCTGGCACTACATTCCTACAAGTCTCAACCCTGCAGACATAGGCTCCAGGGGATTAAATGCAGCTCAGCTCAAAAAATTCGACTTTGTGGTGGGGAGGTCCACAGTTCCTTCAGGAAGTGAAGTTTATCACGCCCACACAACCTCAAGAAATACACATCGAGAACTCACAAGAAACAAAGTTTCAATGTCATTTATGTGCCAGTGAAAGCCACGAAAATACTTTCACGAGTAGTTTTTCAAATTACAGAAAATTACAACGTATTACAGCTTTTATACAACGGTTTATAAATAATTGTAAACATCCAAATAATAAAATCACGGGCCCATTAATGACATTTGAACTTGAACACGCCACACACACACTTTGTCGAATAGTGCAGCAAGACATGTTCTGTAAACAATATTCATTTCTTAAAAACAATAAACCACTTCCTGCCAAAGATAAACTACTAAGTTTAAATCCATTTATCGATGAGGCAGACCTCATAAGAGTTGGCGGAAGATTAAATAATTCAAATTATGACACAAATACAAAACATCCAATTTTATTACACGCTTCTCACAATGTTACAAAGTTACTAGTTCAACACTATCACACACTTTTATTACATGCAGGTCCACAGTTGTTATTGGCAAACTTAAGACATAAATTTTGGATTATTAACGGACGTAATCTAACGAGAAAAATAACACATGATTGTTTAAAATGTTGCAGATTTTCAGGTAAAACTTACCAACCAATCATGAGTAGCCTGCCTGCAGAGAGACTGCATTCAGACTATCCATTTAGTAACACAGCTGTGGACTATGCGGGGCCAGTTCTTATAGCCGACAGAAAGGGCAGAGGTTGTAAATTTAAAAAAGCATACATATGTGTATTTGTCTGTTTGGCAGTTCGTGCAGTTCACATCGAGCTTGTCACCGACCTGAGTACACAAGACTTTCTGTCAGCACTCAACAGATTCATAGCCCGCAGAGGCAGGCCCGCTGTAATATTCTCAGACAATGGCACAAACTTCGTAGGCGCTTATAACGAAATTTCTAAATTTTTTAAAAATAGTTCTAGTAGTATAATTACATATTCAGCTGAGAAGGGAATTATTTTCAAGTTTTGCCCAGCATATAGTCCCCACTTCAATGGCTTAGCCGAGGGATCAGTAAAATCAATAAAATATCACTTAAAGAGAGTATTGTCACTAACTCATCTTGATTATGAAGAACTCAACTCGGTATTGGTAGAAATTGAAGCAATATTAAATTCAAGGCCTCTCTCTCACTCCTCTCTCCAATGATCCTTCAGATCTAATCCCTTTAACTCCTGCGCATTTTTTGATTGGACGAACAGTAAAGATGTTGCCTGCTCCCCAGGTACAAGATGCTCACATCAACACTCTCTCAAGATATGCAAGAACACAATCGCTGAAGCACCACTTTTGGAACCGCTATTATATGGAGTATATTTCAGAATTACAGAAGCGAAGTAAATGGCGCAGAGATGGCGGTCAACCACAAATAGGAGAGATGGTTCTGATCAAAGATGACCGCCTGCCCCCCAACCGATGGCTGCTGGGTCGAGTCACTGCTGTCTTCCCCGGCGCCGATGGTGTCAACCGTGTGGCCGACGTCAACACTTCATCAGGAACAATGAGGAGAGCCTACAGCCTACAACAGGCTCTGCCCTTTACCAACATTGGAACCAGACGTTCCAAGGGCGGCAGTATGTTAAGGCGTCTGTGTCAGCGCGCACGCACACAGACGCATCGCCGCGACCGGTTCGAGGAGCCCAAGCTGCAGAGCGGCGCGGCGCTGCCCGCCCCCCATTCGGGTCTCAGAGCGCGACGCGGGCGCATCGATTTTGTGTCTATTATACCTATCAAATACCTACTTTCATTGTAAACCCGCATTACATCCAATATTTCAAGATTCCTGCGTTTCATTGCCTTCTGCTGCGAACTACTCACCTCACCATACAGCGGTGGTACGGTTAATATGGTCACGCCGTTTTCTTTTGCCAGATTCAAGGCTTCTATGCATATGTGTGATTCGTGATTATCGTAAATAAGCAAACTAGGGTTGTCTTTGCTGCTGTTTGTGTGGGTTATAAAATGTTGAATAATAATAATAATAATAATAAGCCCCGCAGGGCAGCTTTGTGGCGAGCTGTTGGTGAGTAGCGACACCACGGGGCCAGTTGTTAATCCGAGTGCTCCCGAGAGTCGGTCAAGACCCTCGACTTCGGCTTGCCGAAGTGGAAACCGAGAGGGTCTGCAGGACTTTCACCTCTGGCTTGCCTTAACCGGCCGGCCAGAGTGGAGTCGCTAGAGCTATATGCTCCAGGGGTGGAAGTGTTAAAGGGCATAACGCCGCGAGTAACCTCGGAGAAAGCGCAGCACACCTCTCTACACCCCTGAGCTGGCAGACGCCAATGTTGCCCCTCAGTCCGGTCTATACGACTCATGACGCCAGGGGGGGCCCATTTAGTCGCTGGCTAGTCACCGCCTGCCATTTTTTCAGTCAGAGACTATGAACCAGGCAGGTGTCCCGTAGTCTCCATCCATAGCCCAGTAACCAGTCCCTCCATCCTCCATCCATAACCCTAGTCCATTCTTCAATAACTGCAATAGCTCCTGTGCACAGGCTGGGGATGGTCTCTGGCTACATCCCATGATATAGTCAGAGACTAGATATAGCATGTGCACCACTTTCACTTTTGTCGATTATTTTGCGCTTAAAACGGCCTCTACGTGTTGGATCTGTATCCCCACGCAAGCCTTATAAAGGACCGGGCCACTTTTGACCCGTGAGCTCCAAAGCGTACAAACATAATAATAATAATAATAATGACGCCAGGGGGGGCCCATTTAGTCGCTGGCTAGTCACCACCTGCCATTTTTTCAGTCCGAGACTATGAACCAGGCAGGTGACCCGTAGTCTCCATCCATAGCCCGGTAACCAGTCCATCCATCCTTCATCCATAACCCTAGTCCATTGTCCAATAACTGCAATAGCTCCTGTGCACAGGCTGGGGATGGTCTCTGGCTACACCCCATGATATAGTCAGAGACTAGATCCAGCATGTGCACCACTTTCACTTTTGTCGATTATTTTGCGCTTAAAACGGCCTCTACGTGTTGGATCTGTATCCCCAGTTCCCCACGCAAGCCTTATAAAGGACCGGGCCACTTTTGACCCGTGAGCTCCAAAGCGTACAAATATAATAATAATAAAATAACTTTTATTAACACACATTATACAATACAATACAACACATTTAAAAGAAAGAGACGAATGCATGTTAATAGGGCGCCTGCTCAGTTTTAGTTGGGACACCTTAATAGGGTATCCCGACACTGATTTTCAGCAGGAAGCCCTATCAGCTACTGCGCATCCCTACTGGCGAGCCTGGTGTAAAAAGAAAATAATTATGTTAATTTATAATATTTATATCTAAAATTATAACAGCACAGAGGGGATACGCAGCAACTATTAGTCGCGGGGTACGTGGACACGAATATTTAAAGTAATACTAATAATAAAATAACACAGACAATACGATAATTAGCAGGAAGAATTATTTAAAACATTTAACATAAAATTTACAATAAAAAGTTATTTCCATTACAAAACAATACATAAAAAGTCCCTGTTCATCATCATTCGAACGAACGAATCCTATGCCTTCTCCACTTCACGTGAGGTAACTCAAGGAAGATAGATAGTGCGGGAAAAAAAATGAAAGAAAAAGAACTGACTCATGTCAAACGTGACAGTTTGTCGTTCAAATAACGATTGAACAAAAATAACCTCCTACCACCGACAGAGTGAAAAATCACTTTATTTGGTTGGCTATCACGGATTTAATTAAATTGTGAATTGTGATTGCTACCTTCCAAGCGGAAAATTGAAAAAATCAAGATTGTCCACGTAGTAATGATGTGGCAAGCATGTGTTCTGAGGATTACTCCCGATGTATACTACTATCGAGAACAACAATAATCTATGCGTGGCTGGGAACTATACACGACCGGGTCAAAGATTATAATATTATATTTGGATTGCGCACTAACTTTATCAAGATGAGGCCGCCAGTGACGCTTAACGACCGTTCGCGCAGGAATTAATGGTATGTGAAGTTCATCAGATATTTACCGTTTAATATAACTATGCCAATAAATTCTCGTACAAATAAACCGAACGGAGAAAGAAATTGGTTTGAAAATACTTCCAACGCGCGACCGGGGTGATGGCGGCCCATCTAATCGGCCACAGAGACACCCACCTAACGCAAGTGCGGTCCTCACTGGTGCCGGGACGACGCAGACCGGCCAGTTGCCGCCAATACACGCGACGCGCATGCACTCAAGGTAAGTGCAACACGTTCACTATCCGCCTTCTGCAGAATTAACATGATTATTTTTAATGTGAGTCTAAAAGTGTTCTTAAATTGGTGGGCGCGCAACGGCGGCGGCAGGTCGTTCCAGCACCGCGAGGCCGCATACCTGAAGGATCCACGGAATGCCATGGTGCGATGTTTCGGAGTGGCAAATATGCGGGTGCAAGATCTTTTTTGATATCTGCTATGACTCTGAGCCCATTCCAGCTTGTTAAGCAGGTAACTAGGTCTCATTTTAGTAATGACTCCAAACAACATTACTGCAAGGTGTAGCTTTCTACGTGCCTCCATTTTGAGCATGTTAGCGGCATTGAGAAAAGGGGTTATATGAGATCGGGGGGGAACCATGAAGCAAAAACGGGCACATGCATTTTGCACCCTCTGTATAAGGCGAGCAGATCTGGACAGTAGGCATGGCCCATACACTGTGTCACAGTAGTTTAGTCTACTTAAGACCAGCGATTCACACAATGTTACTCTAATTCTTTCACTGAGGTATGGTCTCAGCCTGTAAAGAAGCTTTAGTCGGTAAAAGCAATTACGGGCGCACTCAGCAACATGATTTTCGAACCTCAATTGACTGTCAAAGGTTAATCCAAGGTTTTTTGCTCTATCGACCAACTCCAACGGCTCACCATTTATCATTACTCTGCTATTACCATTAACATTAATTTGGATTTTTAACTTCTCAATATTTTTTTAGTGGTGCCAATTAACATTAATTTAGATTTTTGGGGATTGAGAACAAGGCAATTTGAGTTACACCAATCAGATATCATCTTTAGCTCTTCATTGGCCTTAGCTACAGCATTAACGTAGTCATATGGTGCAAAAGACAGTGCGGATGACTTACAGTTGTGCAGGTACAACTGTAAGTCATCCGCATATAAGTGGTAATGGCAGGTATCAATACAATTTGTTATATCAGCACTGTACAATATGTATAAAATTGGTCCTAGTATTGATCCCTGCGGGACACCACGACGCAAGGGCTCCAACCGTGACCTCAATATAGTGCCATCTTTTTTTTTTAGTTCTACGATTTGAGATCTCCCCGTTAGGTAACTATGGAACCACTTAGTTGCACCATTATCCAGGCCGTAGTAGCTTAACTTAGACAATAGGAGCGGTATATTTATTGAATCAAACGCTCTGGAGAAGTCAAGTTGCATCAACATAGAGACTTGTCCCTTGTCCTGAGCCGTGAGAAGATTGTCGATCACATCAGCCAGAGCAGTCGCCGTACCATGTCCCCCTCGGAAGCCAGATTGATAGTTGGGAAGGATGTCATTATTTTCAAGATACTTTGTCAGTTGATCGCAAACTATTTTTTCCAGAATCTTTGAGAGACACGGCAGAATGCTGATGGGCCGGAGGTCCCGAACCGTAGTAGGGTGACTTGTTTTTGGCAGAGGTTTGACGACTGCCACCTTCCAGGACTCAGGAAACACGCTCCCTTGAATAGACATGTTCACCATATCTGTAATAGACTCAAGAGAGTAAGGAAGCGTCATCAACACCATGTCCAATGTAATACCATCGATACCCTGAGCATGTGATTTCAGTGACTTAATAGTTTTTAACACAACATCACTGTCCACAGAACGTAACGAGAAACCGCCAGAGGCATTAAATCTATGATGCTCATAGTAGGTTAGTTGGGAGATGTTAACCCCATTCTCGCCCGGCACATCTAGAAAGTGTGAATTTATTGTGTTTGGGTCAGTGAAAGTCTGTGAGAGGTCAGCTGTGTCCTTTTTACTTGTTAAAACTGAATTCTTTAAGTTTTTCCACAGTGTCCCTGAGTCTGATATTTTACTATTGATGTGTTGTGTAAAGTAGCAAGACTTTTCCCTATGAATAGCCTTTATCACCAGGTTTTTCATCCGTCCATAAGCATCCCTGAGGGCTGCGGTCCCGATCCTTTTATATTGTCTGTGATAGTTGTCCCTGATGCGCATCATATCCCTAATCGTGTCCGTTAGCCATGGATGGGGAGGGTGTTTAAATTTACGTGTTTTTAAGGGTGCATGAAGGTCCATGAGGCCTGTGACACAACCAGTGAAGGCAACGACAAGATTGTTTACAGTATCACAACGTTTTAGGCTGTGCCAATCTATAGCGCAGAGATCTCGGTCAAGAAGTTCCTGGACCACATCACCAAGCGGCCTGTAGGTGACCCAGAGTGGGGACGGCCTTACTGTCTTGATCCTAAGCTCCGCCACCAGCATGGCATGACCACCCAAATCAGGCGAGTGCTTCACCGTGACGCGCAGGGCCTTTACATCGGTACATATGAGGTCGATCAGGGTACTACTGTGGTCCGTGAAGTGCGTAGGTTCCGTAACTAATTGCTTGAGGTTAAGACCATGTATATATTGCTTCAAGGCTCCACATCTGCCGCCACCATCATCATCCAGAAGGTTGATGTTAAAGTCACCAGTCAGGACCAGCCCTCCATACCCAGTGAAAGAGGCAACAGACTCGGCGACGGCGTCTAGAAATATGTCAATATCCTGCCAGGGCGGCCTATAAGCAGTGCCAACAACGATGGCCTGCCCATTCACGCGCACAGAGATCCACATCTGCTCGACCGATCCCACAGTGATAGGGTGAGGACATACTCTTACATAAAAACCGACTCCGCCCCCCCGACCCCTCCTCACATGGGCCGGTCTGGGAGTATGTTTCAGGCGGTAGCCCGCCAGCTTAGGAGCTCGCTCCTCCTCCCCCGGTCTCAACCAAGTCTCATTTATGGCCATAACATCTGGGCTCAATTCCTCCATAGCCGCCAGGAATTCATCATGCCTTGTGCACAGTGACCCAGCATTGAACAGTCCCACCATTAAGTTTTTCAACCCAAGGCCTGTAAAGGTTGTGAAATAATCAAACGCCAATAGGTCAATGTAACTGTAGCAATCCCAAAACCAATGCCTCCACTGTACTTATATAGTGACTTACCATAAGTAATAAAAATGTGATTTGTAATAAAATAAAAATTAAATTGATACAACCAATGATTCTTTCCTTTACATGATATCCCCATATTAACAGTATTAACAAAAGTGCAAATCGATATAATAAAGCAATAATATAGCAATTTCGTAAGATTCAATAAAACAATTAATGTTGCGTGAATGAACACATTGACATTGTGTACTGTATGTACAGAATATATGACAAATATGCATAAAATATATGAGCCCTAATTTCGTCTTCCAGAAATCTAAAAGTCATAAACCAGGAGCTCCAAACACTCTGGCGAAATCATCAAGGGATCGAAGATGGAAGACCTGCGAACCGTCACTCTTACGAACGAACACACGTCCTCGTCTCGTCCAAGAGTACCTCCATTGCTGCTTGCGACACTCCTCGCGCACCCGGTAGAACAGGTGCCGATTGGAGCGGGTCAGGCGCTCATTGATGTACACCCGGCCGCCGCCCTCGCCCGCAGCGCCGCGACGCACGCGCGCGGCCCGCAGCAGGTCGTCGCGCAGCTGGCGGCGCGCCAGGCGCACCACCACGCGGCGCGGGCGGGCTCCGCCGGTTTCGGCCGGGGGCGCACCCACGCGCTCCGCGAATACGACGTCCCGCTCCTCCAGGGTCACCCCGAGGCGGCCGGCGAGCACGGCGACGCTGTGGAATACACTCTCGCCCCTCTCGTCCGGGAGGCCGCCGATCTCCAGGTCCGCGAGGAGCGCGTCCTGGTCGCGGTCGTTGAGCTCCAGTTTCAGCTCGGCGACGGTCCGCTCCAGCGCCGCGACGACTCCCGACCCGGCGCCGGTGCCCGCCTCCGTCTGCACGCGCCCCACCGCCTCCAGCCTCTTCTCGACCTCGTCCAGGCGCTCCGCGTTCGCGTGCCCGACGCCCGTGAGGCAGACCTCGATGGTGTCCATCCGCTTGTCCAGAGCGCTCGTGCGGCTCTCACAGCGGTCTAATCTGCCGGACAGCGCCGACACCTCATCTTTGAGCGCGCCCATTTGCTCCCTCAACGCTTGAAGCTCGGATGTGAAGACCTCCCTGAAGTGCCTGATCTCCAGTGTGAGCGCCTGGATGTCCGACACCTCGACGGTCATATTTAGCGCGGTGTCATTTTGGTCGCCGTGCCCCTGCTCCGGCAAGGTAGTGTCCAGCTGCATGGGGCTGAGATCAGAGGCGCCGCGTCGCCGCGTGACGTACTCAGGCGAAATTCGGACCGGCGTGTTAGTGTTGTCGGTCTTGGGCTGCTTGCTTTTACACGAGACGCACCTCCAGTTAGCCCGGTGGTCCCCGGTCAGCGTATTATAGAAGCGCTGCTCCGAAACTCCGGCGCATTCCAGGTCATAAGAGTCCCGGCATAGGCTGCACACCAAGAACCTCCGGTCCTCAATTTTCTTTAAACAGCCACTGCAGTTTTTAATGTTCCTCTTTCCCTTAGGCGACATTTTTGCAAGGAAAAAAAAAAATAAGTGAAAAAAATAAAAACAAAAAATATTGTGATGTTGAAATTTGAACCAGCAGTTCCTGCGTTATAGTTCGCTAGTCCAACGGCTATACAACCGCGCCACTGTGTCACTTACGTTGTCGGTCCAATTTGACACCTATGTAAATAGTGGCACGAAAGGTCGTTGAGCCGGTCAGCTGTTGAGTTCGATGTACCCGACACAAAACACAAAACAGATGTTTGCACCGATCACTTCACAGCTTTTGGTCCGATCACAATTATAGTTTTACACAGTTATTTCTTAGTTTTTCACGGAGATAATACTTTCACTAATGTGTCTTATTCACTGTATTCAATTAATATGGGTTTCGGAGAATAAAAATGATGTTTTGTATTTTTAAATTGAGTAAATACACGGAGCACGATACGAACGTGACGGCAGCGTCACGTACCCCCCGAATCGTTTTCACAAAGAGTTCTGTGTTCATCCAGCCGGATGTGTTGGCTAGCCCTAAGGTCCCAGCAGGAGCATCCGCAATCATGTGTTGTTTAAAGTGCACCCTTGGGAATATCATGACAGGCGGTAGTGCATTCCCTAAAGCACTAACTATGTAACAAGTAGTTGTTAACGTCCCTTGTTCTGCGCTTGTAACCTTTGAAACCTGTCTTTGTCCTTTGGCTGCTAGCACTTTAGCACTTTTTTGCACTGTCATGGTATTCGTTTCATCTAGGTTAAAAACTCTAGTGCCATTACCAAAGACAGATTGCCGAGACATAACATTCTCTAAGTTATCAAAAAATAAACCAACATTGTGGCGGTTGAAAGATGTCGCTCGACTCAAGCTGCAACCCTCGGGAGTTCGTAATGATAATCTGTTATCTCTCTTTCTAAGATTATATAGATATTCGATACCTGCTAGTTTAGTTTCATGCCACTTTTCTGGCACTTTTTTGTTATTCAACAGTGCTACTTCATAAATCAGTTTGCGAACGTCTGTGATAGTAAGTCCATAGAACATTTGACTGCTCTTAAGAATATAATCAACTATCTCCTTTTCTTCCGCGTCAGTAAATATCTTATGAACTGCATAATTAGGTGTTAGCCTCACTGGTTTTGCAGGATCAGAGTTTTTTGTACTATTGACATGGTATCGATATAACGTTGTGTATGGAATAGCAGTTGATTTAGCCACAGATCTTATTGTTCGGCCATCAGATATAAGTTTTAAGGCGTTACTCATCTGTTCTTCAGTATGAAGACCGATATTGGTTTTTCGTACCCTATTGCGAGGCATTGTTACCTACGAAGAAGAACAAATCCATTTTAATTTTACGCTATTTATGTAATTTCCACTTGGGTCACACTGGATCACAGTCCGCTGTGACCCAAATGAAAATTATTCACTGTGACCCATAGGCCGGTACGACACAAAAAAAATATTCAAAAAATAACTACTTATAGCCAAGCCAAAATTACATTACCCACAACGGATTTATCAAATAAAAAGTTCAAAACATATGACTATCATTTATATTTATTAAAGGATTGGGAATACGACAAATTTCTAAATTACGTAAAAAAATACTTTCGTACTTACCTACTGGTCTGCGTGTGACAGCACGTGATTCCGCTCGGCGAGCGCGGCGGCGACTGGCACGTGAGAGGGGTCTATCGACGAGCAGTAGCCACGCGTTTGCTTGTGTGCGTAAAGCATCAGACGTAAGAATTATAGCGAATAATCCGCTGTGACCCGTGATCCACTGTTACCCACTCTCCCCTATTTTCAGTGTTCTGGAAATTGTTTTCATCATGGTTTTTATTAGTATTTACTTTTTTAAGCGCCGAAACGAAACGTCTTGCGATGTCAATATTGTCAATGACTCGCAACTGTCAGTTGAGCTGTCAAATCACTTTGGAATTTTGGTCGATCGTGCGCAACCGCAATTTTATTAATTTCGGGGATGTAATCCCTTGTGTTTCAAATCGTGTGATGCAGAATGCATCCACGATAATTTCTTAATATATTTTAAAAATGAACACACATGAGGTAAGTTCCCGTCGGAGAATTTACCTCATGTGTGTTCATTTTTAAAATTTGCAAGAAAGGATTTTTTCCTGGCGGCTTGGTGACTGGAATTGAACCGCCACCGGTGCAGACTGAGAAGATGGTGAATTGTCTGCACGTGAAAAGAGGTTGTCCGGCTTGCAGAAATTTATAAGAGTTACCGTTCCTTGTATTGAAATTAATAATATAAATAAAACAGCTCCCTCTCAATTGACACAATTTATTTTGTCTCGCAAGCTCGTACACAGTTAACAATTAGAATATTATAACTACTGTAATAGATAGTGCCAACCTCAAGGGATTCAGGGTCGTTAATTAGGTTCGGTTTGGTGAATATTATTGCCACTACAAATTTCTTAAAACTCAGCCTAAATATTAAAGGACTCTATTAGTTAAGATAACTGTGCGATGTCAGGTCGGAAAGACTCCTACTTGAAGGATGGAAAAGTGGGTACCTTGGAAGCCATGCGGTTATAAGCCGTTACCCTGAACGTTCCTCTCTTCTTCTGGGGTCCAACGGGTCTCGCACACTTTTAGGCTACAAGCAGCGCCCTCCACGGCCTCAAGCGCGCAGTGCCAGATGAAGCTCTTGCATCTCCTCGGCGGGAAAGCGTTCAAACTCTTGCAGAGACAGAGGTTTGATGACAAGGAGGAAATGCGAAGAGATCAGCAGTTTAGAAAGGAGGAATAATTTATACGAAATGAAGATAAATTCATATAAATGAAATATTATAAAATGTTTAAACTATAAAATGTTTAAACTATGAAATGTTTAAACTATAAAATGTAAAATGTAAAATCCCGCATCTGAAACGAAAAATACGAGTGTCAGCATCACATGTGGAACGTGGCATTAGGTTATGAAAAAACCCGCAATGGGAAACAAATACTTACGAAGACTGCTCGCTAATTTGAACTTCACTCGCAGTCTTCAGCAACCCAACCCTCATCCGAATAGGATTTAGGGAATTTCTGAAAGAAACGATCACATGAAATACCACGTACTGGAATACCAAAAATATCAATCACGAAAAATAAATAAATTCTCCGACGGGAACTTACCTCATGTGTGTTCATTTTTAAAATATATTAAGAAATTATCGTGGATGCATTCTGTATCACACGATTTGAAACACAAGGGATTACATCCCCGAAATTAATAAAATTGCGGTTGCGCACGATCGACCAAAATTCCAAAGTGATTTGACAGCTCAACTGACAGTTGCGAGTCATTGACAATATTGAAATCGCAAGACGTTTCGTTTCGCCGCTTAAAAAAGTAAATACTAATAAAAACCATGATGAAAACAATTTCCAGAACACTGAAAATATTCCATAAAAAAATAGAATAATCAAAATAAAAACATTAGGAAATGTTTCAATAAAATATATTTGAATTGACTGAGCAAAAAGCGCCATCTATTGCAAACCACTTCTAAAGCACGCCAATAGATGTCGCTAGTGGTATCCTAAATCCAAATATCGAGAAGAAAATCAATTTGTGAAAAACAACTGAAAAACGCAACGTTACATTATAGGTAGCCTCCTACCTACCTCAGCGTTTTGAATTTTTGCGTTGATTTAGAATTTTTCACAGTTTAGAGGCAATTAGATTTAAGAAGTGTTTGATATGAATTTCAACTTTAATATCTCTACGCGTTCATGTGAAAAAGGGTAGGTAGTAAGTTTATAATTATTAAAAAAATATTTTATGTCATTTAAGCAAAAATAATATTTTAATATTTTATGTAACTTCAAATTTATTAATTTACTAGCAGCCGCCCGCGACTTCGTACGCGTGGATCTCGTTTTACCCGTCTTCATCTATCTTACGCGGTTTAGATTTTTTCATACAAATATTTTTTCTCGCTAATTCCCGTTCCCGTAGGAATTTTGCAAAATCCTGTTATAACTAAGCTTTAAGTTTACTAAGGTACCTGCTTGCCAAATTTCAAGCGTCTAACTTAAGCGGTTTAGATTTTTCATACAAAAGGATTTTCCCGCTAATGCCCGTTCCCGTGGGAATTCTTTATTGGAACCTGCTTTGTAAACACAATGTCATAAAGGTCTTTGGTTTAAAAAAAAAACAAACTGTCAAAACTGTCTTTTGTCTCTCGCTCTGTACTTTTTCTCTGTGTCTAAATAGAAATAAAACTATCTGTTAAAATCACTCTCGAATTTGTATTTCCGCCCATAATTCCAACAGGTTATGGGCCCAGGGCACTGGATCTACAAAATAAATACAATATTTTTGCACCAGAATTGAAAATCACGGATTTTTTCGATATTTTCAACGTAACCTCTAAAGATGGCTGGAAATACTTCTTTTGCATCAAACATCGAAAAGCTAAAAGGGGCCGAAAATTATTCGTCTTGGAAATTTATCATGAAAATGATACTCGTTCACGAAGACCTCTGGGAAACTATCGATGGTGAGGAAAAACCTGCGCAGAGTGAAGAAGACACGAAAAAGTCGCAGAAGGCATTGGCGAGAATTTGCCTATCGGTACAAGCGAGTGCATTTCCTCATGTCAGGAACGCTAAGGATGCTCGTGAGGCATGGAATAACCTCAGCAAGGCATATGAGGATAAAGGGCTATCCCGAAGATTGGGATTGTTGAGGACACTCTTTAGTACCAAACTGACAGAGTTTAGCAGCATGGAAAGCTACGTGGGCAAGCTTCAGGAATTGTCACAACAACTGAGCGACATAAATTCACCCCTGGATGATGAGTTCTTAGCTGTCATCATGCTCAGCGGATTACCAACCAACTATGATCCGCTTATAATGGCACTTGAGAATTCAAGTTTGAAGCTGACAAGTGACATGGTCAAAAGTAAACTATTACAAGAATATGACCGCAGGAACAATACTGAAGAAACGACGGCCTTTGCGACAACCAGGAAAGCACCAAAATGCTACAAATGCAAGAAGACTGGACATTTTATTAGGAATTGCCCGAGGAATAACACAAAGAAGCCAGAGAATGACAAGAAGTCTGACAAGGACAAATCTGGAAAGGATTCATCGAAGGCTCTCTTGACAGCTCTCTCGGCAAGCATTCAGTGCAATGTGTGGTATGTGGATAGTGGTGCGTCACATCATATGTGCAATAATCGCGAACTTTTCAGTGATTTTAAGGAACAAAATCCGTCGCAAGTGAGTGTTGCAAATGGTGAAAAATTAGTAACTGCCGGGCAGGGTAATGTGTGGGTAAAACTGAAAGACTGTGAGAGACTAATAAAAGACGTTTCTTATGTGCCTAATCTTTCAGCGAATTTACTCTCTGTTAGTTCTCTAGTGAAGAAGGGTTATAAAGTGGTTTTTAGTAAACAGAAATGTATTATATCAGATGATAATGATGTTTTGGCAACGGCCACTCTTAGGAATAATATCTATCAACTTGATGTCATTGATCAGCCTTTGTGTATGGGGGGAGACAATACTAACTTTGCTTCTTACAGTGCAGCTACTAAAGAACCGCAGGATGATGAGACTGTTGACACTTCTTCATCAAGTTTACCAAAAGGTAAAGTAGCAGAGGAGTCTCAAGAAATGTGGCACCGTCGACTTGGTCACTTGAACTCCAGGAGTATGATGCTGTTGAACAAAGGTATGGTCACAGGTATTAACTATAATCCAAGTGTTTTCAATCCTTGTATTGCATGCATTGAAGGTAAACAGACTCGTGTTCCTTTTTCAAAGAAGTCGTATACAAGAGCAACTCAGATATTGGGATTGGTACACACAGATGTATGTGGGCCAATGCCAACACCGTCTTTTGGGGGTGCTAGATACTTCCTGTTATTCATTGACGATTTTAGCAGAAAAACTTTTGTATATTTCCTGCGAACTAAAGACGAAGTCTTTGATAACTTCAAGAACTTTAAAGCTGCTGTAGAAAAGGAAACAAACCACAAAATTAAGATTCTACGTAGTGATAACGGTGGTGAATATATTAATCATAAATTACAGGCGTACCTGAAAGAGAGCGGAATCAAACATCAAACAACGGTCCCGTATTCTCCACAACAAAATGGCGTGGCAGAAAGAGCAAATCGGACC
The DNA here is from genome assembly GCF_963855985.1 of Ostrinia nubilalis. Classification (NCBI taxonomy): domain Eukaryota; kingdom Metazoa; phylum Arthropoda; class Insecta; order Lepidoptera; family Crambidae; genus Ostrinia; species Ostrinia nubilalis. The sequence continues at coordinate 9,762,417 of NC_087118.1, read as the reverse complement.
ATTGTCGAGAAGACTAGATGTATGTTGAGAGACGCTGGCCTGGACAACCAATTCTGGGCAGAAGCAGTGAACACCGCCGTGTATCTCAAGAATCGAACACCGACTAAGGCTGTGATTGGACAAGTACCCGAAGAGAAATGGAGCAATGAGAAGGTAGATATTAGTCATTTACACGTTTTTGGGTGCATTGCTTATGCCGTTTCACAAAACAGAAACAAGTTGGATCCTAAATCTAAAGAGCATATTTTTGTGGGGTACTGCGAGGGTACAAAAGGTTATCGACTGTTGGATCCCACAAAATCATATAAATGTGTCAAAGCGAGAGATGTGATTTTCTTGGAAAATAAGTTTTTCCACAAGAATGATAGGTCACATGATGATATTCACTCTGAGTTCATTGAGTTTCCTCAACAATATGAACAGCCTGAACCATCTACTGTAAGACCAGAAATTTCTGATGACCATCTAGAAAATACAGACGAATTAAGAAGACAATCAGACACGTTTACAGTACATGATTCAGACAGTGAGGTTGATACAACTTTGGGAACAAATAGTTCTGCGGATCCTACTTACGTTCCAGGACGTTCCACATTGGATGAGATGACAACAGATTCATCAGATTATGAAGATGTGGCTTCGATGGCTGTGCTGTTGGTGAAGGAGCTGTGCAGCGATGATGATGAACCAGAAACTGTGCAGGAAGCTTTGGCGGGCACAGAAGCAGCTGAGTGGTTGAAAGCCATGTCAGATGAGTATAAATCCTTTATTGATAACAAATGCTGGACCCTCATGGAGAAACCGAAAAACCAGAAACCGATAAAGTGCAAATGGGTTTTTAAAAAGAAGAAAGGTCTTGATGGTGAACTTTTAAAGTACAAAGCACAACTGGTAGCGAAAGGTTATTCGCAGAAATTTGGAGTCGACTACGAGGAAACTTTCTCGCCAGTGGTAAGACACTCAACCATGAGAACACTACTCGCCATTGCTGCAGAATTTGACATGGACATCGACCATCTTGACGTGAAGACTGCGTTTTTGAACGGCGATCTCAATGAAAATGTATTCATGGAACAGCCAGAAGGTTTCATTCAGGAAGGTAAAGAGCATCTGGTATATAAATTGAACAAAGCAATTTATGGCCTAAAACAGGCGTCTAAAATGTGGTACGAAAAAATAACTGAAGTTCTGTTGCAGAAAATGAACTTCAAAAGGATCTCTTCAGAACCATGTGTTTTTTATATGAGAACACAAAATGAGTTGGTAATAATTGCACTCTACGTCGATGACATATTTTTATTTTCTAAAAATAGAAAATTAAAGGAAAAGATTAAGTGTGATCTCATGAACACTTTTGAGATGAGAGATCTTGGCTCGGCACACCACATTCTTGGAATGAGAATTGAAAAGAGTCAGAATAAAATAACTCTAGATCAAACTGGATACATAAAAAGAGTTTTGGAGAAGTTTAACATGGTGGATTGCAAACCAGCAAAAACTCCACTAGAAAAAGGATTTAATTTACCAAAATGTGAAAATAATGATGAAAATTTGAATTACAGGAATCTAGTTGGATGCCTCATGTACATAGCAGTCTGCACCCGTCCAGATATCGCTCATGCTGTGAGTATACTCAGTCAGTTCAACGAGCGTCACACTGAACAACACTGGAAGGCGTTGAAACGTGTTCTTCGCTATCTCAAAGGTACCTTAAATTATAAATTAGTCTTTCAAAAGGGCAGTTTGGATTTGACTGCTTATGTAGATGCTGATTGGGGCGGTAACGAAATAGATCGTAAGTCCTTTACTGGTTTTATCTTTAAGCTAGGTAATTCATTGATTTCTTGGGAAAGTAGAAAGCAAAAAACTGTTGCTCTCTTCAGCACAGAGGCTGAATACATGGCACTTTCAGATGGATGTAAAGAGGCTCTTTTTATTCGTGGTTTCCTCAGTGAATTACTGAATATAGATTGTAAAGTAACAATGTATAATGATAACCAATCTGCTCAAAAATTGACTACTAGTTCTATGTATCATAGTCGCAGGTTTTTCCTCACCATCGATAGTTTCCCAGAGGTCTTCGTGAACGAGTATCATTTTCATGATAAATTTCCAAGACGAATAATTTTCGGCCCCTTTTAGCTTTTCGATGTTTGATGCAAAAGAAGTATTTCCAGCCATCTTTAGAGGTTACGTTGAAAATATCGAAAAAATCCGTGATTTTCAATTCTGGTGCAAAAATATTGTATTTATTTTGTAGATCCAGTGCCCTGGGCCCATAACCTGTTGGAATTATGGGCGGAAATACAAATTCGAGAGTGATTTTAACAGATAGTTTTATTTCTATTTAGACACAGAGAAAAAGTACAGAGCGAGAGACAAAAGACAGTTTTGACAGTTTGTTTTTTTTTTTAAACCAAAGACCTTTATGACATTGTGTTTACAAAGCAGGTTCCAATACTACCCCTTAAACCAAGGTCATAAGAACCATAATACAATGATTCACAACAGACTTTATATTCAGTACAACAGCTTTACATATTTATTTTTACATAACCATTAAAACAATTATAATGTTTTGAGATATAGGTTTTCAAAATTGTTTACACAAGCAAAAAGAAAAAATTAAACAACTTATAAATTGTGTAAACATAACCCTTTTACAAATTGATCATGTTTCTGTTTTGTTAAAGGTTTTGTCAATATATCTGCAATCATTAAATCAGTTGACAAATATTTAACACTTACAATGTTTTTCGTAACGACATCTCTAATAAAATGATGCCTGACATCGATATGTTTGGTTCGACTATGATAGGGACTGGAATTCGCTGCCTGCTGCTGTATTTCCTGAACACTATAATCCGGGCGTTTTCAAGGCGAGAGTGAATAGGCACTTACAGGGCAGATATGTACCATCCTAGACTGCATCTCACTTAACACCAGGTGCGATTGCGGTCAAATACCTGCCTTGGCTAGCATAAAAAAAAAAAAAAAAAAAAAAATACATAGAACTAGTAGTCAATTTTTGAGCAGATTGGTTATCATTATACATTGTTACTTTACAATCTATATTCAGTAATTCACTGAGGAAACCACGAATAAAAAGAGCCTCTTTACATCCATCTGAAAGTGCCATGTATTCAGCCTCTGTGCTGGAGAGAGCAACAGTTTTTTGCTTTCTACTTTCCCAAGAAATCAATGAATTACCTAGCTTAAAGATAAAACCAGTAAAGGACTTACGATCTATTTCGTTACCGCCCCAATCAGCATCTACATAAGCAGTCAAATCCAAACTGCCCTTTTGAAAGACTAATTTATAATTTAAGGTACCTTTGAGATAGCGAAGAACACGTTTCAACGCCTTCCAGTGTTGTTCAGTGTGACGCTCGTTGAACTGACTGAGTATACTCACAGCATGAGCGATATCTGGACGGGTGCAGACTGCTATGTACATGAGGCATCCAACTAGATTCCTGTAATTCAAATTTTCATCATTATTTTCACATTTTGGTAAATTAAATCCTTTTTCTAGTGGAGTTTTTGCTGGTTTGCAATCCACCATGTTAAACTTCTCCAAAACTCTTTTTATGTATCCAGTTTGATCTAGAGTTATTTTATTCTGACTCTTTTCAATTCTCATTCCAAGAATGTGGTGTGCCGAGCCAAGATCTCTCATCTCAAAAGTGTTCATGAGATCACACTTAATCTTTTCCTTTAATTTTCTATTTTTAGAAAATAAAAATATGTCATCGACGTAGAGTGCAATTATTACCAACTCATTTTGTGTTCTCATATAAAAAACACATGGTTCTGAAGAGATCCTTTTGAAGTTCATTTTCTGCAACAGAACTTCAGTTATTTTTTCGTACCACATTTTAGACGCCTGTTTTAGGCCATAAATTGCTTTGTTCAATTTATATACCAGATGCTCTTTACCTTCCTGAATGAAACCTTCTGGCTGTTCCATGAATACATTTTCATTGAGATCGCCGTTCAAAAACGCAGTCTTCACGTCAAGATGGTCGATGTCCATGTCAAATTCTGCAGCAATGGCGAGTAGTGTTCTCATGGTTGAGTGTCTTACCACTGGCGAGAAAGTTTCCTCGTAGTCGACTCCAAATTTCTGCGAATAACCTTTCGCTACCAGTTGTGCTTTGTACTTTAAAAGTTCACCATCAAGACCTTTCTTCTTTTTAAAAACCCATTTGCACTTTATCGGTTTCTGGTTTTTCGGTTCCTCCATGAGGGTCCAGCATTTGTTATCAATAAAGGATTTATACTCATCTGACATGGCTTTCAACCACTCAGCTGCTTCTGTGCCCGCCAAAGCTTCCTGCACAGTTTCTGGTTCATCATCATCGCTGCACAGCTCCTTCACCAACAGCACAGCCATCGAAGCCACATCTTCATAATCTGATGAATCTGTTGTCATCTCATCCAATGTGGAACGTCCTGGAACGTAAGTAGGATCCGCAGAACTATTTGTTCCCAAAGTTGTATCAACCTCACTGTCTGAATCATGTACTGTAAACGTGTCTGATTGTCTTCTTAATTCGTCTGTATTTTCTAGATGGTCATCAGAAATTTCTGGTCTTACAGTAGATGGTTCAGGCTGTTCATATTGTTGAGGAAACTCAATGAACTCAGAGTGAATATCATCATGTGACCTATCATTCTTGTGGAAAAACTTATTTTCCAAGAAAATCACATCTCTCGCTTTGACACATTTATATGATTTTGTGGGATCCAACAGTCGATAACCTTTTGTACCCTCGCAGTACCCCACAAAAATATGCTCTTTAGATTTAGGATCCAACTTGTTTCTGTTTTGTGAAACGGCATAAGCAATGCACCCAAAAACGTGTAAATGACTAATATCTACCTTCTCATTGCTCCATTTCTCTTCGGGTACTTGTCCAATCACAGCCTTAGTCGGTGTTCGATTCTTGAGATACACGGCGGTGTTCACTGCTTCTGCCCAGAATTGGTTGTCCAGGCCAGCGTCTCTCAACATACATCTAGTCTTCTCGACAATGGTCCGATTTGCTCTTTCTGCCACGCCATTTTGTTGTGGAGAATACGGGACCGTTGTTTGATGTTTGATTCCGCTCTCTTTCAGGTACGCCTGTAATTTATGATTAATATATTCACCACCGTTATCACTACGTAGAATCTTAATTTTGTGGTTTGTTTCCTTTTCTACAGCAGCTTTAAAGTTCTTGAAGTTATCAAAGACTTCGTCTTTAGTTCGCAGGAAATATACAAAAGTTTTTCTGCTAAAATCGTCAATGAATAACAGGAAGTATCTAGCACCCCCAAAAGACGGTGTTGGCATTGGCCCACATACATCTGTGTGTACCAATCCCAATATCTGAGTTGCTCTTGTATACGACTTCTTTGAAAAAGGAACACGAGTCTGTTTACCTTCAATGCATGCAATACAAGGATTGAAAACACTTGGATTATAGTTAATACCTGTGACCATACCTTTGTTCAACAGCATCATACTCCTGGAGTTCAAGTGACCAAGTCGACGGTGCCACATTTCTTGAGACTCCTCTGCTACTTTACCTTTTGGTAAACTTGATGAAGAAGTGTCAACAGTCTCATCATCCTGCGGTTCTTTAGTAGCTGCACTGTAAGAAGCAAAGTTAGTATTGTCTCCCCCCATACACAAAGGCTGATCAATGACATCAAGTTGATAGATATTATTCCTAAGAGTGGCCGTTGCCAAAACATCATTATCATCTGATATAATACATTTCTGTTTACTAAAAACCACTTTATAACCCTTCTTCACTAGAGAACTAACAGAGAGTAAATTCGCTGAAAGATTAGGCACATAAGAAACGTCTTTTATTAGTCTCTCACAGTCTTTCAGTTTTACCCACACATTACCCTGCCCGGCAGTTACTAATTTTTCACCATTTGCAACACTCACTTGCGACGGATTTTGTTCCTTAAAATCACTGAAAAGTTCGCGATTATTGCACATATGATGTGACGCACCACTATCCACATACCACACATTGCACTGAATGCTTGCCGAGAGAGCTGTCAAGAGAGCCTTCGATGAATCCTTTCCAGATTTGTCCTTGTCAGACTTCTTGTCATTCTCTGGCTTCTTTGTGTTATTCCTCGGGCAATTCCTAATAAAATGTCCAGTCTTCTTGCATTTGTAGCATTTTGGTGCTTTCCTGGTTGTCGCAAAGGCCGTCGTTTCTTCAGTATTGTTCCTGCGGTCATATTCTTGTAATAGTTTACTTTTGACCATGTCACTTGTCAGCTTCAAACTTGAATTCTCAAGTGCCATTATAAGCGGATCATAGTTGGTTGGTAATCCGCTGAGCATGATGACAGCTAAGAACTCATCATCCAGGGGTGAATTTATGTCGCTCAGTTGTTGTGACAATTCCTGAAGCTTGCCCACGTAGCTTTCCATGCTGCTAAACTCTGTCAGTTTGGTACTAAAGAGTGTCCTCAACAATCCCAATCTTCGGGATAGCCCTTTATCCTCATATGCCTTGCTGAGGTTATTCCATGGCTCACGAGCATCCTTAGCGTTCCTGACATGAGGAAATGCACTCGCTTGTACCGATAGGCAAATTCTCGCCAATGCCTTCTGCGACTTTTTCGTGTCTTCTTCACTCTGCGCAGGTTTTTTTTTTTTTTTTTTTGACCTATAACCTGCCCAGGAGTATGAAGAATACTTGTACCAAGTTTCGTTAAAATCCGTCGAGTAGTTTTTGTTTCTATAAGGAACATACAGACAGACAGACAGACAGACAGACAGACAACAATTTTACTGATTGCATTTTTGGCATCAGTATCGATCACTAATCACCCCCTGATAGTTATTTTGAAAATATATTTCATGTACAGAATTGACCTCTCTACAGATTTATTATAAGTATAGATTTTGTTACCATGTTTCTGAGCAAATAAATGATTTATTTATTTTATCATTTTGAAAATGATAAAATAAATAAATTTTCGAAATTTTTCCTATATCTGTACTATATAACGTTGGTTCGTGCCGAATTTCAAGATTCTGAGTTCACGGGAAGTACCTTGTAGGTTTTGATTCCCTAGCGTGTGACGGAAATTCGTCTAAGGTGTCGGTATAAACTGCTGTATCTTTTGATCGCGTTAACTTAGAAGTTTTATTTTTTCACTGCTTAAAGGGACAATAGACTTAGGTATTTGGTATAAATTTCAATTTGATACCTTTATTCGTTCGTGAGAAATAAGGTAGTAAGTTTTTATTAAAATATTTTTATTTTATTATATAACTAAAAAAATATGATTTTCGCAATTTTTCCTATATTTGCATTATATGACAATGCTTCATGCCAAATTTCAAGATTCTGAGTTTACGGGAAGTATCCTGTAGGTTTTGATTCCTTTGCGAGTGTCGAAAATTTGTTGAAAATATCGACATAATCGGCTGTATCTTTTGATTGGCTTGGCTTAGAAGTCTTTCACAGCTTAAAGGGACAACAGACCTGAGTATTTCATGTGAATTTCAGCTTGATACGTCCACGCGTTCTTGAGATAAAGGGTCTTGACAGACAGACAGACGGACAACAAAGTGATCCTATACCTAAGGGTTCCGTTTTTAGGGTTCCGTACCTCAAAAGGAAAAAACGGAACCCTTATAATATCACTTTGTTGTCCGTCTGTCTGTCTGTCAAGACCCTTTATCTCAAGAACGCGTGGACGTATCAAGCTGAAATTCACATGAAATACTCAGGTCTATTGTCCCAAGCTGTGAAAATATCAAACTTCTAAGCCAAGCCAATCAAAAGATACAGCCGATTATGTCGATATTTTCAACAAATTTTCGACACTCGCAAAGGAATCAAAACCTACAGGATACTTCCCGTAAATTCAGAATCTTGAAATTTGGCATGAAGCATTGTCATATAATGCAAATATAGGAAAAATTGCGAAAATCACATTTTTTAGTTATAGGTACAATGTGTCCGGGCTTGTAGTGATCAAACTTTAAGGGCGTAATCTATGGACAATTTTATCGATGAAAATACTTCAAATTTGGGGCTTGACCCATTTCTCGCAAAATTACGAGGATTTAAGTTTTTAATTTTTTGTTTTCACCTCTTCCTTCAAAAACAAGTGAAAACGTGGGTAACTTAACATTAATAAGTAAATATTTTATATCATGCGATTGCCAATAAAATTATCTATTAGTAGAAGTAGAAAACGAACACAAGTTTCATACATTTTAAGGGAATAAGAATGGATTTAATTAGAAATAAACATGACTATGATAGTAATCGGAATAGGTTGTGTGATTCTTTCAGGCAGTGGATTTTCGCATGTCGCGTGCGCTATGGAAACCGCTGGGAAGGGGTATCTTTGTTCAACAATTACGTCGAAACTAATAGACGTAGACTAATAAATTTACATTCGTTTTGTAGAATAGCTCAAATACTAATAATACAATGCAAATAAAACCTACCTTAACGACCTGGTTTTTCTTGTGTTGGAAAAAAACTGTAAAAGAAGTGAAAAAAGTCATGTTTTTTTCTAATTAAATCCATTCTTACTCCCTTAAAATGTATGAAACTTGTATCTGTTTTCTACTTCGGCTAATAGATAATTTTATTGGCTATCGCATAATATAAAATTTTTGCTCATTAGTGTTAAGCTACCCACGCTATCACTTGTTTTTGAAGGAAGAGGAGAAAACTCAAAATTCAAAACTTAAATCCTTGTAATTTTGCGGGAAATGGGTCAAGCCCTAAATTTGAAGTATTTTCATCGATAAAATTGTCCATTAATTACGCCCTTAAAGTTTGATCACTACATGCCCGGACACACTGTATAATATAATAAAAATATTTTAATAAAATGAAACTTACTACCTTATTTCTCACGAACGAATAAAGGTATCAAATTGAAATTTATACCAAATACCTAAGTCTATTGTCCCTTTAAGCAGTGAAAAAATCAAACTTCTAAGTTAACGCGATCAAAAGATACAGCAGTTTATACCGACACCTTAGCATAGCTGGGAACCGTTAATCAAATAGTTAACTTCGTTAATCGTTAAACCGTTAATAAAAAAATTAACTTCGTTAAACGTTAAAACGTTATATTTCGCAAGATTTAACGCAAGTTAACGTTAATAGTTAATCCGTTAACACATGATAATAAAACGAAAAAAATAATTGTATGCAAGGTTCAAATAGTTTCGAAAGCTTGTATCGCACATGGAATTTATTCCTCTTATAAGTTTGCGCTACAAGCTTTCGAAATTATTTGAACCTTGCATAAGTACAATTATTTTTTTCGTTTTAGTACAGTGGTTCTTAACGTTTAAGTCATAAGGGACCATTTTACCAAATTTCTGTCTTGTCAGGGACCACTTTTTTTTTTCAAAATCCTATGAAAGGGGAGTTCGATTTCTCGCCCACATGCCACACTGTGCGCCGTTTGCGTTATGTTGACTCAACTCATCACGTCACGTCACTTGCTTATTACGATGTCTTCGTGGACCACTTGAAATGCCTCCATGGACCACCAGTGGTCCGCGGACCACCGGTTAAGAACCACTGTTTTAGTACAACTGCATTTCAGAATAAAAAAGCTTGTTTTTAAAAAAGGTTTTTAATATTATAATTTTATTTTACTCTTTTTATTATTAGTAGGTATCGTAATCTCAGAGCCTTGGTAGCACCAAAGTGCTCGAAAAGACAAATCCAACAAACCCAAACTCGATAAGTTTCGTTTAGGTATTCCTATGGCCACCTCCTGACTCCATCATCAGGACCCTGGACATCATCTAGTACTAAAGTGCTCGAAAAGACAAATCCAACAAACCCAAATTCGATGCGATTCCGCCGTTTCATTTAGGAGTTCCTATGGCCACCTCCTGACTCCACCATCAGACCAGCTCAATGGTACCATAACATTGCATTGTCATCGTACTTACATAAGTATACCTAGCTCAATCGGTTGACTGGGCTACAACCGGCATTCACAAGAGAAGAAATAAAATGTATGAATTATATAGTCTTAAAGCCGATACGCAGGATCTGAATGTTATAGAATATGTTAAAAATTACTCAAAAATATTTAAAAGGGTTTGTGTGGCTGCTAAATCAAATCATCTTCGAGACATGATTTTAAATTCTAATAATAAAGCTAAGGCTACGTGGAACATAATAAATAAACAAACATGTAAAAATAAATCGAAGGATAACACTTTCTCACTGAAAATCGGAAACGAAATTATACATTCCGATACAGACGTTGCAACCACATTTGAGACATTCTTCTCCAATATTGCGTCTGAAACAACTAAAGAACTGAATTCGTCACCAGTTCTTGCAGAGTCTCTTTTAAAATCTAATGTCACCGAGTGCCAGTGTCTGCTCCAGTTCAGGCATATTGATTGTAATACAATAATTAAAACCTTTAGAGAATTAAATATGAAAAAAACTGAGGACCTTTGGGGAATCTCCGTCAATATAATTGGAACAATTATTGACAACATAGCTCCTCACCTTGCATTCATTTTTAATACATGTATTGATCAAGGTTGCTTTCCTAGCTTAATGAAGTTAAGTAAAATAATTCCATTATTCAAGGCTGGCGATAAATGTGACCCCTCTAATTTTCGACCGATTTCTATTCTACCAGTACTAAGTAAAATTTTTGAGAAAATTATATTCCACCAACTTCTATCTCACTTTATTTTTAACAAATTATTACACAATAAACAATTTGGTTTTACGAAAGGTAGAAGCACTACTGACGCTGGGGTAGCACTATTGAAACACGTCTTTGATGCTTGGGAGAGTAAAAAGGACGCTGTTGGTATTTTCTGTGATCTTTCAAAAGCATTTGATTGTGTAGACCACCAAACCTTACTAAACAAATTGCGACATTATGGTGTTTCGAATAAGTCACTTGATCTGTTGAACTCGTATCTCACAGGTAGAAAACAAAAAGTTTGTATTAACGGAACTGAGTCTTCTGGAGCACCTCTTACTATGGGTGTGCCGCAGGGATCAATATTAGGACCTTTGCTATTTATTATTTATATTAATGACCTTCCTTACTTTGTAAAAGATCTGTGTGATATTGTGTTATTTGCTGATGACACATCTCTCATTTTCAAAGTTGATAGAGGTAAAGTAAATTTTGACGATATTAATGATACACTCTCATAGGTTCTACATTGGTTCACTGTTAACATCTTATTGTTAAATGCAAATAAAACTAAGTGCATTAAATTTAGCTTACCTAATGTGAGGCAGGTTTCCACGCAATTAATGGTGAAGAATGAACCATTAAATAGCATAAATTCCACAACATTCTTGGGAATCACTTTAGATGCTAAACTTCAGTGGGGTCCTCATATTGAAACTTTGTCAAAAAGGCTCAGTTCGGCTGCTTTTGCAGTGAGAAAGATAAGGCAATTAACTGACATTGAAACGGCAAGGCTAATATATTTTAGCTATTTTCACAGTATAATGTCATACGGCATATTGTTGTGGGGCTCAGCCGCGGACATTGAAACTGTGTTTGTTCTGCAGAAGAGAGCAGTGCGGGCCATTTATAACCTTGGACCCCGATTTTCCTTGAAAGAATTTTTTAAGGAAATTAACATACTGACTGTAGCTTCACAGTTCATTTATGAAAACCTTTTATATGTTCGCAAAAATATAGAGCAATTCACGAAAAAGAGCGATTTGCATAACTTTAATACAAGAAACAAAAATAAACTTGCCGTTCCAAATTTCAGACTGCATAAGATTGGGAATTCATTTATGGGGAAATGTATTAAATTATTTAATAAATTACCACAAACTGTTGTAGAACTACCCATTCATAAATTCAAAGCACATATTAAAAGTACCTTAATGAAAAAGGGCTACTATAAAGTCGATGATTATTTAAAAGATAAAAATGTTTGGGATGCGTAACTGCCTAGCTCGCATAAATATTATTATAACTATGTACCTAGGGCACTATTTAAGTTGTGAGCCTCGACAACATAACGTGTTGTTAGACGACATCTGATACTTTTAATGAAAAGTTTGACATTTTTGACTACAACCTTATTCAAAACTTTTTATCATTTGAGCACGTTTTGTATTATTAACATTGAATTGAAAATTATCTTTACTACAAAAACATGGAATTGACTTGCGGAAATTTTCGCGCGAAGATTTATTATGACTTTCGACGTGGTTAATCAATACAAAACTGAAGCGGTCAGCTAAATTTCTCTTTTGGTGATAAAGATCTGTCCTTTACCATTGTAAAACGCTAGTTTAAGAAGTATAATATTGTATGTCATTGGCTCACCAGTGAACTTTGCGAAAGTTGTCCGAAATGACTAAAAGTGGCGGAAAACATTGATGTTGTCAGAAAAATGGAAGAGAAACCTCGTCATGTGATATATCGTAGGATTGAGATAATCCTAGGCATTAATTCCACTAGCAGTAATAAAATATTGTATGACCATATTATGGTTAATACGTTTTTTTCTCGCTGGATGTCCCAAAAATTTTCAAACGCTCAATAGGACGCTTGAGTCGTTTAGTCCTTGAAAATGCTTGATAAATACGTTTAAAAAGCTTTAAAAGCCGTTTTTAAAATTGTGACAATTGACGAATTAAGGATCTATGCATAATGATACTGAAAATAAACAGCTATCGACTATGGAGGTGTTTTAAGATGAACCATTTCCAACAAAAGTCCCATGCGCTCGGAACACTTTGAAACTTACGGTCGCCTATTTTTCCGAAATATCCGATTATATGACAGAAACGTTACTAGAGAAATTTAGAATGGTTAATTCTTAATAGTAAACAGCCACTTTTTTTCCAAAAGTCTTCAGTTTAATAAGGGAAACTGACCAGCATAGTCGAATCGCCATTCGTGACGAAAATGTGAGCTTTTACACGTCTCGTCAAACAACTGACTATTTGAACACTCAAAATATGAAATAAACAGGTCCAACGCTACAAAATTCTTGATTAGAATCTAGGCACTTCTTTTGGTACCCATATATTAAAATTAAATGCGTGAACAGCGATTTATGTAGCCAGAAGCAACTGTCGGTGCGGTCAAAAACCATGCTTTGGAGGTGCCTCAAGCTGTGTGGAAAAAATGCTATGAAAAGTGTTTCGGACACATTAAAAAGTACATAAATCATGAAAGACAATACCAATAAACGCAATCAATACCATTTTAATAATAAACTACTTTGTTTTCATAGTTAGGCTCACAACTTAAATAGTGTCCCACGTATTTCGAAAACCTGTAAACCTTTGAAAAAGAGGCTGACAATAGTGTCTGAGTTTCTTGCGCTGCTTCTTCTCAGCACTGGCCCATTTATTGTCCTGAAGCAGTGGTAGGGTTAATACTGGGACATGTAAAAGTGCTTTTTTAAAGCCTACTTACAGAAATAAATGAGTTTTACTGAGTTTTTTTTTACTGAGGAAAACTGGTCATAAATTCAGTTGCAAGATTTGTCCCACACACAAGTGAAGTCATTATAAAGCTTGTAAATAAATAAATAAAAAATAGCATTTTTCATATCGTTTCGTTAGTGATCTGGTTACAAAAACTGTTGTTTTGGGTTCTGGCAGTTCTGGAAGCCCGAACGTACTTGTCAGAACGCGTTTTTCTAGCGTTTTTCAGCGGCCGTGCTGTATCTTTTTGGTAAATAGTAGGTACTGGATTAACGATTAACGGACTTAGGATAATTTAACGGAAGTTAACGAGTCCGTTAACATTTTTTAAAGTTAACTTAAAAGTTAATCCGTTAATAGAAATGTTAACTTCGTTAATTAACGATTATCGGATTAACGAGTTAATGCCCAGCTATGCACCTTAGACGAATTTCCGTCACACGCTAGGGAATCAATTTTTTCGCGCTCGAGTAGTCTGCGAGTAAACATCTGTTTTTGTCTGCTCCGTAAACTTTGTCTTTAATAGTGGTCAAAAGTGACCGATTGGAGTTGTATCTGTACTACTTCTGTAGCGGGAGACCTAAGCTACCTAGTGGTGTAACTCCCGTTACAATCTTCTGAAGGACACCGAAGATATAAGCGAAAACAATTTGTAAATAATCGTTCGCGGACTTCGCCTACCAAAACCCGGGCGGCGCTCGCTGGTGTGAATCATCGTGACTAATAGTGCTGTGCTGCGAGCGGTCAAGTGATTAGTCCCGCGATGGCTGAAAGGGGCTACTGGTGTGCGGGATGCCGCTGTGGTATCGACGATGGAGGAGCATTAATGCAATGTGTAAAGTGTAAGAAAATTTACGATATCTTATGCGCCAACTTTACTGAAAGCATGTTCCTTACACTTTCACCTGAATTTAAGAAGACTTGGATCTGTGTGGAATGCCGCAGTAAGATTCCAAAAACCGATAATTCTCATACTCCTATACGTCATCACAATTTGCATGATATGAGTATCTCTAGTGATTGTCCAGATATATCAATGAGCAGCCCCGACAGGGTAACTGTACGCGCTGGAGCACGTTACGCTCAAGCCACCAAGCAAAATGATCCTGATCCGGTAAAAAATATCCTAGATTGTATGCAAGCTACCTTATTGAAAGAACTGAAAAAGGCTCAAGATGAATTTGAAGCCCAATTGGCAGATAAAATCAGTACAGTACTCGCTGAACAATTTTCAGTATTGAAATCTGAATTACTGGACAAAATATATGACTTGACAACGAAAGTAACAGATTTGGAGAAGAAGATTGAAGATATGGACGCCTCCAGTACAAGACCAGAGAAAAGTAAAATTCCTAAGGCCCCTAGGGAAATCAACATCATTCCTGGGTCTACTAACTCTAATCTCAAACAAGGATCTTCTAACTCTAATCTGAAACAAATCACAAACAAACATAAACCATCGGACAAGCAAGAAGGAAGGAGGAAGACCGAGGCTACTAACGGCAACGGTACGCCTACTAGGATCATCTCTGCTACTCAAAACACGCAGACTTCTCTCTCTGGCAAAAAAGATGAAGACGCTGACGAGGGTGGCTGGATACAAGTGAGACGAAAACGTGCGCATACCTCACTCCCTGGCGTGCTGCGAGGAACCGCTGTGCCCGGAGCCACGTCACTATGTGCTGCCGAGAGATGGAGATATCTCCATCTCTACTATGTACAGGAAGGTACTACAGTAAAGCAGGTGCGTGCCCATCTTAAATCTATTTGTAATAGTGACATTTGTACAGTTGAGGCTTTAAAGCCACGTGGGCGTTATGCATCATTTAAATTAGCAGTTCCTACTAAATATGCTGAAAATGTTATGTCTTCCAATAACTGGGCAGAAGACATCTGCGTGAAGCCTTGGCGTCACTCCTTTCGTGTCAAGGACAGTAAAAAGTCAGAGACGTAGACGAATCAAGAATGCGTCCTTGTGCTATCAGAATGTTCGAGGGCTGCGGTCTAAAACAAGCGTGTTTCTTAATAATGTTACTCAGTCGAGTTATGATATTATAGCCTTGACTGAGACATTCTTGACCAGCTCCGTGTCGGATGGTGAACTCTTTCCACCAGGTTACACTGTGGTTCGAAAAGACCGTGTGGGAGATTCTGGATGGGGGGGGAGTTCTGTTGGCAGTACGCGATTGTTTCACTGTTCGAGTGATTGAGGATGTCGATGGTCTTACACCCGACATGGAATTAGTTTTAGCTGTTGTAAATCTTATAGGAACCAGTTGTTTATTTTGTGTCGTATACCTGCGTCCAAATTATAATAATGAACAGTATCTAAATGTATTGACATGTATTGAAAATGTAATCTATACCTACCCGAATATGAATGTTTTAGTTATAGGTGACTTTAATCTGAACTTCTGAAGTCATGTAGTGCTAACGTTAATATGAATTTTAATTTATTTTGTGACTTTTGTAATCTCCGGCAATATAATAATGTAGTAAATAGGTATGGTGGTATGTTGGATCTCGTGTTGAGTAACCTCGAATCCGAGCAGGTTATGGTGTCTACAGGGTTGGACCCCTTAGTACCAATAGACCACTATCATCCTGTACTTGAAGTTAGATTTAAACTTCCAGTTGGTTTCCTGTCAACCACGCCACCTACTGATGTACGCCCTAAAACTAGGCCTGATTGTAACTGGCGTAAGGCTGACCTTTTAGGTTTATACGGGACGCTAGCTGATATAGATTGGTCTGATTCGTTTAACGTTGACGATGCTGATTCAGCTGTAGATCTGTTCTATACGAAGTTATATGATAGGATAAATTGTTTTGTACCATCTAAAACCAAATTCACGTCCAATAAACAGTACATTTATCCTAAATGGTATACCGCAGACATCATACGTAATATTAAGAATAAATACTTCCATTTGAAACGCTATAGGAGTGAAGGTAAGGAGTTCAACAAAGAACTTTTTAAATTCTATAGATGGCGAGTTAAAATATTAATAGACAACGCTCATAAGCAAAATTTGAAAGAACTCCAAAAAAATATTATCAACGACCCAGGTAAATTCTGGGAGCATGTAAAAGATAAGAGAGAGAGATGTCGCATCGATGCTTTTAAGTTTAACGGCAATGAAGTGACTCGTCAGGCTGCGGCCGACGCCTTTGCCGAATACTTTGGCTCGGTGTTTCAGAGTGAGGTTCCACAGCTAGACTTTGTTGAGGCTGCACGTTCAGCACGTGCAGATGCCACTGCCATTTCGATAGAAACTATTGACAAATCTGATTTAAGAGAAGCAATAAGGCGCATTAAGGCGCGATCATCTGGTGGCCCTGATAGGTGTTATAGTAGTATCCCTTGTAGTAGTAGTGTTCCTTGCTAAGGACTGCATATCTGTTCTTCAGGAGCCCCTTCAACCTCTGTCTCAGACTTTCTAAGTACCCGAAGCTGTGGAAGACATCGCGCGTTACGCCTATTCCTAAGGGGGATTCCACTATGGATGTCTCTGGTTTTAGGCCTATTGCCGTACTTTCAGTGTTTGCAAAAATTCTGGAATCAATTCTGAATCTACTATGGAGCCTAACTGTGTGTCGAGGAGAAGGTTCAAGTCCAGATTTGAACTGATCATTTATTTACAAAATGCGCTATATTTATAGTAACACAGAAAAGAAACAGAAACATTGGCTGTCGCACACGACATGAAAACATGAAAACTTTCAGCGCGTACCCGCGCGCTCCCATAGAGGAAGCGGGACAGCAATATCTGTCCTCTCTAGCGTAGGTTATAATCCACGGAGCTCCCGCGGTGGGTGTGCGAGCGAGACAGCCTCTCGGACCTCTCGGCCGGAGGTTATAAATATAAGCGGCCTCTTCGCGGCCTATCTCGCAGTACGGCGGCTGACACGATGCGACTCCCACATCACTCCCCCTCAAGCGAAGCGTACATTTTTCTTCACCGCTCGTCCGCTTCTCGTGACGTAGGCTTGACTAGATGCGGCGGTGGTTGTAGTATGATGATCTGGTGCCGCTGTGAGGGTGGTGGTGGGCGATGCGGGTTCTGTGACTTCTGTATGATCTTGATCTTGCATGATGTAGGCCGGTTTGAGTCTGTCCAGAGATACGACTGTGGTCCGGAGCGGTAATTGGACTTTGTAGTACTTCTCATATTTCTTCAATACTTCATAGGGGCCATCATACGGTGGTATTAGCGGTGCTCTTACAGCGTCATTGCTTATGAAAACGTGTGTGCATGACGCTAAGTCCTTGTACACGAAGGGTTGAGTTGTTGGCGCCGGTGAGAGTGACGTCATCGTGCGAGTGAGATATCGTACTAACTCGGCGTCTTCTATTTTCGAGTCGGTAGGAACGAAGAAGTCAGATGGTACCCGAAGTGTGGTTCCGTAGGTCATGAGGGCCGGGCTCAGGTTGTTGTCTTGCCGTAGAGCCGTACGTAAGCCCAAAAGCACAGTCGGTAGCTCGTCTGTCCAATTTGTAGTAGCGCCGCGGGCTATAAGGGCGGCTTTCATAGTACGATGCCACCGTTCAACTTGGCCATTTGACTGTGGGTGGTAGGCTGTAGTGCGTAGTCTTGTTATGCCAAGTTTCTTCATGAGCGAGTTGAACAGCGCGGACTCGAACTGGCGGCCTTGGTCCGTAGTTATGCGAAGTGGGCAGCCGAAACGCACAATCCAGTGGTCGTATAGTGCTTTAGCGACGATCTCTGCGGTTATGTCTCGTACAGGGACGGCTTCTGGCCATTTCGTACAGCGGTCGATGATGGTCACGCAGTATCTGAAGTCGTTTGATAGTCGTAGTGGGCCGACTATATCGATGTGGATATGTTCAAATCGTTGTGAAGGCGGAAACGGATGCAATGGCGAGGTCACGTGACGATTGACTTTAGCCCGCTGACAGCTAATGCAGGCTCGCGTCCACTGTGCAACTTCTTTGTTCATCGATGGCCAGAAGAATTTGTTTGCCATCTGTCTTCGCGTTGTTCTGACCCCCGGGTGGCACAGACCGTGTTGCGCTTGGTATGCAGCGTAACGATATGGGCCGGGCAGGTTTGGGCGGGGCGTAGATGTCGATAACTCGCACGTGATAGGCTTGTTGAGGCCGGGCAGAGTTATTTCGCTGAATTTCAGGTTCGATTGCCGTTTCAGTTCTTTCAGTTCTTCATCGTTGTCTTGATCGATGCTCAGCTGGTTGTAGTCTATGGTAGTCGGACATTGTATTTCTTCTATTCTTGATAGTGCGTCCGCAACGGTGTTTTCTTCGCCTTGTATGTACAATATCTTCGTGCAGAATTGACTGATAAAATGTAGTTGCCGTTCTCGCCGCGGGGTGTCGCTGCTACTCGCTGATCTTGTTAGAGCGTAAGCGAGTGGTTCGTGGTCGGTGTACACGACAACTTCGCATCCTTCAATGAGTCGTCTGAAGTGCTTTACAGCTGTGTACATAGCTAGTAGTTCGTGGTCGTACACACTGTAGCGACGTTGTGTTGCGCTCATCGATTTGGAGAAGAATGCGAGCGGTTTCCATGCGTTGTCAATCTTCTGTTGAAGCACGCCGCCTATACTGTGGTCTGAGGCGTCGGTCATGATGGCGAGGGTGCTGCCGGGGACGGGATGACTTAGAATGGTCGCCTTGGAGATGCTTTGGCGGCATTTTTCAAAGGCTTCTTCTGCTTCTATTGTCCAATTGATAGGTGTCTTGTCATTTTTCTTCCGGTTATGTAGGTACTTGTTGAGTTCAACTTGTAGTTCGGCTTGTCGGGGCAGGCAGTCACGATAAAAGTTGATCATGCCGAGGAAACGTCGTAGCTCGATGACAGTTTTAGGCTTCGGGTAGGTAGATATTGCCTTCGTGCGTTCTTCACTCGGTTTGATTCCTTGTGCGGACACTTCGTAGCCAAGATATGTGAGCGATTTCTTCCCGAACTC
The DNA here is from genome assembly GCF_963855985.1 of Ostrinia nubilalis. Taxonomy (NCBI): domain Eukaryota; kingdom Metazoa; phylum Arthropoda; class Insecta; order Lepidoptera; family Crambidae; genus Ostrinia; species Ostrinia nubilalis. Next base: position 9,743,011 of record NC_087118.1, on the reverse strand, counting down.
ACATTTATCGATGTTGAGTGTGACGCCATACTTATCGAGGCGTTGTAGTACTCGATGAAGAAGTTCTTTGTTCTGGTCTTCGGTCTCAGCACACAGGAGGATATCGTCAACGAAACAGAAACAGCCTTCTATCCCTCTCAGTACTTCGTGCATGAAACGTTGAAACGTTTGACTGGCATTTCGGAAACCGAAGGTAATGCAGGTGAATTCGAACATTCCGAAGGATGATAGATGTCTTCTGTGCGTCTTCCTTGGCGATAGGTATCCAATAATAGGTCATTTTTAAGTCTAGCTTGGAGAATATCTTCTTGTTGTGAAGTTGATATGTGAAGTCTTGTATGCGCGGTATCGGGTAGCGGTCGGGTTGCATTACCGCATTTAAACGTCTGTAGTGGCCGCATACTCGAAGTCCCCCGTCTTTCTTCTTCACTACGTGCAGTGGGCTGGCCCAGGGGCTGCTTGATGGTCTGCAGATTCCCATTTCCAGCATACGGTCGAATTCTTGCTTGGCGGCCTTGTATTTGTCCGGCGGCAGAGGGCGGGGGCGGGCGGAGAGGGGAGGGCCCGTCGTCTCGATATGGTGTACAACTTCGTGCTTGCTAGGTTGCTTGAGTGACATGGGCCGTAGGACGTCTGGATACTGCTTGAGTATGTCGTGATAAGCTTGATCGCTACGGTATTGACTCGGCGTTGGTTGTTACTTCGAGCGCGTCGATCGATAGCTCGGTGGTCTTGTCTATTAGCTTCTTCTTGTCCAGGTCTACCAGCAGTTTGAAATGACGAAGAAAATCAGCGCCCAGGATGGAGGTCTTGACGTCGGCGACGACGAATGTCCATGTAAAATCACGACGTAGCCCAAGGTTCAGCCTGACGGTTTTGTCGCCGTACGTGTTGATTTGCGGTAAGTTAAGTTTGTAGGCGCTCGCAGAGTTTCTATGTTTCTTCTTGTGAGTGGCGGTCAAAACGGAGATGTCAGCGCCTGTGTCTACGAGGAAACGTTCGTGAGTGTTGCGATCGTAGACACAAAGGCGATGGCTGGTGCTGAAGACACCGACGTCCGCCACGGTCGGTGCCGGCGTTAGTTTCCCGAAGTCTTCTTTCTTCTACAGCAAGGCGATGCGCAACGCTTCGCCTTGTCACCAAAGCGATAGTGATATCTGCATTCCCAATTTTCATCCCCAGGTTTCGCTGACTTGCGTTGGTGTGACTGAGAGCGAGAGCGTGAGCGAAAGGGACGGCGATATCTTCCGTTCGTGTTGTTGTTGCCGCGTCGAATCTCTGCGATCTCCAGTGAAAGTTTCTCGATTTGCTTCGATAAAACTTCTATTTGTGCTGACGCCGCCGTTGATGTTGAAGATGTTACTGCGGCGATGCTGGGTCCATCTGTGTATTCTGCCATCTTGTCCGCCATCGCAGCGAGTGTTTCCAGTGAGGATTCGGTGTTGACAGACAGCACGACGCGTATTTGTGTAGGCAAGTGATTTAACCACTCGATCTTCAAGCCTTCATCGGTTATCATACCGCAGCCGAGTTCTCTCATCTTGCGTAAGAGCTGCGAGGGCTTCTGATCTCCGAGTTCGAGACCGCTGATGAGCTTCTGGAAGTACTTGACGTCTGATTTGTCGTAGGCAGCGAGCAGGCGATTCTTCACGGTGAGATACTTGTCCGTAGCAGGTGGGTTGTACAGGATGTCGGTCAGATGTTGCAGGTCGACGGCTTGTAGCTGTTGCAGCAGGTACCGGAATTTCTGGTCATCTGAAGTCTTCAGCGGGTCGACGACGGCTTCGAATTGCACGAACCAAGCGCGTGGGAGTTCCCGCCAAAATGGTAGAAGGCGCGACTGCACGGAAATGGCGCCAATATCGCCGAACGGCATCTCTTCTCGACTCGTCTTCGAATGTTCTTCAGTCATTGGTAAGTAGCTCCAATAAACAGGGTCTTCAGGTCTTCAGTCGGTGGTCACCAGATAAGGAGCCTAACTGTGTGTCGAGGAGAAGGTAGGTGCAGGTAGATGAGTGAAACTCAGAGTCCAGATTTGAAGTGATCATTTATTTACAAAATGCGCTATATTTATAGTAACACAGAAAAGAGACAGAAACATTGGCTGTCGCACACGACATGAAAACATGAAAACTTTCAGCGCGTACCCGCGCGCTCCCATAGAGGAAGCGGGACAGCAATATCTGTCCTCTCTAGCGTAGGTTATAATCCATGGAGCTCCCGCGGTGGGTGTGCGAGCGAGACAGCCTCTCGGACCTCTCGGCCGGAGGTTATAAATATAAGCGGCCTCTTCGCGGCCTATCTCGCAGTACGGTGGCTGACACGATGCGACTCCCACACTACGTATCGGCATACAAGTCAACCACTTGCTGCATGATGATCAGCATGGCTTTCGGAAAGCACGATCGACCACTACTAACCTGGTTAGGCATGTCGATTATGTGCATGCTGAGATGGATGCTGGTCATCAGGTAGATGCAGCCTACTTTGATTTTAGAAAGGCGTTCGACATAGTGGATAATGACATTCTCCTTCAGAAACTGGCTCTTATAGGTTTCACCCCAAAACTTTTGAATTTTTTTACCAATTATCTTGGAGATCGAAGTCAGTTTGTAAGACTGAATGGATTTGAGTCTGATGAATACTACACACGATCAGGTGTCAGTCAAGTAGTACTCTTGGACCAACGCTTTTCTTAATTTTCATAAATGACCTACCTACATGTGTTAAATTTTCTGAATGCCTACTGTTTGCGGATGATCTCAAACTTTGTTTGGGTGTCTCCAGTGTTCCAGACGCTATAGCATTGCAAAGCGACATTGATGCGGTATTAGAATGGAGTGTCGTCAATCGTTTAGCATTTAATACTGACAAGTGTAAAGTAATAACTTTTTCACGTAAACGTTCTCCATTGAATAATAATTATTATTTAAATGACACTCCGTTGGAAAGAGTTAATGACATACGAGACCTAGGTTTAATGTTAGATTCTAAGTTGGACTTTCACAAACATGTGACAAAAATTTGTAAAATGACTAGTAAGATATTAGGGTTTGTTATAAGGACGTCTGCTCAATTTGACGATATTAGGGTAGCTAAGATATTGTATAGCGCATACGTCCGTAGCAAGCTTGAGTATGGTTCTATCATTTGGGATCCCTACGAGGATAAATATGCCTTGATGATAGAAAAAATTCAACGCAAGTTTGCTCGCTGGCTGTATAAAAAGAGATACGGATATTACCCTTACTTGTACCCGTCCTTGTTTGTCTCTGGCATGGTAGATTTGGAGACTCTCAAGTTTAGGAGGATAATGTCCAGTATAGTCTACTATCTGTCGATTATACATGGTAAAATTGAAAGTCCCCAGATAGTAGCAAAAGTAGGCTTATTAGTGCCCACGCGAATACCACGGGACGAAACCAGGATTATTGAACCGCGTCGCCGCCCTAGGCTGATACAACGGCCGGTCACGCGCACCACTCGCGCAGCGAACGCGCCTTCTACCCGCGCACTATGTTTAATCGGGGACTTGGTTGCTCAGCACGACGATATCGATATATTTGCCGACCGCTTGGGTACAATATTAGTATTGATTTATCGACTTTTGTGTAATTAATAACTATATGGACATTAATACTAATATCTGGACATATAATATTTAATACTTATTCTTATTATGTAGGTAATATGACATTCTAAGACAATTTTTATGTATTTAATTTTTTATTTTATTTGACTGATTTGTTATCGTTTTACTTGACAATTGTACACAATATTGACATTTTTAATTGCTATTATTTGCACGATTGTACCTATAACTTGTTGGCGCGTTGGATTTTCTGTAAGCCTAATTATAGAGGTCACAGCCGAAGGCTCCAAAAGAAAAACCAAAATGATTTAATAAAATTTAATTTAAAATAAAACTTGTTACAATTAGTTGCTAAGCCTAGTTGACCCTATCGATGTAAGATAAAAAGTGAGTTTAATAAAAATGAAATATTGAAGGAAAACGCGCCGATGACGCGGTAAGTTGCGGTGTCAGCGGTGGCGTGATCGTGCGGCGTCGCCTGACGCTGCTATTCTCTAACTTGACCCACATCTTGGGTTTGGACATTGCTCTTCGGTATGCTTGAATGTAGTAATACTATGACACCTCCCCCCTCAGATCGTCAGCTATTTTTGAACTTTGAGTTGAGAAAATAGTGACGGATGCTGCATCGGTGCTGCAGGTGTCTCGATTTCTTCGTAAGTTTTCTCCTTATGGGGTGATTTTTCGGGCTTGCGTTGAAATATCTTACAACGTTTCATGATCAGGAAAATGACGAGTGTTAGTAGTGCGCATAGTATGATGATGTACAGAGGGATTGTCGTGTGATAGATGGCAGGTTCCTATAGCGATTGCTCCAGCTGCTGCATGGCTGGTTGCGTTATCACCTTTTGTTGAGCTTCGTGTAGCTTTCTCAGATCGATAGAATTCAGATGAATGTGAGGTTTATCTCTGGATAGCGACTCAGTGTCATATGTTAGCTTCATTATCTTCAAGGGTTGACCTTTGACTTGATCATTACTGTTAGTGATCGTGAACTCGGGAGTATACAGGAAGCAGTTTGCGGGAATAGTTGCCAAGTAAGTGCCGTTGAGGACATCGTAATCTTGTTTTCCGCATACGGTATGTATCCTTGTATTATTAGGGAAGGATATCACGTAGTGTTTTTCGTCAAGTTCTTCCATTGCTATTCTTGATAAGGACACGGTGGCAAACTCGCAGGATTTATCGATATATTGCTTCGTTATAAGATTCTGGATGCAATCCGGTACTTGGCGTAGTTGATGGTCCATCTTCTCTTCGCAGAGATACCAGTTGTTATACTTCGGGCATTCAGCCTCTATGTACACAAAACCTTTCTTGTTAGTTGCTATTAAGGAATAAGGAGGGACAAGGGCCTGCTTGTTCTTATTAGGTGCCATTGATAATTTATATAGATCAAAACTGTCTTTAGAAAATATAGGTATTTCAAAAATTATAACTATCTTTTTATCTGAGTAATAGTAACCTGGTTGAATGATATCATAATATTCTCGGAGGTCTAAATCTAGTACTTGTTCTCTACCGTAGATATTAATTAATCTTTGAACCATATGGCTTAATATATCTATGCTTATCATCGAATGATGTGAGGTGGAAGCATGAATAAAAGCTAATATGTTTTCAACTCTAGCCAACTCTTCTAATACATCGTCGATATTCTCTGTTATAATAACGAGATGCTGGGCAAATTTTGCATATTTTAAGAGGCTAGATTCTTTATGTGTTTCATTATCTAAAATTAACTCTAATGTTTCATTTATCTTAATTTGGTTCTCAACTAATTTATCTATTACATTAGAATGCTGGACCATCCATTCTTTACTAAGACTGACATGATTGTTAAATTCGTGTACTATTTCATTGTTACTTTTTTGAAGGATTATAATAGCGTTTTCATATTTTATAGCATCTGTATTATCTAAATTTCCAGTTATACTTTTAACCACTGAACCTAATCCATCAATGAGACCTCTCTTTGTACGATGCGGTTTTAATGTATCTATGTGACCTATCACTTTTATTAATTTCGAAGATAGGTAGTCTATTTGAAGTTCATAAAGTAAGTAAGTGTCATTATTCATTCTATTTTTAAAATCTATTAATTGATCCTGTAATTGATAAATCTTGCTATCGATATCTTGTAGATCTATAAATTGGATAAAGGTATGGTAGTGTGTGGTAAGCCTTGTTGTGCCAAGCCGAAATGGTAGTAGTCCGGGGCCTTCGTCGAGACTCTCAAGTGTTATCTCCTGAGCCATCCCTTGGGATGTCATCAAAGGAGCAGTCAGGACCAGTAGCACCCTGCAACAATTGGGCACTTTTTGGTACTCTTTTAAGGCGATTCTTAGCGACGGCACCGCGTTTTCGCGATGTATAAATATGTATAGGCAGATCTGCTAATACGGTATCGTGACTATACCTAGGGGCTAATTTTTGACGATCTGCTAGTGGGTTCCTAATGAAAATGCGTTGATGTGGCTGATACTCTATTTCAGGATTGCGATCTTTATTAATATTAGACATCATGTTAGTACGAGTAGAAAGAGTTGATTCATTTATAGTTTCGTAAACTAACTTCATCTGATCTCTATGATTCTGTACGTATTGTTGCATTAAATGTTTGGATAAGTCTAAATCGAGAGGATCTCGCGGATCAAAATGCCCAGTGATGATGTCATACGGTCTACATTTGGTAAAACTGTGGACAGAACTATTGTAAGCCAAGATCGCATAGAGGACAAGGTTAACGATATCCTCGCTTTTGCATTTTAATTTAAGTATTCTAAGATGTTCTAGTAACGTAGAGTGAAATCTCTCTACTATACCATTATCGTTCGGAGAGTGAGGCAAGGTTTTATGGTGGTTTATTTTATGAAGATTTACGAATTCACTGAATAATTGATTCGTGAATTCCGTACCATTATCTGAAACTATAGTGAGTGGCAACCCGTGATGTGTACAAAATTTTAAGAGCGACTGTAAGATGCTGATGGCTGTACCGTCTCGAATATGGTATGCTTGAGCATATTTGGAGAACGCATCAACTATGGTTAAATATTTCTCGCTTTGAATGCTGAGTAAATCTATGTGTACAATTTCGAATGGTTTGGTAGCAGGAGGAACGATGTTAAACTTAGGTTTTATTGGATTACGATCGTACTTGGCTTGTCCGCAAATAGTACAGCTATTTATAAATTTGCTGATCTCATCCCTCATCTTTGGCCAGTAGTAACGCCGAGATAAAGCCAAGTGACATTCGTTTATACCACGATGATTGGTTTTACCATCGTGATATTGTTTTATTATCTCCTGTTGCCTGAGATATTCTCTCACGTTCTCGACTTCAGTTTTAGTTAGTACTAAGTGCATTGCTGAATTTTTAAACGTATCTTGAATAATTGGTATGATGTCATACATTGCTAATGGGGGATTTATCAATAAAGCAGTTTTTACTTTTGGGTTGACGTATTCTTTGATTAGATTAACGATATCGCTTTCTAAATTTGATTGGGATACTTGTACAGCGGTTCTTGTATGAGTATCGAATGGTTTGGAAGTTGTGGGACGTTTCTTGATATCACCTACTACTGATATTACGATCTGCCTATGAAATTTATTTAACGGTTCATCTACTATTGGAATTTCAAGTATAGGGTTTTCTCTACTAGTATGCGCGGATACTGTTGATGAATTAGCTACAGATGGCCGTCGTTCAGACGCGTTGACGGCCATGGAATCTGTTTCCTCATTGTGTATCTCGATTCGCGAAAGGGCATCGGCGTTGGTATTGGATTGCCCTTTTTTTATAAACTACAGTAAAATCATACTCAGATAGTTTGAGCCTCCATCTAGTCAAACGTGAGTTCGGCTCCTTAAGGTTCATAATCCATTGTAATGGCTTATGATCCGTAATGATTTTGAACTTTCGTCCAAATAGATAAGGCCTAAAATATTTAGTCGCCCATACTATCGCAAGTAGTTCCTTTTCGATAGTGCTGTAGTTCATCTCGCTTTCGTTAAGAGTACGTGACGCGTAACAAACTGGTTTATCTGTACCACCAGTACCTTGAGATAGGATCGCGCCTAGGGCCACATTAGAGGCATCTGTAGTTAAGATGAAATCTCGCATGAAGTCTGGGTATTGTAAGATTGGGTCGTTTGTTAAGAGTTGTTTGCACTTCTCAAAACAGTCGGTGTATGAGGAATCCACAATAACTTTCCTATCTTTCTTGAGACATTGAGTAAGAGGCTTAGTAATACGCGCAAAATCCGGTATGCATTTTCTATAATAACCAACGAGACTTAGAAATTGCTTGATTTCTTTAGATGTCCTTGGCAACTGATATTTCTGGATAGCGTCAATTTTGTCGGGATTCGGTTTAATACCGTCTCTAGAGATGATATGCCCAAGGTAAGCAGTCTCTAATTTGAGGAATTCTGACTTGTCCATTTGGACTTTGAAATTTGAATCGCGTAATCTTGAGAAGACCTTTTCAAGGTTAACCATGTGTTCCTGTAGGCTGGTGCTGAAGACGACGATGTCATCAAGGTATACTAGGCAGACAGTATTCTGAAGGTCTTTGAGGACATTGTCCATCACACGTAGAAATGTAGAAGGAGAATTCTTTAGGCCCATCGGCATACGTAAAAATTCATAGTGTCCGTTCTCTACATTGAACGCGGTTTTGGGAATGTCATCAGGGTGCATTTCTACTTGATAAAACCCACTTGCAAGGTCGAGGGTTGAAAAATATTGGCAGTTGCCTAATTTATCAAGGACATCATTGATGTTCGAAATGGGATACTTATCATCGTAAGTTTTTTCATTTAATTTACGGAAGTCGACGACCAAGCGCCATTTGGGCTTCCCTGAAGCGTCAGCTTTCTTAGGAACTATCCATATGGGAGAGCTCCAGGCCGAAGCTGAAGGTCGAATGATACCTTGACTTAACATCTTATTTATTTGGTCTTTAACCTCATTTCTATGGATGTATGGATACCGGTAGCTTTTTGTATAAATGGGCAGCTCATCTGTGGTCTTAATTTGATGTTTTATTTTATTAGTAAAGGACTAAAGGTTAGGGCTTCCCCATCTATATAGAAAATATCGGCATATTTAGCGCAGAGTGTTTGTAAATTGGCGCGCTCCTCTGGATTTAAGTGGTTCGTACGTAGGCGATTGAGTACGTCCGTAGCGCGGCTAGGTAATTTCGCATTGTTTAATTTATGCACATAATTATCCGTAGTATATGAGTGACGTGTGTGGTCTGTATCACGATTAGAGTCCGTAGCACAGTTCGATTTATCTGTACATTTACTATCCGTAGCATCATTGTGACGTAAGCCTTCCGTAGCATAGATGTGACGTAAGTTTTCCGTAGCACACATAGGGCTCGTAGTATCTAACCCAGTTCGTATGCACTCGATATTATACGCTTCTGCTTGAACGGCACGGTCCATAGAAAATATTACGTCATGCGGAGTGGGATTTATAATCTCAAGAATGCCGCGGTTATTTTTTACTGTAGTCAGGCACTCATTTATTACGCAATTTGATAGCGTTTGCTCATTTATGTAAGCGTCACCGTCGTGTATGTTAATCGGGATTCTGAGTAACTTACTGGAATTCGCGGGTATAACGTCTTCAAACAGGTTTACGTTTCTAGAATTATACATAGAGATCTGGTTAACTGAGTTACGAGTAATTAGCTGTTTATTTTTAAGGTCAATTTTAGCTTCCCATAGTTCTAAAAGATCTAATCCGATCAGACCATCGAAAAAATTATGAAACTTATACACATACATTTTAATGTAATTTTCATACTCTTTGAACTCCTTAAAACATGGGAGAGTTATTGAATAATTATTACGCGTAGTAGCGTGCACATTAGTAACTTCGAAGGGGTCAAAGTTTAATGGAACGTTACTGAAAAATTTGTCTACAGCTTCTGGGCTAAGAAATGACTGATTTGCGCCCGTGTCAATTAAGAGTTTTAAGGGCGGCTCTGAAATTTGTATAAAAGGAAGCTGTCGTTGATATTGCATATTTAATTCTATTTTACAGTGCGTGATATTTCGCGACTGTGAAAATCCTGCTCTTGAGCTGTGCTTGTAGATGACTCAGGCTCAATATATGAGCTGGCTGGGGCCGTCTCATATGATGGCTCATTGTGCAAATTGTAATAAGGGAGTTCCATGTCGCAGTATTCGGGATAGCTTAAAAAGTTATTGTCTGCGGGCTCATTATAGTAATAAAATTCAGGTTGGTAATAACTATCATAATAGTCAGCACATTCGTTCATGTTCATCTCTCTAGATTTAAAATAATTAGATGGCGGCGGGTTACCGTGTTTACGCCAATCGTGACCGGATAGCTGACCGAAACTAGGTCGTTCTCTAGTAGCGTAGTGACTAACGCCACTCATAGGCTTAGGGCCTGGGTGAGGTTGATTATTTCGCGGCGGCATTTGAAACCTATTTTGGGTCGCATTATAATTTGGCGGCGTTGTACGGAAAATTTGTTGCGTGCGCGATGGCATTCCTATAGGCTTGTAAGAAACGGGATAATTAGGTTGAGTATAAAAATTTGGTTTTACTTGAAATTGTGAATATTTCGAATTAGGCACAAGGGTGGCCTGTGAAGGGAAATTGAATGGTTTAAACGCGGGCAAAGTCGGGGCAGATTGTGTAGGTTTTAATAATTGTGCAATATGTAGTTTTTTATCTACTGAGTCGTTACGATTCTGAAGATACATCACATTCAATTCCTCCTGCACAAATTGTAGGGCCTCTTCAGCACTATCAGGACGCATGCATCTTATACGGGACCCTAAGGGCTCTTTGAGTCCACGGACAAAAGCTTGCATCGTTAACTTCTTATAGAGATCGCGTTTAGCTTCGATTGTAGTTGGAATACTTTCATGTAAGGTGACATAAGTCATGATTGTGCTGAATAAATTAGTACAATGATCATAAAATTCCTGGGGCGAGTTGTTCCCTTGAGTAGCTAACATTAAATCATTATAAAGAGCGGTCTCATCTCTTTGGTCAGAAAAATTATTAATTAGTGCAATTTTAATACTATTCCAATCCTCAGTTATGCCGTTTGAATTTATTATTCGCGCGGCTGGTCCAGTAATCTTATTTAATATGCCATTTACGAGACATAGATTTGCTAATGCGTTGGCCGGATTTTGTTGAGTATACTCGGCCGCGATCTGATCGCACAGGTGGATGAATCGGGGTAAAACATGAGAATTACCGTCGAAATCTGGGACTAAACGCAAGGCTTTATAGATAGTTTCGACATCTGCCATTGCGGAAACAACTGAGCTCCCTGAATCGTCTAGGCTAACAAATGAATTATCTAAATCTACACTAATATCCCTATTCGTATCTAAATCTAACCTACGGGCTTGTCTAGATCGAGCAGGCCCACTAGGGGTAGTTTGCTTAGGATGAAAAATGGTGAATAATTAAGGAAACTAAGGAATAAGAAGGAAGCAACACAGAAACGGTTTCGGTGTACTTACATAAACTGCATTCTGGTACTTTTGGAATCGATGTCTTGATTTCTCCTCCAGCCGGGACTCCAGGTTCTTGTTCAGGATACCCAAGGACGCTCGCGTTCGCTCGCGACGGTAGCGATTTCACGGGAACTCGATGTGAGAATTTCCTAATGAATCTACACTCAAGGCGGCTTGAGTATCCTACCGACTGCGCCAATTATAGAGGTCACAGCCGAAGGCTCCAAAAGAAAAACCAAAATGATTTAATAAAATTTAATTTAAAATAAAACTTGTTACAATTAGTTGCTAAGCCTAGTTGACCCTATCGATGTAAGATAAAAAGTGAGTTTAATAAAAATGAAATATTGAAGGAAAACGCGCCGATGACGCGGTAAGTTGCGGTGTCAGCGGTGGCGTGATCGTGCGGCGTCGCCTGACGCTGCTATTCTCTAACTTGACCCACATCTTGGGTTTGGACATTGCTCTTCGGTATGCTTGAATGTAGTAATACTATGACAGCCTTCAAGCAGCCTTCTAGAATAAATAAATAAATAAAAATCTACAAGGTACTTCGCGTGAACTCAGAATCTTGAAATTCGGCACGAAGCAACGTTATATAGTACAGACTAGCTTTGGTCGCCCGCTACGCGGGCTACAAAAGCTAGATCTGCGATGCTGGCCGCTCCGGGCTTCGCCCTACGCGGCGCTCGGCCTGCGGCCTCGCATTCGGAGCTCGGCCTTCGGCCTCGCAAAAATTACAGGGGGCGTTTATCGTTCGTCGCAAAGCTCTTTTGCTTTTTTGACGCAACACAAATCTATGGCGACTGTCGGGATTTGAACCATCGCTCGGCCTTCGGCCTCGCCTTTCAGTCTGTCACTGGGCTCTAGTCCTTTTTTGACGCATTAAAAATAAATCTATGGCGACTCACAGGCTTTAAACTATCGCTCGGCCTTCGGCCTCGCCTTTTTCTACGTTAGCTAAGCCCCCCTGCATACAATTTGTATGGAGAATTTAGTCCCTTTAGGAAAACGGGTGAACGCTTGGCGGCCATCTTGGATTTCCAAAATTTTGCATTTTTGCCTTAATCTGGACCATTTTCCGCGCCGAACCCCATTTTTACTTTTTTTCTAACTTCACCCAATCCCGTAAAACAATTCCTTAAAACCACCCATGTCCCAAAACTTTGAGTTCCCCTAACTCCCAGTGTTGCCAGATGATCGAGATAAAAATAGTCGAATGTCATTTGTTTGACCTATTTGCAGGAGGCGTCATCCAAATTTCTGACCGGAAGTCGTTATTTCTATTTTTTACATTTTTTGACCAAATCTTCCAAAGTATGGCAACACTGGAAATTTTACTTTTCCCAAACGATTTTCCTTGACAAACTACGTAATCGCCCCATACAACCCGACTTTCCCAAATGTTGCCAACTGCCCGAAAAATGCATTGGAAAAATCAGAAAACTGAAACTTTTTACAAAATGGCCGCCCGCTCAGCCGCCATCTTGATTTTCCGAGATTTCGGATTTTTCCCATAATCTGGGTCGTATAACCGACTAAACCCTATTTTCAGATTTTTTCCCCCATATCTCCTTCTGTCCGTCCTTAACTTTAAAGACACCCATGTCGAAAAAAATACTTTTCCTAGTAGCTCCCAGTGTTGCCAGGTGATCGAGATGAAAATGGTCAAATGTCATTTGCACGACCCCTTTGCAGGAGGCGTCATCCAAATTTTTGACCGGAAGTCGTTATTTCTACTTTCGACATTTTTGGACCAAATCTCCCAAAGTGTGGCAACACTGGGGAAATTTCTTCACCCAAGCGAAACCTCTCGACAAGACACACAACCGCCTCATACAACTCGACTTTCCTAAATGTTGCCAACTACTCGAAAAATGAATTCCAAAATTTCGAAATTTTCAACTTTTTACAAAATGGCTGCCCACGCCGCCGCCATCTTGACTTTCTGACATTTCGGATTTTTCCCATAATCTGGGTCGTATATCCAACCAAACGTCATTTTTATTTTTTTTCTGCCATAATTCTGTCTGTCTGTCACTAACTTTAAAGACACCCATGTCGCAAAAAAAACTTTTCCCCATAACTTTCAGTGTTGCCAGACTTTTTTGATAAAAATGGTGAAATGTCATTTGGGTCCCCAAATGTCACCAGACTGCATACCAAGTTTATGGAATTTTTGGAAATTTCCATTTTCTACTATCCGGGGCCGTGGTGGAAAATTTTCTTCCAAAATGGTAGTTTTTTCCGATTCATGGCAACACTCGAATAACAGACCAACAATCGCCCGGAACATTGTACCCCACTCCGGTGTCGCCATCTGTCTGAAAATTGCTACCGAAATTTCTGAATTTTTTGATCGCAACAAAATGGCCGACGGCTCAGCCGCCATCTTGTTTTTTGATAATCTGTGAATGTATCTCTTAAGAAGACTATACATGTCACAAATACTCAAAAGAAATTTTCAAAAACAATGGCGCATCTCGGAGTGACACCTCCCTAAAAACACCTCGAAATCGCATTTTCAATCCAAGATGGCGGCGCGGCCATTTTGTTTTTCCGTTTTTTTCTCACATTTTTGAACACACCTTGGCAACCCCACTTAACACTCAAAAAAGAAAAAATTCAGGACCAAAAACAAAAAAGTTGATGTTTCAAAAAATGCCGCCATTTTGTTTTTTGGTTCAAAAAATCCAGTAAAGCTGTCAGTTAAAAAATCTTGTTTGAGATAAACACCTACAATTTTACCCCTCTCCCCTCTAAATACCCCAAAAATACCCCTGATCAGTGATGAGTGAGTCAGTTTTATATATTATAGACTAGCTTTGGTCGCCCGCTACGCGGGCTACAAAAGCTAGATCTGCGATGCTGGCCGCTCCGGGCTTCGCCCTACGCGGCGCTCGGCCTGCGGCCTCGCATTCGGAGCTCGGCCTTCGGCCTCGCAAAAATTACAGGGGGCGTTTATTGTCTGTCGCGGTGCTCTTGTGCTTTTTTAACGCAACACAAGTAAATCTATGGCCACTGTCGGGATTTGAACCATCGCTCGGCCTTCGGCCTCGCCTTACTGCTGTCACTGGGCTCTTGTCCTTTTTTGACGCATTAAAATTTAATGTATGGCGACTCTTGGGCTTTAAACTATCGCTCGGCCTTCGGCCTCGCCTTTTTCTACGTTAGCTAAGCCCCCCTGCATACAATTTGTATGGAGAATTTAGTCCCTTTAGGAAAACGGGTGAATGCTTGGCGGCCATCTTGGATTTCTAAAATTTTGCATTTTTCCCTTAATCTGGATCATTTTCCGCGCCGAACCCCATTTTTACTTTTTTTCTATCCTCATCCAGTCCCGAGGAGCAACGCCTTAAAAAGACCCATGTCACAAAATTTTGTGTTCCCGTAATTCCCAGTGTTGCCAGGTGATCGAGATGAAAATGGTCAAATGTCATTAGTTTGACCTATTTGCAGGAGGCGTCATCCAAATTTTTGACCGAAAGTCGTTATTTCAATTTTTTTCATTTTTGGATCAAATCTCTCAAAGTATGGCAACACTGGAAATCGTTGTTTTTCCAAACGATACTCCTTGACAAACTACACAATCGCCACAAACAACTCGACTTTACCAAATGTTGCCAACTACCCGAAAAATGCATTTGAAAAATCAGAAATCTGAAACTTTTTACAAAATGGCCGCTCACTCGGTCGCCATCTTGATTTTCCATGATTTCGGATTTTTCCCATAATCTGGGTCATATAACCGACTAAACCTCATTTTTGGATTTTTTCTCCCATATATCCTTCTATCCGTCCTTAACTTTAAAGACACCCATGTCGAAAAAAATACTTTTCCCCGTAGCTCCCAGTGTTGCCAGGTGATCGATACGGAAATGGTCAAATGTCATTTGCACGACCCCTTTGCAGGAGGCGTCGTCCAAATTTTTGACCGGAAGTCGTTATTTCTACTTTCGACATTTTTGGACCAAATCTCCTCAGGTATGGCAACACTGGAGAAATTTCTTCACCCAAGCGAAACCTCTTGACAAGACACACAACCGCCTCATACAACTCGACTTTCCAAAATGTTGCCAACTACTCGAAAAATGAATTCCAAATTTTCGAAATTTTCAACTTTTTACAAAATGGCCGCCCGCTCAGCCGCCATCTTGATTTTTTGACATTTCGGATTTTTCCCATAATCTGGGTCGTATATCCGACCAAACCTCATTTTTATTTTTTTTCTGCCATTATTCTTTCTGTCTGTCACTAACTTTAAAGACACCCATGTCGCAAAAAAAACTTTTCCCCATAACTTTCAGTGTTGCCAGACTTTTTTCATAAAAATGGTGAAATGTCATTCGGGTCCCCAAATGTCACCAGACTGCATACCAAGTTTTTGGAATTTCTGGAAATTTCCATTTTCTACTATCCGGGGCCGTGGTGGAAAATTTTCTTCCAAAATGGTAGTTTTTTCCGATTCATGGCAACACTCGAATAACAGACCAACAATCGCCCGGAACATTGTACCCCACTCCGGTGTCGCCATCTACCGGAAAATTCGTGTCAAAGTTTGGGAATTTTTTGATCGCAACAAAATGGCCGACGGCTCAGCCGCCATCTTGTTTTTTGATAATCTGTGAATGTATCTCTTAAGAAGACTATACATGTCACAAATACTCAAAAGAAATTTTCAAAAACAATTGCGCATCTCGGAGTGACACCTCCCTAAAAACACCTCGAAATCGCATTTTCAATCCAAGATGGCGGCGCGGCCATTTTGTTTTTCCATTTTTTTCTCACATTTTTTAACACACCCTGGCAACCCCAACCAACCACCAAAAAAGAAAAAATTCAGGATGAAAAACAAAAAAGTTGTTGTCTCAAAAAATGCCGCCATTTTGTTTTTTGGTTCAAAAAATGTAATAAAGCTGGCAGTCGAAAAATCTAGTTTAAAACAAACACTAACAATTTTACCCCTCTCCCCTCTAAATACCCCAAAAATACCCCTGATCAGTCAGTGAGTGAGTGAGTAGGAATCGAGCTTTATATATTATAGATAGATAGATAGACTAGCTTTGGTCGCCCGCTACGCGGGCTACAAAAGCTAGATCTGCGATGCTGGCCGCTCCGGGCTTCGCCCTACGCGGCGCTCGGCCTGCGGCCTCGCATTCGGAGCTCGGCCTTCGGCCTCGCAAAAATTACAGGGGGTGTTTGTTGTCTGTCACTGTGCTCTTGTGCTTTTTTGACGCAACACAAGTAAATCAATGGCGACTGTAGGGATTTGAACCATCGCTCGGCCTTCGGCCTCGCCTTTCAGTCTGTCACTGGGCTCTGGTCCTTTTTTGACGCATTAAAAATAAATCTATGGCGACTCACAGGCTTTAAACTATCGCTCGGCCTTCGGCCTCGCCTTTTTCTACGTTAGCTAAGCCCCCCTGCATACAATTTGTATGGAGAATTTAGTCCCTTTAGGAAAACGGGTGAACGCTTGGCGGCCATCTTGGATTTCCAAAATTTTGCATTTTTGCCTTAATCTGGACCATTTTCCGCGCCGAACCCCATTTTTACTTTTTTTCTAACTTCACCCAATCCCGAATTCATTTGTTTCTACAATTCCTTCAAACCAGCCATGTCCTGAAATTTTGAAATCCTGTAACTCTCAGTGTTGCCAGGTGATCGAGTTGAAAATGTTCAAATGTCATTAGTTTGACCTATTTGCAGGAGGCGTCATCCAAATTTCTGACCGGAAGTCGTTATTTCCATTTTTTACATTTTTGGACCAAAACTCTCAAAGTATGGCAACACTGGGAATCATTGTTTTTCCAAACAATACTCCTTGATAAACTACGTAATCGCCCCATACAACTCGACTCTCCCAAATGTTGCCAACTACCTGAAAAATGCATTTGAAAAATCAGAAATCTGAAACTTTTTACAAAATGGCCGCCCGCTCAGCCGCCATCTTGAATTTCTGACATTTCGGATTTTTCCCATAGTCTGGGTCGTATAACCGACCAAACCCCATTTTCAGATTTTCCCTGCCATATCTCCTTCTGTCCGTCCTTAACTTTAAAGACACCCATGTCGAAAAAAATACTTTTCCCTATAACTCCCAGTGTTGCCAGGTGATCAAGATGACAATGGTCAAATGTCATTTGGACGACCCTTTTGCAGGAGGCGTCATCCAAATTTTTGACCGGAAGTCGTTATTTCTACTTTCGACATTTTTGGACCAAATCTCTTAAACCATGGCAACACTGGAGAAATTTCTTCACCCAAGCGAAACCTCTCGACAAGATACACAACCGCCTTATACAACTCGACTTTCTAAAGTGTTGCCAACTACTCGAAAAATGAATTCCAAAATTTCGAAATTTTCAACTTTTCACAAAATGGCCGCCCGCTCAGCCGCCATCTTGATTTTTTGACATTTCGGATTTTTCCCATAATCTGGGTCATATATCCGACCAAACGTCATTTTTATTTGTTTTCTGCCATAATTCTTTCTGTCTGTCACTAACTTTAAAGACACCCATGTCGCAAAAAAAACTTTTCCCCATAACTTTCAGTGTTGCCAGACTTTTTTGATAAAAATGGTGAAATGTCATTCGAGTCCCCAAATGTCACCAGACTGCATTCCAAGTTTTTGGAATTTCTGGAAATTTCCATTTTCTACTATCCGGGGCCGTGGTGGAAAATTTTCTTCCAAAATGGTAGTTTTTTCCGATTCATGGCAACACTCGAATAACAGACCAACAATCGCCCGGAACATTGTACCCCACTCCGATGTCGCCATCTACCGGAAAATTCGTGTCAAACTTTGGGATTTTTTTGATCGCAACAAAATGGCCGACAGCTCAGCCGCCATCTTGTTTTTTGATAATCTGTAAATGTGGCCTTGAAGCAGACTATAAAAGTCACAAAAACTGAAAAGAATTTTTCAAAAACAATTGCGCATCTCGGAATGACGCCTCCCTAAAAACACCCCGAAATCGCATTTTCAATCCAAGATGGCGGCGCGGCCATTTTGTTTTTCTAATTTTTTCTCAATTTTTTTAACACACCTTGGCAACCCCAACAAACCACCAAAAAAGAAAAAATTCAGGACCCAAGACAAAAAAGTTGGTGTCTCAAAAAATGCCGCCATTTTGTTTTTTGGTTCAAAAAATTTAATAAAGCTGTCAGTCAAAAAATCTAGTTAAAAACAAACACTAACAATTTTACCCCTCTCCCCTCTAAATACCCCAAAAATACCCCTGATCAGTGAGTCAGTCAGTCAGTCAGTGAGTGGTAATCGAGCTTTATATAATATAGATAGATAGATAGATAGAAGATAGATAGATAAAGGAAAAATTGCGAAAATGATAAATTTGAAGTTACATAAAATATTAAAATATTATTTTTGCTTAACTACATGACATAAAATATTTTTTTAATAATTATAAACTTACTACCTACCCTTTTTCACATGAACGCGTAGAGATATTAAAGTTGAAATTCATATCAAACACTTCTTAAATCTAATTGCCTCTAAACTGTGAAAAATTCTAAATCAACGCAAAAATTCAAAACGCTCTAAAACGACGACTATAAAATGTTGTAAATAAATAACTTTAATAAAAGAACTTTTACAAGGTACTGGCCTACTATTGATGGTTAAACAAACTTACCTTGTGATGTTTGACCATAATTATACGAGGCGTTGCATCCGAAGAGATTTATATAATTCACTATGTAGTCCGCTCTTCAATGTACCGGGCACCAAGCACAACTTTAGAGATACAAAATAAATAAAGGATTCGTATTGACTCCCGTAGTTACTAGTACCATTTTCTGCCGCTGCACGCGCTGGTGGGGCGCGCGCGCCGCTAGAACCGTCATTACAAAAATCACACATCTATCATCGAAAGTGAATACAATCTTCTCAAGAGAAACGAGGAAGTGATGAACAGGCAATTCATCATCATCAACAAACATCTCACAGAAGCAGAAGAACGTATACAACTCAAGCAAGACAACGCCCTGTACATAACAGCCACCGCCCTTGCCGTAAACCTGATATTATCCAATATACGGCAAATACAACAGCAGCTACTGGACTTGGTGACTGACGTAAGGGACGGGAGAGTCGACACCCATCTGATCAAGCCTGATCAGTTTGAGGAGCAGCTCAACATCATCTCCGGCCAGTTGCCAAGCGACTTATCACTGCCCTGTGTCAACACACGTCATTGTACTCGGGGACTGTACAAGCTAGCGCGTGTACACGTTCGTTTAACGAGTGCATACCTACTATTTGAAGTGAAGCTACCACTCATAAACAATGAACAATACGAACTCAACCGCATCATTCCTATACCACAAATAACTGAAAACAGAGAGAAACATATTGAACCTACATCAGAATACCTCGCTGTCAACCTAAGAAGAGACATGATAGTACTTCTGCAAGAGCGAGATGTAACATCCTGCACATCATTGCAAGATAACAAACTATTATGTGTTATAAATCAACCTATTTATAACATAAAAGTCGCCGACACATTGTGTGAGGCGCAATTATTAAACAATGGCAACTTATCGACATGCCGTACAAGAGTATCAAATTGCAACGACAAGTGGGTACGATTACACAATCGCGGCGCGTGGCTATTCTCCTGTTGCGAAGACTGCACTACGCGCATTTTCTGTCCAGCTGGAGTTACGTCACAACACCTACGCGGCACGGGAATCTTATCACTCGGCCTCGGTTGCATGCTGAAAGGAGACAATTTCATCATTCACGCGCGCAATGACTACCACAGTGAACTAAAACTAACAACAAGCGAAGAAACAATGTACATACGCGAATCGAGCATAAACCACATACTCACCGACTTCAATCACACATTTGTCCCTGAAGACCACAAGGAAGCTCTAACATTACTGAAAAACAAAATTGACAACATCAAGGAACAACAAGAAGCTTTAAGTGTTCAATCACTCACACACGAGAAACACAATTACGTATTGTACTCTGTAATTGGATTCATCATTACTGCACTCCTTGTGTGGGGGACACTACGCTTAAGAAGAAGGTATCGAGGCTGCAGCGTGAACCGTCGAGAGCAGCAACACTCGAGCAGCGCCGCGCAGCCGCTACGCACGAGGCACAGCGAGCAGACCGCGGATATCGATAGTGTAGTCGAGGTGATCGTATCTGCTGCTCGTAAACTAGATAAGGCCTCATCGCCATAAACTTTTATTTTTCTTCTTTTCTTAAAATTTGGCAGCATGTACGAGCACACTCGACATTTTATATTTCGCCGACACCGCATTTTACCGTCAACGCTTAACTCAATTGTTATAATATTTTTCAGTGCAATAAACACGCTCATCGGTGACGGACACTTTCATTTAACATTCCGCTCCCGAACAACTTATCCTATTTGTACTCAACTACTACATTCTAACTTAACTACATCAATATACTACTACTTACCACCAAGTGTAAGGGAACTATCCCCTACACCATTGGTATATTATTAAGAAGTGGATCACCGTTTCTTGATAGGCAATAAAGCCACCATTTCTTTAAGGCAACATTATATTGCTTAAGAGAGTTTTTCGATAAAGACCCGATCATGATGTCTATTGTTCCTGGGAGCAGTGAATGTCGTGAAAATGCTGACCTGATAACAGACATGATACCAGGGTAAGAGTTCTCCATCGTGGGTGAGGTTCTCTGTAAGGAGATAGTAATAAATTACGATCAGGATGAAGGTATATCGGATCTCTACACATCAAGGATTGGAATAAAGGATACCATGGTTGACTTATCCAGTAAGGCACTACCATGATTCCAGTCGCTCTTTCGTTAATTATCTTTCGAAGGCATTTCAGTATGAGAGAGAAGGGAGGAAAAGAGTAAAAGAAATATGGGCTCCAGTCAACAGTAAAAGCGTCTACATTAAAAGGATCTCTTTTCCATGATATACAGGGTGTCCCGTAATGTAACGTCAAGCCGGAACTGGGTGTTGAGGCAAGTTATGCTGGTTATCAGAAAAATATAAAAAAAATCTATGTGGCATTTTGTCAAAATAATAGGCATTTAAAAAAAATCAAAAAATTCTACTCCCGGTGACGGTATTTTTACTCGTGTTGCCACAAATCTTCACTTTTTCCAAATTTTTTTTTGTTATGTAATCCTGAATAATGCTTCTCTAAATTGTTATCAAAATTACAAAACCAGCTGCTCCAACTTGGATGAAAAAAATACATTATTCCCAAAAAAAATATCAAAATAAAAATTTTGCCTAGTTTAAACTGACTGTACTGAAAAAAAATTGTACTACGCGAGTGTGGCAAGTAACGTCATAATTTGGCGCATTTAGTAAGGATTCCAAAATGGTATAACACTTGGTAAATTTTTGCTGTAATTGTCGACAATTTTTGGTTTTTTGGAAATAGTCCCGTTTTTAACTTTATCTACTTTGGTTAAAAATTATTATTCTAATGTGCCCAAAATTCAAGTTTCTGTGACTGACTACCGTACAGTCAGTCACAGAAACTTTTGTCATTATGACAGTAATTAGTAGTTGACATAAGAGTCAGTTTAAACTAGGCAAAATTTTTATTTTGAAATTTTTTTTGGGAATAATGTATTTTTTTCATCCAAGCTGGAGCAGTTGGTTTTATAATTTTGATAACAATTTAGAGAAGCATTATTCAGGGTTACATAACAAAAAAAAATTTGGAAAAAGTGAAGATTTGTGGCAACACGAGTAAAAGGACCGTCACCTGGAGTAGAATTTTTAGATTTTTTTTAAATGCCTATTATTTTGAAAATATGCCACATAGATTTTTTTTTATATTTTTCTGATAACCAGCACAACTTGCCTCAACACCCAGTTTCGGCTTGACGTTACATTACGGGACACCCTGTATATCTTTTGCATTTAGAATTTAAACGAGTTGCAAAAAGATCTATATCAGGTTCTCCATACTTCTCAACAATACTATGAAATGCTGTAGATGATAAACTCCATTCCGTATCAATATTCGTCCGTCTGGACATTATCTTTGGATTTAATATATGACGCAAAGATATACAATTGCCTCTCCTCACACCATTTCCAAATACGACGTGAAATTTCATTTAAATGGGTGTATTGAATCCCACCCATCCTGTTAATATAAGAGATGGCAACTCACAGTCTTTTATTTTCCCTTAGAAACGGACATCCCTGTTTTATTAATTCAATCGTTAGATATTACTATTATGTATAAAATTGATGAAGGAACTAGTAGTTGTATTTGCTTAGTTTCGAAGAAATATTCGATATTGTGATTTTATAAAAAAAAACAGTTTTAGAAGCATATTTTCTAAAAAAATTACATTAAGGCAGAATTTTGTAAATAAATTTACCTATCACTATAACGTCTACCTTTATGCAGAAATAAATGGTTATTGCTGCAGTAATTTAGGAATTATTTAATAATTTATGATTTTCAGAAATCATTTTTTTCTCCGTTACACTAGAAAATTGGCAGCTATATTTACTTTATATTGATGCATGATATCATTATCTATAATACCTGAAAATATTACTTGCCTATCCCGTGGAAGTTCGATGATACGACTAGAAAAATTTGTCAAAAGTAATATTGACTAAGGCCATCGGTCAAAACCACTATTAACTGAAATTTGCAGTCAAAAGTGGTTTTGATCGATTATGAGTTTTGACTGCAACATATACAACGTGTCCCAAAATTCAACGATAAACCGGCGCCGCAGGGTGGACATAGTCATGACTACTTTAGAAAAAATAAGAAAAAAAATCTATCTTAATTATTTTTTAAGTTACACAATAAATTATGAAATTCTTCGAAAATTGACACCCCTTATGATATTTGAAATTACCACGACCACAATTTTGCGAATATTTCTGTTTTTTTGTTTGTATTGGCAACTTAAGTAGTACTGCTATCTACCACAACTCTTAAAACTCCCAGATTGCCTGCAGTTTTTACACAAAAGTTAATCAAAGTATGATATTTCCTTAAAATTTTGAACGATTTTTACTTTCACTCGACTTTGATTCATCGTTTTGTAAAAAAAAAAGTATGAACACTACTGCGGCAAGTTTGTTATAAAGTTGACGCAACTAACCAAGATTCTAAAATGGTATAATACTCTAAGAAAACTAGTCGTAAAAAAGATATGCGTACCATTTTTACAAGCTTTGTTAACTTCAATTGTTAGTATGTGTGGGATAAATGTTGCGACTGAACCAGTTCTCCTTAACCGATTGAGCTGAAATTTGGTATGTAAGTACGATGACAATGTAATGTTATGGTACCATTGATCTGGTCTGATGATGGAGTCAGGAGGTGGACATAGGAACTTCTAAATGAAACGGTGGAATCGCATCGAATTTGGGTTCATTGGATTTGTCTTTTTGAGCACTTTGGTGCTAGATGATGCCCAGGGTCCTGATGATGGATTCGGAAAAAAGATATGCGTACCATTTTTAAAAAATAATCGTATTTCTTAATAGTTCTTGTAGATAAACTATGTGCCGAAAATGGGTTTTTGTTGTTGAATAAATAAAAAATGGAATTAATTTCTTATTAAATATTAAATTAAATTATTTTTATTCAGCTTAGACCAACATTTTGGCGTCAAAAATAATAATAATAAAAGGGACATGTCTCCTTATTTTTTGGGCCCTTCTTTTATAATTAATGTTTAAACTTGTTTGTTCAAATTACAATAAATGTTCAAATTGTTTGCCACCAGCATTAATACACGCACGACATCGCCTTAAAAATGATCGTTTTATGCTTCGTGCATATCTTTTAGCATTGATATGAGCCGCAGCTTCACTGATTTTTTGCCGAAGCTCGTCTAATGTTGTGATGGGTGTTGCATAAATCCTGTCCTTTATGCAACCCCAATAGAAAAAGTCAAGGGGGTTCAGGTCGGGGGAACGGGGTGGCCATAAGATGGGGCCCAGTCTCCCGATCCAACGCCCTGGATACTCTTGATTTAAGAATTCACGCACAGGACGTGCGTAGTGAGCTGGGCAACCATCATTTTGGAACCACATGTTTTGTAAATCACTTAAGGGGATATCTTCTAATAGTAGGTCCAAATCATTTTGCAAAAAGTTTAAATAACTTTCCCCGTTTAAGTTCCCTTGTAACTCAAAGGGCCCAATCACTTTTCCATTTAATATGCCCGTCCATAGGTTAATCTTAAATTGGTACTGGGATTTGTCTTGCCTCATCAGGTGCGGATTTTCATTGCTCCAAATAGTTGGAGCACCACACAACTTACATAGGTAAGTTGTGGAGGTTCAAATAGCCATCTTTCTTGCAAGTTGTTTCGTCCGACCATAGAACTTTGTCTAGGAATTGGGGATCTTCCTGGTGTTTTTGCAGCATCACACGGCAAAATTCGATGCGTAGTGGATAGTCCCGGGGTAATAATGTCTGCACACGCCTGTAGTGATATGGATGGAGCTTGTAACGTTGCAGAATTCGATGTGCTGAACTTTTTGGGATTCCCGTAGCTTCTTCTATGGCACGTACCGATGTAGTGGAATCAATGTTTATTTCATTAAGGACTTCTTCATCGTGTTCCGATCTAGGTCTTCCAGCGTTTCTTCTGGCAGATGGAAAACGACCCTCAGAAAACGCTTGATGTAGATTCAGAAATACTCGGTAATCCGGGTATCTTTGAGCGTTTGGGTACCTTTCTCGATACAATCTGCTAGCAGCGTTAGCATTGCACCGACATTCTCCATAAATCAGATGCATATTAGCGTATTCCAAAGGTGTGTATGGTAGCGGCATAATAAACGCTAAACAGTCCAAAATACGCCAAAAGTCCAATTCACAAAACACAATCACAGTCCAAAGTAATGCCAGGTCAGTTTAGTTCGCAGATCACATAAATCGAGTCCAATAAGCCAAGTCAAGTCGTTAGTACAGTCAAGGATTTTAGTTCATGACTGCATGACATGTTTGAAATTGTAATTTGACAGAAATATCTTCCTAAACTGTTAAGTTTCAGTAAAATTTCGCAAAGAGGTCATCGTAGATTTAAACACCTTAATTGCCACTTTATCAGCGCTATTAAAAAACAATTAAAATAGATATTGTTTGTCTGTTTCTCAATCTCATGGCCCAAGTGCTCGGGAAGACAAATCCAACGAACCCAAACTCGATAAGATTCCGCCGTTTTGTTTAGGAGTTCCTATGGCCACCTCCCGATTCCATCATCAGGGCCCTGGGCATAGTCTAGTAGCACTAAAGTGTTCGAAAAGACAAATTCAACGAACTAAAACTCGATGAGTTTCTGCCATTTCGGTTAAGAGTTCCTATGGATACCTCCTGACTCCATCATCAGACCAGATCAATGGTACCATAACATTACATTGTCATCGTACTTACATACCAAATTTCAGCTCAATCGGTTAAGGAGAACTGGTTCAGTCGCAACATTTATCCCACACATACTAACAATTGAAGTTAACAAAGCTTGTAAAAATGGTACGCATATCTTTTTTACGACTAGTTTTCTTAGAGTATTATACCATTTTAGAATCTTGGTTAGTTGCGTCAACTTTATAAAAAACTTGCCGCAGTAGTGTTCATACTTTTTTTTTACAAAACGATGAATCAAAGTCGAGTGAAAGTAAAAATCGTTCAAAATTTTAAGGAAATATCATACTTTGATTAACTTTTGTGTAAAAACTGCAGGCAATCTGGGAGTTTTAAGAGTTGTGGTAGATAGCAGTACTACTTAAGTTGCCAATACAAACAAAAAAACAGAAATATTCGCAAAATTGTGGTCGTGGTAATTTCAAATATCATAAGGGGTGTCAATTTTCGAAGAATTTCATAATTTATTGTGTAACTTAAAAAATAATTAAGATAGATTTTTTTTCTTATTTTTTCTAAAGTAGTCATGACTATGTCCACCCTGCGGCGCCGGTTTATCGTTGAATTTTGGGACACGTTGTATATCGATGTTTCGAAAACGATAGGATTTCCAATAAGCCGCCAGAGGGCCAACTCTATAATTATCAAACTCGACCAGACAAATTAATAATGGTAAAAGCAATGAATTTCAATAGTTATCTAACAAAGGCATTAAAACCGTATTGTTACGGACGGCATTTAAAAAACTAAAAAATATTCAGATGACAACCCTATTTACATATAAATTTTCTAAACTCATAGAAATTAAAATATCTTCGAACTTCCACGGGATAGGCAAGTAATATTTTCAGGTATTATAGATAATTATATCATGCATCAATATAAAGTAAATATAGCTGCCAATTTTCTAGTGTAACGGAGAAAAAAATGTTTTCTGAAAATCATAAATTATTAAATAATTCCTAAATTACTGCAGCAATAACCATTTATTTCTGCATAAAGGTAGACGTTATAGTGATAGGTAAATTTATTTACAAAATTCTGACTTAATGTAATTTTTTTAGAAAATATGCTTCTAAAACTGTTTTTTTTATAAAATCACAAAATCGAATATTTCTTCGAAACTAAACAAATACAACTACTAGTTCCTTCATCAATTTTATACATAATAGTAATATCTAACGATTGAATTAATAAAACAGGGATGTCCGCTTCTAAGCCAAAATAAAACACTGTGCAACTGTATTATCAATTCTTAATCACTAAAGGTAGGCCACAAAAGTTGATCCAGACACTCTTAAAGGATCGAATTTGTTAACGTTAACGTCTAAAGATATGCTATTTAAGAAATTCCAGCCACTGTCACGCTCTTCAAATTCTTCTACCTTTTTTTTAATAGTACTTACAAGTGTTAAAAACATTTTATAACCCTGAGTCATCCTGAGAAAACACTTGAGGTGAATGAAGCCAAGGTGAGTCACTTTGAAAAGCCAGTTAGGTCCATTAAACCATAATTTGCAATTGGAAAGATCCTGTGGTTCCAAACCACGTGAAGCCATGTCAGCAGGGTTCTCTGAAGACTTTACATGAAACCAATTGTCTTTAGAAGACAAATTTTGTATTTGGCCAACTCTATTCGATACAAAAACATCTCGTCTAGCGGGATCACTCTGCATCCAACACAGGGTAATCATGGAGTCAGTCCAATAGAATGAGTTCTCAGAACTAATATTTAAAGTCTTGGAAACAGTGCTCATAAGCTTAGCAAGCAACAGTGCAGCGCAAAGTTCTAACTTAGGCAGAGTGACAGGTTTGAGAGGAGCAACTCTTGTCTTCGCACATACTAAGTGGACTGTAGTTTTTTCAGGACAACTGCAGCGGATGTACACGACGCAGCCATACGCCTTCGTGGAGCTATCTGCGAAGCCATGAAGCTCAACCCTCTCTGCGTCAGTATTAACCATGAGACGAGGCACTGAAATGACATTCAAGCATTCAAGATTGGCACAAAAAAAATCCATTTAGATAAAATAGCGTCAGGCACCTCAGAATCCCAGTCAACGTTTGCCTTCCAGATATCTTGCATTATCAACTTAGCATAGACTGTAACTGGAGCAATAAAACCCAAGGGATCATAGACCTTAGCAATATCAGACAAAACATTTCTTTTGGTGTGACTAGTGGAAGTATATTTAGGTACCTCGACCTGAAATTTATCTGAGTTTGGTTCCCACTTCAAACCTAGCGTTTTAATACAAGAACCTTCTTTATTGTCAAAGGAAAAATGTCATTTTTCAAGTTTTTCAGGAGGAAACTGCGACATTAACATTGAGCTATTAGAGTACCATTTGTGCAATTCAAACCTTCCTTTAGCTAACAACTCTTGCAACTCATTTATGGTATTTAATACAGAAGAAAGATCATTCTCGCCATGCAAAATGTCATCAACGAAGGTACTTTGAAGTAATGCCTTAGAAGCAGATGGAAAATTATCACCTTCATCCTCAACCAATTTCACCAATGTCCGTGTAGCAAGGTAACTGGCTGATGCTGTTCCATATGTAACAGTATCCAGCTGAAGACACTGTATATCATGCGATGGATCATCTCTCCACAGGATGCGCTGAAGTGCTTGATACTGAGGTTTCACTCAAATTTGCCTGTACATTTTAGTTATATCAGACACAAAAACATAAACATAGGTACGAAATCTCAGAAGTATGGTAAACATGTCAGGTTGAACAACAGGACCCACAAGAAGTACATCATTTAGAATAGAATAGAATAGAATAGAATTGGTTTATTGACACATTAAAAGACACAATACAGAAAAAAAATACACAAAAAACACAAAATAATACATAAGCTATAAAACAAAGAGTTAAGGGTGAGAGAAAAAAAAAACTGTGCCAATAGGCACCCGCTCAGCATTTATCGTGACATGCTCAAAAGGGCAAGTCACGAAGCTGGTCTTCCGCGGATGCCCTTGCTTATTGCGCATCCCTTAGAGAAGACACCGACTAAAAATAATAATAATGCAACCGTAATTATAAAGTTCGATGTCTCTCCAAGGGGCGCGCAACGCAGGTTTGTGTGTATTACAATTACAGTACGAATCAGTAATTATTTAATTAATACAAATAATTAACTAAACAAAACAACAGAAGAGAAGAAGGAAAAAAAAATACAAGAAACAACAATAACCTCTAAAATCGAATTATCGATTAATCGATTAATCGCAAAGAGGATTTTATATCGTAATAAATTAAATTAAATTATAATAAATTAAAAAAATAATCGGCTTGATAACTCCAGTGTGTAAATATTTAAGATGATTAATTATTCCAAACAAAGACATAAGAAGAGCAATTTGAGACAATGGTTTTTTAAAAGTTAATGTCTCCGGACATTTTATTTTATTAGAGAATGCTTAAATATAGATAAAGATCGCATTATAGCAACTTTTTAATGCCACGATTAAATATACGACAGCAGTGGCAAAATGACAGTTCCCAAAGCGATGGGAAAAAAAAAAGTTAAAAGAAGAAAAGACTGTCACGGAGAAAAAGAAAGGTTACCCAGCAAATTAATTATGATAAGACAGCCATTAATTTTACAAATTTTAACGAGTTTTAACGAGACCATCTCGCAACGCCATTTATGCCATGTGTTTGCCACGTAATAAAGCGAGAAAAGCGCCTTATTATTGAAATTACGGCAAGCGACAGCAGGAAGAGTGAATGTTGCGCTTGGATCCACCCCGCTCGCCTATACCCAGCCCGGCAAACACGCCGCACCGCACTACCCGGTAAGCATTATCTGATTGATAGAACCAAACTATGTTCTCACGTTCCATTCCAATTTCATAATGGAAGGATTGTTTTAGGGTGCGCCAAAAAGCCGGTGAAACCGTCAGTCTAAGCTCAACCGGACGCTAGAAATATTTATGCTGGGACACGCCTGCCAACGTCACGTGAACGTGAACATCCCCCTGTAAGTGCATCTGCGCCACTCGTCTTTTGCAGTGAGATAAAGTGTTTCCTTACATTAGTTTTAAAGGTTTTTCTGACAAGCAGGGCACGCAATGGCGGCGGCAGGTCGTTCCAGCACCGCGACGCAGCGAATCTGAAGGAGCCTCGAAATGCCACAGTGCGATGTCTTGGAGTGGCAAAGACGTGGGTGCACTGCCTCCTTGGATATCCGCTGTAGACCCACTCCAGCTTTAGGAACAGGTATTTAGGTTTCTTTGTAGTAATGACTCCAAACATCAAGGTGGCTAAATGAAGTCTCCTACGTGCCTCCATCTTCATCATATTTGCGGCATTAAGATAAGGGGTGATGTGAGAGCGAGGCGGAATCGAAAAACAAAACCGCGCACATGCATTCTGCACTCTCTGGATAAGTTTGGATGTTCTTGACAAAAGGCACGGACCATAGACAGAGTCGTAGTAATTAAACCTGCTGAGGACCAAGGACTCACAGAGTAGAATTCTGAGTCTCTCGCTCAGGTAGGGTCTCAGCTTGTACAGGAGTTTGAGCCGATAAAGACTATTTCTAACACACTCAGCTACGTAACTTTCAAATTTCAGATTACAGTCCATATAAAGTCCCAGATTTCTGGCTGTGTAAACCCTTGCGATAGGTTCTCCGTCTATATTAATGTTTATAGTTACATCTTTGAGTTTGGCAATGCTTTTCGGTGTCCCTATAACCAAGAACTGAGACTTTTTGGGGTTGATGGTTAAACAATTTGAGCCGCTCCAGTCATAGATGCTGTTCAGATCCTTGTTCACCTTAGCCACAGCAACGGCAAAGTCAGCTGGTGCAAAAGAGAGGTACACCTGTAAATCATCAGCATACAGATGGTGATGACAACTTGTGATGGTGTTAATGATGTCGGCACTGTATAGGATGTACAGGATTGGTCCCAGAATGGACCCTTGAGGAACCCCACGAGTAACCATTTGAGGTTGAGACCTCAGCGAAGTGCCGTCCACCCTCCTCAACTCCACACATTGCAGTCGCTGGGTTAAATAACTGTGGAACCACTTAACCGAACCACTGTCGAGGCCGTAATAGGTTAGTTTGGATAGCAGCAGAGAAGTATTGATTGAGTCGAAAGCCCGAGAAAAATCCAGTAGTGTAAGAATTGTTAGCATCCCCCGATCTTGAGCAACCAGCAAGTTATCGACCACATCCGCCAGTGCAGTTGTCGTGCCGTGCCCTTTCCGAAAGCCAGACTGATAATGAGGGAGGATGTCATGTGCTTCAAGATAGTCAGTAAGTTGGTTACACACTACTCTTTCTAATATTTTAGAAAGGCACGGCAAGATGCTTATAGGTCGGAGTTCCTGGACTGTGATAGGCTGACTTGTCTTGGGTAGCGGTCTCACAACTGCAACCTTCCAATGCTTTGGAAATACGCCGTCCAGTATCGACCGATTGACCATTGCAGTAATAGCCCCCAGCGAGTAAGGCAAAGTGAGCAAAATCATGTCGAGAGTAAGACCATCACTACCCTGTGCGTTTGATCTCAGACCCCTAATGGTCTTAAGGACTAAGTCCTCGCTAACTGTGAGTAGTGAGAAGGTGGCAGCGTTACTGTGCCTATGATGCTCATAAAAGGTCAATTGTGATATTGTAACTCTGTTTTCACCTGGCACATTCAGGAAGTGTGTGTTGATCAGATCTGGGTCACTGAACGAAGAGGGCAGGTCATCAAAGTTCTTTTTGTTTGGCAGAATAGTGTTTTTTAGGTTCCTCCAGAGCTGTTTTGAGTTGCTCAAATTATTTTTAATTTGCCTAGTAAAAAAACAGGTCTTCTCACGTTCAATTGCATTCAAGACTAGGTACTTCATGGTTTTGTAACTGTTTTTGAGGTCTGAGGTTTTCTGTTGCCGGAACTTTTTGTGATAGTCATCTCTGACACGAATCATCCCCTTGATGGTATCAGTGATCCAGGGATGCGGGGGTTGTTTGAACCTACGTGTTCTTATTGGAGCATGCAAGTCCATTAATCCCATGACACACTGTGTGAAGGCCTCCACGAGCTGGTCTACGTGGTCAAGACAGTTAAGTCTAAGACCACTCCAATCGATGGTGTTTAGGTCCCGTTCTAGTTGTTCCAGGACTATGTCCTTGAAAGGCCGGTATGTGACCCATCGGGGACTGATTTTCTCAGTTTTGATCCTGAACTCTGCCGAAAGCATGGCGTGCCCTCCCAGATCCGGAGAATGCCTAACTGATACCCGCAGTGCTCGCAAATCTGTACAAATCACATCAATCAGAGTCTCACTATGGTCTGTGAAGTGAGTTGGCTCAGTCACTAATTGCTTGAGGTTTTGACTGTGTAAGCATTGCACAAGCTCCCTGCATCTCGGACCGCTCCCATCAAGCAGATCTATATTAAAGTCTCCAGTCAAAATTAGTCCATCCGCCCAAGTGAATGAGGCAATAGACTCAGATACCGCATCAAGAAACAACTCCGGATCCTGCCAAGGTGGCCTGTAAGCTGTGCCGACTACTATGACCTGATTGAGAATGCGTGTAGAAATCCACATCTGCTCTACCGATTCTGTAGTGCTGGGATGAGAACAAGATTTCACATTTATACCTCTCCGGATGTAGAAACCTACCCCACCCCCTCGGCCTCTTCTAATGTGGCATGGCCTCGGGGTATGTCTCAGTCGGTAATCAGTTAGTTTAGGAGCCCTGTCCCCCTCCCCAGCCCTCAGCCAGGTCTTGTTTACAGCTATTATATCCGGAGCCAAGTCATTCATTGCTACTATAAATTCCTCCTGTTTAGTACAGAGAGATCCCGCATTGAAAAAACCGACCAATAAATTCTTTAACCCAAGGCCTGTGATGTTTCATTATAAAAACAACATTGAACTGCCCTAATGAGATGGTCTTTATGTGTAAATACACTACTCAAATACATAAATAAAATTAATTTGAAAAAGTTAATATTTAGAATAGAGATGTAGTCTTTAAAATTATGTTTCTTGTGACGTAGTAGTAAGACAATATATAAAGCAATGTATCTAATATTTGAGAGATCAGTAATAAATCATATTCAACACGAGTAACATCTTTAATTAGCCTCGTCCCGTCCTTACATGGCGACCCTGCCATTTTAAGGTTCGGTGTCGGGTTCGGACTTTTTAGTACGCGCGTGATTAAGTGCAAAAATGATGGACGAACATTTTATCGCCGATAGTGGTAACTACAAGTTGCATCCTAAAAACTTTTTAAAACTTTAAAATGGGTTCTTCGTCGTCAAAAGAAGAGGTGGTTATTGCGCAAAACGCGGCAGGCGGCAGTAATAGCGCCGACATCCAACAGCTACACCAAAATGTTTCGTTGACAAACATCATATTGGGCACCATATTGGTTATGCTGATCATCGGGGCTATCGGCGGTCTATACAAATTATACAAAAAGTGCCACCGAGGGTGGATTCAACAAGAGATAGCAAGAAGTGCCTTCAGGCGGTCTAACAACAGGCGCGAAGCACGCGCTCCTAAGGACATCGTCGACGTGTAGAAGCAACAGCAGTGCAGCCAAGCAGAGGAGACCTAGGAGTGGCCCGTAACCGGAACTTATTTCGTGAATAGTGAGTGAGTTCAAGTGAAATTAAAGTGAAATAATAAGTGCTAACTTCGTGAATATCAAAATATGGACAGACAGGTTTAATTAATACGTAAACTAATTAATATTATGTCATTAGATATTTTAGGGATACATAAAGAAATTAAGAGTATAAAGACAAATTTATCCAAGTTGAGTATAGCTAGAAGAACGAAAGAATTGTTAAAACAAAAATATTTAGACACACTTGACTTGTATTCTCAATATGTACTAAGTCGTGAAAAGTTGGATTCTAGTATTAAAGAAGGAAATATAAATATAGAAGAAGCTAAATTAATTTTGGATCTTTGTGAGGAGATAGAAACCTACTATAATTACATATTGAAATTTTGTTTCGAGGCTCATCCTGACTTATCACCAGTAACCATGGCTTCATTTGATGTGAAAACTGCAACTTCTCTCATCCCTGTAATGACAGGAGAGGAGGAGGTAAATAAAAATTTGATAGACACAATCGATTTTTATGGTCAAACTTTAAGTACAGAACACGAACAATTGTTTATTAATTTTGTTTTGAAAACACGTTTAACAGAGAGCGCAAAATTGCGTTTAAAAAATAAATATGAGTCTATTAAGGCATTAATTACGGATATGAGAATTCATCTTCTTACTAAACAATCTGCGACGGCTTTACAATTAGAGTTGATGAAGGCGAAACAAGGGTCACAAAACATCGATGATTTTGGTAAGAAAATTGAAGATTTATTTGTTAAATTGACGATTTCTCAAGCAGACGGTAACGATAGAGCGTATTCCGTGCTTAAACCTTTAAATGAAAAACTTGCTATACAACGTTTCACTGAAGGTTTGAGAAATAGTCGATTGAGCACCATTTTAGCGGCCCGGAATTATAGCGAATTGAAAGACGTAATAAGAGCGGCAAAGGACGAGTCATCTATGCAAGGTGAAAATAATTTCAATTCAGGTGAAATATTTTCAAGCCAGCATAAACAGCGGGGAAACAATAGAGGTCAGTATTACAGAGGTCAAGGACGAAGAGGTCATTATTTACTGTAATATTAGTATTAACTTGTTTGACATTAGGCATAGTGAATTTTAAACATTTAGTTTTTTTTGCGTTTAATAGCAAATTATTAGTTGTAAACCAGTCTAATACTTTGGAAAGAGCATTATTCACGTCGTCAAATATTTCCTGACGCCTGTCAGTTTTAAAAATTAAAGAAGTGTCATCAGCAAATAATACTATCTCACAAAGGTCCTTTGAATAAAAAGGTAGATCATTTATATAAATCAGAAAGAGCAATGGTCCCAGTATTGAGCCTTGGGGTACTCCCATTTTTAGGGGGGCGCCCGAAGAGTTAGTTCCGTGAATATTTACTTTTTGTAATCTGTCTGAGAGGTAAGAGTGTAATAGGCTTAAGGCCTTGCCTGATACGCCATAATGTTCTAGCTTAAGTAACAGAGTTTGATGATCAACACAGTCAAACGCCTTCGATAAGTCACAAAATACACCAATAGCATCTTTTTTCTCCTGCCAAGCATCGAAAATGTGTTAGATAAGAGCAACCCCTGCATCGGTCGTACTTTTCCCTTTTGTGAACCCATATTGTTTTTCATGAAACAGTTTATTTAAGTTAAAATGAGACAGTAGTTGATTGAAAATAATTTTTTCAAATATTTTACTGAGCGCAGGTAGTATCGATATAGGTCTAAAGTTGGATGGGTCACTTTTGTCTCCTGCTTTAAATAATGGTATGATTTTACTATGTTTCATCAGGGTAGGGAACTGACCTTCGTTAATACATTCATTAAAGATATGAGCTAAATGGGGAGCTATAAGAGGAATGATGGGTTTTATTATGTCTGTTGATATGCCCCATATATCCTCTGTCTTTTTTATATTTAGTTCTTTGAAAGTTTTTATAATAACTATGGGGTCTATTTGTCTAAATTTTAATGGGCTATTGCAAACATCAACACAACCCTCGAGAAGAGACATTGCCTGATATGAACATGAATTAAGATTGCTTGTTGTTATGATTGGTACATTTGAGAAGTAACCTTCGAATGCGTTTGCTACCTTATCATTGCATTTAATATACTTATTATCAATTTTTAATGCGAATGTGTCATCCCGAGATATAATTCTACAAGTTTCTTTATTAATACAATTCCAAGTAGTTTTAATTTTGTTGCCAGAGTTTTTAATTTTATCACGTATGTAAATAGATTTTGCCATAGTACAAACTTGTTTAAAAACTTTTGAGTATTTTTTTACATATTCTATAAAGTCCGGGTCGCTACTATAGGCTTTTCTACCATATAATTCAAACATTTTTTTCCTACTAATATAAATACCTACTGTAGCCCAGTCACTGAATTTAGTTTTATTGTTTTTAATAATAATTGTTTTCTTAGGAAAAGTTTTATTGAACTCATTTTTAATTAATTCAAATAATTGCTCATATAAAATATTTATACTACAGTTAAAATAATGCAAAAGTGGGACCTTATTAGATATTTGAGATTTAAATTTGTCTTTCTGGGATGCAGTGACTGGTCTATATTCTATTTCCTTGCTCGATGGCACAAAATGGTGTTGAAATGACGCTATTTGACCGCAATGATCAGAATTAACAAAATTTATTATTGATTTCTCTAGCACTAAGCAGTTACAGAATATATTGTCTAAGCAAGTAGCTGTCTCTAGCCTGCTCTGTCACTAGCCCGATACCCCTCTGCGCAGTTGGTAATTTTGGGAGACTTCAATGCACACCATCAGGAATGGCTCTTTCCTTACCAGGTGACCGACCACGCTGGGAGAGAGGCACGTAAACTCGCTCTGACGCTGGATCTCTCCCAATTGATAGACTGTGCAACCAGGGTCCCAGACGTCGACACTCACACAGCTAACTGCCTTGACCTTCTGCTGACATCTGATCCAGACAGATATTCTCTCTCAGATATGATACTTTACTCTCAGTTTGGCCCTAAGGTTGACTGGAGGAAAATGCCGAAAGGCATTAAGTCCGCCTTATGTACACCGTTCTATGTGCATATAAGTTTTAAATAAATAAATAAATAAATATTCCATCCTGGTTACTGCTCCTCTTGGAACTTCTGACCACTGCCTGGTGAAAACTGTATCGACATACTCCCCATCCGATCGTGGCCCTTGTGGAATAAGACGAGTATGGCGATACAAGTCAGCAGATTGGGACGAGATGCGTCAGTTTTTCGCATCTTTCCCTTGGAAGCCGGCATGCTTTTCTTCTCGAGACCCAACGAGTTGCGCCGATGCCATAACTGAAGTTATACGCCTGGGTATGGAATTCTTCATTCCTTACTCAGACGTCGCCTCAGGTAGCAAAGCTCGCCCTTGGTTCGATGCTGATTGCCGTCATGCTGAAGCGTGTAAGCAGTCAGCGTTTCTGGCATGGGCTGATGCTCGAACGCGCGACTCACCGGACACTCGCAATCTGAAGAAAGCCTACAACCAAGCCTCCAAGTCTTGCAAAAAGGCGTTACGCAGGGCTCGCTATGATCATATTGGACGCATTGGCACCAAACTTGCTTCTTACCCAGCCGGGTCCAAAGCGTTTTGGTCCCTTGCCAAGGCCATCCAATCAAACTTCTGTCGCCCCAGCCTGCCACCACTGCTGAAACCCGATGGCTCACTGGCTCACTCTGCTGAAGAAAAGGCGAACCTTTTTGCCACCCTGTTCGCTGATAACTCACGTCTTGACGTCGCAGGCAAAACGCCATCCTCATTATCCCCTGCCTCCTCCACCATGCGTGAGGTCCGCATACGGCAGAGAGAGGTTTTAAATGTCTTGCGTTCTCTTGACGTAAATAAAGCCAGTGGACCCGACGGAATTCCGGCAATTGTCCTGCGTAACTGTGCGCCGGAGTTGTCTCCTATTCTGACACGCCTGTATCGACTCTCACTTGAGACTGGACTAGTCCCTAAATCATGGAAGCTTGCAAACGTACAGCCCGTACCTAAAAAGGGCAGTCGTGCTGACCCAACTAATTACAGACCCATCTCTGTTACGTCTATACTCTGCAAGATAATGGAACGTGTCTTCAATGGCCGAATCCTGTCATACCTTGAAGAAAATGACCTACTCAGCGACCGTCAGTATGGGTTTCGGTATAGTCGTTCTACAGGTGATCTTCTCGTGTATGCCACACACTTATGGAGCGAGGCCATTGAGAAACATGGTGAAGCCCTTGCCGTTTCACTGGACGTATCAAAGGCGTTTGACAGAGTCTGGCACGGCAGCCTATTAAACAAGCTTCCATCTTTTGGAATCCCTGTTGGCTTGTGCAAATGGATCTCCGATTTTCTTGAGGGACGATCAATAAGAGTAGTCCTTGAGGGCTACACTTCTAGTCAACAACCTATTGACGCTGGCGTCCCTCAGGGTTCGGTGCTGTCTGCAACTCTTTTTCTACTGCATATCAACGATCTGCTCAAACCCGGCACCTTTGGGTACGCAGATGACACGACAGTGACAGCCAATTATATATCCAACGCAAAAGCCAACAGGCGTGAGGTCGAGTCTTGTCGTGAGTCCTTAATTGAACGCTTAAATTTGGCCCTTCAGGATGTCTCTGATTGGGGCGATGCCAACCTGGTCCAATTTAACGCGTCAAAAACACAGGCGTGTCTGTTCTCCGCAAAACGAAGTCCATTTCTTATGGCTCCAACATTCCGAGGTGTGCCTGTCAAAATCACCGAGCGACTGCAACTCTTGGGCATTGAAATGTCCAGCAAGCTGAACTTTGGCGAGTACATCGAATCCATAGCGAAAACTGCTGCCAAAAAACTTGGTATCCTCTCGAGGGCAAGGCAGTACTTCTCCAAGAAGCAAAGGCTGCAGCTTTATAAAGCACAGATCCGACCTTGCATGGAATACTGCTGCCACCTCTGGGACGGCTCTGCCAAGAAACATTTGGCTACTTTGGATTCGGTGGAAAGGCGTGCCAGAAGACTTATCGACAGCCCTACCCTTGTTGAAGCGGCGCTCCAGGAACTTGACCATCGCCGTAAGGTAGCATCCCTATCGGTTTTCTACAGGCTACACTTCGGAGAATGTGCGAAAGAATTACACGAATTAATTCCACCAGCCCCCTTCCATCATCGGGGAACCAGACGCAGGTTAGCGTACCATCCCTATATTGTTGACATTCCACCAGCTCGCACTAAGCGTTTCGATGACTCTTTTATAATGCGAACAGCTAGGGGCTGGAATTCGTTGCCTGCTGCTGTCTTTCCCGAAAACTATAATCCGGGCCTCTTCAAGGCGAGAGTGAATAAGCACTTACAGGGCAGATATGTACCATCCTAGACTGCATCCCACTTAACATCAGGTGCGATTGTGGTCAAATACCTGCCTTGTTATGCATAAAAAAAAAAAATATTTGATAAATTGGCTATTTTGTCCAAAGATGGTTGAATATTAATTTGACCTTTTGATTTGTTTCAATTTAATTGAAAGGAAGATGTGTAACGTATCAGGAAATTGAATAAGAAAAATATTTATGTGTAATTTGTAAGCTTATAGAAAGTATACACCACTAAATTTTTATCACCGAAAAAAAAAATTCTGGGTAATGAGTTATTGATACTAATCCTATTTATGCAAAAAAAAAGTTAAATAAAGCTACTCAAAATATCATCCCAAAATTGGTAATATTTGGACACAGGCGTCGCTAGCACTATTTACGCTCAACGCAAGGCCGCCCGTTACTATGGAGAGAGATGCGACGTTGCCGGCCCGACGCTTCCTAAAGGCGGCGGTGTACGTTTGTTGTGCGGCCATTATCGGGCGGGTGCCCGCGGCCCCGCGCCGCCGTCTCGCTCGCCCGGCCGCCGGCCACGGTCGGTCAGTTGCGCGCGCGCGAGCTCTTGATCGGTCGTGAACTGTCTTGTTAACATTGTATCAATCAAGTCAATAGTGTCGTGCAATTATTACGTTGTCTTACCAGGCCTGGCTCACTCCACGCGGTACATCCGATAATTACCTACAGCGAAGCGCGGCGGGTATTATATCAGTCGAGTGTCACGCTCGCGCCCGTCAGGACGCTGGCGTGCGTTGTATCTAGAGATGGGTAGTGGGTAAAAACCCATTTCACCCGATTGGGTTAAAACTGGGTGATTTGGGTAAAAACCCGGTTTTTACCCATTATCACCCATTCTGGTGGGTGAAAACAAAAATAGCGTTTTTTTTTTAAGTGAGAAGTGGTATTTGTTGCTAAGGGGCGTTCTAGTGTTACGTAATGCAATCTGGGGGGAGAGGAGGTCTTGAAAAACGTTACAATGCGTTACAGTGGCGGAAGGGCGGTTCGATTTCAAATTTTTAAGCAAAAGTACTTTGTAGTTGGTGTTGTTATTTGTAACTTTATACCGTAATGTCATCAAAGAGAGAGTTTGGCATCTTTGGCATCCCCCTCCCCCCACCCCCCTCCATATCCTTGCCATGATCACAAATTATTGTGTTCCTACTAAATTTCTTCTAAATCGGTTTAACGATTCTTGAAATAACACCATTTTATAAAATAATTGGTCACATCATCATAACGTGATCAATTTTACGATTTGGCCACGATATAAATGCATATTAGTGTTAAATTTGACTTATTACTTATTAATCAATAAACTTAAATGAGAAAAGATACCAATTGAAATAATTATAAAATTATTTGTTTTCACCCGGTGTAAACACCCACGGGTGGAATGAAACGGGTTTTTATTGGGTTTTTACCCTCATGTGGGTTTTTACCCGGGTGGAAACCCATCTCTAGTTGTATCTAGTACCTAATTATATGATCGAAATATTATTTAAAAATGGACATAAAGAGAAAGAAATATTGTGCGGCGTTCGGGTGTTTAAATTCGAAAAGAAATCTACCGGATTTATCTTTTTTTTCGCTTCCCAAAGATGCTGAAAGGTATGTTGGCCATGTAGGTAATCAATAATTCTTAGGATAGTATAGGAACCTAACCAAAATCAAAATCAAAATCAAAATTATCTTTATTTGTTTAGACTAATTAAATTAGTTCTTGCAAATCGTCAAATGCTCTTAAGGAGCCTATACATGTCTCATTCTTTTTTTGCCCTACCAGCGCCGAACCATGACTACTGCTCAGAATGCGTTCGTTAGTTTCAGCCAAATGACGTCCACTGCTGGACAAAGGCCTCTCCCAAGGTTTTCCA
Source organism: Ostrinia nubilalis (assembly GCF_963855985.1). Lineage (NCBI taxonomy): Eukaryota > Metazoa > Arthropoda > Insecta > Lepidoptera > Crambidae > Ostrinia > Ostrinia nubilalis. Next base: position 9,702,641 of record NC_087118.1, on the reverse strand, counting down.
TAATGAATGCGTACTTACATACATACGTGTCATGAGGTACGTACCTCATGACATATAAGTAGATTAATTATTTTTTTCACTAGACAGCAACCCTAACAGCGTAAGAAGAATTCAGAGGCACGCGATAGAAAGAGACAAAACTTGTAGGTGAATAAAATTGTAGGTACGTAGTGCTGTGCGAGCTGAATTCCACTGTATCGCGTCGCAGCAAGACTCGCATTCATTTAAATCGTCTTGCGGAGTAATCCTTCTGTACCTGTACTATTACTTATTCTGTGGTCTTACCAATTCACCTCAGGTGAATACGTGTTAATGATACGTGCATTATTATTCTTGGCCGGAGAAAGTGTGTAGTGCAGTTTTGCGACTGTACCGGGACAGCCACACTTCAGCACGATGCAGGGTGCTTATCAAAGCATTGAATTTTGCCGGTCCTAAGGCCGATCCTAAGCCCGGGTAAGTATGAAGGGAAAGTTGAATTATTTTTATTATTTTACCTAAGCGCCTACTAAAACCACCATCTAAAACTGTTCGCACCACTCAGCTGTTATGGCGGATCTTAAATTCACGAACTACGAACGACGTGCAATCTCAATTGGAGTTACACAGTAGGTATTATTATTAACTAGTGTTAAAAACTCACAGAAATACAACGTGACGTATTACGTAATTACTAAATTACTGTTTTCGTCCTTTGCCCTGCGTTCAATTACATTCTAATTACCTACTTGAAATGTTGCAATAAAAATAGCCTAGGATAGGTAGCTAAGTAATACATTATTATTATTCTGTGATGATAACACTGAAAGCCGCTGTTTTGGCAGATCTTTGAATTACATATTTCTTTTAAAGTCGTAGTAGCCTCGTAACGACACATTGGTGTGTATTCGTAACGTATTCACAGTAGGTAGGTATTTCATTGTATTATTAACTTACAATTAGTGTTAACAGTCAGAATACCACGTAAAGAAGTACGTAAGTGTAATGAAACACTTATCAGAACTCAAAATTACTTGAAATGTTGCATTAAAATGGTCTAAATTAGTAATAATAACACTGGAAGCGTGGTCAAGGCGTGAGCGAGACAGACAGATCAATGTGCGAGCGTGTACGACTACTCTACTGAATGAACGAGCAGCGGAGTGGCCCAGCTGTGACGCGTAAAATAGGGACTAAAGAAAATTTAATAAAAAAATTAACTTTATTAAAATTTAATTTTTTTTTTACTTTATAATTTTCACACATTTCTACATAACCTGTTAAAATTTTTCCGGTGATAAAAAAGTAGTGGTGTATATACATACTAATTAAGTATTACAGATCATTAATGGGCTATTGTCCAAAGATGGTTGAATATTTTGACGTTTTGACTTGTTTCAATTTAATTGAAAGGGAGATGAGTAACGTGTCAGGAAATTGAATAAGCAAAATATTTGTGTATAATTTGTAAGCTTATAGAAAGTACCTACTTACTAGTTATTACAAACCAATGTACTTTAATTTAGTAGTAGTATTAATTAAAATATAGCTTGTCTCGAATCAAATAAAATAAGGAAGAGATGTGGTGTACTACTACACTAATAAAGAGTGTGCGCTATGGCAACACTGACTAGTACGGCGCGGTGGGGGGTCAGTCGTAGTCGGGCCGCCACATGGGACGGACGTCAGTGCTTGCACTAGCTTACACAGTGAACATATACCAGTGTTTTATTTAAGACACCACAGTTGTCTTATGTCAATTAGCCTCATGTTTGTTGTGATACGGTAATACTTATAACTAGTACTACGGCAGTAAATTAACAGAAACGCTTACAAGAAAATCGATATAAAAATATTTGTAGTTGAATTTGAAAATTGTTTTGGATTTATTAACCCTGTGAACATGTCGAAGAAGTGTAATAATTATTCTAACTCTTTTTCCTATGTCTGCGGAGAACTTATATTCAAAAAACAACTACGAAATTTTACGAATCTTGTGTAGTTGGAGTGTTATCACCCTTGTTTTGGTTTTTCTGCCACCCATCAAGACAAATCCTGGGCCCCTCATGTCTGTTGCATAACGACCCTCATGTCTGGAACATAGGTGCACGACCTATGCCGTTTGCTGTACCCATGATATGGACTACACAGCGAGATCACGTTTCTGATTCCTATTTTTGTCTCACTGACATAAAAGGTTATAAACTACATGAAAAAAAACACAGTTATTTACCCTAACTTATCTTCAGCTATAAGACTAGCCTCTCATTGTAAAAAAAAACCGGCCAAGTGCGAGTCGGACTCGCACACCGAGGGTTCCGCCGTACAAACGTAGCGGTTTACAATTTATGACGTATTAAATCAAATTACTTACTAGATATCGTTCAAACCAATTGCATGGTAATGCGTAATGCACATCATTTATTTTTTTAGTTTTAATATTATCTTATTTTGGAACTTACAGAGAGAGGACACATTTTAATACTTTGGAAGTGACTCTCGCGCAAACCGTTCAGTTTAGAACAATCATCGTTCGTTCGTTCGTTTCAGCCAAATGACGTCCACTGCTGGACAAAGGCCTCCTCCAAGGTTTTCCACAATGCACGGTCCTGCGCTGCCCGCATCCAGGCTCTTCCCGCGATCTTTACGAGATCGTCGGTCCACCTAGTAGGAGGCCTGCCCACGCTACGTCTTCCAGCCCGTGGTCGCCACTCGAGAACTTTTCTGCCCCAACGGCCATCGTCTCTACGAGCTATATGCCCCGCCCACTGCCACTTGCTTTTAGCAATTCTGCGAGCTATGTCGGTCACTTTGGTTCTCCTGCGGATCTCCTCATTTCTGATTCGATCACGCAGGGAAACTCCAAGCATGGCCCGCTCCATCGCCCTTTGGGTGACCTTGAGCCTTCTTATGAGGCCCATAGTAAGCGAGCACGTTTCAGATCCATAAATCAACACTGGCAACACACACTGCTCGAAGACTTTTGTCTTGAGACACTGCGGTATTTCGGACGTGAGTATATTGCGTAGCTTCCCGAACGCTGCCCAGCCGAGTTGGATTCGACGATTGACCTCTTTCTCGAAGTTGGCCCTACCTAACTGGACTGTTTGTCCCAGGTATACATAATTGTCAACAACTTCGAGTGTAGAGTCTCCAACCTTCAAAGGAGTGGGTGCGACACGGACATTAGACATGATTTTTGTCTTGTCCATGTTCATTTTGAGACCCACTTGTTGAGAGGCTCTACTCGATCGAGCATTGTGCCTAGATCTTCCAAGGTTTCAGCCATGACTACGATATCGTCCGCGAATCGAAGGTGGGTGATGTACTCACCGTTGATATTTATGCCAAATCCGCTCCAGTCGAAGAGCTTGAAGACATCTTCCAGGGCGGTGGTAAACAGTTTTGGAGATATGACGTCTCCCTGTCTTACCCCTCGCTGCAACTGGATAGGTTTCGAGTCCCGATCCTGGAGGCGGACTGACATTGTGGCGTTTTTGTATAAACTTTTTAATACTTCGATATATCGATAGTCAATTTAGCACCTTTGGAGAGACTGTAGCACTGCCCAGGTCTCGACCGAATCGAAGGCTTTCTCATAATCCACAAACGCCAGGCAAAGTGGCTGATTATACTCCTCGGTCTTCTGTATAATCTGCCGCAGCGTATGTATGTGGTCTATGGTACCAAAGCCTTTTCGGAAACCGGCTTGTTCGGGAGGCTGGAAGTCGTCGAGCCTACGAGCGAGACGATTCGTAATGACTCTCGAGAACAGCTTGTAGACATGGCTCAGAAGTGAGATGGGTCTATAATTCTTCAACAAGGTTTTGTCACCTTTTTTGAAGAAGAATATCACCACACTTCTGTGCCATGTCGTAGGTGTTTTTCCTTCGAGGATGACGGAATTGAACAGCTTCTGAAGAGCCTTCAGTATCGGCGTTCCACCTGCCTTCAAAAGCTCAGCCGTGATTCCATCATCACCCGGTGCCTTGTTGTTCTTCAGCTGTTTGAGAGCCATTCTAATCTCGTACAGACTGACGTCCGGGATATCTTCGGTATAGTATCGGGTCAATCTAGCTCTTGGGTCTTTGGCTAGATTTGTGACAGGTGTGCGTACACTCGTGTATAATTGTCCGTAGAACTTCTCAACCTCTTCCAATATCTCCGGCCCCGACGAAATGGCTCTGCCATCCTCGGTTTTCAGCTTGGTCAGTTGGCTTTGGCCAACAGACAGATCTCTTGCGAACACTTTAGAGCCCTTGTTTCGCTCGATCGCCTCTTTAATACGGTCTGTATTAAATTGGCGTAAGTCGCGAGTCAAAGACTTGGAGATCTGTCTGTTAAGACGCCGATACTGAGCAGCATCTTCAGAGGACTGCAGAACCAAGTTCCGTCTCTCTTCCATGAGTTGATTGGTGAGGTCAGAGATCTTTTTGGTTCTTTTTGAACGACGGGTTTTAAAGAACTTAGACCCAGTCGTTTGGACAATTTCCACGAACCTGTCATTGTATTCGTCCACATTTCCGCAGTCTCCTAGGCATTCGAAACGATTTTGCAGTTCAAGCTGAAAGCTTTCGGGGTTTTGGAGTTGGATGGGCGCTGGGCGGAGCGTAGACTTCATCAGTCGACATCTTTCGAGCTTGGGTCTGATATTCAATGTTCCTCTTACCATTCGGTGATCGCTTCCTGTTTTGACCGAGTTGATCACAGAGACATCATTGAATATATGCTTCTTCGTCGACAAGATAAAGTCGATCTCATTTTTTGTAGCGCCATTGGGATGCAGCCATGTCCACTTTCGCTGTTTTGGCTTCTTGAAGAAGGAGTTCATCATAAAGAGGCCCTTCTTCTCCATAAAGCCAGCCAGCAGTTGACCACGTGCGTTCCTCTCTCCGTACCCAAATTGCCCCACTTTCAGCTCATTATCGCTTCGTATTCCCAGCTTCGCGTTGAAGTCCCCCATCACAACGGTAAAATGGGACCGGGAGCTATGTATGGCTCTGGAAATATCCTCATATATAGTCTCCACTTCGTCGTCGGGGTGTACCGTGGTCGGTGCGTATACCTGTATGACCTTCAGCGAATACCGTTCATATTACCAGAACCGAAATTACCGAAATTACCAGAACAATCATAGTTATGGTAATTTCGTGAGAGTCAACATAGTTAATATTTTTTATTTTATAATATAACTAAAATAGTAGGCCAGTACCTTGTAAAAGTTCTTTTATTAAAGTTATTTATTTACAACATTTTATAGTCATCGTTTTAGAGCATTTTGAATTTTTACGTTGATTTAGAATTTTTCACAGTTTAGAGGCAATTAGATTTAAGAAGTGTTTGGTATGAATTTCAACTTTAATATCTCTACGCGTTCATGTGAAAAAGGGTACCTAGGTAGTAAGTTTATAATTATTAAAAAATATTTTATGTCATGTAAGCAAAAATAATATTTTAATATTTTATGTAACTTCAAATTTATCATTTTCGTAATTTTTCCTTTATCTGTACTATACAGTGTGTCCGGGCATGTAGCGATCAAACTTTAAGGGCGTAATCTATGGACAATTTTATCGATGAAAATACTTCAAAGGGTTATGCCCACTTAGTATGGGACCTTTGGCCTGAGGTGGACAGACATTACAGCATGTAATTTGTTATTTATTAAATAGTCTATACCAGTAAGAAACAGAATATAAATATCATTTTGTATCCAAGTCCTTAAAAAAATTTTTTTTGCTTAAGACTAGAAAGGTTAGAAGCAAAATAAAACACCTTTTTTTTATTATTATTTTTTTAATCTGACTCATGGGTCAATAAAATATTGTCTAGGAACTAGGCAGGTGGAAATACATGTTCCTGATACCTTGCCCAGCTCAAAAACCACAAAATTGTCATAACATGAGCACAGCAACCTACTGTTATTCGGCCAATATAAGGGCAAATGAATCCTCGTCCCATCATGTGCTTGTTGGGGCTCCACAGCATGTGTAGCAGCTCGATCAGCTCACTGCCAACAGGGATGACATATTTGGTCAGATCCCCGCAGCTGAAACAAAGAAATTAATTATGGTATCATTCAAAATTCATTCTTTAAGATATTGAGATGTGATGTCAATTTTTATCTATCAGTAAGAAGTATTTGTATAGAAAAAAATATACACTTTGTTCAAATATATCAAGCCAATGTCTTTAATAAAATATAATGAAAATAATTATAAAAAAACTTACTTGACGTGGTGAAATCTGTTCCATTATTACATTCTTTTCGAATATGTGATTCTCTTTCCGTGTTAATATGCAGTCTATGGAACGTATTTATAACAAAGATAATCCACGTTAACTGTGACCAGTGCTAGTGGTTGCTTCTTCATTTGAAATATTATTTGTCCTTGATTGGTGCAGAGCCACATCGTGGCCACGGTCCAACATGAGTGACAACATACACTGCTGATATCAATCTAAAAAAAAAGTTTTATTAGGATTATGGTAATCTACGGTAAAGGTAGTTGATCAAATACATTGTAAAAGGTATTCAACAAGTCCACACGCTCATTCAATAACTTACCAGCTGAGGAGTCATCCACTGACATTATAATTTATAACCAACTGAACTTGAATAAGCTCTAGGCTATGTCGCCTCCTCTGCATCATGTCAGCTATACAATTGATACATATCATAGGTTCCTCATGAGATTGAGGAATTGCTGGTTGCATTATCCAAAATCGGGCTGGGGTTAACATTGGGGCTCGGGTCGGAGTCCATACGTAAGCCGTGGTCGGCGTTTAGGCAAGGTTCGATGTCCGAAAGTGAGCCATTGGTCATTGGTTGAGTGAGATTCGTAGTTCGAGAGTATGCCAGGGTCATCGGGAAGGGAAGCATCGAGGACCATGGTCAAAAAAATAAAGTCGTCAAAAGGGAAACTTATACAACACTCTTCTGCTTTTATTTTGGCAAAGACTTGGTTTTGAGCACTAAACAAACAACACTCACGATGAAAAATACAAAACAAAGCGAATGACAGATAAACAGCTGTTACAATATTTTCAGTGTTGCCATGCTAATAATGTGGTGATGAATAAAAATAATCGATATAAAAATCGATTGTATTTTTTGATGACTCGAAATAAGGTGTGTGTGAAATAAGGTTTGTAACACGACGCGCCCCTTTGTTTACTTCGAGCGACCAGCGCCGAGCCGGCCACTACGTCACAGCGAGGTCTACGCGCGCGCGCAGCCGGTTTACTGCCCTGCCCCGAGACCCCGCTCGCCGCAACGGGTATATAAGGCGGACGAGCCAGCCCAGCGGCCAGTCCCCTATCCGTCCCCCGGACACGGCCTGAGCCGAGGTCCGAGCCTACCGTGGCGCCCTCAGACCGCGTCCGTAGTCCCCTCGATCGGGCCCACTAGAGTGAGCCCGCCGTAGGCTGGACTTTGGTCCAACACCGCGGTGGGCAACCCTCTAATTGGGTTCGCCACTGATCGGGCGCCTTATGCGCTCGATACGGCCCGATCGCGAACGTCGGTCTGCGACCGACGCGGACGAGCCTGGGCTTCGCTACGCGAAGCCCACACTCGGCCTCGTCGGCACGCGCACCGACGATCGCCAAACGGCTAGAGTACCTTCTGTACTCGCCACTCTGCCCGGTGAAGCTGGAAAAGCTCCTCAAGCTACCAGCGCGCGTCCCGTCAAAATAAAAAAATAAAACCAGCGGCCAGTTCATTTCGCGACGCGCCGCGCTTCCGTACCACGGAACACGATACGCCCGAAGTGAACGCACACACGCACCGCGAGTATACGGTCTGCTTACGTAACACGGAACTGACCGGACTCTCGCGTTGTGACGTCACATGCACGCCTCCCGTGCTTATAGCTAGATTTACATGAACTAATTAATTGTTGCCTCGCATTAGCTTAGATAATAATATTTCACGCTTTGCTATTAATTAGAATTCTGCACATTGTTTACATTCATGCTTAGCTCAAATGCACAATCCGATCCTGTCTTTATGACTTTATTATTTTTCACGCTTCTTGCTATAAAATTATTAAGAAAATGCTATTGTACTAAATATGGCCCTAATGCATACGCCGATCCTAGATTTCCGCTTTAATTAGTTTACTCATACTTTTGATATAAGCTTTATTGATTAAACGTAATTGTTTAGTTACCTATAAAGTGTGGCCCTGATTCATATACCAATCCTTGCTTTATGCTTTGCACATGCTTTTGTAATGAACTTTAGTAATTAGACGCAATTGTTTAGTTAGTAATTAAGTTTAGATCAAATGCATATACCGATCCTTGTTTTGTGTTCTAATTGAATGGCTCACGCTTTAGTTATAAAGTTTATTAAGTAAATACAATTGTATAGCTTGCTATTGGATCCGGCTCAAATGCATATACCGATCCTCATTTTTGCTTCTAATGTTAAAATTACGCTTTGCCATAAGATTAATTAGTCAATGCAATTAGTATTGTTTATCATTAAGTATTGGCCATATGTACATACCGATCCTCAATTTTGATTTGAACACTATAATCATGCTTTGCCATAAGATTGATTAGTCAATGCAATTAATATTGCTTATTATTAAGTATTGTTCATATGTACATGCCGATCCTAACTTTACTTATTTTTATATTAGCTTAGTAACTTGAGAGGTTGTCTGCTTTAATTGTGTAATTTAGTCATAGGTTTATTGGCAATAAACACGAGATAAAGCCCTATAAAATTGGTTTTGGTCATTTCTCTCTGTAGGTTAGGTTCCCCTCTTACAATCTGGCGTCCCAACGTGTGGGGCCCTTTAATAAACCGGGTCCCATTGAGGCACGAACCACTTATAATTTAAGACCAAAACCACACAGACAACCTACTCTCTCAGTCCCGCGAGCTAGGATTACTATAGCTAATCGTCATCATGAACACAGGATCGGAGACATGAATCTATCAGAGGCACAATTCGAGAGATTACTGAAGACGTTAGGAGAACCACGCAGCATGAGCACATTGGCTCAGTGCTCTGCACGCTATGGAGGAAGCAGAAAATCCACCGATGTGGAGACTTTCTTGGCGGCCGTGAACGTGTATAAAAAGTTAGAGCACATACAAGATGAGGATGCACTCACTGGCTTACCGTTACTTTTGACGGATGATGCCGCGACGTGGTGGCAAGGGGTGAAGACTCAAGTCAGGACATGGGTTGACTTTGAGACAAGGTTGAGACATACGTTTGCCCCCAAGAAACTGCCGTACATCATCAATCAAGAGATCGTGCGGGTCAGTCAGGTTCACCAGAGCACAGCGTCATTTATTGCTGAAAAACGTGCGCTTATCGCTCAGCTACCCGAATCTCACAAATTGGTCGAGGATCAACTCATAGACCTTGTATACGGACAGTTAAGACTAGACATACGTGAGAAAATAGCTCGGGAACACGTGACGACTTTCGACGACTTGCTTGAGAAAACAAGAGAGGTAGAAAGTCACATGCTAGAAAAGGCGAATCTGACGCAGCGCCCTTTAGAAGACCCCCCTATAAAACCCAAGCGATGCAACTTTTGCCGTATTCCTGGACACACAGCGGAGACCTGCAGAAAGAAGGCTAAAGCAGAGCAGAGCGACGCAGTGAAGCCTAGCCCAACTACGGACATAAAACCAGAAAAACCTAGGCTTTCTTGTTATGGTTGTGGAGAGCCTGGTGTGGTCCGTAGTCGATGCACAAAGTGCTCATCTCAACGACGAACAAGCTCGAACGATGCCAGTTTCTGCGGAGTAAAAATCGGAGAGATGAACCCAAGACCCGTGGTCAGAATACAGATTGGACACATAAAGGGTACTGCTCAAATTGACACAGGTGCCAGGTCAAATGTCGCTTCGTACTCACTCTACCAGCAACTCCGGAAGAATGGATACATCTTCGAGGAGAAGGAAATGAGCATAACCCTCGCTGATGGCATCCCCAAGAGGCAGACCGCCCTCACTGTCAGAGCTCCCATCGCAATATTTGGTCGAGTGATCCCATCATCTTTCGTGGTACTGCCGCAGGCCACCAACAACCTAACTCTGCTGGGAGTAGGTTTTATAGTAGATGCAATGCTCATCTTGAATATACCACAAAGGACCTGCCGTTTTATGGATGACCCCTCTACTGCCTATGATTTAGAGGAGGAGTCTATCCAGGAGATCGTCCTAGAGAAGCTGAAGGAGGAATTTGCCCTTCCGCGAATAATTTCCCCTATGGCAACCACTCCAAAATCAGGACAGTCACCTCAACCTTCCAAGGTGATTCCGGAAGTTGCAAGCGGGCTTACAGTGGTGCCAGTATCAGGGATGAATGCTGAGGAAGATGTTCAGCCAAGGGAAGCTGTGATTCCATCAGAGGATATTCCGGAGGTGCACGAAACGGCCAATATCGCCAACATGCATACACCACCGCGGTCATACGGCCCTTTGATACCGGTGGACCTGTCCACACCCCCGAATAAGAAGCCGAAACTGATGTTCGATGGACACTCACCCGTCATTGACGCGCTATATTATGACGCACAAACTAGTCTGGCTGAATATGATGAGGTAACGGACCTTTCCCCTGAGCTAACCCTCCTTTTCGAACCCAAGAATCACAGCCCGTCAACTGATGCGTCATGTGAGAAAGAACAATAATATCGCAAAAAACCCAATGGTAAGCCTACTACCAAAAATTGGTAAGATATTAATCATAAACCTATTGTTCCCCTATGTCAGCCGCGCATGAATCCAAAAGTCACCTCAACCTTCCATGATGAGTTCGGAAGTTGCAAGCGGGCTTAGAGTGGTGCCACTATTAGGGATGAAGGTTAACAACAAAATAACCTTAAATTCAGATACATGTAGCCATGTCCAGTCTAGGTTGGACACAGGGGGAGGGAGGAAACTCTTCGGGACTACTACGAATTTATACACACCAACTAAACATGGTCCTACTTAGATGACTCTCGGGAGAGGTCTGAGAACGCCTGACGATGTTAATTAGGACCAACTGGGTATTATCATAAATAAAGCTTCATCAGTAACTTCCCATGTTTTAGCAGCTTTCGTAAGGGGTTCGACGCATTGTCAGCACCAAGGCGCGACGAACCCCATTTGTTGTTTCGAAATCATGGACATACTTCTTTGAAATTGCAGACCCCATTGCTCCTGACCATTGCCTGGGCCTGTACCACTCGTCAGCGCTCCGCCTGTCCCAAAGCGCTGAGACAGCGCCCCACCTGCTCCAGAGCGCTGAGACAGCGCTCATGTCCCGAGCCATCTCCGCAGTGCCATGCGTAAGCGTGGTCAACCAGAGGCCGTGCCATGCGTGAGCGTGGTCGGCTGAAGAAGATGACCTCCCGAGCCACCCCGGCGTGCCATGCGCGAGCATGGTCAGCCAGCCTACGGTGGTGCTTCAAGCCACCTCCACCGTGCCATGCGTGAGCGTGGGCGGCCGAAGAAGATGACCTCCCAGCCGTCATCCACACCAGTCCTGGCTCTCTCGTCGGGACGTCTTCGGAGCCAGAGGGGGAGTCTGTAACACGACGCGCCCCTTTGTTTACTTCGAGCGACCAGCGCCGAGCCGGCCACTACGTCACAGCGAGGTCTACGCGCGCGCGCAGCCGGTTTACTGCCCTGCCCCGAGACCCCGCTCGCCGCAACGGGTATATAAGGCGGACGAGCCAGCCCAGCGGCCAGTCCCCTATCCGTCCCCCGGACACGGCCTGAGCCGAGGTCCGAGCCTACCGTGGCGCCCTCAGGCCGCGTCCGTAGTCCCCTCGATCGGGCCCACTAGAGTGAGCCCGCCGTAGGCTGGACTTTGGTCCAACACCGCGGTGGGCAACCCTCTAATTGGGTTCGCCACTGATCGGGCGCCTTATGCGCTCGATACGGCCCGATCGCGAACGTCGGTCTGCGACCGACGCGGACGAGCCTGGGCTTCGCTACGCGAAGCCCACACTCGGCCTCGTCGGCACGCGCACCGACGATCGCCAAACGGCTAGAGTACCTTCTGTACTCGCCACTCTGCCCGGTGAAGCTGGAAAAGCTCCTCAAGCTACCAGCGCGCGTCCCGTCAAAATAAAAAAATAAAACCAGCGGCCAGTTCATTTCGCGACGCGCCGCGCTTCCGTACCACGGAACACGATACGCCCGAAGTGAACGCACACACGCACCGCGAGTATACGGTCTGCTTACGTAACACGGAACTGACCGGACTCTCGCGTTGTGACGTCACATGCACGCCTCCCGTGCTTATAGCTAGATTTACATGAACTAATTAATTGTTGCCTCGCATTAGCTTAGATAATAATATTTCACGCTTTGCTATTAATTAGAATTCTGCACATTGTTTACATTCATGCTTAGCTCAAATGCACAATCCGATCCTGTCTTTATGACTTTATTATTTTTCACGCTTCTTGCTATAAAATTATTAAGAAAATGCTATTGTACTAAATATGGCCCTAATGCATACGCCGATCCTAGATTTCCGCTTTAATTAGTTTACTCATACTTTTGATATAAGCTTTATTGATTAAACGTAATTGTTTAGTTACCTATAAAGTGTGGCCCTGATTCATATACCAATCCTTGCTTTATGCTTTGCACATGCTTTTGTAATGAACTTTAGTAATTAGACGCAATTGTTTAGTTAGTAATTAAGTTTAGATCAAATGCATATACCGATCCTTGTTTTGTGTTCTAATTGAATGGCTCACGCTTTAGTTATAAAGTTTATTAAGTAAATACAATTGTATAGCTTGCTATTGGATCCGGCTCAAATGCATATACCGATCCTCATTTTTGCTTCTAATGTTAAAATTACGCTTTGCCATAAGATTAATTAGTCAATGCAATTAGTATTGTTTATCATTAAGTATTGGCCATATGTACATACCGATCCTCAATTTTGATTTGAACACTATAATCATGCTTTGCCATAAGATTGATTAGTCAATGCAATTAATATTGCTTATTATTAAGTATTGTTCATATGTACATGCCGATCCTAACTTTACTTATTTTTATATTAGCTTAGTAACTTGAGAGGTTGTCTGCTTTAATTGTGTAATTTAGTCATAGGTTTATTGGCAATAAACACGAGATAAAGCCCTATAAAATTGGTTTTGGTCATTTCTCTCTGTAGGTTAGGTTCCCCTCTTACAGGTTTCATTTAGTTATTTAAATATTTTTGGTAGTGTTATTGGAATATTAAAAAGGTTTTATAAATGTCATTTTAATGAATACGTATTTAAAAAAATAGTAACTGTCATAGTCGAAAAACAATCGATATGAATCGATTCTTACCGATAAGATTCATTTTGGCAACACTGAATTGAGTGTTAAAGACAGGAAGTTGTAATTATCACGTAAAGTACTATTTAAATTGGATTTTTAAAAAGGCAAATTGATACAAAGTTACACTAAGTGAATATTTTAAAAATTAATTAAAAAATTTTGGCAAATTCATATTTTCATTAGCAGCTTGTCCACGCCAGGCCAGAAATGAACATTGTCCTTTGGGGCTTGACCCATTTCTCGCAAAATTACAAGGATTTAAGTTTTGAATTTTTAGTTTTCACCTCTTCCTTCAAAAACAAGTGATAGCGTGGGTAGCTTAACACTAATAAGCAAACATTTTATATCATGCGATAGCCAATAAAATTATCTATTAGTAGAAGAAGAAAACAGATACAAGTTTCATACATTTTAAGGGAGTAAGAATGGATTTAATTAGAAAAAAACATGACTTTTCTCACTTCTTTTTCAGGTATTTTCCAACACAAGAAAAACCAGGTCGTTAATAAGGTATGTTTTATTTGCATTGTATTATTAGTATTTGAGCTATTCTACAAAACGAATGTAAATTTATTAGTCTACGTCTATTAGTTTCGACGTAATTGTTGAACAAAGATACCCCTTCCCAGCGGCGGAAACCTGGTTTTTCTTGTGTTGGAAAATAACTGAAAAAAAAAAGTGAAAAAACTCATGTTTTTTCTAATTAAATCAATTCTTACTCTCTTAAAATGTATGAAACTTGTATCTGTTTTTTACTTATACTAATAGATAATTTTATTGGCTATCGCATGATATAAAATTTTTGCTTATTAGTGTTAAGCTACCCACGCTATCCCTTGTTTTTGAAGGAAGAGGTGAAAACTTAAAATTTGTTGGGTGTTGCAATTCAAAATGCGCAATGATCGGTAATAACATTTATTCTAGTAAAGCGCCTCCTTTATATACATTTTTGAGTAAAATATTACCCGAAACTTAATATAAAAATCCAAAAGTACCTACATTATACAAACAACACAAATGTATGACAGAGACAACACAGCACACAGTCTATCTCGCTCTTGCCCGTAAATATCGCCGCACGCGCGCTCGCCACCGCAGTTGATTCCACGGCAGCGCGGCGTTCGAATGTATACTCTCCATAGCACTCCCCCTCAAGCAAATCGCACGGGCGGCTTCGATACGTGCAACCTCACACATACACAGCTGCCGCGGTAGCGGCCGCCGAGCGCTACTTAAGTTTCGGAGAAAAAAAAGTGGCGTAGTAAAAATAATTTTGTGTAAAAAAATTTTGTGTGCCATAGACAATTAGGCGTACAAAAAATTTGGCGATTCGATAGAGACCCCGCGTAATCGGATGATGCAATACCCTCCCCTCGCACCGCATCTCCACGCGTATTCATTGAAATCTTATACATTTCCGATTGCTGTTTAGGAAATGTGTAAATTTCCTAGGAAATGTGTCTAATATAATTTATATCACACATTTCCGGGTGATTTTAGGAATTATACACAATTCCTAGGAATTGTATACAATGACGGATTTCATAAATTTCCTGTAACATATACATTTATCGATCCAATAAGTGTGATCTTGTACTTAGTTTTTTTTGCACTATGCCTAAACGCAAGTATGAAGGTGAAAGTAAAGAGGATCGTTATGCAAGAAAATTACGAAAGTAAGAAGAAAAATTAAAAGAACGACGACGTAAAAATCGGCCACGAATATTTTATTCGAGTGACGAGGACCTAACTAAACGGTGAAGGTTAGTCAGTGTTTTTTCTCAATCTAAGTGTTTATAAATGCTGCTATTTCTTTGCCTCGAACCAATGCGGGATATTGGTCAATGGCTATGAAAGGCTTGCACCAAGCCGAATGCTGCTCATTTTTTCTGCCTAGAATCAATGCGAGATGTTGGTCAATGGCTATTATAAGCATACATACGTACAAAAATCATAATGCTGCTATTTTTAGGGTTCCGTACCTCAAAAGGAAAAAACGGAACCCTTATAGGATCACTTTGTTGTCCGTCTGTCTGTCCGTCAAGACCCTTTATTACTCAGAATCTTGAAATTCGGCACGAAGCAACGTTATTTAGTACAGATAAAGGAAAAATTGCGAAAATGATAAATTTGAAGTTACATAAAATATTAAAATATTATTTTTGCTTACATGACATAAAATATTTTTTTAATAATTATAAACTTACTATCTACCCTTTTTCACATGAACGCGTAGAGATATTAAAGTTGAAATTTGTAACGTTGCCGTTTGCTGTTTTTTCACAAATTGATATTTCTTCTCGATATTCTGATTTTGGATACCACTAGCGACATCTATTGGCGTGATTTAGAATTAATTTGCAATAGATGGCGCTTTTTGCTCAGTTAATTGAAATATATTTTGATGAAACATTTCCTAGTGTTTTTATATTGATTATTCTATTTTTTAAATAGAATATTTTCAGTGTTCTGGAAATTGTTTTCATCATGGTTTTTATTAGTGTTTGCTTTTTATCTAAGCGGCGAAACGAAACGTCTTGCGATGTCAATGACTCGCGGCTGTCAGTTGAGCTGTCAAATCACTTTGGAATTTTGGTCGATCTTGCGCAACCGCAATTTTATTATTTTCGGGAATGTGATTCCTTGTATTTCAAATCGGGTGATGCAAAATGCATCCACGATAATTTCTTGATGAATAAATAAAAATAACACACATGAGGTAAGTTCCCGTCGGAGAATTTATTTATTTTTTCGTGATTGATATTTCTCGTATTCCAGTACGTGGTATTTCATGTGATCGTTTCTTTCAGAAATTCCCTAAATCCTATTCGGATGAGGGTATTGGGTTGCTGAAGACTGCGAGTGAAGTTCGAATTAGCGAGCGGTCTTCGTAAGTATTTATTTCCCATTGCTGGTTTTTTTCATAACCTAATGCCACGTTCCACATGTGATGCTGACACTCGTATTTTTCGTTTCAGATGCGGGATTTTATAATTTAAACATAATATTTTGATGATATTTCATATATTTTAATTTCTCTTCATTTCGTATGAATTATTTCTCCTTTCTAAACTGCTGATCTCTTCGCATTTCCTCCTTGTCATCAAACCTCTGTCTCTGCAAGAGTTTGAACGCTTACCTGTCGAGGAGATGCAAGAGCTTCATCTGGCACTGCGCGCTTGAGGCCGTGGAGGACGCTGCTTGGAGCCTAAAAGTGTGCGAGACCCGTTGGACCCCGGAAGAAGAGAGGAACGTTCAGGGTAACGGCTTATAACCGCATGACTTCCAAGGTACCCACTTTTCCATCCTTCAAGTAGGAGTCTTTCCGACCTGACATCGTGCAGTTATCTTAACTATTAGAGTCTTTTAATATTTAGGCTGAGTTTTAAGAAAGAACAATGGCAGGCATGGTACCCGGTAAAATTGAAGATGTACGGAGTTGATTTCTTGATATTATATACTCGATACTTGGACACTTATTTTACGTATTTTTATGATTTTCCACAACTTTCGAGAATAAAGAAAACATAACTTTTGTTTTCATTTGAATACTGCTAACAAAACGCTTACCTGAATATGCAATAATAAAACGCAATAGGACCCTTTTCTTTAGGGCCGTAACCTACAACTATTTTATTCAATCAGATAAATCGATTATCGATTAACTTACTTTACCAATTATTCAGATATCGACTTAAGATCTATAAAACCATTGATACAATCAACAAAGTGAATATATTTATCGGTTTAGCTCTATTTATATTCATTTTAATAATATATTATGCTAATTAGATTTATGAGGAATAAATGGAGGCTATTGATTATTATCGATTACTCCAATGTATCGTACATTGCATTACGTCAAGGTACGTCACGCGACTGACATACAAGTACAACAACTGTCAAATCAGTTCTTTGTTTACATTCCATCGTTTGGTGGTTTTCCAACGTTTCGTCGTCTCGGTGTGATCATAAAGTGCTGTTTATGGTATACCTACCTACTTGCAAAGTAAAGAATAGTCGAGTTGAGAGCACCCTATGCCTCCCCCTGTCTTTTCTTTAGTATTGTGATACTATCTTAGCGAAAGGATGCTTGTTTGTGTATTGTGATCTGTTTGTAACCATGTCTCTTCTACGCTGCATCAACTGCGATATTCGAGTGACTCGAATTAGGCGGCATCTACTCCTGGAAGAGAGTGAGGCTCTTACAGAAGTTATGAGACTGTGAACATATCCAAGAGAGGTAAGAGAAAGATTTCAAACTTCATTGTTTTAAAAGCAATAAAAACCGCTTTTCATCAGTTTTATCCTCAGTACGTTAGTATTCAAAAATATTATAGTTATTACATTGGGAAATGTACAGATTGTCACCAATGGTTTATTTAAATATCCATTGTCGGTAGAATGTATTTAATCCAATTCCTATCATATCAAATGAGTTGACTGATCTTGGACTGAACATTTTATCAGCTAAAGATCTATTGACAAGTTATTTGGATATAATTCACTACTGGACTGATTTCAAAAATCCTTTCTTGAAGATTTTTAGGCTAGTTATTTATGTATATTATCACTTCTCCTTTTTTGTTTCAGATCACAAACGCTGACTATTTGCCATGCCTCTTGGGAACTTGGAAATGCTCAAGTCACTGGAGCAAACATTGTTGAGAATCAAGAGAGGCTAATTGGTCTTCACAACATTTGTGTAGGATGCGGCCGCTCGATTTTCAGTCAGTTCTCGCACAATATTGAGAGAAACTCCTACAAATGAAGAAGGCCCAATAGTTGCTATTATATCACAGTGGATACATCCAAGACAGGTAAATGTAATACCATAATTGGCAATATCTTAATTGGCTTTCGTTATTTAATTATACTATTGTTACACAAATGCGAAAACAGTAAATGGTGTATATGTAGTTTCTTAAGCAGTGGTTTTTAGACTGTTATTGTTTCACTGTATGTTTTCCGAACAAAATAAATAAATAATTGTCTCTGTTCTGTGTGTCCGTACAATAAATATGTCTTTATATACGTTTTTTTTTAGAATAACTAGGATTTGATCTATATTGTTATGTTTTAGATTACTCAAAGTGATCAAGCATGTACCGCATGTTGGTTACGCGCTCAGAGAACTCTCCGTCGTCAGCAATTGGTTGATGAGGCCAGAAACATAAATGAAGAATTAACTACATGTGTCAATTGCAACAAAGATTTGTTACATAGCAATGGCTACTTATTGAGAAACGAAGACGAAAATGTCATCAACATCATTAAAAGCTGGATATATCCTAATAATGTAAGTACTTTAAGAAAGAAGAAAAAGGTCACTTTTGTTGAAAAATAATGTGAACATTTCACTATTAAATGAATTTGTTTTTTTAGATCAACCTCATGGATAGTATTTGCCATGCTTGTTGGCAACTTGCAAATGAAGCAGCACGGCAAGGTTCTGAGTCACCAGAGACTGCATCCCAACCATTGGAGACAGATGACCCTCCTGACTCACATGAACTACAGGAAGATAATCATGAGGAGGCGTGCCATCATAGGATATTGTTGCAACTGTATTGTGGGTTTGAGGACAGTAGGGTGTTGCTCACATGTGATGAGTATCGTATGGTATTTAGCCTATGCTCGTCACTTAGACAATATATCACCACCTGCACAAGTGTTAGATGGAATTCTTGTAAGAATAAACATTGAATAAAGCAGTACCTATATTGATTTTAACTTTTGTTTTTATTTATTAAACTTCTTGATAGCATTATTATGTTGACTTGAATAAAAGTTCCCCATTAAAGCCTTGTCTATTTTATAAATGTGTATAAATAATAATCTTTAGAAAAATAAAGATAAAAGAATATCTCTTGTTTAGGCGAGCACTCGCGATGCGTATTATCTAATGAGCATCAATCCAACAGAAAGTAACTGCCTTTAAAATCATCCTGAATAAAAGATAAAACGATAATATTATTTTGATCACTTCGTTGTTTTAAACATTATTATTTTTTTCTGTCAGTATCAGTCAGATTAAACATGTCAAAAAATGACAATTGACATTTAAAACGTTTTGTTCTCCATGTTCAAGCGTTCTGTTAACCTTCAAAGCGTTTTGTTAACCTTGTTCCGTATTATCATAACATTGAATTTATCTTTTTATTCTTAAGTTGTAGAAATATGGTATGATTACATTTTTTGTTGTATAAATCAAGACAAAGAAATTGGTAATATTTTCACTGTCGTACACTCCGTCTAAAGACGGTACCAACACTACATAGGTTTCTGCCAATGTTCTTTGTAGTGGCAATAATATTCACCAAACCGAACCTAATTAACGACCCTGAATCCCTTGAGATTGGCACTATCTATTACAGTAGTTATAATATCGTAATTGTCAACTGTATTCAAGCTTACGAGACAAAATAAATTGTGTCAATTGAGAGGGAGCTGTTTTATTTACATTTCTAATTACAACACAAGGAACGGTAACTTTTATAAATTTCTGCAAGCCGGACAACCTCTTTTCACGTGCAGACAATTCACCATCTTCTCCGTCTGCGCCGGTGGCGGTTCAATTCCAGTCACCAAGCCGCCAGGAAAAAATCCTTTCTTGCAAATTCATATCAAAAACTTCTTAAATCTAATTGCCTCTAAACTGTGAAAAATTCTAAATCAACGCAAAAATTCAAAACGCTGAGGTAGGTCTAGGTACCTACCTATAATCATACCGCATATTTTGAAATTCGCCACTACTCGCAACGGAATCAAAACTTAAAGACTACTTCCCGCTAACATTGAATCTTGAATTTTGGTATGAAACAATAGCTTAAGGTAACCTAACAGAAAAACCCGAAACCTTTTAAAATTTTTAGGCACAGTAACTAGTTAAACCAAAACAAAGACCAACACAATCGTCATTCATTCTAAATATTTTGGTGAATGTAATTCTGTATATAACCTAAATGCGTCCTAACTGCTGTGTCATACTTAGTACTTATAAATATATTCAAAGACATTAATTGTAATTTCCTATTGTTGTCGATGATTATCAGACAGCTTGCTTCCTACTGGCGAAGCGGGACGGGGGGGAGTAACGAACGAACGCGCAAGCACTAGCCGCCCGCGGGCGCGAAGGCAGGCGGTTGGTCAAGGGAAGGGGTATCGCGGCACAGCGAGCGGCAGCCGTGCGCCATACGCACGAGCGCCTAGATGCTGTTCGCACGTGTACCGAAATTAGTAAAATTTGCGACAATTTCTCGTTTATTTTTAACCGACTTCAAAAAAGGAGGAGGTTATATGTTCGACTGTATGTATTTTTTTTTTCTATGTATGTTCACCGATTACTCCGTCAATTGTGGACCGATTTTCAAAATTCTTTTTTTGTTCGATAGGGTACACTTCTGAGGTGGTCCCATTGTCACCAAGTCAGGATCTGATGATGGGATCCTAGGGAAATCAAGGGCAACCCTCAAATTTTATAGGCACGTATATCGTTTTTCAAACTTTTTCTTAAGTTATTCAAGTATTTGCTCCTGGAAATCATCATCTCATATTGATGAGCTGATGATAGAAGGTAAAACTCCTTAATGCTTAGGAGTTGGAGGATAATTCTTTTAATTTTATAGATAAGTAATATAGTTTCTAAAGTTATTCAAGTGTTTACATCAGATATTCATCATCTCATCATGATGAACTGGTCATGGTAGGTACAACTCCTTAATGCTTTGGAGTTGGAGGATAATTCTTTAAATATTATAAGTACAAAATTAGACCAACAGTTGTATTCTTTCATGTTTTTAAGGTGGGCTGACGGTTTAAGGTCTTTTTAGGTTTCCTATATGGTAACCTGTATTTTGTAGGGAATATTATTTACACTAGACATGAAGAATATGGTGTCAATGTACTGCCTACCTTCAGTGGTAACATCAAGGTAATAATTAGTTAACTAAAAAGCAAGAAATAAGTAAAATTTTATAAAAAAAAATAAAACCGACTCCAAAAAACGTACACTAAAAAGTAGAAAAATAATTACTAATTTCCTACTTATTTATTAGGACGAATTAATATTTATGTAGGTATACCATGATTGATACTTTTGGAGTCGGTGCAGGTAAACTTTACATGTTTCATAATCTTGGCACCGACTCCAGAAGTATCAATCATGGTATACCTACATAAATATTAATTCGTCCTAATAAATAAGTAGGAAATTAGTAATTATTTTTCTACTTTTTAGTGTACGTTTTTTGGAGTCGGTTTTATTTTTTTTTAAAATGTTTACTTCTACTTTGTTTATCAATTGCAAAATTTTGCCAAGATACAATTATGGCTACAATTGCATTAATCGTCAATGAAAATAATATTTTACATCATATAGTTCCTATGCCTCCAGATGGAAGTTGTTTATTTCATGCAATAGCGTTTTCTATTTACAATTCTACTAATTTGGATCAAACACAATTACTACGAACTTCAATAGTTAATTAT
Source organism: Ostrinia nubilalis (assembly GCF_963855985.1). Lineage (NCBI taxonomy): Eukaryota > Metazoa > Arthropoda > Insecta > Lepidoptera > Crambidae > Ostrinia > Ostrinia nubilalis. The sequence continues at coordinate 9,680,857 of NC_087118.1, read as the reverse complement.
ATTTATGATAACTGGGACGAGTTTAATTTGTATTGTAGCGTTGCAGTTTTGGCTGTTTTTCACAAATTGATTTTCTTTCTCGATATTCTGATTTTGGATACCACTAGCGACATCTATTGGCGTGATTCAGAACTAATTTGCAATGGATGGCGCTTTTTGCTCAGTTAATTGAAATATATTTTGATGAAACATTTCCCAGTGTTTTTATATTAATTATTCTATTTTTCAAATAGAATATTTTCAGTGTTCTGGAAATTGTTTTCATCATGGTTTTATTAGTACAGTATTTACTTTTTCAAGCGGCGAAACGAAACGTATCGCGATGTCTATGACTAGCGCCTGTCAGTGGAGCTGTCAAATCACTTAGGAATTTGTCGATCGTGCGCAACCGTAATTTGATTATTTTCGGGAATGTATATTCCTTGTATTTCAAATCGGGTCATGCAGAATGCATCCACGATAATTTATTAATATAATTTAAAAATAATCACACATGAGGTAAGTTCCCGTCGGAGAATTTATTTATTTTTTCGTGATTGATATTTTTCGTATTCCAGTACGTGGTATTTCATGTGATCGTTTCTTTCAGAAATTCCCTAAATTCTATTCGGATGAGGGTATTGGGTTGCTGAGGGCTGCGAGCGAAGCTCAAATTAGTGAACAGCCTTCGTAAGTATTTCTTTCCCATTGCGGGTTTTTTCATAACCTAATGCCACGTTCCACATGTGATGCTGACACTCGTATTTTTCGTTTCAGATGCGGGATTTTAGATTTCATATTTTACATTTTGATATTTCATATTTTACATTATTTTTATAGACATTTTAGATATTTCAATATTTCATATTGATTTCTCATCATTTGGTATAAATTATTTCTCCTTTCTAAACTGCTGATCTCTTCGCATTTCCTCCTTGTCATCAAACCTCTGTCTCTGCAAGAGTTTGAACGCTTTCCTGTCGAGGAGATGCAAGAGCTTCATCTGGCACTGCGCGCTTGAGGCCGTGGAGGACGCTGCTTGTAACCTAAAAGTGTGCGAGACCCGTTGGACCCCGGAAGAAGAGAGGAACGTTCAGGGTAACGCAGGGCCGGATCGTGAATTTGTGGGGCCCTGGGCTGAAACTACTTGGGGGCCTATCTTAGTACTCAACTAATAGCCATGCCAAAAAACTGTTTCTATAATGATATATTATTCTTATACATATATTTTTATTGCACAAAAAATATAAATATTACTTAAATCTACGCAAGTATTAGTTGTACAAAAGGCGACCTTATTGCTGTGTAGCAATCTCTTCCAGGTAACCTTTGGGTGAGAGAGAAACCGAAAAAGAGATGTACATTGTATAAAAGAAAATAAAAAACAACAAAATAATTTTATTTATTTATTATGCATTTATTAGTAAAATAAATTATAATTTATAAATTAACCTTTCTACATTTTTGTGCTGCAAATTCTTTTATTTGGTCATCGCATTGCAAGTCTTTTGTTAAATCACAATTTATAGACAGAAGTGATGAATGGTTTAGTCGAGAGTTCGCCATTGTTGTCCTATATTTATTTTCTATACAGGGTGTTGATTTCAATACTCGCCATATTTAGGGAGTTGATTAAGTAGCTTATTCTGATCACGAATCAGTAAAAAAATTGACTTTGAAAATTTTTTAAAACGAACTTTAATTTTAGTTAGTCGAAAAAAAATACCTATTTTCACTACCTACTTTACGTGGCATCCTTCAGTAGGCTATCCGACATGATAAGCAAGCGATACGCGTAGCTCGATGGTGCTGCAGTGTAAACTATTGCAGTTTTGCGAGCCACAATACAGTTGATTTTGGACGGAAAATATTCGCTAAAAATTCGACTTTCGTTTGTAATTTTTTTTTTGGTGGATAATGCATTTATATAAGTCATAATAGATCACCTAAATAAATATGGCGAGGATTGAAATCAACACCCTGTATAGGACATCTTTGAGAAGGAGCGTTCTGCTTCACAGCTAGTTATTGGTAAAGTTAAAAAAATCTTTAAAATGGTATAGCAATTAGGGAACACGTCAATTAGTTTATTTTCATACATGATCATAAAAATGTCACTGCAAGAGTTGTAAGACTCTGGCTTAGATTGGAGTAAGTATGATTTTAATTGAATGCACTCATTCACTAAATGCTCGTCTACGTCATCTGGATAGTAATCAATAATATGACGTGCACTTTCCAAATCTATGTTTTTGATATTTTTGTCTTGCAAATCCATTAAAAATTTAAATTTTTTGCTACATGTCTCATAGACTTGGCTCCTTTTATTTAAGTCCATAATTAGCTTATCCAACGCAACATTTAACGTGTCCCTTTTAAATTTTTCTGCGCCGTTTACTAAGAATTCACCTGTAGACCTATCTGAAAATTTTGGAGTAATGCGCCTCTTGTTTATGTCATTGTAGTCTATTCCCACACTAGCACTTAATTTTTTAGCTTTCTCTTCGTATTCCTTTAGCTTCTGATCTGATTGGTGTCGTAAGTTGTTCACAAAGTCTTTTAATGACATAATTAACTTGTTGCCTTCACAAATGTCTAAACCGGGGCTCTGTATTTTTTTATTGACTAAATGAAATCTCTCCAAAACTTCTTCCCAAAAGATAATCAAAATTGCAGTCTCGAGTTTCGCCATTTTCATGTATAAATTTCGTGCCTCTTTCCGGAAATCAACTTTCTCCAACTCACTTTCGCTGAAACTTTTTAAAATTTTCATGATGTCATCATAACTATTTTTTAACGCTTTGACAGCATCATAGTGGCAAGACCATCTGGTCTGGCTTAAACTTTTTAACGTGAATTTTAATTTTATTTCACGATTCAACAGTTCCCACCTATGGGTCGAAGCAGAAAAGAAAACGTATACTAGGGCACTATTTAAGTTGTGAGCCTCGACAACATAACGTGTTGTTAGACGACATCTGATACTTTTAATGAAAAGTTTGACATTTTTGACTACAACCTTATTCAAAACTTTTTATCATTTGAGCACGTTTTGTATTATTAACATTGAATTGAAAATTATCTTGACTACAAAAACATGGAATTGACTTGCGGAAATTTTCGCGCGAAGATTTATTATGACTTTCGACGTGGTTAATCAATACAAAACTGAAGCGGTCAGCTAAATTTCACTTTTGGTGATACAGATCTGTCCTTTACCATTGTAAAACGCTAGTTTAAGAAGTATAATATTGTATGTCATTGGCTCACCAGTGAACTTTGCGAAAGTCGTCCAAAATGACTAATAGTGGCGGAAAACATTGATGTTGTCAGAAAAATGGAAGAGAAACCTCGATAAATACGTTTAACAAGCTTTAAAAGCCGTTTTTAAATTTGTGACAATTGACGAATTAAGGAACTATGCGTAATGATCCTGAAAATAAACAGCTATCGACTATGGAGGTGTTTTAAGATGAACCAAATTCAAATTCAAATTCAAATTCAAATTATTTATTTGCATAAAACATGGTACATTTCAGTTATTATCTTGTTACGAGAACAACATGTTTCATCGACATAGCGATATGCAAACATTTAGTCGTCATGCAGTATTATTATTAAATTATTAATAGTCATTATTAATATTACATGATCTACCTCCAATAGAATTCAAATGTCAAAAATATTTATTACAATGCAATTACAATATCAATTAAAACAATTAGGTAATTCAGGTAATTAAAATTTCAGATGTCACATAAATTATAATAAATTAAACAATTTTATGATCACAATAAAACGTGAGAATACAATGTCAGTATCAAAATTATAGGAATGTCATAAATTAGCAATTCGCATATGGTTAGGGTACTGGCACCAGTAGTCAGCCTTTTAATGGTAAGTTTGAGTTCAAACTCATGTATGAAAATATTAGAAAGAGTAAATTGAAAGTCTTTTGTGTTAATTGACTTACTCATTTATTAAACTATGTCTCAAAATTAACAAAAAATAGAAACTTATCCTTTAATAAAATAAAAAATATTTTTTAACAAAATGAGGCACTTTTCACCAGTGTTCAGCCGCCAAAAACTAGTACTCGGCCATATTACAACCAGTGGTCAGCCTCTCTTGAGATCAATAGTTTTAAGCTTAAAGATTAACAACATTAATTAACAATAAGTCTGGTCAAACAACCTAATACTCTAACAATCACAGTAATCAAATACTTATTTAACTTATACTTAGATCAGTCGGAAAATTCTGCCATATTTAAAAAGTTTTCAAGTTCTTTTTCACTTCTGAAAGTTTGTCGTCTATTACCAATTTTTTGCAGGACCTTATCTTCTTTACAGGTTTCTGTTTCAGGAGTTTTAGGAGAAAGAAGTATATTACTGAGAATTTTAATTTTATTTTGTTTGCCTTCTTCTAAATGGCAGTCTATCTTCTCTGCTTCTTCAGCTATGTCAAACAAGTCTTCAAATTTCCTTTTTTTTGTACGTATTACTCTCACTTCTTGATTAGAATCATTGTTTTTCTTCGTTTTAGTCTCCTTCACTTTACTCTTTTTTGAATTAAGAGCTGCTTATTTTCTTTTTTCATTTTTTTGTTTCTGTTTTTCTTCTTTAATTTTTTGCCTCTGTAATTTTCTTTCTTGTATAGCATCTTTCTTTTTTTGTTTCTCTTCTTCTTTAGCCATTTCAAATTGTCTCCATTCTTCAGAAGAAATTGCGCCAATTCTATTCATGACTCTAGGAGTGGTAGATTTCTTTATTGGTGATGGTATAATAAGATGTTTTTGAACAAATGGTGATACTTTTGGAGATTTTACTTGTATAATAGAATTTGTCTGTATTTTGTCATCACGAAGTTTGTTTTCATCAATCAGAGAATTGTTGTTATTTAAAGGTACTAATATTAAACTGTCATTAACTTCAAATGACCCTAGATTAATGTCATCTAACAAATTGTTATTATCAAAGGTAAGATCGCCAAGTATCAGATTATTTATATTACTAGTGTCTAGTATCTCAGGGAGCGATGAATTTATTTCAACGTTGTTATTTTCTTTATTTTCAATCGGAGTTATTTCACTCTCAGTGTCAGTCTTCTTTAGGTAATTATTTTCGTCTTCAGTTATAACTACGTACATTCCTTCTTCAACTCCATCTTTTTCAATTCCGTCACTCATATATTTTTCTTTGTCTGTCACACGTGGTTCTATTCTTTCTTCTATAGTTATTCGTTTTTCCTTATTCTCAATCTCTTTTTCTGTAGTTTCACTTCTCACCGAATCATTTAAGCCCTGGGTGAGTTTCGCATTTTCCACGATATCCAGTAAAATGTTAACATCAATGCCCTTTTCTGTCAAGTCTTTGTCTAAATGTTTTATAACTTGTGATGCAATGTCAAAGTGTCTTTTCTTCAAGGATTTTGATGGTGTTTTCTTGGAACCAGGTGATATATTCTTTCTGTTCTCTAAGATATTTTGCACGCATTTGGTGTAGTCTACAGCATTTGGATCGAACGGATACAGGCCACACTTACGAAACCCATTTTTTATTGACTCTTTAAGAGATTCTTTACTTAATATTTTATTAAGCAATGGACAGAACTTAGTTTTTGACAGTACAGTGTTAACGTTTTCTGGCTGTGAACACCAGTCATGGACAGTATTAGCCCATTCAGATTTTAATGGTTTAAAAACACTTACGTCAGCTGGTTGCATCAGATGTGTTGTATTAGGTGGAAGTGCATATAAGATTATATTATTATCATGACAAAATTTACTTAGTTTCATCGTCATGTGACTTTTGTGACCATCGACGAAAACAAGCACCGGTTTCTTCACTTTATTGTCTTCTATCCATTTGTTTAGGCATTTATCGATATAATCATAGAAAATATCCGCTTTCATCCAACCTGTGTCAGATTTACCAAGAAACCAATCGTCTGGCATGCTATTTATAATATCTTTGGGTGGTCTGATGTACGGAAAAACCACACATGGGGGTAAAATATCACCAAATGCAGAAAAAAATGCTAAAACAGTGATTGCCTCTTTTTCTTTTCCTTTTACTATTTGGTATACATTTTTATATCCTCGGGGTGCTATCACTTTTCCTGTTTTAGGGCAAAGCATGAAACTTGTTTCATCCCCATTTAAAATTCGTTTAGGGTCTTCTAACACATTGAGTGCTTGATTTTTAGTAAGATAGTCCTTGAGATTCTCAAACCATTTTCTAATACTCTCTTCGGTGATTACTGCTCTCCCCTTTGAAATTGCTTCAGGTGTTCTCATAGAGAATGAGTCGTTTCTTTTGAAAAAAGAATTCATCCATTTTTTACCTGGTCTTCCGTTTATGAAAGGATTAGGCCTACCATCTTCGATCATCATTTGTTGAACAGAATTCAGTAGGTTGTCTGGTTTGTTGGGAAAACCGCACATTGCAAGATCTTTAAGCCAACTTGCAATTTCGGCTTCTTCATATTTGTTGAGAACGGAATCAGGGCCCATTCTTCTTGGACCCTCAGGAACTCGAAGATGAATTCTATCTTGAAGTGTGCCTCGGGGAACGCCATAAGTTCTACTTGCTTCCCTGATTGCCATCCCATTTCTAATAGCTTCTAAAGCTTGGGTTAATTTTTCTTCGGGGTATTGTAATATGGGTCTTGAAAGAGACATTAGATGTGACTGAAACAAATGTATATAGTTTTAAATAGTCTAAAAATAAGAAACTGTATGAAGAAATAATTTAAATACGGCGGGCTGAACACTGGATCTATTTTCTCCAGTACTCAGCCATGTAACAAACTTTAACTATTTAAGTGGCCGACTTCTGGGTTTTTGACAAAAATATATATGGAATGGGTATTCTATATTAAAGGATTAATTCTGAACTTTAAAATAATACCAATATAACTTTAAATTAAAAAATAGCGTTAAAACCAGTGGTCAGCCAGGGGTGGCTGGCTACTAGATAACGTATATAAAAATGAAACCCAGTAGTCAGCCACTTCGTTATTTAATAATTCATAAGAAAAATACAATACTTTTTAATTAATTACGATGCTTAAACTCTCGATTAATATGAATTTTAATACAACGTGCCCTAAACCTTACAAGAAATTAAACAAATTACCTTTTCTGCGAGCGCTTCCCACTAACAAAAACATTGAGCACGGGCAGCTTGTCGCTTCGTCAGCTGACGACGTCGAAATGGAGTCATTTTTAATGTGCTTCGCACCCACTTAGCAAATATGTTATGAATTATTTCGACCAATGAAAAGTCACAGAACTAATTCAAAGTAATTTGATTGGTTAGTTTCTGTTATAGCGCTATTTCTATTGGCTTTAAAGCGAAAAGGGCTGAGCACTGGTGAGGGGCTGACTACTAGTGCCAGTACCCTACCAATTCCAACAAAAGTCCCATGCGCTCGGAACACTTTAAAACTTACGGTCGCCTATTTTTCCGAAATATCCGATTATATGATAGAAACGTCACTAGAGAAATTTAGAATGGTTAATTCTTAATAGTAAACAGCCACTTTTTTTCCAAAAGTCTTCAGTTTAATAAGGGAAATTGACCAGCATAGTCGAATCGCCATTCGTGACGAAAATGTGAGCTTTTACACGTCTCGTCAAACAACTGACTATTTGAACACTCAAAATATAAAAATAAACAGGTCCAACGCTACAAAATTCTTGCTTGGAATCTAAACATTTCTTTTGGTACCCATTATATTAAAATTAAATGCGTGAACAGCGATTTATGTAGCCAGAAGCAACTGTCGGTGCGGTCAAAAACCATGGTTTGGAGGTGCCTCAAGCCGAGTGGAAAAAATGCTATGAAAAGTGTTTCGGACACATTATAAAGTACATAAATCATGAAAGACAATACCAATAAACGCAATCAATACCATTTTAATAATAAACTACTTTGTTTTCATAGTTAGGCTCACAACTTAAATAGTGTCCCACGTATTTGTTGCACTACTCCAAAAAAGTTTAAAATTTCGGTTGCAACGTTAACAGATTCTACACCAACTAGGTTAAGGGAATGCGCAGCACATGGCACATAATCCGCGGTGTTATTTTTTTGTTTTAGTAGTGCTTGTACACCATTGTAGTGACCCGCCATATTGGCAGCGTTGTCATAAGATTGCCCTCTACAATTACTCAGTAGTAATCCATTTGTTTCTATAAAGTCTTGTAAAATATTAAATAAATGTAAAGCAGTATGATTACTAATTTTAATGAAAGCTACACATCTTTCATATACTTTCCCCCGAAAACAGTATCGTAATACAATAGCAAGTTGATCATTGTGAGACAGATCTGGTGTAGAATCCATCACAGTTGAATAATACTTTGTGTCGTCGTTTTTTATTTGAGTTATAATTTGTTTAAAAGTAGCTGTTGGCCCATAATCTCAATTATTTCTTCATATACTGTTTTTGATAAGTACGATATTATCGCTTTCGGTCGCAGCTCACGTTGTTCAATGTGTTCACGAATGAATGGATCAAACTCTGCCAATAGTTCCATAGCCCCCATAAAATTACCATTATGTGGAGAACCAAATACTTCCTCGGAACCTCTAAATGCTAAGCCCCTTATACTCAAAAATTTTACCACTGCAATTACCCGTTTTAGAACATTGTGATAATATTCTTTTTCTTTTCTTAATTGCTCCTGAAGCTGCTTGTCTAAAACAGACTTATTTTCTTTACGTGTTAACCACACTAACATTGATTTCTTATGTTCATCAGAATTTTCGTGAGTTTCTAAACAAGTTCCTATGTGTTTCCAATCAGAAAATCCGGTCGTGTATTGAGAAGAGGTTTTAGAAAAAAGTTTTCAAGGCAAACAAAAAACAGCACCAACACTAGTTGAATATGTTAGCCAAGATCTTTCCAGTGATTGACCATTTTTCATTTTTTTTGTGAAATGGCTATTTGAAAATGCTCTGTTTTGTTCCTTGTACTTCTTTATAGAAGCTGAATATACAGGGTGTTTCTTGTAAGGTGTCAAGCCGAAGGCACGTGATAGGTGAGGGCTAGACCTATCGATTTCACCCCCATGTATGTTCTACGATTTTTCGTAGTTTAGAAGTTATCGTTAATTTTGTGATTTTTTAAAATTTTATGACCTAGTAGGCTTTAATTTTTTTTTTCTTTTTTTTGGGTTGAATTTTCTCAGATTTCTTTTTTTTTACAGATTCCCTATTAATTGCAGATGTTTGAAAAAAAAAATCACCTTCCTATCCTTGATGCAAGATACAAAATTGTTGCTAGAAACATAAAAAATATGCTTTTAGCAGAACATTCTAAAATTTTCAACTTAAAAGTTTGAAAAAAAAAGAACTTCCATAGGTCCAAAATAATTTTAAAAACTGCGCAGTTTTCTGAACTTTTATAATAAGACAAAAAAACATGTACTTAATAGGCCATTTTTTTTTCTATTGACTCCACTAAAGTGGTAAGTCGGAAATTCCGTTACATGTTTTTGACATTCTTAGGACTAACTATTGTTTTCAATCCCCTAAGTTTAAAGTGTGAGAGAAAAGGAAAGAGTTTATGTGTGTGTGTGTGTGTGTGTGTGTGTGTGTGTGTGTGTGTGTGTGTGTGTGTGTGTGTGTGTGTGTGTGTGTGTGTGTGTGTGTGTGTGTGTGTGTGTGTGTGTGTGTGTGTGTGTGTGTGTGTGTGTGTGTGTGAGAGAGAGAGAAGGGTGTAATGATTTAATTTAAAGTAAATGTTCAAAATGTCCGTTGACCTGAATTTCGTAAATTTACAAAAGCTTCTTCTTGCATTCTAATGTGATTTTGTACTTCAGTCAGCTTTGTCCGCAGTTCATCAATATTTTCATATTCCCTGTTGTATATCAGGTGAAGGGCAAGAGCTTCCTCGTTGTGGATAAAAAAATGTTCTTTTCAGTTATTGTCTCTAAATGTGTTCTACATAACGTAAACATAACTTAGGGATTGCAAACATCAGTTAGTCCTAAGAAAGACAAAAACATGTAACGGAATCTCCGACTTACCACTTTAGTGGAGCGATTACAGAAAATAATGGCCTATTAAGTACATGTTTTTTTGTGTTATTATGAAAGTTCAGAAAACTGCGCAGTTTTTAAAATTATTTTGGACCTATGGAAGTTCTTTTTTTTTTCAAACTTTTAAGTTGAAAATTTTAGAATGTTCTGCTAAAAGCATATTTTTTATGTTTCTAGCTAAAATTTTGTATCTTGCATCAAAGATAGGAAGGTGATTATTTTTTGCAAACATCTGCAATTAATAGGGAATCTGTCAAAAAAAGAAATCTGAGAAAAGTCAACCCAAAAAAAATTAAAAAAAATTTAAAGCCTACTAGGTCATAAAATTTGAAAAAATCACAAAATTAACGATAACTTCTAAACTACGAAAAATCGTAGAACATACATGGGGGTGAAATCGATAGGTCTAGCCCTCACCTATCACGCGCCTTCGGCTTGACACCTTACAAGAAACACCCTGTATATTTTTCGGGTCTTTATTTTGAAATTCAGTCATTTCATGCAAGAGGATGTCATTAATAAAATCATTGCTTAGCAATTCTGGCCACAAGGCCACGTCAACATATTTCTCAAATTCAAAATTAATATTCTGTAAATTTCTTTCCGTCTCGGTGTTACCACTCTGTCGCGGAACACCAATATCGTTTTCCGTTTGATCAGAGGGTTGCTGGACTTGCTGGTAATCAAGACTTTGCAGATTTTCATCATTTGTCTTTGTTTCTTGGTGTTGCGATTTGCTACTCCCTTCAAATAGATTCTCTTCAGATTCGATCCCTCCCTTGTCGCTTGTTGATGAATTTTCAGCGATTTCATCCTCGTTTTTATGTTTTGATTTGAAAAAAGTCCCAATTTTTGCACATTTATTTTTTTCCTTTTCACGATCTAGGTGCAATTTGCGTTTCTCAGCTCCACTTTTATACTTTCGACCAGACATCATTGTAAATTAAGACCTTTGGTTTTTTACTGAAAATAAACAATGAACGAACTTGATAGTTTTCTGATAAATAAACATGTAACGATCATTTGAATAGGTACCTACGTGAATACTTTGTAATGAGCAGAGGTCGGAATTAGATAGTGTAATTTTGGTACTTGCAATAAAATGTTGGTGTTAACATGGGGTTTTCTAAATAGTCAATCCCGTAAACCATATTTTTTGAGTATTGGCGTAATGATAGGATCACTGCCGAATGCAATGCACGACGAGCCTGATAGGTAGATTTAGAGATATTAAGATTGAAATATTAAGTTTTGCTATGTTTGTTCATTAAAGTTAATCTTTCATTAAATTTAGTTAATCTACCATTTAAAATAGTAGGTACCATTTTTTGGGTTAGTAGCATAGCTGGGCACCGTTAATCAAATAGTTAACTTCGTTAATCGTTAAACCGTTAATAAAAAAATTAACTTCGTTAAACGTTTAAACGTTACATTTCGCAAGATTTAACGCAAGTTAACGTTAATCGTTAATCCGTTAACACATGATAATAAAACGAAAAAAATAATTGTATGCAAGGTTCAAATAATTTCGAAAGCTTGTATCGCGCATGGAATTTATTCTTCTTTTATGTTTGCGCTACAAGCTTTCGAAATTATTTAAACCTTGCATAAGTACCTACAGTTATTTTTTTCGTTTTAGTACAACTGCATTTCGGAATAAAAGCTTGTTTTTAAAAAGTTTTTTAATAGGCTAGATGACAAATTTTCAATTATTTGTCCGTCAGACAGATAATTAGAAAATATTAGACTCATATTTTTTATTTTATTTGATAATTAAATAATAACAGTGCTACATCGAGTTGAAATGGCGCGAAAAGTCACGCTTGAGTAGAATTTTTACTCAAAAGTGACGTCACGCGACATTTCAACTCTATACATATAATACTGTAATTATTGGATTATGGAAAAAATTAAAAAATATGAGTAATATTTTAATTATCTGTCTGACGGACTTAATAGAATTTCGATTTAATTACCCAGTTCTCATCCCTATTATTATAATTTTATTTTACACTTTTTAGTAGTATCTTAATCTCAGAGCCTTGGTTCAATTACAATACAATTTAGCACCAAAGTGCTCGAAAAGACAAATCCAGCAAACCCAAACTCGATAAGTTACTACAGTTTCGTTTAGGAATTCCTATGGCCACCTCCTGACTCCATCATCAGGACCCTGGACACCATCTATGTAGTTCTAAAGTGCTCGAAAAGACAAATCCAACGAACCCAAATTCGATGCGATGCCGCGGTTTCATTTAGGAGTTCCTATGGCCACCCCATGACTCCAACATCAGACCAGCTCAATGGTACCATAACATTGCATTGTCATCGTACTTACATACAAGTATACAAAATTTCATCTCAATCGGTTGAGGAAAACTGGTCTGAAATTCAATTGCAAGAGTTGTCCCACACATACTAACAAGTGTCGTTAGTGATCTGGTCACAAAAACTGTTGATTTGGGTTCTGGAAGTTCTGGAAGCCCGAACGTACCTACTTGTTAGAACGCGTTTTTCTAGCGTTTTTCAGCGTGCTTGCTGTATCTTTTTGGTAAATAGTAGGTACTGGATTAACGATTAACGGACTTAGGATAATTTAACGGAAGTTAACGAGTCCGTTAACATTTTTTAAAGTTAACTTAAAAGTTAATCCGTTAATAGAAATGTTAACTTCGTTAATTAACGATTAACGGATTAACGAGTTAATGCCCAGCTATGGTTAGTAGTAGTTTCGCACGATTTTCCTTCGCACGAACGTGCGAAACGTCCCCTTGAATACTTTTAATACATCCAGGCGAAACGCCTACTAAAAAAAATATTATTGAAAGGGGACGTTTCGCACATTCGTGCGAAGGAAAATCGTGCGAAACTACTACTAACCCATTTTTTGTGGTTACAATAGAAAAGTTAATTTTACACGAGTATAATATAGTTACCATCAAAAAACTTGTACCTACTTTTTGACTAAAAGTCGATATAAAATATCTCGTAAACGGTGCATGCTACGTCAAAAAGGACAAAAATGCGACCCCCTTTATAAAACACAACTCCCAGTACCTCAAACCCAAATCTCAAACGTCACATCGACCTACCCAATCTGCCTAAAATGTCTAGGTATTGATATTGAAGTTTTTCATGTTTTAGACATTAGGATGCAATTTCACTTCAGAAAATTAACAAAAATACATAGGTACATTTTTGATCAGTCGGCGTAAAAAAAACAAAATCAACTAACGTACCTACCTAACTTGACGTTTTGGTTAAGCTAGCAAAATCAATATATATTTTGCCAACGAGTAATAGGAATAAATAAATAAATGCTTATATTGCAAGTACCAAAATTACACTAGTCATAGGATTACACCATCCTACCAAATTTCAGTTTCCTAGTTTTGGAGCAAATTGGCTGTGCCTATGACACACAGACGGGTGCACGACAAGAGTCATCCTACATTCGTTTTCTATTTTATTTTTGTACAGAACCCTAAAAATACCATAAAAAAGAAAGACATGATTTCATATATTATTAATTATTTTGACTTACCATTATCAAATAAAAGCAGGAAATCACTGACATTTAAACAAATTTTACTTATTTAGGTATAGGTAACTTTAAAGTTGTCACTTATTAGCACACACTCATTAAACACAGTTCAAACAATTAACGCAGTCAGTTTGTTTGTTGACGTAAACGAATGTTTGATGACGAGAAGAGAAGTGCAGAAAAAAACAAAATCACGTCAGACGTTACGTCAACAAGTGCGGCGGGAAAGTCCCGCGTAAGAGTAGAGAAAAAAAATACAGGGAAATCCCCGTTCCGTTCCATAGACGCGCACATGCATTGGTTCATTGATCACAGGGTTGCCATTATTAACTTTAATTTTTTTTATGAAAAACAGCATGAAAACAACTTTTTACACGTATTTCCCCCCTCAACTACATTCATAAAAGTATGCAAGTAACGTAAAAATATCGTCCGTAAACCGACTTTACAGACAACTATGTTTTTTTTTTTTTTTCAAATTATGACCTACCTACTTTTTAGCGAGATCTGGGGGCCCCTTGTAACCCCGGGGCCCTGGGCTGCAGCCCAATCAGCCCATAGGTAGATCCGGCCCTGGGGTAACGGCTTATAACCGCATGGCTTCCAAGGTACCCACTTTTCCATCCTTCAAGTAGGAGTCTTTCCGACCTGACATCGCGCAGTTATCTTAACTAGTAGAGTCTTTTAATATTTAGGCTGAGTTTTAAGAAATTTGTAGTGGCAATAATATTCACCAAACCGAACCTAATTAACGACCCTGAATCCCTTGAGATTGGCACTATTACAGTAGTTATTATAATATCGTAATTGTTAACTATATACGAGCATACGAGATAAAAATAAATTGTGTCAATTGAGAGGGAGCTGTTTTATTTACATTTCTAATTTCACACAAGGAACGGTAACTTATATAAATTTCTGCAAGCCGGACAACCTCTTTTTCACGTGCAGACAATTCACCATCGTCTCCGTCTGCACCGGTGGCGGTTCAATTCCAGTCACCAAGCCGCCAGGAAAAAATCCTTTCTTGCAGTATACAAGCAATGCCCGGGGAGATCCTTTCTCTTCACGACAAGAGTACAAAGCTACGATGCTCCAATCATCCAGTTATGGCGGTACTGCTGAGGTGAAGGCAGCAGGATTTTTGTATCCAGCGAGGTTTGAAGTATATGAACGTAATACGGGTATTCTGAGGGGTGTATTTGGTAGAGAAGGATATCCAACAAAGCGATTACTTTTTTCAGGTAATTTATCATCGGGTCATTATGATTTTTGTTCACCAATCGGGTCCGAAGAATTACTGAGTAATACATACGATAATACGCAGGAAAGCTTCGTAAATAAAAGACACGATTCTAAGGTTGGTCGTCCGAAACGTAATAAGAAAGAAAGAAAGAAAGAAAGAAAAATTATTTATTTGACAACAAAACAACAAAGAAACAAAGGGCAATATAAAAATACAATTATAAAAAAAAAAAAAAAAGTACAAAGACAATGAAGAGAAAAAAGAAAAAAGAAATGTTGCCAAAAAGGTTCTTCTTCTTCTTCTTTGGTTTATGGCGATGAACTTGCGTTTTTTCGCCACTGAGGGCACACTATTCCGCCAATGTCACGTGCGCGCCAAAAAGGTTACCCACTCAGTATCATCTTGACAGTTGACATTTTACTGCCAAGTGCCAAGACACTGGTTTTCAGTGGGTACCTTACCTAATAAAGGTGGTCGTCCAAAAAAGTATAATTCATGTTCTCGACTGATTGTTGTGGGAGACTTCAATATCTGGCCTACTATTTTAGTTACATTATAAAATAAAAAATATTAACTATGTTGACTCTCACGAAATTACCATAACTATGATTGTTCTAAACTGAACGATTTGCGCGAGAGTCACTTCCAAAGTATTAAAATGTGTCCCCTCTATAAGTTTCAAAATAAGATAATATTAAAACTAAAAAAAATATATGATGTGCATTACGCATTACCATGCAATTGGTTTGAACGATATCTAGTAAGTAATTTGATTTAATACGTCATAAATAATAATTGTAAACCGCTACGTTTGTACGGCGGAACCCTCGGTGTGCGAGTCCGACTCGCACTTGGCCGGTTTTTATTTTGCCTTGAATCAATACGAGATATTGGTCAATGGCTATTTTATGCTCCGAGTTAATACGGGATATAAACAAGTAGCCACTTATTGCATATTTTTTATGCCCATCATGTCTGGAAATACTTTTACCCTCAATCGCAATTTACGGTTACTTTCAGATGACCGGGAAATCTCAATACCGCCACCGGAGGAGTCGGAAATATTTCCGGAATGTTCATTACAAGGCGAAAATACTTCCCAGGCTGGTGAACCTGTGGTCAACGCAGCTGAAAACACAACCTCTGCTACCAGAGCTGATGGCACCGATGTCGTTCCAGTATGTGACATAGAACCGGAATTGCTAAAGGCTTTAGGGGACTTTGAACCGGAGACCGTTGAGTGGGGCGATAATGTACAGGAGGATATTGCTAAACGTTTCCAACATTTGTTATCACATGGCCTACAAAAAGAAGCCAAAGAACAACTTACAAAGAAATATTTATTTGCAAAAAATATTTCTTTTGCTAAAGCCCCAACTCTAAATCCGGAAATAGCAACCATGCTCATCGACTCCTTCCGGAATAGAGATAAACTTATGTTAAATAAACAAGAACAGCTTGGTCGTGCCTTCTTCTTTAAGTGCTACAATGACTGCTTTATTGAAGAAGAATCCAGATCTATCCGAGGTCATGAGTATTTTAAATGACACCGGTAAACTGCTCGCTGACTCCCATTTTACCGAAACAGAAAGCCGCCGCGCCATGATAAACCCGTTGGTTGATAAATCATTGATGGAATTGTTAAAAGATAGAAAACGAGACACTATGTTATTTGGGGAAAAATTAGGTGACCCCGTTAAGAATTCGCGCGCCATTAGCCGGACCGGCCAATACATACAATCAACAGTTTATAATATTATTATGAGTGGGTCTAATTTAAACGGAAGAGGCCAACCGCTGCGAAGTCGACCTCCTCAACGAGCAGCACCGAACTATCAGTATCGAACCGGAGGACAACGCAACCAATATGGGACCCGTCGACGAGCACCAGTGCCGGCGCACACCAATGCCCGCCGCCAGGCCGCTGCCCCGCCGCCGCCAGCGCGCCGCCAGCCTCCGTCTGCGACGCGCCCTCCACCTCCGGCCTCCGGCTGCACGAACACCTAAATTCTCCACCTCAGGTATACGCCGCCGGTCGGTTGCAACATTTTTTACCTGCATGGATTTTTTTTTACTAATGATGAATTTATAATAGACACAATATCGGGATACCGCATTCCTTTTACAAAATATCCGGAACAGTCTGAAAATCAATATTCCAAACGGTCATTTTCAAAATCTGAGACGTTAGCACTAAATAAAGAAATTAAACATTTATTAGATATTAAAGCTATTAGGAAATGTAAACCTGTGAAAGATCAGTTTATCTCAGATATATTTTTGATACCCAAGTCCGATGGAGATTTAAGGTTCATTTTAAATCTTAAAAAATTAAATAAATCTATCTATAGCAGCCTTTGGGTTCGCCTTCGAACATAGGCCTCCTCTTCAACCCTCCACCGACTTCTGTCCCTGGCCACACGCAACCAGTTCACTCCAGCCTGTTGCCGGATATCGTCTGTCCACCGTTTAGGCGGTCTTCCCCTGCCGCGGGTGTTGTTGCGGGGTCTCCACTCCAGGGTCTTTCTGGCCCAGCGATCCTGGTTCATCCGTGCAATGTGCCCTGCCCATCTCCATTTACGGCTCTCAATCACTTCTACCACGTTGCTAACCCCCGTCTTTTCTCTGATCCGCTCGTTCCTTTTGTGATCTTGTAGGGAAACGCCAAGCATCTGTCTTTCCATTGCTCGTTGTGCGACTCGGAGTCTCTCAGCAGACTTTTCTGTCAGCGTCGTGGGCTCCATCCCATACACGAAGACCGGCAGTACACACTGGTTGAAGATCTTGGTCTTTAGGTGTTGAGCAATTTTCTTAGAGCGCAGAACATGGCTGTTTGCCCCGAATGCCGCCCAAGCTTGTCCGATGCGCCTTCCTACTTCCGCAACCTGATTTTCAGAATCTAGAGTGATTTTGTGACCTAGATAGTTATAGTGGTCGACCAATTCTACAGGTAGGACGTGATTTTTCGCGTTTTCAATGTTCGTCATGATTTTGGTTTTTGACAAATTCATTTTTAACCCTACTTTTGCTGATTCACGTTGTAATTGGTCAACCATATCAATCATAATATCTTCAATGCTATCACTGATCAGTGCGATATCGTCGGCAAATCGCAGGTTATTTAGCATTTCTCCATCAATTACACTGGTCAACAAAATTTTAACTTTGTCGTGCCACACGGACTTTTTTGATAATTTTTACTTAAATTGGTGAGAAAGAAGAACAGAAGAAATTGGTAAAGAAAAAACAAACTGTTAAAAAAATTTGCTTAACAAGGATTTTATTCTATTGAGCAATTTGAAATATTAGGAAAAAACGCAGATCTCGTAAATCAAAAGTTTATTTTTTTTACAAACGACTTAATAATCTAAGATTTTCTTGAATATTTAGCTTCTGGTTGGTCTCTTTTAATTATCCAGCAGTAATCTGCTAACATAATTGGGCTCCATTGGCCCTGGTACCGATTTTCCATATTAGAAATGTCCTGATGGAACCTCTCACCGTGCTCGTCGCTGACAGCCGATAAATTGTCAGAAAAAAATCCAGGAGCGAGTCTAAAAAATAGATCTTAACTAACATGTTGCAACCCAATGCTTGATATGACAATAATACCTCGCTAACCCACTCTCTGTAGCTGTCACTCTTGTGTTTACCCAAAAAATTTGCAACAACATTTTTGAAATCCTTCCATGCAGATTTTTCTAAATCGCTTAATTTTTCTTCAAATCTTGAATCTTTTATTAACTCCCTAATTTGAGGGCCAGCAAAAATACCCTCTTTTATCTTTGCATCACTTATTTTAGGGACAAAACACTGACCTGAAATGGACGGTTGTGAATTGTCGTTCTCAACAGACGTAGTTGCAACTGGTATTAGTTCTGGCAATTTTTAGGGTTCCGTACCTCAAAAGGAAAAAACGGAACCCTTATAGGATCACTTTGTTGTCCGTCTGTCTGTCTGTCAAGACCCTTTATCTCAAGAACGCGTGGACGTATCAAGCTGAAATTCACATGAAATACTCAGGTCTATTGTCCCTTTAAGCTGTGAAAATATCAAACTTCTAAGCCAAGCCAATCAAAAGATACAGCCGATTATGTCGATATTTTCAACAAATTTTCGACACTCGCAAAGGAATCAAAACCTACAGGATACTTCCCGTAAACTCAGAATCTTGAAATTTGGCATGGAGCATTGTCATATAATGCAAATTTAGGAAAAATTGCGAAAATCACATTTTTTTAGTTATACAGTGTGTCCGGGCATGTAGTGATCAAACTTTAAGGGCGTAATCTATGGACAATTTTATCGATGAAAATACTTCAAATTTGGGGCCTGACCCATTTCTCGAAAAATTACATCGATTTAAGTTTTTAATTTTTAGTTTACACCTCTTCTTTAAAAAACAAGTGAAAGCGTGGGTAGCTTAACATTAATAGGCAAATTTTTTATATCATGCTACAAGCCAATAAAATTATCTATTAGTAGAAGAAGAAATCAGACACAAGTTTCATACATTTTATGGGAGTAAGAATGGATTTAATTAGAAAAATACATTCCTTTTTTTACTTCTTTTTCAGTTATTTTCCAACACAAGAAAAACCAGGTCGTTAAGGTATGTTTTATTTGCATTGTATTTTTAGTATTTGAGCTATTCTAATTGTTGAACAAAGATACTCCTTCCCAGCGGTTTCCATAGTAATCGGAATAGGTTGTGTGATTCTTTCAGGCAGTGCATTTTCGCATGTCGCGTGCGCTATGGAAACCGCTGGGAAGGGGTATCTTTGTTCAACAATTACGTCGAAACTAATAGACGTAGACTAATAAATTTAAATTCGTTTTGTAGAATAGCTCAAATACTAATAATACAATGCAAATAAAACATACCTTAACGACCTGGTTTTTCTTGTGTTGGAAAATAACTGACAAAGAAGTGAAAAAAGTAATGTATTTTTCTAATTAAATCCATTCTTACTCCCATAAAATGTATGAAACTTGTGTCTGCTTTCTTCTTCTACTAATAGATAATTTTATTGGCTATCGCATGATATAAAATATTTGCCTATTAATGTTAAGCTACCCACGCTTTCACTTGTTTTTTAAAGAAGAGGAGTAAACTAAAAATTAAAAACTTAAATCGATGTAATTTTTCGAGAAATGGGTCAGGCCCTAAATTTGAAGTATTTTCATCGATAAAATTGTCCATAGATTACGCTCTTAAAGTTTGATCACTACATGCCCGGACACACTGTATAATATAATAAAAATATTTTAATAAAATGAAACTTACTACCTTATTTCTCACGAACAAATAAAAGTATCAAATTGAAATTTATACCAAATACCTAAGTCTATTGTCCCTTTAAGCAGTGAAAAAATACCGACACCTTAGACGAATTTCCGTCACACGCTAGGGAATCAAAACCTACAAGGTACTTCCCGTGAACTCAGAATCTTGAAATTCGACACGAAGCAACGTTCTACAATGTGTCCGGGCTTGTAGTGATCAAACTTTAAGGGCATAATCTATGGACAATTTTATCGATGAAAATACTTCAAATTTGGGGCTTGACCCATTTCTCGCAAAATTGCAAGGATTTAAGTTTTGAATTTATGGAGACATACATTCGAACGCCGCGCTGCCGTGGAATCAACTGCGGTGGCGAGCGCGCGTGCGGCGATATTTACGGGCAAGAGCGAGATAAACTGTGTGCTGTGTTGTCTCTGTCATACATTTGTGTTGTTTGTAATGTAGGTACTTTTGGATTTTTATATTAAGTTTCGGGTAATTTTTTACTCAAAAATGTATATAAAGGAGGCGCTTTACTAGAATAAATGTTATTACCGATCATTGCGCATTTTGAATTGCAACACCCAACATCTGGTGACCCCGACGTCGCAACAACATGAGCAACAATAACAACTCTGACGTCACCATGGACCCTACTGCCTCCGGCAGCGCAGAACCGCAATTTTTCAACGCAGAACAAAGTCCAGACGTCAAGTTTGACTTGGCGGGAATCTCCATCCAATCGAAGATACTTCCTTTCTGGCGTGATCATCCACGGCTATGGTTCGCGCAATACGAAGTACTAATAAACCCTATGAAGATCAGCGACGAGCAGAAATTCAGATACGTCCTAGGAGTACTACAAACTTCGGAGATACAGCAAATAAGTGACATCTTATTGAACCCACCTGAAAAACGAAAATATGACGCGCTGAAAGAACGCTTGCTCTCCGTGTACCAAGAATCTGAGACGAAACAATTCCAGAAACTGATTAGTGGGCTAGAACTGGGAGATCAAAAACCTACTCAGCTACTTCGACGGATGCGCGAACTTGGTGGCAGCTTAGTACCCGACGACGCACTAAAAGTCATGTGGATGAACCAACTACCTACCTACGTCAGAACCGTCTTGGCAATCAACAAAGAAGCTACACTGTCAACCCTAGCTGCAATGGCCGATTTAATGATGGAACAACACGAACCCGTAAACATCGCATCAATTTCAAACACGTCATCGCAACGAGCAGCGAACGCGGGCAGCGCGGGCGCTTCCTCGAGCCCGTTTGACCTACTAACGAAACAAATCGAACACCTGTCGCTTGAGATCGCCGAGTTACGCCGTGGGAGGCAAACATATCGCCGTCCCTTTCGCTCCTATGGAAGATCGAGATCACGCTCAAACACGAAGCAAAAAAATACAAGGAAGCCCGGAGATAGCGATTGGGAATGCCGTTATCACTACAGATTTGGTGATAAAGCAAGAAGATGCGAATCGCCTTGCGCAAGAAAGAAGAATAACCAGGAAAACTAATACCTACACCGTTGGTGGCGGGCGTCGGTATACCTTCTTCATATAACCACCTATGTATTTCAAATCAAATCAAATCAAATCAAAAAATCAAATCAAATCAAAAAATATTTATTCAGTTTAGACCACAAGTGGCACTTATGAACGTCAATAGAAAATAATAAAAAAAGAAAAGGTAGCCCTTATGGGGCACTTTACATGTCTCCTTATCTTTTGGGCCCTACCAGCGCTTCGAGACAAACATATGGCAAGTGCTGAGAAGAAACGCCGGAACAAACTCAGTCACCACTTATTGCCAGGAATTATCTAACGGTAAGAATAGTCAAATTTAAGTACATCAAATATGTGCAGACTGAACTGACCACGCATCCTTGTCATCAATATAGTCTCGAACCTTGTAGTACCCTTTGGACATAAGGGTATTTTTTATATGTATCTTAAATTTGTTTATTGGCAATTCGACAAGGTTGTGTGGTATTTTGTTAAATATGGTAATACATTTCCCCAAGAATGAATTACCTATCTTATGCAACCTAAATGATGGAACAGCAAGTTTATTCTTATGTCTCGTGTTAAATGAGTGGACGTCACTTTTCTTAGTAAATAAATGTATATGTTTACGGACATACATAATGTTATCAAATATGTATTGCGAAGCCACAGTCAATATATTGATTTCTTTAAAAACTTCTCTAAGCGAGTCACGTGGTTTAAGACCGTATATTGCCCGAACAGCTCTTTTCTGTAAAATGAAAATTGATTCTATGTCTGCTGCTGAGCCCCACAGTAAAAGACCATAAGACATAATACTATGAAAATAACTAAAATATACAAGCCTTGCTGTTTCAACATCAGTCAAGTTTCTGATCTTTCTCACCGCAAAGGCAGCTGAACTAAGTCTTCCCGCCAAGGCAGCAATATGGGGGCCCCATTGTAATTTACAGTCTAGGGTAATACCTAGAAAGACAGTAGAGTTTATCAGTTCAATGCGTTCATTATTTACTGTAATATTAGTATTAACTTGTTTGACATTAGGCATAGTGAATTTTAAACATTTAGTTTTTTTTGCGTTTAATAGCAAATTATTAGTTGTAAACCAGTCTAATACTTTGGAAAGAGCATTATTCACGTCGTCAAATATTTCCTGACGCCTGTCAGTTTTAAAAATTAAAGAAGTGTCATCAGCAAATAATACTATCTCACAAAGGTCCTTTGAATAAAAAGGTAGATCATTTATATAAATCAGAAAGAGCAATGGTCCCAGTATTGAGCCTTGGGGCACTCCCATTTTTAGGGGGGCGCCCGAAGAGTTAGTTCCGTGAATATTTACTTTTTGTAATCTGTCTGAGAGGTAAGAGTGTAATAGGCTTAAGGCCTTGCCTGATACGCAATAATGTTCTAGCTTAAATAACAGAGTTTGATGATCAACACAGTCAAACGCCTTCGATAAGTCACAAAATACACCAATAGCATCCTTTTTCTCCTGCCAAGCATCGAAAATGTGTTTGATAAGAGCAACCCCTGCATCGGTCGTACTTTTCCCTTTTGTGAACCCATATTGTTTTTCATGAAACAGTTTATTTAAGTTAAAATGAGACAGTAGTTGATTGAAAATAATTTTTTCAAATATTTTACTGAGCGCAGGTAGTATCGATATAGGTCTAAAGTTGGATGGGTCACTTTTGTCTCCTGCTTTAAATAATGGTATGATTTTACTATGTTTCATCAGGGTAGGGAACTGACCTTCGTTAATACATTCATTAAAGATATGAGCTAAATGGGGAGCTATAAGAGGAATGATGGGTTTTATTATGTCTGTTGATATGCCCCATATATCCTCTGTCTTTTTTATATTTAGTTCTTTGAAAGTTTTTATAATAACTATGGGGTCTATTTGTCTAAATTTTAATGGGCTATTGCAAACATCAACACAACCCTCGAGAAGAGACATTGCCTGATATGAACATGAATTAAGATTGCTTGTTGTTATGATTGGTACATTTGAGAAGTAACCTTCGAATGCGTTTGCTACCTTATCATTGCATTTAATATACTTATTATCAATTTTTAATGCGAATGTGTCATCCCGAGATATAATTCTACAAGTTTCTTTATTAATACAATTCCAAGTAGCTTTAATTTTGTTGCCAGAGTTTTTAATTTTGTCACGTATGTAAATAGATTTTGCCATGGTACAAACTTGTTTAAAAACTTTTGAGTATTTTTTTACATATTCTATAAAGTCCGGGTCGCTACTATAGGCTTTTCTACCATATAATTCAAACATTTTTTTCCTACTAATATAAATACCTACTGTAGCCCAGTCACTGAATTTAGTTTTATTGTTTTTAATAATAATTGTTTTCTTAGGAAAAGTTTTATTGAACTCATTTTTAATTAATTCAAATAATTGCTCATATAAAATATTTATACTACAGTTAAAATAATGCAAAAGTGGGACCTTATTAGATATTTGAGATTTAAATTTGTCTTTCTGGGATGCAGTGACTGGTCTATATTCTATTTCCTTGCTCGATGGCACAAAATGGTGTTGAAATGACACTATTTGACCGCAATGATCAGAATTAACAAAATTTATTATTGATTTCTCTAGCACTAAGCAGTTACAGAATATATTGTCTAAGCAAGTAGCTGATGTTGGAGTCACCCTAGTTGGTTCAGAGAAAAGATTTAACAAGTTAAAAGATTTGAATAAATTTAAAAACCGTATTGAAAGAGAGGAATCTTCTATTATATTAATATTAAAGTCTCCACATACAACTACTTTCTTTGAACTATTACACACTCTTCTAAGTACCTCTTCCATTGTGGTTTCAAATAATTCATAGTTACTAGATGGGGGTCTATATACACATACAATAACATAGTCGTCCAGTTCTGCACATGACAGCTCAATAGTTCGCTCGACAGAGAGAGATACAATATCTTTACGCTCTTTACATTTTAATTTATCATTGATTAATATTAGTGACCCTCCACGAATAGCTAACTCTCTAGTGAATGAACTAATAAGCTTATAATTATTAATGCTCAGCATTAGTTCATATTGCCTGAGCCAATGTTCCGTTAAACATAAGACATGAATATTCAATTCTTGGATAAATAACTCAATTTCCAAGTCTTTGCCGGAGAAGCCTTGTACATTTTGATGCACTAAATTAAAACCGTTAAATTTCTTTGTACCCGAATTTTGTATGCCAGAGTTATCCTCTATTGTCTTACGATGTAATTTAAATTATGATTTGGAACAGATTCCAAGGGTCGAACATCCATGTTCTGCTCAATAAAAGCAGTTTGGCTAGCCAAATTAATGGCTAAATATTTAATAAAATATGATAGCGAATTCGCTATTCGTCTTTTACAATATTTATTTAGATAATTATATTTATCTATTGTCAATAAACATTTATTTTTTAAATAATTGTTAATGTCAATTACATGGAATTTGCATTGATTATATGTCAGTGTATTCAATGTCAAATTCAATTTATATCTTAAATTATTTTCCTCCTGTGGCAAGCTTCTACTGTAGGGGAATGTGAACAAAATTATTTTATCTACATTAAGTAAACATAAGCTATCAAAAATATTTAGTAGGTCTTTTTTGCCTACATTGCCCCTATTTCCTATTAAAATTACTAATGTGGTATTTATTGAGAACGAATAATTTGTTATTTTTCTCATAATTTGTAAATAGGAAGCACCCGGTAAACAATGGTTGATTACACTTTGTCCCAAGTAACTATTAATAAGTTGGCCCATATTTTTGCCTAACTCATCACTGAACATTACTATGTTGGTTTTTTCAATATTTTTAGTTGGGGAGCCGCTGGTAAATGTGTGTGATATCCTAGGACAGTAGTCTTTGTTTAGGGTGTTTAGAGTAGGTGGTGACTCACAACCAGACTGAAAACTATCTGTACAAGATTCATCCAATAGGATAGAATTTTGACAGTTGCAATTAGATATAAATTTTTTCAAAGCCTGGAAATGTTCATCACACTCTTTTTTTGTACATTGATACCGTTCAGACATTGTGTTCAAAGATTTCTTAAGATTACATAATTTATATTCTAGGTTTTCGACATCATGTTCATATTTCAGTACACTATTCTCTAACATCTCTCCCCTGATTTACGATACTGAAACGAGAGAACGCTTCCTAGTTGACACCGGCGCGGAGATATCAGTTTTATCTGCGAAAAACAAGCGAAAACTAACTCCGAGCGCCTACAAACTGTACGCAGCGAACAACACACCTATACATACCTACGGCGAACGCACAATAAGATTGAACCTGGGACTACGCCGCAACTTTGAATGGACATTTATCGTGGCAGACGTCAAAACATCAATACTAGGCGCAGATTTTTTACGTCACTACAAGTTACTCGTCGACTTACACCACAAGAAGCTGAGAGATGGAATCACCAACCTATCTGTGAACTCAATTGAAGTAACCTGCGAAATAGAAACTGTCAATATGATAAGCAGTGACCAGACGTACTACGATATTTTGAAGACTTATCCAGATGTTTTGCGCCCTATGTCTTTGAAAAGTCCAGCTAAATACAACGTGACTCATCACATTGAAACTAGCGGCCCTCCCCTCTTCGCTCGGCCCCGCCCACTGCCACCTGATAAATATAAAGCAGCTAAAGAAGAGTTCGAACGGATGATACAAATGGGCATCTGTCAACCTTCGAAGAGCCCCTGGGCGAGCCCGCTTCATGTCGTCAAAAAGAAGGACGGTGGACTACGTGTTTGTGGAGATTACCGGCGGCTCAACGCCGTGACGCAACCGGATAGATATCCGATTCCCCGGGTGCAAGACTTTACTTACCAACTGAACAATATGAAGATATTCTCCAAGCTGGACCTGAAAATGGCGTACTACTGGATTCCAATCTCAAAAGACGATGCACAGAAAACAGCGATTATAACACCGTTCGGCCTTTTTGAGTTCAAATGTATGACCTTTGGACTAAGAAATGCAAGCCAAACATTCCAGCGGTTCATGCACAAGGTGTTAAGAGGACTCAACGGATGTTACTGCTTCGTTGATGATATTCTTTTGTACACAAAAGACGAAAAAAGTCACACGGCACTTTTACACGAAGTCCTTCAGCGCCTAGACAAATATGGAGTCACTCTAAACGTGGAAAAATGCGAGTTTGGAAAAACCAACATTAACTTTCTCGGCTACGAAGTCTCAAGCGAAGGAATATCACCTACAAAAGAAAGAATTGAAACCATCTCCAACTATCCCAAGCCGAACAACGTCATGGAACTGCGTAGATTCCTCGGAATGCTCAATTTTTACCGCGACTGCCTACCGCATTAAGCACAATTACAAGCTCACCTGAATGCCTACCTACACAATGCAAGAAAAAAACCGGCCAAGTGCGAGTCGGGCTCGCACACCGAGGGTTCCGCCGTACAAACGTAGCGGTTTACAATTTATGACGTATTAAATCAAATTACTTACTTGATTCCGTTGCGAGTAGTGGCGAATTTCAAAATATGCGGTATGATTATTTTTTATTTATTTATTTTTCCTATATTTGCATTATAGGTAGGTACCTACCTCAGCGTTTTGAATTTTTGCGTTGATTTAGAATTTCTCACAGTTTAGAGGCAATTAGATTTAAGAAGTGTTTGATATGAATTTCAACTTTAATATCTCTACGCGTTCATGTGAAAAAGGGTAGGTAGTAAGTTTATAATTATTAAAAAAATATTTTATGTCATGTAAGCAAAAATAATATTTTAAATTTTATATAACTTCAAATTTATCATTTTCGCAATTTTTTCTTTATCTGTACTATATAACGTTGCTTCGTGCCGAATTTCAAGATTCTGAGTTCACAGGAAGTACCTTGTAGGTTTTGATTCCCTAGCGTGTGACGGAAATTCGTCTAAGGTGTCGGTATAAACTGCTGTATCTTTTGATCGCGTTAACTTAGAAGTTTGATTTTTTTACTTCTTAAAGGGACAATAGATCTAGGTATTTGGTATAAATTTCAATTTGATACCTTTATTCGTTCGTGAGAAATAAGGTAGTAAGTTTCATTTTATTAAAATATTTTTATTATATTATATAACTAAAAAAATGAAATTTTCGCAATTTTTCCTATATTTGCATTATATGACAATGCTTTATGCCAAATTTCAAGATTCTAAGTTTACGGGAAGTATCCTGTAGGTTTTGATTCCTTTGCGAGTGTCGAAAATTTGTTGAAAATATCGACATAATCGGCTGTATCTTTTGATTGGCTTGGCTTAGAAGTTTGATATTTTCACAGCTTAAAGGGACAATAGACCTGAGTATTTCATGTGAATTTCAGCTTGATACGTTCACGCGTTCTTGAGATAAAGGGTCTTGACAGACGGACGGACGGACAACAAAGTGATCCTATAAGGGTTCCGTTTTTTCCTTATGAGGTACGGAACCCTAAAAACGACAAAACAATAATAAAATGGACGAGAGAAGCAGATGAAGCTTTCGAGAGATGCAGAAAAAGCATATTGGAAGCCACTACGCTGACTCATCCTGTTCCCGGCACGAAGCTTTGCATCATGAGTGACGCATCTGATCACAGCGTGGGAGCAGCCCTACATCAACTTGTCGACGGCGCCTGGAAACCGTTGTCTTTCTTCTCAAAGGCAATGAGTGAAACACAACGGCGATACAGCGTGTACGATCGCGAGCTTCTAGCGATCTACATGTCTGTAAAACATTTTCGAAGACTAATAGAAGGCAATGACGTCATCGTGTACACGGACCACAAGCCACTGACTCAAGCACTTACAAGACTGCCAAATAACAGCGACACACCTCGGCGGGAGCGACAACTACACTTTATAAGCCAGTTCTGTTCATGGCGAAAATAAATCAAGTGGCCGACGCTTTATCGCGTATAGAAGAAATCGACTGTCCAACTTCTATTGACTATGGCAAGCTCGCAGCGGAACAAGAAAGAGACGACGAACGTAAGGCCCTGAGAAACCGAACAAACCTACAGTTTGCCAACATCACTTTGCCTGGACTACCCCGCCCGATAACGTGTGAAATGACCACTGGCACGCCGAGACCGTATCTACCCTCCACATATCGCTACGAAGCTTACAAAGCACAACACGATATCGTCAGTTGCAGGTTCACTTGGGGTAACTGACAAAATACGGTTTTTGAGTTAAATATACAGTTTTTCTTTGTTTTTTCTGCTCTTTCGAATGGTATACGTAAAAAAATTCTAGCTTTAAAAAAAATACAATTACACGGACATTTTCAGGTGTGAACTTTTCAGATTTCCTTCACAATTTTGGTGTAACTGACATTGTCATAATTTTACCAGGTTGAATTGGTGTATCTGTATTTCTGTAATAATGTAAAAATTTTGCTACAAAACTTTGCAATTACACTTGTGGGATATGATGCTCAACCACAATAAGGAAGCTAGATGTTAGTGCTTCCTTCCGAGCGGGTGTTATGCTCGGGGACCAAGGTCCAATTTACACCATCTTGGTTTGTCTATATGTACTTGGCAGGGTAGAAAACTCCGTCACCGCGATGCAGGTTTGTATGAACAGCGGAGTGTGCCATAGTGCAGTCGTAACAGCGCCATCTGTTGGTACACGTTTGTAGTGGCGTATCGTAGATGTCGCCACACCACTCCCCCCGGAAGAACCGGAGGTGGATGACGTCAGGATGAGCTCAGCAGTCTGTGCGTGATGAGCTTACAAGTGCCAGGTGTGCTCAAGTCTGCGGTGAGTCGAGACGAGCAGGTTGCGGTGCTCTATCCACGGTGAGTCGGGATAGTGAGCGGAGGCGTCTTCGATGGTCGGGCGTGGAGCTGGGCCAGAGCTGTACCCGTGACCAGTGAAGTGACGGTTGCTTGCTGCCGAGGAACCAGGAAGGTCGGTTGCGATCTGCGATGGTCCCTGAGAAGGCTGGATGCTGGCTTGTTGAAGACTGGAGCTGATGACGGAGTGGCGGAGATGGTGAGGATGGCGGAGGCTGATGCCGAAGATGGTGGTGATGGAAGTAGGTCACGTTCCAATCACGTCGGGGTCACCAATGTGGGATATGATGCTCAACCACAATAAGGAAGCTAGATGTTAGTGCTTCCTTCCGAGCGGGTGTTATGCTCGGGGACCAAGGTCCAATTTACACCATCTTGGTTTGTCTATATGTACTTGGCAGGGTAGAAAACTCCGTCACCGCGATGCAGGTTTGTATGAGCAGCGGAGTGTGCCATAGTGCAGTCGTAACAGCGCCATCTGTTGGTACACGTTTGTAGTGGCGTATCGTAGATGTCGCCACACACTGATTTGCTAAGGTTTATAATATGAAATAAAATAGGTATTTAGAAAGTTTTAAGGCATATTACATTATTATTATACCAGCAGTATAAGGTAAAGAAGTTAAAGTTGGCTCAACAACAAAAAAAATTGAAATTGAGCAAACTATCCAGCCAATAAGGCGTCACTGCGCGTTGCTAACATTAACTTGTTGTTACTCTGTTACTTTTACTGTTGTAATGACCTTAATTCAACATTGCTATAAAGAGGTGGGAAATTAAATCCATTTTTGTTTTCAGTTTAAGTTGCCCCGTAGAGCTAAATAGGGTATTGGTAAGTCAAAGCTTAAAAAATATTCAAATTACTTAGTTTCACAGTAATACTTTAGTTATTTCAATATTTCTGTCTTAAAAAAATTAAATACACATATTTTCTTGATTTTCGTGGCTTTTTTAACATTTTCTAATGAATAAAATAAAAGTTACTTCTTATAAAATTTAAAAAAAAATAAAGAAAACGACAAAATGTTATTTTTTTCATGAATTCTCTTATTTTTTAATACTTTTACGTAAATTATACAGCAACTAAGTAAACAAAACCCAGCAAAATCAGCAAATACATCAAATTATTTTAACTTTGGGCAGTACTTACACTAATTTGACCTATGTTTTTTCCAAAAGTTTGGTGTAAAATTAGTGTAACAGTCAAAAGTACAAAAATACATTGATGTAACTGCAATTTATTTCCTTAACTAAGACATATTAGATAATTCTTTTTACTTAATCTAAAACCGCGTAGAATTCTAAGCATTTCTGTAAAAACAGATCCAAAAACCGGCCAAGTGCGAGTCGGGCTCGCACACCGAGGGTTCCGCCGTACAAACGTAGCGGTTTACAATTTATGACGTATTAAATCAAATTACTTACTTGATTCCGTTGCGAGTAGTGGCGAATTTCAAAATATGCGGTATGATTATTTTTTATTTATTTATTTTTCCTATATTTGCATTATAGGTAGGTACCTACCTCAGCGTTTTGAATTTTTGCGTTGATTTAGAATTTCTCACAGTTTAGAGGCAATTAGATTTAAGAAGTGTTTGATATGAATTTCAACTTTAATATCTCTACGCGTTCATGTGAAAAAGGGTAGGTAGTAAGTTTATAATTATTAAAAAAATATTTTATGTCATGTAAGCAAAAATAATATTTTAAATTTTATATAACTTCAAATTTATCATTTTCGCAATTTTTCCTTTATCTGTACTATATAACGTTGCTTCGTGCCGAATTTCAAGATTCTGAGTTCACAGGAAGTACCTTGTGTAGGTTTTGATTCCCTAGCGTGTGACGGAAATTCGTCTAAGGTGTCGGTATAAACTGCTGTATCTTTTGATCGCGTTAACTTAGAAGTTTGATTTTTTTACTTCTTAAAGGGACAATAGATCTAGGTATTTGGTATAAATTTCAATTTGATACCTTTATTCGTTCGTGAGAATAAGGTAGTAAGTTTCATTTTGTTAAAATATTTTTATTATATTATATAACTAAAAAAATGAAATTTTCGCAATTTTTCCTATATTTGCATTATATGACAATGCTTTATGCCAAATTTCAAGATTCTGAGTTTACGGGAAGTATCCTGTAGGTTTTGATTCCTTTGCGAGTGTCGAAAATTTGTTGAAAATATCGACATAATCGGCTGTATCTTTTGATTGGCTTGGCTTAGAAGTTTGATATTTTCACAGCTTAAAGGGACAATAGACCTGAGTATTTCATGTGAATTTCAGCTTGATACGTTCACGCGTTCTTGAGATAAAGGGTCTTGACAGACGGACGGACGGACAACAAAGTGATCCTATAAGGGTTCCGTTTTTTCCTTATGAGGTACGGAACCCTAAAAAAGGTTAAATAGGAAAAAAGTTGTGTCCGATTTAAGACGAAAAAAAACTTTAAACGGCTCTACTAAAAAACTGTATTTTGTCAGTTACCCCAAGTGAACCTGCAACTGACGATATGTGTCATCCGGGCGTGCGAACGACCAGAGCACAAGTAGCCGCCAAATACTTCTGGCCTGGCATGAACAAGTAAGTTGGAGAATGGGCAAAAGCGTGCCCAGGTTGTCAGAGCGCTAAAATACATCGTCATGTCGTCACTCCTATTGGCCAACTACCCACATCACAAAGATTTGAACACATACATATCGACATCGTTGGCCCGCTGCAAATATCCAATGACCATCGCTATTGTATAACTATAATAGATCGATGCACCAAGTGGCCCGAGGCAGTACCTGCACGTGACATCACCGCCGAGACTGTGGCAAGAGCACTGTACGATAGCTGGATATCGAGGTTTGGGTGTCCGCTACGCATCACCACTGATCAAGGCAAACAATTCGAGTCTTCACTGTTCAACGCCCTACTAAAACGATTTGGCATAACACAAATTAGAACAACGGCCTTCCATCCCCAATCAAACGGCCAAATTGAACGCTGGCACCGGACTCTAAAAGCAGCACTAACGGCAAGAGGAGCAACGACTACTTGGACTGAAGAGCTACCCACTGTCCTACTCGGCCTACGCACTACGTTACGTCACGACAATATCAGCCCTGCAATGATGACGTATGGATCCACCCTAAGTATTCCGTCCGACTTCTTTCTGCCTACCCAGCCAAGAGTCGACGATGCAGACTACGTACGAAGCCTAATCACAACAATGTCGTCACTATCACCGGCCACAAGAACGAGCACTACACCTACGAAACCATTCGTGCACAAAGAACTCGCCAACTGCACACACGTGTACGTGAGAAACGACACTGTCAGGAAGTCACTAACACCACCCTACGACGGCCCCTACGAAGTGCTAAAACGTTACGACAAATACTACAAACTGCAACTACCGAACCGCACTGCCGTTATCACGATAGAGAGGTTGAAGCCCGCTTTCACTCTACAAGATAACACTTCTACCACACCCACGAGCAACGAGACACACCAAGAACGCAAGGAAACCGCAAATTCAGCAAAGAACTCTGCATACGTAATGAGATCTGGTCGCGTACGTATCGAAGCCGCCCGTGCGATTTGCTTGAGGGGGAGTGCTATGGAGAGTATACATTCGAACGCCGCGCTGCCGTGGAATCAACTGCGGTGGCGAGCGCGCGTGCGGCGATATTTACGGGCAAGAGCGAGATAGACTGTGTGCTGTGTTGTCTCTGTCATACATTTGTGTTGTTTGTATAATGTAGGTACTTTTGGATTTTTATATTAAGTTTCGGGTAATTTTTTACTCAAAAATGTATATAAAGGAGGCGCTTTACTAGAATAAATGTTATTACCGATCATTGCGCATTTTGAATTGCAACACCCAACAAATTTTAAGTTTTCACCTCTTCCTTCAAAAACAAGGGATAGCGTGGGTAGCTTAACACTAATAAGCAAAAATTTTATATCATGCGATAGCCAATAAAATTATCTATTAGTATAAGTAAAAAACAGATACAAGTTTCATACATTTTAAGAGAGTAAGAATTGATTTAATTAGAAAAAACATGAGTTTTTTCACTTTTTTTTTTCAGTTATTTTCCAACACAAGAAAAACCAGGTTTCCGCCGCTGGGAAGGGGTATCTTTGTTCAACAATTACGTCGAAACTAATAGACGTAGACTAATAAATTTACATTCGTTTTGTAGAATAGCTCAAATACTAATAATACAATGCAAATAAAACATACCTTATTAACGACCTGGTTTTTCTTGTGTTGGAAAATACCTGAAAAAGAAGTGAGAAAAGTCATGTTTTTTTCTAATTAAATCCATTCTTACTCCCTTAAAATGTATGAAACTTGTATCTGTTTTCTTCTTCTACTAATAGATAATTTTATTGGCTATCGCATGATATAAAATGTTTGCTTATTAGTGTTAAGCTACCCACGCTATCACTTGTTTTTGAAGGAAGAGGTGAAAACTAAAAATTCAAAACTTAAATCCTTGTAATTTTGCGAGAAATGGGTCAAGCCCCAAAGGACAATGTTCATTTCTGGCCTGGCGTGGACAAGCTGCTAATGAAAATATGAATTTGCCAAAATTTTTTAATTAATTTTTAAAATATTCACTTAGTGTAACTTTGTATCAATTTGCCTTTTTAAAAATCCAATTTAAATAGTACTTTACGTGATAATTACAACTTCCTGTCTTTAACACTCAATTCAGTGTTGCCAAAATGAATCTTATCGGTAAGAATCGATTCATATCGATTGTTTTTCGACTATGACAGTTACTATTTTTTTAAATACGTATTCATTAAAATGACATTTATAAAACCTTTTTAATATTCCAATAACACTACCAAAAATATTTAAATAACTAAATGAAACCTGTAAGAGGGGAACCTAACCTACAGAGAGAAATGACCAAAACCAATTTTATAGGGCTTTATCTCGTGTTTATTGCCAATAAACCTATGACTAAATTACACAATTAAAGCAGACAACCTCTCAAGTTACTAAGCTAATATAAAAATAAGTAAAGTTAGGATCGGCATGTACATATGAACAATACTTAATAATAAGCAATATTAATTGCATTGACTAATCAATCTTATGGCAAAGCATGATTATAGTGTTCAAATCAAAATTGAGGATCGGTATGTACATATGGCCAATACTTAATGATAAACAATACTAATTGCATTGACTAATTAATCTTATGGCAAAGCGTAATTTTAACATTAGAAGCAAAAATGAGGATCGGTATATGCATTTGAGCCGGATCCAATAGCAAGCTATACAATTGTATTTACTTAATAAACTTTATAACTAAAGCGTGAGCCATTCAATTAGAACACAAAACAAGGATCGGTATATGCATTTGATCTAAACTTAATTACTAACTAAACAATTGCGTCTAATTACTAAAGTTCATTACAAAAGCATGTGCAAAGCATAAAGCAAGGATTGGTATATGAATCAGGGCCACACTTTATAGGTAACTAAACAATTACGTTTAATCAATAAAGCTTATATCAAAAGTATGAGTAAACTAATTAAAGCGGAAATCTAGGATCGGCGTATGCATTAGGGCCATATTTAGTACAATAGCATTTTCTTAATAATTTTATAGCAAGAAGCGTGAAAAATAATAAAGTCATAAAGACAGGATCGGATTGTGCATTTGAGCTAAGCATGAATGTAAACAATGTGCAGAATTCTAATTAATAGCAAAGCGTGAAATATTATTATCTAAGCTAATGCGAGGCAACAATTAATTAGTTCATGTAAATCTAGCTATAAGCACGGGAGGCGTGCATGTGACGTCACAACGCGAGAGTCCGGTCAGTTCCGTGTTACGTAAGCAGACCGTATACTCGCGGTGCGTGTGTGCGTTCACTTCGGGCGTATCGTGTTCCGTGGTACGGAAGCGCGGCGCGTCGCGAAATGAACTGGCCGCTGGTTTTATTTTTTTATTTTGACGGGACGCGCGCTGGTAGCTTGAGGAGCTTTTCCAGCTTCACCGGGCAGAGTGGCGAGTACAGAAGGTACTCTAGCCGTTTGGCGATCGTCGGTGCGCGTGCCGACGAGGCCGAGTGTGGGCTTCGCGTAGCGAAGCCCAGGCTCGTCCGCGTCGGTCGCAGACCGACGTTCGCGATCGGGCCGTATCGAGCGCATAAGGCGCCCGATCAGTGGCGAACCCAATTAGAGGGTTGCCCACCGCGGTGTTGGACCAAAGTCCAGCCTACGGCGGGCTCACTCTAGTGGGCCCGATCGAGGGGACTACGGACGCGGCCTGAGGGCGCCACGGTAGGCTCGGACCTCGGCTCAGGCCGTGTCCGGGGGACGGATAGGGGACTGGCCGCTGGGCTGGCTCGTCCGCCTTATATACCCGTTGCGGCGAGCGGGGTCTCGGGGCAGGGCAGTAAACCGGCTGCGCGCGCGCGTAGACCTCGCTGTGACGTAGTGGCCGGCTCGGCGCTGGTCGCTCGAAGTAAACAAAGGGGCGCGTCGTGTTACAGACTCCCCCTCTGGCTCCGAAGACGTCCCGACGAGAGAGCCAGGACTGGTGTGGATGACGGCTGGGAGGTCATCTTCTTCGGCCGCCCACGCTCACGCATGGCACGGTGGAGGTGGCTTGAAGCACCACCGTAGGCTGGCTGACCATGCTCGCGCATGGCACGCCGGGGTGGCTCGGGAGGTCATCTTCTTCAGCCGACCACGCTCACGCATGGCACGGCCTCTGGTTGACCACGCTTACGCATGGCACTGCGGAGATGGCTCGGGACATGAGCGCTGTCTCAGCGCTCTGGAGCAGGTGGGGCGCTGTCTCAGCGCTTTGGGACAGGCGGAGCGCTGACGAGTGGTACAGGCCCAGGCAATGGTCAGGAGCAATGGGGTCTGCAATTTCAAAGAAGTATGTCCATGATTTCGAAA
Organism: Ostrinia nubilalis; assembly: GCF_963855985.1. Taxonomy (NCBI): domain Eukaryota; kingdom Metazoa; phylum Arthropoda; class Insecta; order Lepidoptera; family Crambidae; genus Ostrinia; species Ostrinia nubilalis. The sequence continues at coordinate 9,644,469 of NC_087118.1, read as the reverse complement.
CAACAAATGGGGTTCGTCGCGCCTTGGTGCTGACAATGCGTCGAACCCCTTACGAAAGCTGCTAAAACATGGGAAGTTACTGATGAAGCTTTATTTATGATAATACCCAGTTGGTCCTAATTAACATCGTCAGGCGTTCTCAGACCTCTCCCGAGAGTCATCTAAGTAGGACCATGTTTAGTTGGTGTGTATAAATTCGTAGTAGTCCCGAAGAGTTTCCTCCCTCCCCCTGTGTCCAACCTAGACTGGACATGGCTACATGTATCTGAATTTAAGGTTATTTTGTTGTTAACCTTCATCCCTAATAGTGGCACCACTCTAAGCCCGCTTGCAACTTCCGAACTCATCATGGAAGGTTGAGGTGACTTTTGGATTCATGCGCGGCTGACATAGGGGAACAATAGGTTTATGATTAATATCTTACCAATTTTTGGTAGTAGGCTTACCATTGGGTTTTTTGCGATGTTATTGTTCTTTCTCACATGACGCATCAGTTGACGGGCTGTGATTCTTGGGTTCGAAAAGGAGGGTTAGCTCAGGGGAAAGGTCCGTTACCTCATCATATTCAGCCAGACTAGTTTGTGCGTCATAATATAGCGCGTCAATGACGGGTGAGTGTCCATCGAACATCAGTTTCGGCTTCTTATTCGGGGGTGTGGACAGGTCCACCGGTATCAAAGGGCCGTATGACCGCGGTGGTGTATGCATGTTGGCGATATTGGCCGTTTCGTGCACCTCCGGAATATCCTCTGATGGAATCACAGCTTCCCTTGGCTGAACATCTTCCTCAGCATTCATCCCTGATACTGGCACCACTGTAAGCCCGCTTGCAACTTCCGGAATCACCTTGGAAGGTTGAGGTGACTGTCCTGATTTTGGAGTGGTTGCCATAGGGGAAATTATTCGCGGAAGGGCAAATTCCTCCTTCAGCTTCTCTAGGACGATCTCCTGGATAGACTCCTCCTCTAAATCATAGGCAGTAGAGGGGTCATCCATAAAACGGCAGGTCCTTTGTGGTATATTCAAGATGAGCATTGCATCTACTATAAAACCTACTCCCAGCAGAGTTAGGTTGTTGGTGGCCTGCGGCAGTACCACGAAAGATGATGGGATCACTCGACCAAATATTGCGATGGGAGCTCTGACAGTGAGGGCGGTCTGCCTCTTGGGGATGCCATCAGCGAGGGTTATGCTCATTTCCTTCTCCTCGAAGATGTATCCATTCTTCCGGAGTTGCTGGTAGAGTGAGTACGAAGCGACATTTGACCTGGCACCTGTGTCAATTTGAGCAGTACCCTTTATGTGTCCAATCTGTATTCTGACCACGGGTCTTGGGTTCATCTCTCCGATTTTTACTCCGCAGAAACTGGCATCGTTCGAGCTTGTTCGTCGTTGAGATGAGCACTTTGTGCATCGACTACGGACCACACCAGGCTCTCCACAACCATAACAAGAAAGCCTAGGTTTTTCTGGTTTTATGTCCGTAGTTGGGCTAGGCTTCACTGCGTCGCTCTGCTCTGCTTTAGCCTTCTTTCTGCAGGTCTCCGCTGTGTGTCCAGGAATACGGCAAAAGTTGCATCGCTTGGGTTTTATAGGGGGGTCTTCTAAAGGGCGCTGCGTCAGATTCGCCTTTTCTAGCATGTGACTTTCTACCTCTCTTGTTTTCTCAAGCAAGTCGTCGAAAGTCGTCACGTGTTCCCGAGCTATTTTCTCACGTATGTCTAGTCTTAACTGTCCGTATACAAGGTCTATGAGTTGATCCTCGACCAATTTGTGAGATTCGGGTAGCTGAGCGATAAGCGCACGTTTTTCAGCAATAAATGACGCTGTGCTCTGGTGAACCTGACTGACCCGCACGATCTCTTGATAGATGATGTACGGCAGTTTCTTGGGGGCAAACGTATGTCTCAACCTTGTCTCAAAGTCAACCCATGTCCTGACTTGAGTCTTCACCCCTTGCCACCACGTCGCGGCATCATCCGTCAAAAGTAACGGTAAGCCAGTGAGTGCATCCTCATCTTGTATGTGCTCTAACTTTTTATACACGTTCACGGCCGCCAAGAAAGTCTCCACATCGGTGGATTTTCTGCTTCCTCCATAGCGTGCAGAGCACTGAGCCAATGTGCTCATGCTGCGTGGTTCTCCTAACGTCTTCAGTAATCTCTCGAATTGTGCCTCTGATAGATTCATGTCTCCGATCCTGTGTTCATGATGACGATTAGCTATAGTAATCCTAGCTCGCGGGACTGAGAGAGTAGGTTGTCTGTGTGGTTTTGGTCTTAAATTATAAGTGGTTCGTGCCTCAATGGGACCCGGTTTATTAAAGGGCCCCACACGTTGGGACGCCAGATTGTAAGAGGGGAACCTAACCTACAGAGAGAAATGACCAAAACCAATTTTATAGGGCTTTATCTCGTGTTTATTGCCAATAAACCTATGACTAAATTACACAATTAAAGCAGACAACCTCTCAAGTTACTAAGCTAATATAAAAATAAGTAAAGTTAGGATCGGCATGTACATATGAACAATACTTAATAATAAGCAATATTAATTGCATTGACTAATCAATCTTATGGCAAAGCATGATTATAGTGTTCAAATCAAAATTGAGGATCGGTATGTACATATGGCCAATACTTAATGATAAACAATACTAATTGCATTGACTAATTAATCTTATGGCAAAGCGTAATTTTAACATTAGAAGCAAAAATGAGGATCGGTATATGCATTTGAGCCGGATCCAATAGCAAGCTATACAATTGTATTTACTTAATAAACTTTATAACTAAAGCGTGAGCCATTCAATTAGAACACAAAACAAGGATCGGTATATGCATTTGATCTAAACTTAATTACTAACTAAACAATTGCGTCTAATTACTAAAGTTCATTACAAAAGCATGTGCAAAGCATAAAGCAAGGATTGGTATATGAATCAGGGCCACACTTTATAGGTAACTAAACAATTACGTTTAATCAATAAAGCTTATATCAAAAGTATGAGTAAACTAATTAAAGCGGAAATCTAGGATCGGCGTATGCATTAGGGCCATATTTAGTACAATAGCATTTTCTTAATAATTTTATAGCAAGAAGCGTGAAAAATAATAAAGTCATAAAGACAGGATCGGATTGTGCATTTGAGCTAAGCATGAATGTAAACAATGTGCAGAATTCTAATTAATAGCAAAGCGTGAAATATTATTATCTAAGCTAATGCGAGGCAACAATTAATTAGTTCATGTAAATCTAGCTATAAGCACGGGAGGCGTGCATGTGACGTCACAACGCGAGAGTCCGGTCAGTTCCGTGTTACGTAAGCAGACCGTATACTCGCGGTGCGTGTGTGCGTTCACTTCGGGCGTATCGTGTTCCGTGGTACGGAAGCGCGGCGCGTCGCGAAATGAACTGGCCGCTGGTTTTATTTTTTTATTTTGACGGGACGCGCGCTGGTAGCTTGAGGAGCTTTTCCAGCTTCACCGGGCAGAGTGGCGAGTACAGAAGGTACTCTAGCCGTTTGGCGATCGTCGGTGCGCGTGCCGACGAGGCCGAGTGTGGGCTTCGCGTAGCGAAGCCCAGGCTCGTCCGCGTCGGTCGCAGACCGACGTTCGCGATCGGGCCGTATCGAGCGCATAAGGCGCCCGATCAGTGGCGAACCCAATTAGAGGGTTGCCCACCGCGGTGTTGGACCAAAGTCCAGCCTACGGCGGGCTCACTCTAGTGGGCCCGATCGAGGGGACTACGGACGCGGTCTGAGGGCGCCACGGTAGGCTCGGACCTCGGCTCAGGCCGTGTCCGGGGGACGGATAGGGGACTGGCCGCTGGGCTGGCTCGTCCGCCTTATATACCCGTTGCGGCGAGCGGGGTCTCGGGGCAGGGCAGTAAACCGGCTGCGCGCGCGCGTAGACCTCGCTGTGACGTAGTGGCCGGCTCGGCGCTGGTCGCTCGAAGTAAACAAAGGGGCGCGTCGTGTTACAAACCTTATTTCACACACACCTTATTTCGAGTCATCAAAAAATACAATCGATTTTTATATCGATTATTTTTATTCATCACCACATTATTAGCATGGCAACACTGAAAATATTGTAACAGCTGTTTATCTGTCATTCGCTTTGTTTTGTATTTTTCATCGTGAGTGTTGTTTGTTTAGTGCTCAAAACCAAGTCTTTGCCAAAATAAAAGCAGAAGAGTGTTGTATAAGTTTCCCTTTTGACGACTTTATTTTTTTGACCATGGTCCTCGATGCTTCCCTTCCCGATGACCCTGGCATACTCTCGAACTACGAATCTCACTCAACCAATGACCAATGGCTCACTTTCGGACATCGAACCTTGCCTAAACGCCGACCACGGCTTACGTATGGACTCCGACCCGAGCCCCAATGTTAACCCCAGCCCGATTTTGGATAATGCAACCAGCAATTCCTCAATCTCATGAGGAACCTATGATATGTATCAATTGTATAGCTGACATGATGCAGAGGAGGCGACATAGCCTAGAGCTTATTCAAGTTCAGTTGGTTATAAATTATAATGTCAGTGGATGACTCCTCAGCTGGTAAGTTATTGAATGAGCGTGTGGACTTGTTGAATACCTTTTACAATGTATTTGATCAACTACCTTTACCGTAGATTACCATAATCCTAATAAAACTTTTTTTTTAGATTGATATCAGCAGTGTATGTTGTCACTCATGTTGGACCGTGGCCACGATGTGGCTCTGCACCAATCAAGGACAAATAATATTTCAAATGAAGAAGCAACCACTAGCACTGGTCACAGTTAACGTGGATTATCTTTGTTATAAATACGTTCCATAGACTGCATATTAACACGGAAAGAGAATCACATATTCGAAAAGAATGTAATAATGGAACAGATTTCACCACGTCAAGTAAGTTTTTTTATAATTATTTTCATTATATTTTATTAAAGACATTGGCTTGATATATTTGAACAAAGTGTATATTTTTTTCTATACAAATACTTCTTACTGATAGATAAAAATTGACATCACATCTCAATATCTTAAAGAATGAATTTTGAATGATACCATAATTAATTTCTTTGTTTCAGCTGCGGGGATCTGACCAAATATGTCATCCCTGTTGGCAGTGAGCTGATCGAGCTGCTACACATGCTGTGGAGCCCCAACAAGCACATGATGGGACGAGGATTCATTTGCCCTTATATTGGCCGAATAACAGTAGGTTGCTGTGCTCATGTTATGACAATTTTGTGGTTTTTGAGCTGGGCAAGGTATCAGGAACATGTATTTCCACCTGCCTAGTTCCTAGACAATATTTTATTGACCCATGAGTCAGATTAAAAAAATAATAATAAAAAAAAGGTGTTTTATTTTGCTTCTAACCTTTCTAGTCTTAAGCAAAAAAAATTTTTTTAAGGACTTGGATACAAAATGATATTTATATTCTGTTTCTTACTGGTATAGACTATTTAATAAATAACAAATTACATGCTGTAATGTCTGTCCACCTCAGGCCAAAGGTCCCATACTAAGTGGGCATAACCCTTTGAAGTATTTTCATCGATAAAATTGTCCATAGATTACGCCCTTAAAGTTTGATCGCTACATGCCCGGACACACTGTATAGTACAGATAAAGGAAAAATTACGAAAATGATAAATTTGAAGTTACATAAAATATTAAAATATTATTTTTGCTTACATGACATAAAATATTTTTTAATAATTATAAACTTACTACCTAGGTACCCTTTTTCACATGAACGCGTAGAGATATTAAAGTTGAAATTCATACCAAACACTTCTTAAATCTAATTGCCTCTAAACTGTGAAAAATTCTAAATCAACGTAAAAATTCAAAATGCTCTAAAACGATGACTATAAAATGTTGTAAATAAATAACTTTAATAAAAGAACTTTTACAAGGTACTGGCCTACTATTTTAGTTATATTATAAAATAAAAAATATTAACTATGTTGACTCTCACGAAATTACCATAACTATGATTGTTCTGGTAATTTCGGTAATTTCGGTTCTGGTAATATGAACGGTATTCGCTGAAGGTCATACAGGTATACGCACCGACCACGGTACACCCCGACGACGAAGTGGAGACTATATATGAGGATATTTCCAGAGCCATACATAGCTCCCGGTCCCATTTTACCGTTGTGATGGGGGACTTCAACGCGAAGCTGGGAATACGAAGCGATAATGAGCTGAAAGTGGGGCAATTTGGGTACGGAGAGAGGAACGCACGTGGTCAACTGCTGGCTGGCTTTATGGAGAAGAAGGGCCTCTTTATGATGAACTCCTTCTTCAAGAAGCCAAAACAGCGAAAGTGGACATGGCTGCATCCCAATGGCGCTACAAAAAATGAGATCGACTTTATCTTGTCGACGAAGAAGCATATATTCAATGATGTCTCTGTGATCAACTCGGTCAAAACAGGAAGCGATCACCGAATGGTAAGAGGAACATTGAATATCAGACCCAAGCTCGAAAGATGTCGACTGATGAAGTCTACGCTCCGCCCAGCGCCCATCCAACTCCAAAACCCCGAAAGCTTTCAGCTTGAACTGCAAAATCGTTTCGAATGCCTAGGAGACTGCGGAAATGTGGACGAATACAATGACAGGTTCGTGGAAATTGTCCAAACGACTGGGTCTAAGTTCTTTAAAACCCGTCGTTCAAAAAGAACCAAAAAGATCTCTGACCTCACCAATCAACTCATGGAAGAGAGACGGAACTTGGTTCTGCAGTCCTCTGAAGATGCTGCTCAGTATCGGCGTCTTAACAGACAGATCTCCAAGTCTTTGACTCGCGACTTACGCCAATTTAATACAGACCGTATTAAAGAGGCGATCGAGCGAAACAAGGGCTCTAAAGTGTTCGCAAGAGATCTGTCTGTTGGCCAAAGCCAACTGACCAAGCTGAAAACCGAGGATGGCAGAGCCATTTCGTCGGGGCCGGAGATATTGGAAGAGGTTGAGAAGTTCTACGGACAATTATACACGAGTGTACGCACACCTGTCACAAATCTAGCCAAAGACCCAAGAGCTAGATTGACCCGATACTATACCGAAGATATCCCGGACGTCAGTCTGTACGAGATTAGAATGGCTCTCAAACAGCTGAAGAACAACAAGGCACCGGGTGATGATGGAATCACGGCTGAGCTTTTGAAGGCAGGTGGAACGCCGATACTGAAGGCTCTTCAGAAGCTGTTCAATTCCGTCATCCTCGAAGGAAAAACACCTACGACATGGCACAGAAGTGTGGTGATATTCTTCTTCAAAAAAGGTGACAAAACCTTGTTGAAGAATTATAGACCCATCTCACTTCTGAGCCATGTCTACAAGCTGTTCTCGAGAGTCATTACGAATCGTCTCGCTCGTAGGCTCGACGACTTCCAGCCTCCCGAACAAGCCGGTTTCCGAAAAGGCTTTGGTACCATAGACCACATACATACGCTGCGGCAGATTATACAGAAGACCGAGGAGTATAATCAGCCACTTTGCCTGGCGTTTGTGGATTATGAGAAAGCCTTCGATTCGGTCGAGACCTGGGCAGTGCTACAGTCTCTCCAAAGGTGCTAAATTGACTATCGATATATCGAAGTATTAAAAAGTTTATACAAAAACGCCACAATGTCAGTCCGCCTCCAGGATCGGGACTCGAAACCTATCCAGTTGCAGCGAGGGGTAAGACAGGGAGACGTCATATCTCCAAAACTGTTTACCACCGCCCTGGAAGATGTCTTCAAGCTCTTCGACTGGAGCGGATTTGGCATAAATATCAACGGTGAGTACATCACCCACCTTCGATTCGCGGACGATATCGTAGTCATGGCTGAAACCTTGGAAGATCTAGGCACAATGCTCGATCGAGTAGAGCCTCTCAACAAGTGGGTCTCAAAATGAACATGGACAAGACAAAAATCATGTCTAATGTCCGTGTCGCACCCACTCCTTTGAAGGTTGGAGACTCTACACTCGAAGTTGTTGACAATTATGTATACCTGGGACAAACAGTCCAGTTAGGTAGGGCCAACTTCGAGAAAGAGGTCAATCGTCGAATCCAACTCGGCTGGGCAGCGTTCGGGAAGCTACGCAATATACTCACGTCCGAAATACCGCAGTGTCTCAAGACAAAAGTCTTCGAGCAGTGTGTGTTGCCAGTGTTGATTTATGGATCTGAAACGTGCTCGCTTACTATGGGCCTCATAAGAAGGCTCAAGGTCACCCAAAGGGCGATGGAGCGGGCCATGCTTGGAGTTTCCCTGCGTGATCGAATCAGAAATGAGGAGATCCGCAGGAGAACCAAAGTGACCGACATAGCTCGCAGAATTGCTAAAAGCAAGTGGCAGTGGGCGGGGCATATAGCTCGTAGAGACGATGGCCGTTGGGGCAGAAAAGTTCTCGAGTGGCGACCACGGGCTGGAAGACGTAGCGTGGGCAGGCCTCCTACTAGGTGGACCGACGATCTCGTAAAGATCGCGGGAAGAGCCTGGATGCGGGCAGCGCAGGACCGTGCATTGTGGAAAACCTTGGAGGAGGCCTTTGTCCAGCAGTGGACGTCATTTGGCTGAAACGAACGAACGAACGATGATTGTTCTAAACTGAACGGTTTGCGCGAGAGTCACTTCCAAAGTATTAAAATGTGTCCTCTCTCTGTAAGTTCCAAAATAAGATAATATTAAAACTAAAAAAATAAATGATGTGCATTACGCATTACCATGCAATTGGTTTGAACGATATCTAGTAAGTAATTTGATTTAATACGTCATAAATTGTAAACCGCTACGTTTGTACGGCGGAACCCTCGGTGTGCGAGTCCGACTCGCACTTGGCCGGTTTTTTTTTACAATGAGAGGCTAGTCTTATAGCTGAAGATAAGTTAGGGTAAATAACTGTGTTTTTTTTCATGTAGTTTATAACCTTTTATGTCAGTGAGACAAAAATAGGAATCAGAAACGTGATCTCGCTGTGTAGTCCATATCATGGGTACAGCAAACGGCATAGGTCGTGCACCTATGTTCCAGACATGAGGGTCGTTATGCAACAGACATGAGGGGCCCAGGATTTGTCTTGATGGGTGGCAGAAAAACCAAAACAAGGGTGATAACACTCCAACTACACAAGATTCGTAAAATTTCGTAGTTGTTTTTTGAATATAAGTTCTCCGCAGACATAGGAAAAAGAGTTAGAATAATTATTACACTTCTTCGACATGTTCACAGGGTTAATAAATCCAAAACAATTTTCAAATTCAACTACAAATATTTTTATATCGATTTTCTTGTAAGCGTTTCTGTTAATTTACTGCCGTAGTACTAGTTATAAGTATTACCGTATCACAACAAACATGAGGCTAATTGACATAAGACAACTGTGGTGTCTTAAATAAAACACTGGTATATGTTCACTGTGTAAGCTAGTGCAAGCACTGACGTCCGTCCCATGTGGCGGCCCGACTACGACTGACCCCCCACCGCGCCGTACTAGTCAGTGTTGCCATAGCGCACACTCTTTATTAGTGTAGTAGTACACCACATCTCTTCCTTATTTTATTTGATTCGAGACAAGCTATATTTTAATTAATACTACTACTAAATTAAAGTACATTGGTTTGTAATAACTAGTAAGTAGGTACTTTCTATAAGCTTACAAATTATACACAAATATTTTGCTTATTCAATTTCCTGACACGTTACTCATCTCCCTTTCAATTAAATTGAAACAAGTCAAAACGTCAAAATATTCAACCATCTTTGGACAATAGCCCATTAATGATCTGTAATACTTAATTAGTATGTATATACACCACTACTTTTTTATCACCGGAAAAATTTTAACAGGTTATGTAGAAATGTGTGAAAATTATAAAGTAAAAAAAAAATTAAATTTTAATAAAGTTAATTTTTTTATTAAATTTTCTTTAGTCCCTATTTTACGCGTCACAGCTGGGCCACTCCGCTGCTCGTTCATTCAGTAGAGTAGTCGTACACGCTCGCACATTGATCTGTCTGTCTCGCTCACGCCTTGACCACGCTTCCAGTGTTATTATTACTAATTTAGACCATTTTAATGCAACATTTCAAGTAATTTTGAGTTCTGATAAGTGTTTCATTACACTTACGTACTTCTTTACGTGGTATTCTGACTGTTAACACTAATTGTAAGTTAATAATACAATGAAATACCTACCTACTGTGAATACGTTACGAATACACACCAATGTGTCGTTACGAGGCTACTACGACTTTAAAAGAAATATGTAATTCAAAGATCTGCCAAAACAGCGGCTTTCAGTGTTATCATCACAGAATAATAATAATGTATTACTTAGCTACCTATCCTAGGCTATTTTTATTGCAACATTTCAAGTAGGTAATTAGAATGTAATTGAACGCAGGGCAAAGGACGAAAACAGTAATTTAGTAATTACGTAATACGTCACGTTGTATTTCTGTGAGTTTTTAACACTAGTTAATAATAATACCTACTGTGTAACTCCAATTGAGATTGCACGTCGTTCGTAGTTCGTGAATTTAAGATCCGCCATAACAGCTGAGTGGTGCGAACAGTTTTAGATGGTGGTTTTAGTAGGCGCTTAGGTAAAATAATAAAAATAATTCAACTTTCCCTTCATACTTACCCGGGCTTAGGATCGGCCTTAGGACCGGCAAAATTCAATGCTTTGATAAGCACCCTGCATCGTGCTGAAGTGTGGCTGTCCCGGTACAGTCGCAAAACTGCACTACACACTTTCTCCGGCCAAGAATAATAATGCACGTATCATTAACACGTATTCACCTGAGGTGAATTGGTAAGACCACAGAATAAGTAATAGTACAGGTACAGAAGGATTACTCCGCAAGACGATTTAAATGAATGCGAGTCTTGCTGCGACGCGATACAGTGGAATTCAGCTCGCACAGCACTACGTACCTACAATTTTATTCACCTACAAGTTTTGTCTCTTTCTATCGCGTGCCTCTGAATTCTTCTTACGCTGTTAGGGTTGCTGTCTAGTGAAAAAAATAATTAATCTACTTATATGTCATGAGGTACGTACCTCATGACACGTATGTATGTAAGTACGCATTCATTATGGAAAACCTTGGGAGAGGCCTTTGTCCAGCAGTGGACGTCATTTGGCTGAAACTAACGAACGCATTCTGAGCAGTAGTCATGGTTCGGCGCTGGTAGGGCAAAAAAAGAATGAGACATGTATAGGCTCCTTAAGAGCATTTGACGATTTGCAAGAACTAATTTAATTAGTCTAAACAAATAAAGATAATTTTGATTTTGATTTTGATTTTGGTTAGGTTCCTATACTATCCTAAGAATTATTGATTACCTACATGGCCAACATACCTTTCAGCATCTTTGGGAAGCGAAAAAAAAGATAAATCCGGTAGATTTCTTTTCGAATTTAAACACCCGAACGCCGCACAATATTTCTTTCTCTTTATGTCCATTTTTAAATAATATTTCGATCATATAATTAGGTACTAGATACAACTAGAGATGGGTTTCCACCCGGGTAAAAACCCACATGAGGGTAAAAACCCAATAAAAACCCGTTTCATTCCACCCGTGGGTGTTTACACCGGGTGAAAACAAATAATTTTATAATTATTTCAATTGGTATCTTTTCTCATTTAAGTTTATTGATTAATAAGTAATAAGTCAAATTTAACACTAATATGCATTTATATCGTGGCCAAATCGTAAAATTGATCACGTTATGATGATGTGACCAATTATTTTATAAAATGGTGTTATTTCAAGAATCGTTAAACCGATTTAGAAGAAATTTAGTAGGAACACAATAATTTGTGATCATGGCAAGGATATGGAGGGGGGTGGGGGGAGGGGGATGCCAAAGATGCCAAACTCTCTCTTTGATGACATTACGGTATAAAGTTACAAATAACAACACCAACTACAAAGTACTTTTGCTTAAAAATTTGAAATCGAACCGCCCTTCCGCCACTGTAACGCATTGTAACGTTTTTCAAGACCTCCTCTCCCCCCAGATTGCATTACGTAACACTAGAACGCCCCTTAGCAACAAATACCACTTCTCACTTAAAAAAAAAACGCTATTTTTGTTTTCACCCACCAGAATGGGTGATAATGGGTAAAAACCGGGTTTTTACCCAAATCACCCAGTTTTAACCCAATCGGGTGAAATGGGTTTTTACCCACTACCCATCTCTAGATACAACGCACGCCAGCGTCCTGACGGGCGCGAGCGTGACACTCGACTGATATAATACCCGCCGCGCTTCGCTGTAGGTAATTATCGGATGTACCGCGTGGAGTGAGCCAGGCCTGGTAAGACAACGTAATAATTGCACGACACTATTGACTTGATTGATACAATGTTAACAAGACAGTTCACGACCGATCAAGAGCTCGCGCGCGCGCAACTGACCGACCGTGGCCGGCGGCCGGGCGAGCGAGACGGCGGCGCGGGGCCGCGGGCACTCGCCCGATAATGGCCGCACAACAAACGTACACCGCCGCCTTTAGGAAGCGTCGGGCCGGCAACGTCGCATCTCTCTCCATAGTAACGGGCGGCCTTGCGTTGAGCGTAAATAGTGCTAGCGACGCCTGTGTCCAAATATTACCAATTTTGGGATGATATTTTGAGTAGCTTTATTTAACTTTTTTTTTGCATAAATAGGATTAGTATCAATAACTCATTACCCAGAATTTTTTTTTTCGGTGATAAAAATTTAGTGGTGTATACTTTCTATAAGCTTACAAATTACACATAAATATTTTTCTTATTCAATTTCCTGATACGTTACACATCTTCCTTTCAATTAAATTGAAACAAATCAAAAGGTCAAATTAATATTCAACCATCTTTGGACAAAATAGCCAATTTATCAAATATTTTTTTTTTTTATGCATAACAAGGCAGGTATTTGACCACAATCGCACCTGATGTTAAGTGGGATGCAGTCTAGGATGGTACATATCTGCCCTGTAAGTGCTTATTCACTCTCGCCTTGAAGAGGCCCGGATTATAGTTTTCGGGAAAGACAGCAGCAGGCAACGAATTCCAGCCCCTAGCTGTTCGCATTATAAAAGAGTCATCGAAACGCTTAGTGCGAGCTGGTGGAATGTCAACAATATAGGGATGGTACGCTAACCTGCGTCTGGTTCCCCGATGATGGAAGGGGGCTGGTGGAATTAATTCGTGTAATTCTTTCGCACATTCTCCGAAGTGTAGCCTGTAGAAAACCGATAGGGATGCTACCTTACGGCGATGGTCAAGTTCCTGGAGCGCCGCTTCAACAAGGGTAGGGCTGTCGATAAGTCTTCTGGCACGCCTTTCCACCGAATCCAAAGTAGCCAAATGTTTCTTGGCAGAGCCGTCCCAGAGGTGGCAGCAGTATTCCATGCAAGGTCGGATCTGTGCTTTATAAAGCTGCAGCCTTTGCTTCTTGGAGAAGTACTGCCTTGCCCTCGAGAGGATACCAAGTTTTTTGGCAGCAGTTTTCGCTATGGATTCGATGTACTCGCCAAAGTTCAGCTTGCTGGACATTTCAATGCCCAAGAGTTGCAGTCGCTCGGTGATTTTGACAGGCACACCTCGGAATGTTGGAGCCATAAGAAATGGACTTCGTTTTGCGGAGAACAGACACGCCTGTGTTTTTGACGCGTTAAATTGGACCAGGTTGGCATCGCCCCAATCAGAGACATCCTGAAGGGCCAAATTTAAGCGTTCAATTAAGGACTCACGACAAGACTCGACCTCACGCCTGTTGGCTTTTGCGTTGGATATATAATTGGCTGTCACTGTCGTGTCATCTGCGTACCCAAAGGTGCCGGGTTTGAGCAGATCGTTGATATGCAGTAGAAAAAGAGTTGCAGACAGCACCGAACCCTGAGGGACGCCAGCGTCAATAGGTTGTTGACTAGAAGTGTAGCCCTCAAGGACTACTCTTATTGATCGTCCCTCAAGAAAATCGGAGATCCATTTGCACAAGCCAACAGGGATTCCAAAAGATGGAAGCTTGTTTAATAGGCTGCCGTGCCAGACTCTGTCAAACGCCTTTGATACGTCCAGTGAAACGGCAAGGGCTTCACCATGTTTCTCAATGGCCTCGCTCCATAAGTGTGTGGCATACACGAGAAGATCACCTGTAGAACGACTATACCGAAACCCATACTGACGGTCGCTGAGTAGGTCATTTTCTTCAAGGTATGACAGGATTCGGCCATTGAAGACACGTTCCATTATCTTGCAGAGTATAGACGTAACAGAGATGGGTCTGTAATTAGTTGGGTCAGCACGACTGCCCTTTTTAGGTACGGGCTGTACGTTTGCAAGCTTCCATGATTTAGGGACTAGTCCAGTCTCAAGTGAGAGTCGATACAGGCGTGTCAGAATAGGAGACAACTCCGGCGCACAGTTACGCAGGACAATTGCCGGAATTCCGTCGGGTCCACTGGCTTTATTTACGTCAAGAGAACGCAAGACATTTAAAACCTCTCTCTGCCGTATGCGGACCTCACGCATGGTGGAGGAGGCAGGGGATAATGAGGATGGCGTTTTGCCTGCGACGTCAAGACGTGAGTTATCAGCGAACAGGGTGGCAAAAAGGTTCGCCTTTTCTTCAGCAGAGTGAGCCAGTGAGCCATCGGGTTTCAGCAGTGGTGGCAGGCTGGGGCGACAGAAGTTTGATTGGATGGCCTTGGCAAGGGACCAAAACGCTTTGGACCCGGCTGGGTAAGAAGCAAGTTTGGTGCCAATGCGTCCAATATGATCATAGCGAGCCCTGCGTAACGCCTTTTTGCAAGACTTGGAGGCTTGGTTGTAGGCTTTCTTCAGATTGCGAGTGTCCGGTGAGTCGCGCGTTCGAGCATCAGCCCATGCCAGAAACGCTGACTGCTTACACGCTTCAGCATGACGGCAATCAGCATCGAACCAAGGGCGAGCTTTGCTACCTGAGGCGACGTCTGAGTAAGGAATGAAGAATTCCATACCCAGGCGTATAACTTCAGTTATGGCATCGGCGCAACTCGTTGGGTCTCGAGAAGAAAAGCATGCCGGCTTCCAAGGGAAAGATGCGAAAAACTGACGCATCTCGTCCCAATCTGCTGACTTGTATCGCCATACTCGTCTTATTCCACAAGGGCCACGATCGGATGGGGAGTATGTCGATACAGTTTTCACCAGGCAGTGGTCAGAAGTTCCAAGAGGAGCAGTAACCAGGATGGAATATTTATTTATTTATTTATTTAAAACTTATATGCACATAGAACGGTGTACATAAGGCGGACTTAATGCCTTTCGGCATTTTCCTCCAGTCAACCTTAGGGCCAAACTGAGAGTAAAGTATCATATCTGAGAGAGAATATCTGTCTGGATCAGATGTCAGCAGAAGGTCAAGGCAGTTAGCTGTGTGAGTGTCGACGTCTGGGACCCTGGTTGCACAGTCTATCAATTGGGAGAGATCCAGCGTCAGAGCGAGTTTACGTGCCTCTCTCCCAGCGTGGTCGGTCACCTGGTAAGGAAAGAGCCATTCCTGATGGTGTGCATTGAAGTCTCCCAAAATTACCAACTGCGCAGAGGGGTATCGGGCTAGTGACAGAGCAGGCTAGAGACAGCTACTTGCTTAGACAATATATTCTGTAACTGCTTAGTGCTAGAGAAATCAATAATAAATTTTGTTAATTCTGATCATTGCGGTCAAATAGCGTCATTTCAACACCATTTTGTGCCATCGAGCAAGGAAATAGAATATAGACCAGTCACTGCATCCCAGAAAGACAAATTTAAATCTCAAATATCTAATAAGGTCCCACTTTTGCATTATTTTAACTGTAGTATAAATATTTTATATGAGCAATTATTTGAATTAATTAAAAATGAGTTCAATAAAACTTTTCCTAAGAAAACAATTATTATTAAAAACAATAAAACTAAATTCAGTGACTGGGCTACAGTAGGTATTTATATTAGTAGGAAAAAAATGTTTGAATTATATGGTAGAAAAGCCTATAGTAGCGACCCGGACTTTATAGAATATGTAAAAAAATACTCAAAAGTTTTTAAACAAGTTTGAACTATGGCAAAATCTATTTACATACGTGATAAAATTAAAAACTCTGGCAACAAAATTAAAACTACTTGGAATTGTATTAATAAAGAAACTTGTAGAATTATATCTCGGGATGACACATTCGCATTAAAAATTGATAATAAGTATATTAAATGCAATGATAAGGTAGCAAACGCATTCGAAGGTTACTTCTCAAATGTACCAATCATAACAACAAGCAATCTTAATTCATGTTCATATCAGGCAATGTCTCTTCTCGAGGGTTGTGTTGATGTTTGCAATAGCCCATTAAAATTTAGACAAATAGACCCCATAGTTATTATAAAAACTTTCAAAGAACTAAATATAAAAAAGACAGAGGATATATGGGGCATATCAACAGACATAATAAAACCCATCATTCCTCTTATAGCTCCCCATTTAGCTCATATCTTTAATGAATGTATTAACGAAGGTCAGTTCCCTACCCTGATGAAACATAGTAAAATCATACCATTATTTAAAGCAGGAGACAAAAGTGACCCATCCAACTTTAGACCTATATCGATACTACCTGCGCTCAGTAAAATATTTGAAAAAATTATTTTCAATCAACTACTGTCTCATTTTAACTTAAATAAACTGTTTCATGAAAAACAATATGGGTTCACAAAAGGGAAAAGTACGACCGATGCAGGGGTTGCTCTTATCTAACACATTTTCGATGCTTGGCAGGAGAAAAAAGATGCTATTGGTGTATTTTGTGACTTATCGAAGGCGTTTGACTGTGTTGATCATCAAACTCTGTTACTTAAGCTAGAACATTATGGCGTATCAGGCAAGGCCTTAAGCCTATTACACTCTTAACTCTCAGACAGATTACAAAAAGTAAATATTCACGGAACTAACTCTTCGGGCGCCCCCCTAAAAATGGGAGTACCCCAAGGCTCAATACTGGGACCATTGCTCTTTCTGATTTATATAAATGATCTACCTTTTTATTCAAAGGACCTTTGTGAGATAGTATTATTTGCTGATGACACTTCTTTAATTTTTAAAACTGACAGGCGTCAGGAAATATTTGACGACGTGAATAATGCTCTTTCCAAAGTATTAGACTGGTTTACAACTAATAATTTGCTATTAAACGCAAAAAAAACTAAATGTTTAAAATTCACTATGCCTAATGTCAAACAAGTTAATACTAATATTACAGTAAATAATGACCTCTTCGTCCTTGACCTCTGTAATACTGACCTCTATTGTTTCCCCGCTGTTTATGCTGGCTTGAAAATATTTCACCTGAATTGAAATTATTTTCACCTTGCATAGATGACTCGTCCTTTGCCGCTCTTATTACGTCTTTCAATTCGCTATAATTCCGGGCCGCTAAAATGGTGCTCAATCGACTATTTCTCAAACCTTCAGTGAAACGTTGTATAGCAAGTTTTTCATTTAAAGGTTTAAGCACGGAATACGCTCTATCGTTACCGTCTGCTTGAGAAATCGTCAATTTAACAAATAAATCTTCAATTTTCTTACCAAAATCATCGATGTTTTGTGACCCTTGTTTCGCCTTCATCAACTCTAATTGTAAAGCCGTCGCAGATTGTTTAGTAAGAAGATGAATTCTCATATCCGTAATTAATGCCTTAATAGACTCATATTTATTTTTTAAACGCAATTTTGCGCTCTCTGTTAAACGTGTTTTCAAAACAAAATTAATAAACAATTGTTCGTGTTCTGTACTTAAAGTTTGACCATAAAAATCGATTGTGTCTATCAAATTTTTATTTACCTCCTCCTCTCCTGTCATTACAGGGATGAGAGAAGTTGCAGTTTTCACATCAAATGAAGCCATGGTTACTGGTGATAAGTCAGGATGAGCCTCGAAACAAAATTTCAATATGTAATTATAGTAGGTTTCTATCTCCTCACAAAGATCCAAAATTAATTTAGCTTCTTCTATATTTATATTTCCTTCTTTAATACTAGAATCCAACTTTTCACGACTTAGTACATATTGAGAATACAAGTCAAGTGTGTCTAAATATTTTTGTTTTAACAATTCTTTCGTTCTTCTAGCTATACTCAACTTGGATAAATTTGTCTTTATACTCTTAATTTCTTTATGTATCCCTAAAATATCTAATGACATAATATTAATTAGTTTACGTATTAATTAAACCTGTCTGTCCATATTTTGATATTCACGAAGTTAGCACTTATTATTTCACTTTAATTTCACTTGAACTCACTCACTATTCACGAAATAAGTTCCGGTTACGGGCCACTCCTAGGTCTCCTCTGCTTGGCTGCACTGCTGTTGCTTCTACACGTCGACGATGTCCTTAGGAGCGCGTGCTTCGCGCCTGTTGTTAGACCGCCTGAAGGCACTTCTTGCTATCTCTTGTTGAATCCACCCTCGGTGGCACTTTTTGTATAATTTGTATAGACCGCCGATAGCCCCGATGATCAGCATAACCAATATGGTGCCCAATATGATGTTTGTCAACGAAACATTTTGGTGTAGCTGTTGGATGTCGGCGCTATTACTGCCGCCTGCCGCGTTTTGCGCAATAACCACCTCTTCTTTTGACGACGAAGAACCCATTTTAAAGTTTTAAAAAGTTTTTAGGATGCAACTTGTAGTTACCACTATCGGCGATAAAATGTTCGTCCATCATTTTTGCACTTAATCACGCGCGTACTAAAAAGTCCGAACCCGACACCGAACCTTAAAATGGCAGGGTCGCCATGTAAGGACGGGACGAGGCTAATTAAAGATGTTACTCGTGTTGAATATGATTTATTACTGATCTCTCAAATATTAGATACATTGCTTTATATATTGTCTTACTACTACGTCACAAGAAACATAATTTTAAAGACTACATCTCTATTCTAAATATTAACTTTTTCAAATTAATTTTATTTATGTATTTGAGTAGTGTATTTACACATAAAGACCATCTCATTAGGGCAGTTCAATGTTGTTTTTATAATGAAACATCACAGGCCTTGGGTTAAAGAATTTATTGGTCGGTTTTTTCAATGCGGGATCTCTCTGTACTAAACAGGAGGAATTTATAGTAGCAATGAATGACTTGGCTCCGGATATAATAGCTGTAAACAAGACCTGGCTGAGGGCTGGGGAGGGGGACAGGGCTCCTAAACTAACTGATTACCGACTGAGACATACCCCGAGGCCATGCCACATTAGAAGAGGCCGAGGGGGTGGGGTAGGTTTCTACATCCGGAGAGGTATAAATGTGAAATCTTGTTCTCATCCCAGCACTACAGAATCGGTAGAGCAGATGTGGATTTCTACACGCATTCTCAATCAGGTCATAGTAGTCGGCACAGCTTACAGGCCACCTTGGCAGGATCCGGAGTTGTTTCTTGATGCGGTATCTGAGTCTATTGCCTCATTCACTTGGGCGGATGGACTAATTTTGACTGGAGACTTTAATATAGATCTGCTTGATGGGAGCGGTCCGAGATGCAGGGAGCTTGTGCAATGCTTACACAGTCAAAACCTCAAGCAATTAGTGACTGAGCCAACTCACTTCACAGACCATAGTGAGACTCTGATTGATGTGATTTGTACAGATTTGCGAGCACTGCGGGTATCAGTTAGGCATTCTCCGGATCTGGGAGGGCACGCCATGCTTTCGGCAGAGTTCAGGATCAAAACTGAGAAAATCAGTCCCCGATGGGTCACATACCGGCCTTTCAAGGACATAGTCCTGGAACAACTAGAACGGGACCTAAACACCATCGATTGGAGTGGTCTTAGACTTAACTGTCTTGACCACGTAGACCAGCTCGTGGAGGCCTTCACACAGTGTGTCATGGGATTAATGGACTTGCATGCTCCAATAAGAACACGTAGGTTCAAACAACCCCCGCATCCCTGGATCACTGATACCATCAAGGGGATGATTCGTGTCAGAGATGACTATCACAAAAAGTTCCGGCAACAGAAAACCTCAGACCTCAAAAACAGTTACAAAACCATGAAGTACCTAGTCTTGAATGCAATTGAACGTGAGAAGACCTGTTTTTTTACTAGGCAAATTAAAAATAATTTGAGCAACTCAAAACAGCTCTGGAGGAACCTAAAAAACACTATTCTGCCAAACAAAAAGAACTTTGATGACCTGCCCTCTTCGTTCAGTGACCCAGATCTGATCAACACACACTTCCTGAATGTGCCAGGTGAAAACAGAGTTACAATATCACAATTGACCTTTTATGAGCATCATAGGCACAGTAACGCTGCCACCTTCTCACTACTCACAGTTAGCGAGGACTTAGTCCTTAAGACCATTAGGGGTCTGAGATCAAACGCACAGGGTAGTGATGGTCTTACTCTCGACATGATTTTGCTCACTTTGCCTTACTCGCTGGGGGCTATTACTGCAATGGTCAATCGGTCGATACTGGACGGCGTATTTCCAAAGCATTGGAAGGTTGCAGTTGTGAGACCGCTACCCAAGACAAGTCAGCCTATCACAGTCCAGGAACTCCGACCTATAAGCATCTTGCCGTGCCTTTCTAAAATATTAGAAAGAGTAGTGTGTAACCAACTTACTGACTATCTTGAAGCACATGACATCCTCCCTCATTATCAGTCTGGCTTTCGGAAAGGGCACGGCACGACAACTGCACTGGCGGATGTGGTCGATAACTTGCTGGTTGCTCAAGATCGGGGGATGCTAACAATTCTTACACTACTGGATTTTTCTCGGGCTTTCGACTCAATCAATACTTCTCTGCTGCTATCCAAACTAACCTATTACGGCCTCGACAGTGGTTCGGTTAAGTGGTTCCACAGTTATTTAACCCAGCGACTGCAATGTGTGGAGTTGAGGAGGGTGGACGGCACTTCGCTGAGGTCTCAACCTCAAATGGTTACTCGTGGGGTTCCTCAAGGGTCCATTCTGGGACCAATCCTGTACATCCTATACAGTGCCGACATCATTAACACCATCACAAGTTGTCATCACCATCTGTATGCTGATGATTTACAGGTGTACCTCTCTTTTGCACCAGCTGACTTTGCCGTTGCTGTGGCTAAGGTGAACAAGGATCTGAACAGCATCTATGACTGGAGCGGCTCAAATTGTTTAACCATCAACCCCAAAAAGTCTCAGTTCTTGGTTATAGGGACACCGAAAAGCATTGCCAAACTCAAAGATGTAACTATAAACATTAATATAGACGGAGAACCTATCGCAAGGGTTTACACAGCCAGAAATCTGGGACTTTATATGGACTGTAATCTGAAATTTGAAAGTTACGTAGCTGAGTGTGTTAGAAATAGTCTTTATCGGCTCAAACTCCTGTACAAGCTGAGACCCTACCTGAGCGAGAGACTCAGAATTCTACTCTGTGAGTCCTTGGTCCTCAGCAGGTTTAATTACTGCGACTCTGTCTATGGTCCGTGCCTTTTGTCAAGAACATCCAAACTTATCCAGAGAGTGCAGAATGCATGTGCGCGGTTTTGTTTTTCGATTCCGCCTCGCTCTCACATCACCCCTTATCTTAATGCCGCAAATATGATGAAGATGGAGGCACGTAGGAGACTTCATTTAGCCACCTTGATGTTTGGAGTCATTACTACAAAGAAACCTAAATACCTGTTCCTAAAGCTGGAGTGGGTCTACAGCGGATATCCAAGGAGGCAGTGCACCCACGTCTTTGCCACTCCAAGACATCGCACTGTGGCATTTCGAGGCTCCTTCAGATTCGCTGCGTCGCGGTGCTGGAACGACCTGCCGCCGCCATTGCGTGCCCTGCTTGTCAGAAAAACCTTTAAAACTAATGTAAGGAAACACTTTATCTCACTGCAAAAGACGAGTGGCGCAGATGCACTTACAGGGGGATGTTCACGTTCACGTGACGTTGGCAGGCGTGTCCCAGCATAAATATTTCTAGCGTCCGGTTGAGCTTAGACTGACGGTTTCACCGGCTTTTTGGCGCACCCTAAAACAATCCTTCCATTATGAAATTGGAATGGAACGTGAGAACATAGTTTGGTTCTATCAATCAGATAATGCTTACCGGGTAGTGCGGTGCGGCGTGTTTGCCGGGCTGGGTATAGGCGAGCGGGGTGGATCCAAGCGCAACATTCACTCTTCCTGCTGTCGCTTGCCGTAATTTCAATAATAAGGCGCTTTTCTCGCTTTATTACGTGGCAAACACATGGCATAAATGGCGTTGCGAGATGGTCTCGTTAAAACTCGTTAAAATTTGTAAAATTAATGGCTGTCTTATCATAATTAATTTGCTGGGTAACCTTTCTTTTTCTCCGTGACAGTCTTTTCTTCTTTTAACTTTTTTTTTTCCCATCGCTTTGGGAACTGTCATTTTGCCACTGCTGTCGTATATTTAATCGTGGCATTAAAAAGTTGCTATAATGCGATCTTTATCTATATTTAAGCATTCTCTAATAAAATAAAATGTCCGGAGACATTAACTTTTAAAAAACCATTGTCTCAAATTGCTCTTCTTATGTCTTTGTTTGGAATAATTAATCATCTTAAATATTTACACACTGGAGTTATCAAGCCGATTATTTTTTTAATTTATTATAATTTAATTTAATTTATTACGATATAAAATCCTCTTTGCGATTAATCGATTAATCGATAATTCGATTTTAGAGGTTATTGTTGTTTCTTGTATTTTTTTTTCCTTCTTCTCTTCTGTTGTTTTGTTTAGTTAATTATTTGTATTAATTAAATAATTACTGATTCGTACTGTAATTGTAATACACACAAACCTGCGTTGCGCGCCCCTTGGAGAGACATCGAACTTTATAATTACGGTTGCATTATTATTATTTTTAGTCGGTGTCTTCTCTAAGGGATGCGCAATAAGCAAGGGCATCCGCGGAAGACCAGCTTCGTGACTTGCCCTTTTGAGCATGTCACGATAAATGCTGAGCGGGTGCCTATTGGCACAGTTTTTTTTTTCTCTCACCCTTAACTCTTTGTTTTATAGCTTATGTATTATTTTGTGTTTTTTGTGTATTTTTTTTCTGTATTGTGTCTTTTAATGTGTCAATAAACCAATTCTATTCTATTCTATTCTATTCTAAATGATGTACTTCTTGTGGGTCCTGTTGTTCAACCTGACATGTTTACCATACTTCTGAGATTTCGTACCTATGTTTATGTTTTTGTGTCTGATATAACTAAAATGTACAGGCAAATTTGAGTGAAACCTCAGTATCAAGCACTTCAGCGCATCCTGTGGAGAGATGATCCATCGCATGATATACAGTGTCTTCAGCTGGATACTGTTACATATGGAACAGCATCAGCCAGTTACCTTGCTACACGGACATTGGTGAAATTGGTTGAGGATGAAGGTGATAATTTTCCATCTGCTTCTAAGGCATTACTTCAAAGTACCTTCGTTGATGACATTTTGCATGGCGAGAATGATCTTTCTTCTGTATTAAATACCATAAATGAGTTGCAAGAGTTGTTAGCTAAAGGAAGGTTTGAATTGCACAAATGGTACTCTAATAGCTCAATGTTAATGTCGCAGTTTCCTCCTGAAAAACTTGAAAAATGACATTTTTCCTTTGACAATAAAGAAGGTTCTTGTATTAAAACGCTAGGTTTGAAGTGGGAACCAAACTCAGATAAATTTCAGGTCGAGGTACCTAAATATACTTCCACTAGTCACACCAAAAGAAATGTTTTGTCTGATATTGCTAAGGTCTATGATCCCTTGGGTTTTATTGCTCCAGTTACAGTCTATGCTAAGTTGATAATGCAAGATATCTGGAAGGCAAACGTTGACTGGGATTCTGAGGTGCCTGACGCTATTTTATCTAAATGGATTTTTTTTGTGCCAATCTTGAATGCTTGAATGTCATTTCAGTGCCTCGTCTCATGGTTAATACTGACGCAGAGAGGGTTGAGCTTCATGGCTTCGCAGATAGCTCCACGAAGGCGTATGGCTGCGTCGTGTACATCCGCTGCAGTTGTCCTGAAAAAACTACAGTCCACTTAGTATGTGCGAAGACAAGAGTTGCTCCTCTCAAACCTGTCACTCTGCCTAAGTTAGAACTTTGCGCTGCACTGTTGCTTGCTAAGCTTATGAGCACTGTTTCCAAGACTTTAAATATTAGTTCTGAGAACTCATTCTATTGGACTGACTCCATGATTACCCTGTGTTGGATGCAGAGTGATCCCGCTAGACGAGATGTTTTTGTATCGAATAGAGTTGGCCAAATACAAAATTTGTCTTCTAAAGACAATTGGTTTCATGTAAAGTCTTCAGAGAACCCTGCTGACATGGCTTCACGTGGTTTGGAACCACAGGATCTTTCCAATTGCAAATTATGGTTTAATGGACCTAACTGGCTTTTCAAAGTGACTCACCTTGGCTTCATTCACCTCAAGTGTTTTCTCAGGATGACTCAGTGGGTGTTGACACTTGTAATGACATGCCAAGTGTAGCACTACCTACCTTTGAGGAGACTAAAAACGATTTTCTTGAATTATTTGAGAGATATTCGTCTTAGAGTCGATTGGTTAGAGTCATGGCTTATGTACGTCGATTTATTAACAATATGAAAAATGCTAAATCTAAAATCACTGAATTTCTCACAAGTAAGGAGCTTAATCAAGCATCAAGTTGTATCATCAAATGCGTGCAGCATGCTCATTTTCAAAAAAATGCTAATGGTAATGTTTCCTCGGAACTTGGTTCTGGTTCTAAGTCTTTGAAGTTTTTAAACATATTTTCAGATGGCGAAGGAATGTTGCGCGTGGGTGGTCGTTTACGTTATGCTGATATCCCTGTTGATCAAAAATTTCCATTGCTACTACCAGCACGTTGTCATGTCACTGACTTGTTGATTAGGTATGAGCATGAGAGGTTGTTGCATGCTGGAACGCAGACGACTTTGTCCAGTTTACGAAGATTTGTGTGGCCGCTAAACGCTCGAAATTCTGTGCGTCATTTCATACACAAGTGTGTACGTTGTTACAGGTTTAAGGCAGAAACTGCTTCACAAATAATGGCTGACCTACCCAAATGTCGTATTACTCCTTCTCGACCCTTTCTGTTCACAGGCATAGATTTTGCTGGACCGCTGTCTGTCAAAGTTGCTCGTATAAGGAAACCGATTATAACTAAAGGTTATATTTGCCTTTTTGTGTGCTTGAGTACTAAAGCTATTTCAAACTAGTGTCGAATCTCACTACTAAGGAATTTCTAAATGCACTGCGTAGATTCATTTCTAGACGAGGTAAATGTGCTAAAATATTCAGTGATAATGGTACTACTTTTCATGGGGCAAAAAATGAGCTTCATGAGTTATTCAACATGTTTAAGAACGATTTTGAACAAGTTTTAAATTATGTAATTTCAGAAGGTATTGAATGGCAGTTTATAATTCCTCATTCAGCTCATTGGAGCGGGTTATGGGAAAGCTCTGTAAAACTTGTAAAGCATCATTTAAAGAGAGTGTTAGGACACACTGTACTTTGTTATGAACATTTGTATACTCTCTTAACTCAAATTGAAGCTATTGTAAACAGTCGACCAATAACTCCATTGAGAGACTTGGATGGTGATGAGCAGTGTCTCACGCCAGCTCATTTTTTATTGGGAGCAGTCTGACTTCGTTTCCAGAGGGTGATTTTGCAGAATTTCCTGATAATAGATTGGATGTTTATCAACAAATATGTAAGCTACGGCAAACCTTCTGGAAGCGTTGGAAGACTGACTATTTAAATACATTACAAATGAGGTATAAATGGTACAAAGAAAACCCAGATTTAATGTTAAATACTATTGTTTTATTAAAGGATGATAATCAGCCACCAATGTCTTGGCCATTGGGTCGTGTAGTTGAATTATATAAAGGTAAAGATAATCATATTCGAGCTGTTGTTGTAAAAACTAAAACTGGTTTGTATTCTCGACCTATTACAAAAATTGACCCATTGCCTATTGAGCAAAATAATTAACTTAAGAACTGATAAATGTAATTTTTAACCGACTTCAAAAAAGGAGGAGGTTATATGTTCGACTGTATGTATTTTTTTTTTCTATGTATGTTCACCGATTACTCCGTCAATTGTGGACCGATTTTCAAAATTTTTTTTTTGTTCGATAGGGTACACTTCTGAGGTGGTCCCATTGTCACCAAGTTAGGATCTGATGATGGGATCCTAGGGAAATCGAGGGCAACCCTCAAATTTTATAGGCACGTATATCGTTTTTCAAACTTTTTCTTAAGTTATTGAAGTATTTGCTCCTGGAAATCATCATTTCATATTGATGAGCTGATGATAGAAGGTAAAACTCCTTAATGCTTAGGAGTTGGAAGATAATTCTTTTTAATAGATAAGTATAGATTCTAAAGTTATTCAAGTGTTTACATCAGATATTCATCATCTCATCATGATGAACTGGTCATGGTAGGTACAACTCCTTAATGCTTAGGAGTTGGAGGATAATTCTTTAAATATTATAGTTAAAAATAGACCAGCAGTTGTATTCTTTCATGTTTTTAAGGTGGGCTGACGGTTTAAGGTCTTTTTAGGTTTCCTATATGGTAACCTGTATTTTGTAGGGAATATTATTTTACAGTAGACATGAAGAATATGGTCTCAATGTACTGCCTACCTTCAGTGGTAACATCAAGGTAATAATTAGTTAACTAAAAAGCAAGAAATAAGTAAAATTTTATAAAAAAAATAAAACCGACTCCAAAAAACCTACACTGAAAAGTAGAAAAATAATTACCTACTAATTACCTACTTATTTATTAGGACGAATTAATATTTATGTAGGTATACCATGATTGATACTTTTGGAGTCGGTGCAGGCAAACTTTACATGTTTCATAATCTTGGCACCGACTCCAGAAGTATCACTCATGGTATACCTACATAAATATTAATTCGTCCTAATAAATAAGTAGGTAATTAGTAATTATTTTTCTACTTTTCAGTACAGGTTTTTTGGAGTCGGTTTTATTATTTTTTTATAAAATTTTTATAATTACTGTCTAAACTGTAAAAGTTAAAAGGTTAATTATGTATTTGTTTAACTTTCATTATTAAAAACATAGTTTGATTTGTTTCTACACTATGAGTGTATACTATCTTGTGTATTAAACTAAATATTGTATACATAATTACATTGTTATATTTAATAGATTTACAATAAGTAAAACTTGTTTACTACTAGTATGTAACTGGTAGGCTATTATAGCTCGTAGGACACCTTATGGTAATGTACTTTTGTATGATGCCAAGAGCTTGTACTTATGTATGACGCCAAGAGCGCTTAGGTTTGTTGAACTTACTTACCTTAATTGATCTCTTTCTTGTTAAGTGCATTTCTGTAGGTGTATTTCATTGCTAAAGTATTATATTGCAAAATGTAAGTTGTAATGTTAATAACTTTAACTTCTTTGTTTGAAGATTGAAATGTAATTTCAATGGGTGTATGGTAAAAATTTAATAACGATATCTGGCAACCCAGAAGCGTTGTATGCTCTATGGCCCCTCTCTATGGTCTCTTTTTCCTACCATTCAAGTGTGTGCACATGGTTGTAAATTATCTTCGCAATAAATAGAATATCACTGAAGTTAAGTGTCTTTTGTACCTGCCGCATTACTCTGTTCATGGTCCTTCAGAGCTGGATGCAGAGAATCTGTACTTGGAGCAGTTTTTTAGAACTGTTAGAAGTAAATAAATTAATACTTATACATTTTTATATTGTACTTGGAAGAAGATATGACTCTAACAACACTTATGAACACTTTATTTGAATAAATCGCCAAATATACCACCGCGGAGACCCCAATCGCGTCTCTGCGTTCCATTGAATCGTATGAGCGTATGGATTTTTTGCGTTATTTTTCACAATTTCTATTTTTTAAAATTATCTATCGATAGCTTACTTTATTCTGATGACTAAATGTCATTACAAGTTTTTCTCTAAAACTGATAGTTTGGCTAGAAAAAAATATTTTCTATCCACGCAGTACGCCGGCAGCGTTCGGATCGGATATAGTGACGTCATCGTCCCCGCGCCGGGCGGTCAGTGAACTTTTTAAGTAATTTGGCCATAACTTCGTCAATTTTTGTCGTAGAACAAAAATTTTTGAACTGTGTATTAAGGATTTCTTAGCCCTATAAATCTGCATTCACAGCTAAAAATCGAAATGATCCTCATTGAGTAATATCCAATTGACTGAATTGAATCTCAGGCTCGCATTGCTCGCAAAGTTTGAAACACTGTCAATTCGATTTGATGACTTGCAAAATGAGTTAGATGTTTTAAATTCGGCCAATATATCAAACGAAATTGAGGAACGTTATGATATTGAACAGGACATAATTTTGAGCATAGCCACCGCAAAGGAGTTGTTACAAAGATATTCAATGCAAGTTGAAAGCAATCAGCGACGTAGTTCTGTTTTTTTTTGGATAATTCTTGTTGTGTAGGACAGCAAGAATTTGGTTTAAAATTACCACAAATTCAAATAGCTAAATTCAATGGCGAATATTTCCGCTCGCTTGAGTTTCGCGACACCTTCGAGAGCCTAATACATGCATTCCAAATATCAATAAGTATCATTATACTTCGTATCTCTCCCGAAGATGATTACGTTTTACATGCAGCAAGCAGTACCTGGGATGATGCCGTCCTTATCACACTTTTAGAGAATATTTATTTAAAAATATAAGTTTTAAATATAAAAAAGTACGTGTTTTGACTCCTCAGCACCGTAGTACATTCCGCGGTCCGCCATATTTCTTGTCATTACTTGTGTTGGTGTTCGTCCGACTCACACGTACTTTTTCAAGAAAAATAACTTAGCGTGAAAGTAAAAGGAAACGATCAAGTAATGGTGATAATAGTGATATGGTGAAGTTTGTTAAGAAACCTCGTATGTACATAGACAACGACAAATTATAGTTTTGTCTGATGATGATGAACCAGAAAAAACATCGTTGTCTCCATCGTGCAGTCACTGCAGATTTGCAGACAAACATACATACATATTTAAAACATTCTGGTAAGTCGTGAATCGTGTATTTTGAAATTGTTATGAAATAATGTGAATAATTTCTATTTTTTGTATTAAAAATGAATATTTTTAACTACCTACCCTCCGTGGTAATACTTTGTGTCCCGACTTAATTGTGTGTGGATACTAAACTACACGTACAAAAATCGTGTTATACAAAATACATAAACATCCCGACGTATATCGTGTGTGGATGCTTTATTGCTTATCCCGGCGTATATCGTGTGTGGATACTAAACTACACGTACAAAATCGTGTTATACAAAATACATAAACATCCCGACGTAAATCGTGTGTGGATACTAAACTACACGTGTCGTACAAAAATCGTGTTATACAAAATACATAAACATCCCGACGTATATCGTGTGTGGATACTAAACTACACGTACAAAAATCGTGTTATACAAAATACATAAACATCCCGACGTATATCGTGTGTGGATAAGACCTTTTTAAACTGATTGCATTTTGCTTAGATTATTTTCCTAACGTATTATCTTATAACGTGGGTAGACGTATCAACACGTCGTAAAATAGTATTTACATAATTATAAATATAATAATATACAATACTAGCTTTCCGCCCGCGGCTTCGCCCGCGTGGAATTTTGTCTGTCTCAGAAAAACAATATCGCGCGCGTATTTACTCATCGTTTAGACCTGGACTACGACAAACATTTTAAAACCAAAATCAGCTCAATCGGCCCAGTCGTTCTCGAGTTATAATCAGACTAACGAACATCAATTCATTTTTATTTAAATAGATAGATAGATGATAGCTAGCGGCCGCCCGCGACTTCGTACGCGTGGATCCCGTTTTACCCCCTTCATCTATCTTCAGCGGTTAACTCCCGTTCCCGTAGGAATTTTGCAATATCCTGTTGTAACTAAGCTTTAAGTTTACTAAGGTACCTGCATGCCAAATTTCAAGCGTCTATCTTACGCAGTTTAGATTTTTTCATACATATATTTTTTCCCGGTAACTCCCGTTCCCGTGGGAATTTTACGATATCCTGTTGTACCTAAGCTTTAAATTTACTAAGGTACCTGCATGTCAAATTTCAAGCGTCTATCTTACGCAGTTTAGATTTTTTCATACATATATTTTTTCCCGGTAACTCCCGTTCCCGTGGGAATTTTACGATATCCTGTTGTACCTAAGCTTTAAGTTTACTAAGGTACCTGCACACCAAATTTCAAGCATCTAACTTAAGCGGTTTAGATTGTTCATACAAAAGGATTTTTCCGCTAATTCCCGTTCCCGTGGGAATTTCGGGAATTCCTTTCTTAGTGCACCTCTACGGTACCTAAACTACGTCCCTTCCAAATTTCAAGTGCCTACGCTTAGCTGTTTAGGCTGTGCGTTGATCTGTCAGTCAGTCAGTCAGTTTCTCCTTTTATATATTTAGATTAGATAGGTTACAGAATTAACTGGATCTATTCGAAAATTCGATGTTTTCAGCCTCCACACTAAATGTATGCCAGTCACACAATATTAAAAGTGTTGATTTTTTTTATTAAATAATAAACACTTAACATGAACTCGTAAATTGCATTCTTATTTAAAATTATTCATGGAAAACATTGGTTCTAAGCTTTACTTGCTATAATATTATCAAGACATGAGTGCCATGACTGTGGCAGTACTAAATGTATGGAAGTCGGAAACATTGAATTTTCAGATAGATGCAGTTTATTTTGTAACTTATTATTGGTACCGTTGAATAGAGCTCATGAAGCACTGTTAGGATCAGTAACCAGTTTTTGGATAGTTTGTATAGTTTTTAATATTATGTGGTTTTATTAAATATATGGAAGCTAGAAACATTGAATTTTCAGATAGATCCCGTTTATTTTGTAACCTATTATTGGTACCGTTGGATAGAGCTCGTTAAGCACTTTCAGGATCAGTAACCAGTTTTTCGATATCTTGCATAGTTTAGAAATAATCGAGTGAGATCACTTATCGTTTCCACCCTGTATAGATAGATAGATGATAGCTAGCGGCCGCCCGCGACTTCGTACGCGTGGATCCCGTTTTACCCCCTTCATCTATCTTCAGCGGTTAACTCCCGTTCCCGTAGGAATTTTGCAATATCCTGTTGTAACTAAGCTTTAAGTTTACTAAGGTACCTGCATGCCAAATTTCAAGCGTCTATCTTACGCAGTTTAGATTTTTTCATACATATGTTTTTTCCCGCTAACTCCCGTTCCCGTGGGAATTTTACGATATCCTGTTGTACCTAAGCTTTAAATTTACTAAGGTACCTGCATGCCAAATTTCAAGCGTCTATCTTACGCAGTTTAGATTTTTTCATACATATGTTTTTTCCCGGTAACTCCCGTTCCCGTGGGAATTTTACGATATCCTGTTGTACCTAAGCTTTAAGTTTACTAAGGTACCTGCACACCAAATTTCAAGCATCTAACTTAAGCGGTTTAGATTGTTCATACAAAAGGATTTTTCCGCTAATTCCCGTTCCCGTGGGAATTTCGGGAATTCCTTTCTTAGTGCACCTCTACGGTACCTAAACTACGTCCCTTCCATATTTCAAGTGCCTACGTTTAGCCGTTTAGGCTGTGCGTTGATCTGTCAGTCAGTCAGTCAGTTTCTCCTTTTATATATTTAGATACATGGGGTATTTATAATTTGTTACCCTATCAAATACAAAAATCTTTATTGTGAAGTATCACTAAAAGAGCATACAATAATTACCTACATCAGACAAAAATATCGGGTATTTTTAAGACAAATCCTTTCAAAGACTTTCACAAGGATCTAGCAACAGGTTGGAAAATATTGATTAATGGATTACCTACCTACAAATAAAAAAGACTTGATGAAACATTATTTACTTGCTAAAAATTGCGCATAATAATTACTTCAACAAAAGCAGCAATACAACTGAACATCTGATTCTGCTTCTGTTTGCTGTACGCATCCTTATTGCAACTGATTTCACCGAGCCTGCAATATGATTTGATGACCTAGCTATGTCACAAATGGACATTCCGTAAGGACCGAATATTCCGTAAGGAATTATGAAAACCTTGAGCGATGCTGGCGGTTACTTTGTGACACTCATAAGAGAATCACTGTCAAGAAGATACGCTATCACAAATTCCATTAGCAAGCAAAAAAGAGATATCATAAAAGAAATCAAAACGAATCTCTTGTTTGGTTCAGATTTATCAGACCACTCGAAATCATCTATGACTAAATAATATAATTCAGTAATACCAACCCAGCACGTCTACAACTCATCAGACTTTAAACGCAAGGGGGGCATTGTGAGTGGCAGCCGCTGAGCAGCGAGAGGACCCCGGCCAGCCCAGCAGCCGCCGGCTCCGCCGCCGCCACCTGCGCCGCGGGGCTGTCTCCGGTTAACCCGAGACCCAACTATCATCAACCGAATCGGAGACGATAATTTTCTTCAGCAGATAGGCACCAAGGTGCTAGTAGCTGGTAGACTTAAATACTACTAAAATAAATGGCTTACCTAACATAACAAAATTAAATGACACTACTATTTTGTCCTGGATCAGGGTTATAAAATTCCATTTTATACTTAACCATGCCAAGTTGGAGTACCCCAATGTAGGTCACATACTACACCTGAGGGGAGTAGTAGGTATATTCGACAACTGTACAAAAGCCAAATTGTAGGCATAGATTTATTCTAAATTTAAAGGAATTAGATAAATTAATTAATATTAACTAATTTAAAATGCAATGCTACCACTGACTTTACATTATTAATTAGACAACAATATATTTTATTATGTAAAAACCTTAGATTTGAAAGACTCCTATCTTTTATTGCCAATTGCTGAAAATGGATGAATTTGGCTTGGTTTGTCATGGAACTCCAAGCACTTTAATATTCAGTTGCTTGAATTTCTTCGTGATCGATCGTTTTTGTCTTACATCCGCACGGATGTCTTTACAAAATTATTAAAACCAGTTTTACACTTTTTGCGATCACTCGGCCATCTATCTGTACCAATACCTGTACCAATTTGTATGTATTGAAACGGTCAGAATGCTGGAATAATATTCAAACAACGGGAGATTTATAAGAGCAACTAGGGTAGGAGGACAAAAGAATTTTTATCCAATCAAAATAATAATGTTACCTACATTTCTAAAATTTACATTTAATACGATAGAAATGAATTTAACTGAACAAAAGTGTAAGACACTAGTAATGCTAAAAACTACAAAAAATATCATTCGAGTAATTTGCTTCATTCTTGGGGTTATTGACCTCAGCGTGCCCCGCCGTTAAAATTACGGCTGGATGTACACGAAGTTACCGGGAAAAACATCTTGGCACTCAATTACTCAAATAACTACAATAAACATTATAATGCATCTGCCCAGTATTTAAAACATAATTTAGCATAGTGGAGACTGGAGAGATTACATTGACACAGCACATCATGTAAAGTGCAATCAAATGATTTGTTTCGATGCCTCAACCACTGGTCAACCTCAACCGCAATCGCGCAACGCGTAACAGCCATCGGAAATTGGTCCCAGTTACAGTTACTTTTACATTTAAATACCCTGGAATTGCTCGCTGCACTCTATGATCTTGAAACATTTGCATCTCACCTACTTATTAAGAATAGACAATACAACGGTTATTGCCTAATAAAGAAAAGGGGTAGTATACAGCACACAAAGAACAATGGCAGGCATGGTACCCAGTAAAATTGAAGATGTACGGAGTTGATTTCTTGATATTATATACTCGATACTTGGACACTTATTTTACGTATTTTTATGATTTTCCACAACTTTCGAGAATAAAGAAAACACAACTTTTGTTTTCCACTTGAATACTGCTAACAAAACGCTTACCTGAATATGCAATAATAAAACGCAATAGGACCCTTTTGTTTAGGGCCGTTACATACAACTATTTTATTCAATCGGATGAATCGATAATCGATTAATTTACTTTTGTAATGGCGGATTTACATTAATAACCATTAAAACGATAGCTCGTTCGCACGCGTCGAGGCGATGGGCGCGACTGGTCAATAAGGTCGAGTTCCGCGGACCACAAAGCGCGGCGGCCGTTGAAAAGAGCGCGCCGGTTGAGCGCGCGAACCCGCGAAACTCAAGCCCGCCAAATGCGAATCCGAGCGTCAGAGCACAGATTATACAATGCTAGTGTTTGGAGGGCCGTTTCATACTCCCCCTCTAGTTCGAACACAGCGTCCTCGCGTTCGGACTAGGACTATACCTGCGTGGGCGTCCGCGCCTACGCTTCTCCCTAACAGGGGCCTCTACGTCACCGATGAATGGGCTTAGGTTGGATGCGTGATAGCGACCTATAAGTTCGCCGTTCCTAATCCCCTCCAGCAGGTAAGTCGTAGGACTAACAACCTCGCGAATGCGATAGGGTCCATCCCTACGGGGTATGAACTTGGCAGTCTGGCCAGGTGCGGCGTCGTTGGACCCTTGGGTCTTTAACAAAACAAGGTCACTCACCTTATAATCCGGGGGTGCGCGCCTACCTTCGTCTGCGCACGCCTTCTGGGTGGCCTGCGCGAGCTCGTGCACGTCGCGGGCCTCCAGCAGCGCGGTGGACAGCTTCCGCAGGTAGGGTGTGATGCTCGCCACGAAGTTGTCGCTCCCCGCGATGGCCTTCATATCAGCCACCGCGTCAGACGGGGCTCGCAGCTCTCTCCCGAAGGTGAGGTAAGCTGGTGAATGTCCAGTACTCGCCGTTACAGCGGAGTTCATCGCGAACCTGATGGCAGCAAGGTGTGCATCCCATGTTGCGTGGTCCTTCCCTACGAGTATCGCCAGTTGGGGCTTCAGGTCGCGGTTCTTGCGTTCAACGGGGTTCGCTTCCGGGTGGTACAGCGGTGTCAGCGACTGTTTGATACCCATCACGTGACAAGCCTGCTGCATTACTTCACCAACGAACTGCACTCCGTTGTCGCTGATCATCCGTCGGGGAACTCCGTACCTCAGGAACACTTCTGCGACGAGGACTTCAGCGCACTCGGCGCTAGTGGCGCTCTCCAGGGCAAAGAGCTCAACCCAACGGCTGCAATCTTATCTCTTCAATAATCAAAATCCAGCGGTTTCCCTTCGCGGTCTTCGGTAAGGGTCCGAATAAGTCCACAGAGACGACTTCAAATCTCCGGGTTGAAGCAGGGGTCTGGAGTAGTCCGGCCGGCTTCCTTTTGTCTGCCTTGTAACGCTGACATGCAACGCACCGTTTGATGTACTCGGTAACAAAGGCTCTCATGCCTGGCCAGAAGTAACGGCTCCGGATGCGTTCCAGAGTGCGATCGACGCCGAAGTGTCCTGCGGTTGGAGCGTCGTGTAACTCGGCGAGTATCTACTCTCTCTCTTGCTGTGGAACTACGAGACACGTGCAATCTTCATCGTCAGACTCAGGTAAGCATCTATACAGTATACCGTCGGATATCAGGTATCCTCGGTTCGACCAGTTCCTCCCCCTGAATGGATCGTCGGTCTCTTCCAGGTCTTCGATTATCTTCTTCAGCTCGGGGTCCTTCAGCTGGTTTTCGCGCACGTCAGCTGGTGTCCTGTGCGGTACGTCGACGGTCACCAAGCATACTTCGCATCCACCTGGGTTTTCTTCGCAACAGGCGGGGCGGCTCAGTGCGTCGGCTATGACGTTAATCTTCCCGGGCGTATACTGGATCTGCAAGTTATACGCCTGGAGCGTCAGCGCCCACCTCGCCAGGCGGCCGCTGGGTGATTTTAAGCTCATCAACCAGCGCAGGGGTTGATGGTCGGTCTTCACGACGACTTCCGATCCCTCGATGTAGCCTCTAAATTTGGTCACCGCCCAGACGACGGCGAGGGCTTCTCGCTCGGTGGTCGTGTAGTTTCGTTCTGCAGGTCCTAGGAGACGGCTGGCGTATTCTACGGGCCTCTCGTCGGGGCCCTCCCCCTGCATCAGAGCGGCTCCGAGGCAGTATCCGCTGCTATCCGTCCTCAGGGTAAAAGGCTTCGTCTCGTCCGCCTGGCGCAGTATCGGCGCGGTGACGAGGAGCTCCTTGATCTTGTTGAATGCAGCTTGCTGTTCTTCGTTCCACACCCAGGTGCTGTTCTTCTTGAGGAGGTCAGTCAGCGGCTTAGCAACAGCAGCGTAACCTGGTATAAACCGCCGGAACCAGCTGGATGTGGCCAGGAAACCCTTCAGCTGTCTTTCATTCTTCGGGGCAGGCATGTCTGCGATCGCTGATGTCTTCTCTGGGTCGGCCCGTAGGCCTCCAGGCATGATGATATGGCCCAGGAACTTGACTGAGTCTCGGGCGAAGCAGCTTTTCTTCCTGTTTACGCGCAAGTTGAACTTCTCTAACCTGTCGAGTACTGCTCTCTAACCTGTCGAGTACTGCTTCAAGGTCTTCTAGGTGTCCAAGGAACGATTCTGATAATATTATTATATCGTCGAGATACGCTAGGACGTTTACAGGCCTCCTTTTCTGCAGAGCAGCGGTGCCTCCTCCTCTGTCCTTTGGCTCAGCATTATCTCCGTTAACGAACAGGTTCGTTTTGAATCTGTCGATCAGTCGCTGGAACGTGGCGCCAGAGTTGCGAAGTCCCATCGGCATCCTCTTGAAACGGTAGGTACCGGACGGCGTAACGAAGGCGGTGACGTCACGGCTCTCATCAGCGACGGCCACTTGAAAATAGCCAGATTGAAGATCTAGCGTTGTCATGAAGCTGGTGGTCTTGGCTGCATGAAGAACGTCCTCAATCCTGGGCAGCGGGTACCGGTCGGGTTCTGTCACGGCGTTCAGCTTGCGGTAATCTACGCACAAGCGTACTCCACCATCTTTCTTGTTGACAAGAACCACGTTCGAAGCCCAGGGGGACTCACACTCTTCAATAATATCAGCCTGCAGCATCTTCTGAAGCTCTTCTTCCAGGATCTCCTTCTTGCCTTGTGACAAGCGGTAGGGCGGTGAGGCGATTGGTTCTTGCCTCTCATCGACCCGGATCCGGTGCGTAGCATAGCTGGTAGGTGGGCCAACCTCGGCGAACCGGTCGGCGCGGCGCGCTAGCAGCTCGTTCAATTGTCTTCGCTGAACAGGTGACAGCTTACAACTCTCGTCATCTCTCAGCGTCAGGGCCGCGGCATCGAGGCGCATCAGCTCTGCGGCGTCGGCGGTCGGCGGGGGCGCTGGTGTCAGCAGGTCGTAAGTATCTACAAAAGAAAACTTCTGTTCAGGTAAATTGGAAAAACTCCAGATACGTTGTGGTATATCTAACATGACGTCAGCGCGCACTATAAAATCATGACCGAGGAGGGTACGATTCTCAGCCCCAAGTATCACGTAGAAAGTGGTAGGTATGCTGCGTCCAGCCAGCACAACGGCGGTATTACAAATCAAAACATCTCGTACCTGCGAGGTTCCATCGGCGAGTCCTACTGTGTGACGTGCGGCGTGAAACTTAACACGATTCTCCAGAAGGATCGCGTACAGTCCAGGGCTAGCCACGGAGTGAGTAGCGCCGGTATCCAGCATCGCGACACCCGCGCGGCCGGCCACCGTGATGTTAACCAGTGGGCGCGCGGCGCGCGTGTTGTCAACAATAACATTCTGAAAGTCAACTTTGTTACTTTCCCTACTCACACTCGCACTTTTATTCGCACAAGTGGTACATTTAGAGCGCACTGTACCTTCCTGACCGCATCCATAACAATACAACTTACCTGCAGGTCGGTTATTAGGAACAGGTGGTGAAACATTCGCTTTAGCAGGTGTAGGTTTCGATCTACATTCATCGGTGACGTGCCCAAAACGCTTACAGACATTACAACGTGGACGATTACGTATAGATTTCACTGTGTTCGTACTAGAAGAGGCCGTGCTATTATGATTGTTGTCAACATAACTAGACTGAGCACGGGATGGGTTAACATGTATCGTGGTATTGGATTCACGCGAAATATCTTCAACACACCTCGCCTGCGCGAGTAAACTATCAAGGTTAACAATATTGTTACGCGGCACTAATTTTTTAATGTCATTATTAAGTAGGCCGTACACGATGTCAACTTGCACTTCGTCATCCAGATTGTATGGTAATCTCGAGAAATTAGCGCGCACTCGCGATATAAACGTATCGGCGTTTTCTTCGCCTTGTTCCGAGGCGAAAATGTCCCGGAACACGCGGTAGGCGGGACGAGGGGCGCCGTACATGAAGCGTAGCCGGCGTATCGCGTCGTCCCAGGTCGTCACGGTGGTCCGTACGCCCTGCCACCACACGGCGGCGTCTCCGGTCAGCAACATGGCGAGGCCGCGCAGCGCGTGTTCGTCACTCACTGCGGCGCACTCTTTGTACACGACGATGTTCTCGATGAACGCCTCCAGTACTTCGGCGCTCCGGGTGGCACCGTCGAAGCGTGCGGTGCACCGTGTGAAGTTGCCGCCTTGCGGCGCGGTCGCGGTCGCTGCCGCGGGGTCGGTAACTCGGGTCGGAGTCGCCGGCGGCGGCCCGTGTAGGTCGCCGGCCGGGGTCGGAGTCGGTAAACCTCTGATGACATTGGTGATCAGTCTCGCCAACTGGTCCTCTGTGATGCCGATGACGTCGTTGCGGCTGGTAGTAGTCGGCGTCGTCGCCGAAGCTTCGCGGGCGGGTATGGCGGCGCCGCACAGTGGTCCCGATTTAATAAAACATGGACATTGATGCTAGAGGCACGAAAATTTTATTGATGGTTACTGCTATGATAACTAATAAGGCAAAAAAATATTACAATCCTACGACGTCTATTTCGTAGTAAAAAAAAATAATTACATATTTTTTGTATGGAAGAAATTACGTTTCTGTCAATTTTTCGAAATTCTTTAACGATGTCAAGATGCCGATCACACATGTTATAAAACAAGTGATTCTGAGTATTTCATGCGAAGATACTTGTCACTTATCTCTGCGTACTTTTGAGTTATCGAGGGTTGAAAAATCGATTTTTTTATATATAATATTTCCACGAAAAATTGCCAGAATTACAATATGGTGTATAAGGGACACTTTTGATGACACATAACAACGACTCGCACTCGCGCGCGCTCGTCTGCATCAACTTTTACTAAAATAAAATAAAAATTAAGGGAAATACTTAATACAACGTTGTATGTATAGGTCCGCTGGCCGTCAAAAAGTAGCTTATACGAGAGGTTGCCCAATTTACAATATGTCCATCATTGATAACTCACACAAATATCGTCTCTCTCTGAAGGATAACAAGTTTTTTTGTTTCCAGAAGCTCTTGATAGGATGGAAGCCCATAAATACTCTCTGAAGCGAGAATGAATCTCAAATTGCGATATTGCCATTTTGACAAAGTACATGATGTAACTAGCGCTAACGTTTATCTTCAGGTAGACACGGTTATAAGTTAAAAGATTGTCTACTATTTCACACTGTTCTTCGTTTTGGAACAGTTCTTTGATTATAGGTAGTCGCTAATTTCGTTTTGTTAGACTCTTTCAGTTTAGCATATAAAGCGTAAACTAATTCCTCCTCAGAATGATCTAAAAGTGTTAGAGAGAGCCTCTTCTTCTGCAGAAGAAGAATTTTGCATAAATCTTCAAAAGGTTTTTTATTTATACTAAAAGTCGATGGTTGCACATCTACTTCCGCAGTCTCATCAACTGGAGCGTCTTCCTCAGTATTAACGTTGTCTGTGCATTGTGTTAACTCGGTAAAAAACATTGTTTAAATCTATATTTTTACAATTCGGCCAGACAATTTCAGAGTCTAGCCAATGCAAATTCTGGTGCAAAAATGTCTTTTGGGCTCTGCTGGAAGCAGACCATATCTTCTTTGATATATTTCTTGTAAAATTACGACTTAATGATTTGATAATTACTCAAATCTTCGGAAGACAATTCAATGCCAATACGTTCGTCATTTTAGTCTGAAATGGTCTGGCCGAAATGTAAAAATATAGATTTAAAAAATGTTTTTTACCGAGTTAACACAACGCATAGACAACGTTAACACCGAGGAAGACGCTCCAGTTGATGAGACTGCGGAAGTAGATGTGCAACCATCGACTTTTAGTATAAATAAAAAACCTTTTGAAGATTTATGCAAAATTCTTCTTCTGCAGAAGAAGAGGCTCTCTCTAACACTTTTAGATCATTCTGAGGGGGAATTAGTTTACGCTTTATATGCTAAACTGAAAGAGTCTAACAAAACGAAATTAGCGACTACCTATAATCAAAGAACTGTTCCAAAACGAAGAACAGTGTTAAATAGTAGACAATCTTTTAACTTATAACTGTGTCTACCTGAAGATAAACGTTAGCGCTAGTTACATCATGTACTTTGTCAAAATGGCAATATCGCAATTTGAGATTCATTCTCGCTTCAGAGAGTATTTATGGGCTTCCATTAGAGATGAAACGGATAGTTGTTTGGCCGGATACCGGATATCCGGCCAGCTGCTAGGCCGGATAGCCGGATATCCGGCGGCCGGATAGTTGGCCCATTATCTCGTTGCATGTCATGACGAGTTTAGCGCCGCACAGGTGCTTCGAACGCGATAGTAGACTAGACTCGTAGTCACACTTTTCGA
Source organism: Ostrinia nubilalis (assembly GCF_963855985.1). NCBI lineage: Eukaryota > Metazoa > Arthropoda > Insecta > Lepidoptera > Crambidae > Ostrinia > Ostrinia nubilalis. The sequence continues at coordinate 9,603,726 of NC_087118.1, read as the reverse complement.
AAATCGAATCCGTCCGAATAGAATGTCAGATTTTGTCACTTTTCTAGGGGGCAGATCCATTCGGGCGATTTCGGTTGCTATCGTGAGTGTGTGATTGAATAGCGAATTAAATTAGTTTACTCGTTGCGTAATCTGACTGAACTGCATGCATCATGTCATCAGACCATCAGTGAAAAAAAGATCGCCTTTTTAGGGTTCCGTAGCCAAATGGCAAAAAACGGAACCCTTATAGATTCGTCATGTCTGTCTGTCTGTCCGTCCGTATGTCACAGCCATTTTTTTCCGAAACTATAAGAGCTATACTGTTGAAACTTGGTAAGTAGATGTATTCTGTGAACCACATTAAGATTTTGATGCAAAAATAAAAAAAAAAAAATATTGGGGGCTCCCCATACTTAGAACTGAAACTCAAACAATTTTTTTTCCTCAAACACATACGTGTGGTGTATCTATGGATAGGTCTTCAAAAATGATATCGAGGTTTCTAAAATACTTTTTTTCTGAACCGAATAGTTTGCGTGACAGACGCTTCCAAAGTGGAAAAAAGTTGGTCCCCCCCCCCCCCCGTAACTTCTAAAATAAGAAAATGAAAAATCTAAAAAAACACATGATGTACATTACTATAAAAACTACCAACGAAAATTGTTTTGAACGAGACCTAGTAAGTAGTTTTTTTTTAATACCTCGTAAATATCCTCGTTCATAAATCAATGGTACGGAACCCTTTGTGCGTGAGTCCGACACGCACTTGGCCGGTTTTTTATTTGGCAATATTTCGACATTAACAGATATTTATTATTTATGTATTCGTCACTAGAGTTATTCACTCACGTCCAGAAAGAGAAATTAGTTTTTTGAAAGGCCTTAGTATGGCTTTTGTAACTTTTTGGGCTTTAAATAAAAGCAGTCATTATTATAAGCCATTGTATTGATATTTACCTCAAAGATTAATCTATTTCATTTTATTAATAGGAAAATGTCGTAGTTTTTTAATATCCGGTATCCGGCCGGATAGTGAGTTACTATCCGGTATCCGGCCGGATAGTAAATTTAGGCCGGATATCCGGCCTACCGGATAGTTACCGGATATCCGTTTCATCTCTAGCTTCCATCCTATCAAGAGCTTCTGGAAACAAAAAAAACTTGTTATCCTTCAGAGAGAGACGATATTTGTGTGAGTTATCAATGATGGACATATTGTAAATTGGGCAACCTCTCGTATAAGCTACTTTTTGACGGCCAGCGGACCTATACATACAACGTTGTATTAAGTATTTCCCTTAATTTTTATTTTGTTTTAGTAAAAGTTTGATGCATACGAGCGCGCGCGAGTGCGAGTCGTTGTTATGTGTCATCAAAAGTGTCCCTTATACACCATATTGTAATTCTGGCAATTTTTCGTGGAAATATTATACAACGTGTCCCAAAATTCAAGGATAAGCCGGCGCCGCAGGGTGGACCTAGTCATGACTGCTTTAGGAAAAATAAGAAAAAAAATCTATCTCAAATATTTTTTAAGTTACACAATAAATTATGAAATTCGTCGAAAATTGACACCCCTTATGATATTTTACATTACCACGACTACAATTTTTCAAATACTTCAGTTTTTTTGTTTGTATCGGCAACTTAAGTAGTGCTGCTGTCCACCCCAATTCTTAAAACCTTCAGAATCCTTGCAGTTTTTACACAAAAGTTAATCAAAATATGATATTTCCTTAAAATTTTGAACGATTTTTACTTACACTCCACTTTGACTCGTCGTTTTGTAAAAAAACAGTATGAACACTACTGCGGCAAGTTTTTTATAAAGTTGACGCAACTATCCAAGATTCCGAAATGGTATAATACACTAAGAAAACTAGTCGCAAAAAAGATATGCGTACCATTTTTACAAGCACTTCGCTTGTTAGTTAGTATGGGATAAATCTTGCAACTGAATTTAAAACCAGTTCTCCTTAACCAATTGAGCTGAAATTTGGTATACTTGTGTAAGTACGATGACAATGCAATATTATGGTACCATTGAGCTGGATGGAGTATGGAGGTGGCCATAAGAACTCTTAACGAAACGGCGGAATTACATCTAGTTTGGGTTCGTTGGACTTGTCTTTTCGAGCACTTTAGTGGTAGATGATGTTTAGGGTCCTGATGATGAAGTCAAGAGGTGGCAGGAGCTGGCCATAGGAACTCCTAAACGAAACGGCGGAAGCTTATCGAGTTTGGGTTCGTTGGATTTGTCTTCCCGAGCACTTAGGCCATGAGATTGAGAAACAACTAAAAAGCTTAAAATAAAGTTGTAATAAAAAAAACTTATTTAAAAACAAGCTTGACTTCGTTTGAAAATTATAATTGACTTCATCATCAGGACCCTGGAAATCATCTAGCACTAAAGTGCTCGAAAAGACAAGTCCAACGAACCCAAACTAGATGTAATTCCGCCGTTTCGTTAAGAGTTCCTATGGCCACCTCCATACTCCATCCAGCTCAATGGTACCATAATATTGCATTGTCATCGTACTTACACAAGTATACCAAATTTCAGCTCAATTGGTTAAGGAGAACTGGTTTTAAATTCAGTTGCAAGATTTATCTCATACTAACTTACAAGCGAAATGCTTGTAAAAATGGTACGCATATCTTTTTTGCGACTAGTTTTCTTAGAGTATTATACCATTTCGGAATCTTGGATAGTTGCGTCAACTTTATAAAAAACTTGCCGCAGTAGTGTTCATACTGTTTTTTTACAAAACGACGAGTCAAAGTGGAGTGTAAGTAAAAATCGTTCAAAATTTTAAGGAAATATCATTTTAAGGAAATATCATATTTTGATTAACTTTTGTGTAAAAACTGCAAGGATTCTGAGGGTTTTAAGAATTGGGGTGGACAGCAGCACTACTTAAGTTGCCGAAACAAACAAAAAAACTGAAGTATTTGAAAAATTGTAGTCGTGGTAATGTAAAATATCATAAGGGGTGTCAATTTTCGACGAATTTCATAATTTATTGTGTAACTTAAAAAATAATTGAGATAGATTTTTTTTCTTATTTTTCCTAAAGCAGTCATGACTATGTCCACCCTGCGGCGCCGGCTTATCCTTGAATTTTGGGACACGTTGTATACAGGGTGTTTCTTGTAAGGTGTCAAGCCGAAGGCAGGTGATAGGTGAGGACTAGACCTATCGATTTCACCCCTATGTATGTTTTACGATTTTTCATAGTTTAGAAATTATCGTTAATTTTATGATTTTTTCAAATTGTATGACCCAGTAGGCTTTAAATTTTTTTATCTTTTTTTTGGGTCGACTTTTCTCAGATTTCTTTTTTTTGACAGATTCCCTATTAATTGCAGATTTTTGAAAAAAATAATCAACTTCCTATCTTTGATGCAAGATACAAAATTTTTGCTAGAAACATAAAAAAATATACTTTTAGCGGAACATTCTAAAATTTTCAACTTAAAAGTTAAAAAAAAAAAGAAATTCCATAGGTCCAAAATAATTTCAAAAACTGCGCAGTTTTCTGAACTTTCATAATAACACAAAAAAACATGTACTTAATAGGCCATTATTTTCTGTAATCGCTCCACTAAAGTGGTAAGTCGGAGATTCCGTTAGATGTTTTTGACTTTCTTAGGAGTAATTAATGTTTGCAATCCCTTAAGTTTACGTTATGTAGAACACATTTAGAGACAATATCTGAAAAGAACATTTTTTATCCACAACGAGGAAGCTCTTGCCCTTCATCTGGTATACAATAGGGAATATGAAAATATTGATGAACTGCGGACAAAGCTGACTGAAGCACAAAACCAAATTAAAATGAAGAAGAAGGTTTCACAAAGAATTTTTTTGCGTCGTTGTCGAATGTGCATTCAGGTCAACGACGGACATTTTGAACATTTACTTTAAATTAAATAATTACACCAATTTTTGCTCTCTCTCTCTCTCTCTCTCTCTCTCTCTCTCTCTCTCACACACACACACACACACACACACACACACACACACACACACACACACACACACACACACACACACACACACACACACACACACACACACACACACACACACACACACACACACACACACACACACACACACACACACACACACACACACACACACACACACACACACACACACACACACACACACACACACACACACACACACACACACACACACACACACACACACACACACACACACACACACACACACACACACACACACACACACACACACACACACACACACACACACACACACACACACACACACACACACACACACACACACACACACACACACACACACACACACACACACACACACACACACACACACACACACACACACACACACACACACACACACACACACACACACACACACACACACACACACACACACACACACACACACACACACACACACACACACACACACACACACACACACACACACACACACACACACACACACACACACACACACACACACACACACACACACACACACACACACACACACACACACACTAATATGTAGGTATATCGAATTTAATCGTAAAGTATTAACCACCACTGTGGTCTAGTGGTAAGGCCACCTATTTAGGACAGCCAATTCCTCTTTGGTTCTGTGGTTTAGGATTCCGAGTGAAGCTCGCTGATCATCCATCAGTTTCCATCAGGTCAGATGAAGGGCAAGAGATTCCTCGTTGTGGATAAAAAAATGTTCTGTTCAGTTATTGTCTTTAAATGTGTTCTACGTAACGTAAACTTAGAGAATTGCAAACATTAGTTAGTCCTAAGAAAGTCAAAAACATGTAACGGAATCTCCGACTTACCACTTTAGTGGAGCGATTACAGAAAATAATGGCCTATTATGTACATGTTTTTTTGTGTTATTATGAAAGTTCAGAAAACTGCGCAGTTTTTGAAATTATTTTGGACCTATGGAATTTCTTTTTTTTTTTAACTTTTAAGTTGAAAATTTTAGAATGTTCCGCTAAAAGCATATTTTTTTATGTTTCTAGCAAAAATTTTGTATCTTGCATCAAAGATAGGAAGTTGATTATTTTTTTCAAAAATCTGCAATTAATAGGGAATCTGTAAAAGAAAAGAAATCTGAGAAAAGTCGACCCAAAAAAAAGATAAAAAAATTTAAAGCCTACTGGGTCATACAATTTGAAAAAATCACAAAATTAACGATAACTTCTAAACTATGAAAAATCGTAGAACATACATGGGGGTGAAATCGATAGGTCTAGTCCTCACCTATCACCTGCCTTCGGCTTGACACCTTACAAGAAACACCCTGTATAAAAAAATCGATTTTTCAACCCTCGATAACTCAAAAGTACGCAGAGATAAGTGACAAGTATCTTCGCATGAAATACTCAGAATCACTTGTTTTATAACATGTGTGATCGGCATCTTGACATCGTTAAAGAATTTCGAAAAATTGACAGAAACGTAATTTCTTCCATACAAAAAATATGTAATTATTTTTTTTTTACTACAAAATAGACGTCGTAAGATTGTAATATTTTTTTGCCTTATTAGTTATCATAGCAGTAACCATAAAAAAAAATTTCGTGCTTCTAGCATCAATGTCCATGTTTTATTAAATCGGGACCACCGTGCGCCGGGCCCCGCGTTCACAGTCGCGTCGTCGTTTTCGTCATCGCTGGAATAATATCTCTCCTCTTCTTGGCTATCTTTGGCCGTGCCTCGGCGTGTCTTCGGTGGCATTTTCTCACTTCAACACGATTTTCAATCAACACGACTCACTGGGGTCGCGGTACTTGTGGTTTCTCTCGAACGTTCTCGAACTTAGAACGCGAGGCCACTCGTTGGGCGCAATTGTAATGGCGGATTTACATTAATAACCATTAAAACGATAGCTCGTTCGCACGCGTCGAGGCGATGGGCGCGACTGGTCAATAAGGTCGAGTTCCGCGGACCACAAAGCGCGGCGGCCGTTGAAAAGAGCGCGCCGGTTGAGCGCGCGAACCCGCGAAACTGAAGCCCGCCAAATGCGAATCCGAGCGTCAGAGCACAGATTATACAATGCTAGTGTTTGGAGGGCCGTTACACTTTTCAATATATTCAGATATCGTCTTAAGAATTATAAAACCATTGACACAATCAACAAAGTGAATATAATTGTCGGTTAAGCTCTATTAATATTCATTTTAATAATATATTATGCCAATTAGATTTATGAGGAATAAATGAAGGCTATTGATTATTATCGATTACTCCAATGTATCGTACATTGCATTACGTCAAGGTACGTCACGCGACTGACATACAAGTACAACAACTGTCAAAACAGTTCTTTGCTTACATTCTTGGCGTCGGCATCGTTTGGTGGTTTTCCAACGTTTCGTCGTCTCGGTGTGATCATAAGTGCTGTTTATGGTATACATACCAACTTGCAAAGTAAAGAACAGTCGAGTTGAGAGCACCTATGCCTCCTCCTGTCTTTTCTTTAGTATTGTGATACTATCTTAGCGAAAGGACGCTGTTTGCGAAAGGACGCTTGTTTGTGTATTGTGATCTGTTTGTTACCATGTCTGTTCTACGCTGCATCAACTGCGATATTCGAGTGACTCGAATTAGGCGGCATCTACTCCTGGAAGAGAGTGAGGCTCTTACAGAAGTTATGAGACTGTGGACATATCCAAGAGAGGTAAGTGAAAGATTTCAAACTTCATTGTTTTAAGAGCAATAAAAACCGCTTTTAATCAGAGTTTTATCCTCAGTTCGTTAGTACTCTAAAATATTATAGTTATTACATTGGGAAATGTACAGATTGTCACCAATGGTTTATTGAAATATCATTTGTCAATAGAATGTATAATAAAATCACTTTAGCACAAATGGTCAGGTTAGAACAACTGTGAACAAAATAAAATGAGAGCCAGGCAAGCATTAATTGTAATATCTCGATGGTCACAATTCCAATCATATCAAATGAGTTGACTGATCTTGGACTGAACATTTTATCAGCTAAAGATCTAAAGTTATTTGGATATAATTTTTCAGAACGCCACAGGAGAAACATTTTTTTTTTGTCTGGTGAACTTTTGTGAATTATTTCATGTAGTCTACTATTAGAGATACACCGAGAAAGGTTTACTTAGTGTTTTCTTACCACTACCTCATTATATTGTCTGATACTAGGAGGGAAATGCTGTAGATTAACGTTCTCCGAGTAGTGTATCTATATTAATAAATTATTAATATATATTTTCGAACCCTGTTAATAATATTCTTATCCTTAATATCCTTGGACATTTTACACTGCGCCGCTAGCACCAAACTAGGCAAAGCTTGTACTATGGGTACTAGACAATGGATATAAACATACTTAAATATATATTTTTTTTGTAATTACATACTTATTGTACATAGAAAACACCCAGACCCGTCATAGAAATTAAAATTCATCATTTCAATTTCTGCCCGGCCGGGAATCGAACCCAGGACCTCTCGGCATAGTAGTCTGTTCTAAACCACTACACCAAACGGCCGACATTACACATATATTAATATTACAAAGAGGAAAGATTTGTAAATATTTCATCATTAGCAACTGACATTATTCTTAAGCTATACCACAGAATACATAATAGTAGCAACAGAAATTGCACTCCTTTGTGTAGGATCAGATGCCGACATTTTAACGGTAATAATAATAATGCAAAATATCCAACGCACATGGTGCATTCGAAATCGCACCTTACTACTACGCTCACAAGAGCGCATTTTTTTTGTGTTTAGAATTGATCTACGTCACCGCTCAAGCGTCAGGGTTGTATGAGCAAAGTAAAATAAATAAAAACTTAATTTTAAGAAACATTTATTGTATTTACGATTAGAAAACTTTAATCTAGTGGAGTTTGTATAATCGTACCATCTCTAAAGTACCTATTAATAAACTTCAGTGTTGCGATAATTCGAAATTAAACAAACAGTTTTAAAAGGTGTAGTGTCGGAAAATAGACACGGTGAAGTAAAGTTAATGTTTTTATTAGCTAAAATAATTTTTTTGCTATAGTTTTTTGTCATAAGTATTTCAAAATAATTTATTATTTAAAAAGTGTAGTTTTTTATTATTATTTAAATCACTACAGTTAATTATTATTCCTAAATATTACAATTTTTCATTAAAGAAGAATAACAGTGCTGTTGGAACAATAAACCTTGATTGCGACTATGATCGACCGAGCGTGTATAGATACGCGTGTGCAAACAGGCGCGTGGCGGCCCGGACTGATTTGCAACTTGAAGTTGTCGCGCGCTGTAGGTAATTATCTCGGCTGGCATAGGCGAGTGACGGAGGCCTGGCTATACGCAGTTCACTGGGTCATCTAGTAGTAAATAAATTCACTACTGGACTGATTTCAAAAAACCTTTCTCATGGATTTTTAGGCTAGTTATTATCACTTCTCCTTTTTTGTTTCAGATCACAAACACTGACTATATTTGCCATGCTTGTTGGGAACTTGGAAATGCTCAAGTCACTGGAGCAAACAATGTTGAGAATCAAGATAGGCAAATTGGTCATCACAACATTTGTGTAGGATGCGGCCGCTCGATTTTGCAACTCAGATCTCGCACAATATTGAGAGAAAATCCTACAAATGAAGAAGGCCTAATAGTTGATATTATATCACAATGGATACATCCAAGACAGGTAAATGTAATACCATAATTGGCAATATCTTAATTGACTTTCGTTATTTAATTATACTATTGTTACATAAATGCAAAAACATGTAAATGGTGTACATGTTACGGTAAATGTGATAAATGTGAAAATTATGAATAATCGCCGGTTATTATGAATAATTACCTCATGATTTGGTAAATGTGATGATTAATATGAGATCATTTGAGGCGTCTAGTTTCAAATCCCGCTAAAACGATTTTGATAAGATTTCGAGAAATTGAAAAAAACCGCTTATCCATATAGCTTTGGCCTTAGGCAAAAAAAAATATGATACGAATTATTATTGTCATCTGGCAATACTAACAGTAATTGCTATTTATCTTTAAATTAAATATAATTTGAATTATAATGAAAACTATTTTCATTTTGGCGTATTTTGTTACGAACATTCGGTTTTAATGGGATTTGAAACGGACATGTTGTATTTTAGCGGGATTTGATAAGAGCAAATTATGAAGCAACGACGTTATAAAAAAATCTCCATACTGATTTCGCAGTCACGTGACCAAAATACCGTGCTACCATTGGTCAATCAACTTTTAGAGGGTTTTGAAAGAAACGGACGGCGTTTTAGCGGAGTTTGTAACACAAACTTAATTTTAAGTGCTAGTTTAGTAGTCTTTTAGTGTATTTTGATCGAAAATGATTGAACAGTATGATGAGAAAATTGCAGTAGCATCATTTAGAGATATAAACAGAAATTAGTTGCAGGAGCGTTTTAGCGGGTTTTGAAACTAGACGACTCATTTATGTGTGTATAAACTAAATATGGCAAAGTAATGTTATGCAAAAAAACATTCCAAACTCATTTTGCCAAATTATATTTAATATATGATATCAAAATGTGAGGCTGTACATGAGCGCTGTACACGAGCCGGTGTTCTCTCTTTTATGGTATTTGTTAGTATTAAGGTTACATTATGTAATAATCACTGATAAATGTGATTAATTTATCACTTTTACCAAGCCTGTCGGTAATTATTCATAACAACCGGCGATTATTCATAATTTTCAATTTATCACATTAACCGTAACATACATACAATGATATTATAGAACTATAGATATGTTACGTTCATAGAAATTACGATTTGAATCCGTGCCGAGCTATTCCAAATTGCACACATTGACAAATGTAACTGATAAGTGAAACAAAAGATACGAAATAGCACGCAAATGAAAGAGATAGCTATAGTTTTAACGATTCTGCACTAACTAATCTATGTCCGCAGCGCACGCATCCTTATCGCTCTAACGTCAAAACAAGATCGCTTTCTCTTTCTTAACTTGAACATGGCGCATGGCGTCTTGATTGTTTGCATAAATAATTGAAAATATAAATATACTAAATAATTTTGCATAATCACATGTGGTAAGAGACCCCCTGTATTTTGTTTACTTTAGAGTCATAATTGGTACACTTTCGAAACACACACGATGGCATTTTTTATTTATTTTGGTAAGAACACAGGAACTTACGGTGTGGTACGCACGCGATTGCGCACGACGCAGGCCACACGAAGACTAAACACAAGACGTCCCAATTGGGACGTATTTGAGTATTCACAGCGCGAGCACTTATAACATATCTGCTTTTGTTTTTATATAATATCATTGTGTACATATATTTAGTTTCTTAAGCAGTGGTTTTTAGACTGTTATTGTTTTACTGTATGTTTTCTGAACAAAATAAAATAAAGAAATAATTTTCTCTGTTCTGTGTGTCCGTACTCTGTACAATAAATATGTCTGTATATTAGGCATGGAAATGATTGCTATTTTTCATTCATTTTCATTATATGAAATGATGATTTTTAATCATATGATTTCACATGTGAAATTTCACAGGCAATGATTTTTATTCGCAGTGTTATAATGTAGCTCTTTCATATAATGTGCTACTTTTAATGAAGTATGAATTATGATGAACGATTGCTAATTAGCATTACCTATATGAAACGTGACATAATATCTGTTTGATTTTTGCGCTAAATACGTGCTGTGCTGTATGCTGAACAATGAACTTTCCCTCATACTTGGACAGGCTTGGGACTGTCAATGTAAACATATTTTTACATTGGCGTATTTAAAAGTTCATTGTTCTTATGTACAATAAATCATCTTAATTGTTTGGTATCTTTTTACAATATTCTCTTTTTTAACTTTTATCATAGTTTTTTTAATATTCAAGTTATGTACAATAATCATCTTTGTTATTTAGTAACTATTTTTAATATCTCCGTTTCTTTTATCTTGTATTACGCTCTTAATCATCTTTTTTCGATACATTATAATTATTTTCTTATTTACAATAGGCTTCATTACTTTTTAAAAATACTAGCTCAGCTGTACGTTTTCTACTCAGTCGTGCTCTTTTCTGCGTAACAAAATTACCAGCTTTTGAAAAAACTCGCTCACATTCCACTGACGTCACGACGATATGGCAGTTTTCACTGAATATTTCAGCCAAATTAGGGTAAATGCATGCGTGTGATTTCCACCACGCCAGAGGAGAAGAATCTCGCGGCACCACTTCTTCGTTTAAAAACATATCAAGCTCATTTTTAGCTTTTGCGTCCAAGTCGTCCACCGAGGGCGTGATTGCCGCAATTGTTTTTTCAATTTTTCCCCATATTGAGATAGATTCAGTATCTTCAATTGTCAACGTTGATGTAGATGATGACGCAGCGGCCCCGGTGCATGATAAAGCAGGAGCATTAGGTGCAGAAGCAGGAGATGTTCGCTTTTCTCTTAATTTTGTTTTTATCAGCTCCATTATGCGGTCTTTAATCAAATAAGCACGGTTTGTGCGTCGGCATGTATCTTCCGAAGGCGCAACTTCTGCAGCTGCTGCGGCACCGTCAAGAAATGCATGTATTTTAAATCTTGGATCCAAGAAAGTGCAGATTCCAAGAAGCATGTTGTCTTCAAACTCACTCTCTGGGAAGTAAACTTTCATTTCTACTTCCAGCTTATTGAGAAGTTCTTCGGCCACGCCAAAAATGGGTTTACTTTTCATTTGAGTAATTACATTTCTTAAGCCGTCGACGATAACGATGGCGAGACTTCCAGTGAGGTAATGGGTGCCACTCATTATGCGAGTCACCTCTTCGAAAGGCCTGAGAATCATGCACACTTGTTTTATTGCTTCCCAAATTTCGACAGTAAGAATGGGCAAATCAACTTTTAAGTTAGGGATAACTGCCTGCAGGGCCCCTTGTATTTTTAAAAGTCTTTCCAGCATGTAAAAATCTAGTCGGAACGGACTGAATCAATCGAAGAGCCTCTGATTTTTTTTTCAAAGTCTAATTGATATTTTAGGAGCGCCTCTGTTGCAAGATGGCTCTTTTTAAAATGTGCAACAATTGTTTTCACTCTATCTAAAATAAATCCAACCACTCTGATTGATTTTTCGACCACCAGGTTCAATTTATGCAAGAAACATTTGAATCCGGGCCACCCGGTATTTTGTATTGCTCTCGTGACATTAGCAGCACCATCAGAAACGATGAGCGTTATTTTATTTTGTATCTTGTAGTCAGCCGCAATACGCTGCAAAACGGCTGCTATAGCGTCGGCTGTGTGTGACCCACTGAAGTGTTCACAGTGAAGTAAAACTGATTTTATTTCAAAATTTAGTAGAAAATGAGCTGTCACAGCTATATATGCATCCATAGCTATGGAAGTCCAGCAGTCCGTAGTGAGGCATAACTTTCCTGCCTGTTGAACCAAATTCATTATTTGGCTCTTGCAATCTAAATATTGCCCTGGTATCAGAGTGCCAGATATCAATTTTCTATTAGGCAACTCATAGCCTGGGTTTAAAGCTTCGACAAAACTTCTAAACCCCTTGTCATCCACAATAGAAAATGGTTGATAATCCTGAGTAATCATTTGCAATAATTTTGTATCAATAAACTTTTTCCTTTTGTCATCAATTTTTCGAGGAACATACGATGTAATTGTTTGTTGTTTACGTCTGACCGAATTTCCCGGTGGGATAGTATGCATACCTGCAGGATGAGCTGCTGACTGACTCGTATCTGACTGAGCAGTATGTATCTGTGAACAGCTGGAACCTTCACCTGCAGCCTGTTGAATAACGGGCGCTTCTCGATTTTCAGTAGAGTTAGACGCTGTGGTAGAGGTAGCACTAACAGTCACTCTGTTTTGATCAGAATTTAAAAAGTTTTGGTATGCACTTATATGTTTATGACTTAAATGTCTCTTTAAATTCGTAATACTAGTTTTATAAGAATATACATTTTTACACAGAATACATTTTGCCGCAGTCTTTTCTGGGATTTTTTCAAAATGATTCCAAATTGGCGCACTCATTTTTCTTTTTGTACAAATACCTATTTATAAACACTAATAACTTATTTCTTCTATTTATATACACTTAACTACAATATTTACAATGTCGCACAACAAAAAGCAAACAATTTTAGAGCACAGTACGTAATTATGTATGCAACAATCATTAGCCGGGCGACTAGTGCAAAATCGTTCATTTCATTGTAAACAAACAACGAGCGCACGTTGCGACCTGCTATCTAATGAAATCACAATGAATCATGACAAGGAAATCTAAACCTTACATCTTTTGGTTTAAAGTTCATATTTAAAATGCCCAGTGTCGTCCGTCATCACATCTCTTGTCCTTTTCTAACACGCACATGAACAAATCATTCCTTCTTACTCGCTCGGTCGCTTTGGCAGAGCAGCGCTCACGGACTTCGCTCGAATGAATGAATGAAATCATTATGATTCGTGATTTCGTTGACTGTGAAATTATAGCAGTCTATGTGAAGGCAAATAGCAGGTGTGATTAATGAAATTTTTGTCATATGAAATTTCACATGCTATTCATGAAATGTTCCATGCCTACTGTATATACCTGTTTTTTAGAATAACTAGGATTTGATCTATATTGTTATATTTTAGGTTACTCAAAGTGATCAAGCATGTACCGCATGTTGGTTACGTGCTCAGAGCACTCTCCGTCGTCAGCAATTGGTTGATGAGGCCAGAAACGTAAATGAAGAATTAACAACATGTGTCAATTGCAACGAAGATTTGTTACATAACAACGGCCACTTATTGAGAAACGAAGACGAAAATGTCATCAACATCATTAAAAGCTGGATATATCCTAATGATGTAAGTACTTTAAGAAAGAAGAGCAAGGTCACTTTTGTTGAAAAATAATGTGAACATTGTTACTATTAAATGAATTTGTTTTTTTTTTAGATCAACCTCATGGATCGTATTTGCCATGCTTGTTGGCAACTTGCAAATGAAGCAACACGGCAAGGTTCTGAGTCACCAGAGACTGCATCCCAACCGTTGCAGACAGATGACCCTCCTGACTCGCATGAACCACAGGAAGATAATCATGAAGACCCCTCTAATGTCCCACCACCATCAACCAATCAAGAAACTATTACATTGTTTAGTGTAAGAAGGGCAGCTGCCACACCTCGTCATTGTGTTTTTCCCAATTGCTCCAACACAGAACGATACCATGTGCCGGATGTTGTTCGTAGTCGTGTGGTAAAAGAGTTCTACTATTATATACCACGTAGTGCTCGTATATGCAATTATCATTCAGGAGCCAATATGTTCCATGAACTTTATTTGTCAAATAATAGTTATGACTCATTTACTACTCAACAAATTGAAGATATTATTTTCATTTTGACGGAAAATATTAGTAGAACTAATTTTGATTTTGAAGACTTAAATACCATTCCAGACCACTTGTTGCATTACTGGATTGGTTTTAGTAAAGATCAACATAATCGCATATTGAATGAATCAAGATTAAATAATATACGAAGAGGCGGTCTTGCATTAACTGCGTTACTTTGTAAATTAAGAACTGGGGACTCAGGAGACAGGCTATCAGCTTTGTTCCAAGTGCCTAGAAGAACACTGGAAACGTTAATGGACATAGCCAGAGAACATTTATTAGTGAACTTTGTGCCTAGACATCTAGGAATTCAGCACATTTCTAGGGAAGACGTAGCTGCAAAAAATTCCATTATAGCCAATGGTTTGTTTGGTAATCCTGAGTCTCCAGTAGAAGAGCGACATGCCATAGTCATATGTGATGGCACATATACAGGGTGTCCCGTAATGTAACGTCAAGCCGAAACTGGGTGTTGAGGCAAGTTATGCTGGTTATCAGAAAAATATAAAAAAAAATCTATGTGGCATATTTTCAAAATAATAGGCATTTAAAAAAAAATCTAAAAATTCTACTCCGGGTGACGGTCCTTTTATTCGTGTTGCCACAAATCTTCACTTTTTCCAAATTTTTTTTGTTGTTATGTAACCCTGAATAATGCTTTTCTAACTTGTTATCAAAATAACAAAACCAGCTGCTCCAGCTTGGATGAAAAAAATACATTATTCCCAAAAAAAATTTCAAAATAAAAATGTTGCCTAGTTTAAACTGATCGTACTGAAAAAAAAAATGTACTACGCGAGTGTGGCAAGTGACGTCATAATTTGGCGCATTTAGTAATGATTCCAAAATGGTATAACACTTGGTAAATTTTTGCTGTAATTGTCGACAATTTTTGGTTTTTTGGAAATAGTCCCGTTTTTAACTTTGTCTACCTTGGTTAAAAATTATTATTCTAATGTGCCCAAAATTCAAGTTTCTGTGACTGACTACCGTACAGTCAGTCACAGAAACTTTTGTCACCATGACAGTAATTAATAGTTGACATACTGTGACAAAAGTCACCCGTGCGCGCGCGCCTTTACTACCTGCTCTGCCTGCACTTATCTTGTACTTACTTGGTAACAGGGATAATTAGGATATGAAGTTTCGGTTATGGATACGGTTACGGATATTATAATAATATTATACCGGTTTCGGTTACGGTCACGGATATGAAATCATTTCAGATTATCCGGAAGTTTCGGATAATTTCGGTTACGCAATTATTAGAATTTCAAAAATGTAGTTATAATACAAATAGCAAGATGCTGCGTGAGCGTGACCCACATAGCTACTTTATGTACCAACTAAGACGACACCTATGTATGATAAAGGTAAAACAGGCTGGCATATTAGATGGTGCCAGCGAATGCCAGACAAGTTGGTAACAAATATTAAGATTTAAGGTACAATTCCAAGACGGGCCGCAGACCGCAAACTGCAAAACTATGAAATCGGCAGCGCGGCATTTCAGCTGCGGCGTGTATACTGCAGATTTCATAGAGTTTTGCAGTTTGGAATTGTACCCTTAGACTCCGCCTTTATCCGAAACTATCCGTAACTTTTGAATCAGTTTCGGTTACGGTTATGGATATTTTTTATATTTCGGATATCCGATAGTTTCGGTTACGGTTACGGATATCCATAACATCCCTGCTTGGTAAGATGGCCCTCTCCGTCCCGCTCATACCTTTTAAAATGGCTTCTCCACCTCACTTAAGCCAGAAACTTGAATTATGGGCACATTAGAATAATATTTTTAACCAAGGTGGATAAAGTTAAGAACGGGATTATTTCCAATAAACAAAAATTGTTGACAATTACAGCAAGATTTTACAAAGTGTTATACCATTTTGGAATCCTTACTAAATGCGCCAAATTATGACGTCACTTGCCACACTCGCGTAGTACATTTTTTTTTCAGTACAGTCAGTTTAAACTAGGCAACATTTTTATTTTGATATTTTTTTTGGGAATAATGTATTTTTTTCATCCAAGTTGGAGCAGCTGGTTTTGTAATTTTGATAACAATTTAGAGAAGCATTATTCAGGGTTACATAACAAAAAAAAAATTTGGAAAAAGTGAAGATTTGTGGCAACACGAGTAAAAAGACCGTCACCGGGAGTAGAATTTTTTGATTTTTTTTTAAATGCCTATTATTTTGACAAAATGCCACATAGAATTTTTTTTATATTTTTCTGATAACCAGCATAACTTGCCTTAACACCCAGTTCCGGCTTGACGTTACATTACGGGACACCCTGTATATATACACAAAAAAGTGCGAACTATTTATTTCAAAAATCTACGTATTCTATCCATAAATATAGAAACCTTGTGAAACCTTTCATGATTGTGTGTTGCGATGGATACATATTAGATGTTTTAGGACCATTCCCAGCGACCACTAACGATGCCACAATAATGTCTTCATGGGTAGAGGAAACTGCTGTCAGGGAGTTTTTCAGAGTAGGAGACATTTTTATTTTGGACCGAGGGTTTCGAGACTGCATCGATAAAATCCAAGATTTCGGTTTTGATGCTCATATGCCAGAATCTCTGTCACCGGGACAAAAACAACTCACAACCCTTGAAGGCAATAGGAGCCGATGTGTTACTATTAATAGATGGGTTGTGGAAGCTGTAAATGGTAGAGTGAAAAGGGACTACAAAATATTTAGACAGGAGTATTTTAACAGAGCTGCATCTCATTTAATGAAAGATTTTAAAATAGCAGCAGCTCTGTTAAATACATTCTGTACCCAATTCACAAACTCGGTCCATGCTGAAGAAATAGTCGGTATTATAAATGACCGACTATTTCTCAGTAACATATTAGCCAATATTGTGGCTACACTGAATTTACAAAGACGTAATACATTTTTTAATGAAATTGTGACAGCACAAATATCTTTCCCAAAATTGTCTATGGAAGACTTAGTTTTGTTCGCATGTGGCACTTACCAAATTCGGCAAGCGAGGTCGTAATTCGTATATTGGTGAGCATCTAAGGTTTCACGGGGTGTATGAAACTCAAGTATGCCGGGAGGATGCAGTAGATCTTTCTCCTCTAGATGGAGAAGCCCCAATTTTATTTAGAGGCAAAATAAAATCTCGGCACATTTCAAGAAAAATATATTTTGTTTTTATAGCACTTGACAGGACTCAAGAGGGTAGGCGTGCCATCATAGGGTATTGTTGCAACTGCATTGTGGGTTTGAGGACAGTAGGGTGTTGTTCACACGTGATGAGTATCGTGTGGTATCTAGCCTATGCTCGTCACTTAGACAATATTTCACCACCTGCACAAGTGTTAGATGGAATTCTTGTAAGAATGAATACTGAATAAATCAGGGTATTGATTTTAACTTTTGTTTTTATTTATTAACCTTCTTGGTAGCATTATTATGTGGACTTGAATAAAAGTTCCCCACTAAAGCCTTGTCTATTATGAATGTGTATAAATAATAATCAGCTAGTGGATGTGTTTTTCAAAATATTCGGAAATTCTTTACAAATAAGAAATGATCTTTCATTCCGTTCTTCTTATTCTCAGTTGTCATATACTTTTGACAATGGTTGTGGTCATCAGGTAGGAGTGTTAATTATTGTGGGTGTCTCGCCTTATTATGTCTCACTGCAGTTTGGATCAGGTCTGATCAGAGCTGCATCTCATTTAATGAAAGATTTCAAAGTAGCAGCAGCTCTGTTAAATACATTCTGTGCACAATTTACAAACTCGGTCCATGCTGAAGAAATAGTCGGTACTATAAATGACCGACTATTTCTCAGTAACATATTAGCCAATATTTTGGCTACAAAGAATTTACAGACGAAATACATTTTTTAATTAAATTGTGAAATATAATTATATTATTATTAAGATAACTAACAAACACATGTTATGTTTCCATTTAAAGAGCTGAGATTGAAATTCATCAGAGTATCTGATCATACTCATTTGGTGTTAGTTTCAGCTAGTTTATGTGTTTTTCAAAATATTTGAAAATTCTTTACAAATAAGAAATGATCTTTCATTCCGTTCTTCTTATTCTCAGTTGTTATACCTACTCTTGACAATGGTTATGGTCATCAGGTCCGTCATCTTTCATTCCGTTCTTCTTATTCTCAGTTGTCATATACCTACTTTTGACAATGGTTGTGGTCATCAGGTAGGAGTGTTAATTATTGTGGGTGTCTCGCCTTATTATGTCTCACTGCAGTTTGGATCAGGTCTGACCAGAGCTGCATCTCATTTAATGAAAGATTTCAAAGTAGCAGCAGCTCTGTTAAATACATTCTGTACCCAATTCACAAACTCGGTCCATGCTGACGAAATAGTCGGTACTATAAATGACCGACTATTTCTCAGTAACATATTAGCCAATATTTTGGCTACAAAGAATTTACAGACGAAATACATTTTTTAATTAAATTGTGACAGCACAAATATCTTTCCCATAATTGTCTATGGAAGACAGTTTTGTTCGCATGTGGCACTTACCAAATTCGTCAAGTGAGGTCGTATATTGGTGAGCATCTAAGGTTTCACAGGGTGTATGAAACTCAAGTATGCCGGGAGGATGCAGTAGATCTTTCTCCTCTAGATGGAGTGTTACGTTGTAATTAATGAAACGGAACGAAAACAAAATAATAAGTTTATTGAACTTCTGCAATTATCTCTTAATAATAAAAATCTAAAATTAAATAGTCTCAGGGTCAGGTTCTTTCTTATTAAAAGTAATTTGGTATCACCGGGACGGTTAAGTAGTTCCAACACTGGCCTGAGGTAGGTGTTTGACAGCTTCAGTTGGCTTCTTCCTTGCTTGAGCGTGGTGTAGTCTGCCCTTAATATTATGCCCGGCATAAAAACCCTGGAACACCGAGTATTAGGCACTTAGTAAAATGTCCGACTTTTCACCGTGACTGCAACATGAACGCGAACTTCCGTTATCTGGCCAACAAAACTGCGAACTGCTTAGGAACTAATACTACTAATTAGAAATCGCGATGTGGCAGTCACGGTTAATGGCAAAAGAAAGCAGAAAGGACTTTTTGATAGGAATTAAACTAACTAATAATAATGGCTAAATTTTAAGCGAGAAGGAACTACGCAATCTTTGCATCTAAAATTAAAATAAACATCTTTACAATACAATCTAAGGAAATAAATACCTAAGAAACGTAGTAATTAATTTGTATTATTATTAATACCACTAAATTAATATTTATTTAAGCATTTATCGAATTTACACCCATAGTGAGTGCTATGTACTGACAATAAATGCAAGAAGTACATAATTTCTTAAGTATTGTTTCTTAATTACACTAATTAATTATTACTACACACTAACTACAATCATAGTAATAGTATTAATTGCAGAATAAACCAAATATCTAACACGCCCTATGCGAAGGTCATGTAAAGGTCATGCACAAAAACTAACTTACTTTCTAATTTATAGGTATGCATTACTTACCCGGTCAAGGGGTTGAAATAATTATAATTAACACTGATCTTGCAGTAGTAAAGTGTTACTAGCACTAATAGAAGTATGCGAAAATAGTAAATCGCTTATGAACGACTTGAGAAATCAGTCGAGCGTGAAATAGGTTTGCATTCAATGCAGTAGGGACGACCGCACTCGTCTCGGCCGCCGAACTAGTCTGCGTGGCGCCGCCGGTGCGATCCTCACGGCAGTTTTTTACTTTGAGACGCGGTAAACAAAACACCAAATAACCCGTACGATTTTAATAGCGAGAACAGCGCAGTAACATTTCGATGCACATTTAAATGACGTATGGATTAGGATTTTGTTTGAAAGTTAGTATTATGTTTAGTTTTATTTAGTATTTAATTATGTATAGTTTATAGTTTAAGTAAGTAGTGTTTATATTAGCAAGTAAGGTTTTATTTTTAGGTTTAATATTTTTATGGACAATGTTTAGTTTATTTTAAAGTTTAAGTATATTAGTAACGAGAAGTTCACGTTAATCGTGACAATATCCCCCTCCTTAGAAAAGATTTAACCTAAGTTAAATCGAAACTATCGTAATAGCGTTGCTAAGCTTCATACATTTTCAGTTTGAGATCTTTAATATGCCAGGCCCCAATATCACGTCCATCTTTATCTTCTAAGATGTAAACAAGAGGGGAACGTTTACCTATAATACGGCACTTCTCAAATTTGGGAGCTAGTTTCTTCGCAAAGTGAGCAGCTTTATCGCTTTGGAAAAAACACCTCTTCCAAACGGTATCACCCACTGAGAATTCAGCATCTTTTCTGCGTAGGTTATAACGTTGAGTCGTTTTTTGGTGGCTACGCCATAAAGCAGTTTGAACTTGGTCAAAAACCGTTGCCAAATGTCCCAAATTCTCCGCGTAAGCGTCTCGTGGTAGAAACAAAATTTCGTTTGAAACATCATTTTCTATGTAATGTGAACCGCAAGTGACCAATTCACGACCATGCACTAGAAATGAAGGTGTATGGCCAGTTACTTCGTTTACGGAGTTATTTATAGCAAACTGTATCTTAGGTAAAAATATATCCCATGCCCTGTGGTCATTGTTAATAAGTGTGGATACAGCTGTTATTATGGTTTTATTGTATCTTTCCACTGTATTGACCTGTGGTGTATATTTTGGTGTAAAGTGAACGTTTGGAATTTTATATTTACTTAGTAGAGTGTCTAACTGCTTACTTATAAATTGAGAGCCATTATCCATAATGATGGTTTGAGGAATGCCATGAACCAGGAATACATTGTCCTCTAGAATTTTACAGACAGCCGTAGAAGTAGCCTGTCTAAGAGGAAACAATAAGCAATATTTAGAAAAGCAGCAGGTTATCACAAACAAGTAACAGTTTTGTTTTCTACTAACGGGTAAGGGTCCGACCAGATCAATAGAGAGTGTCTGGAATGGACGTGAACACTCTTTTGGTCTTCCCATTTTACCTAGAGTACCATGAGTAGGTTGTTTATAGGCTAGGCAGACTTGACAGTTAGTAACCGCCTTAACGACATCGCTATACATACCAGGCCAATAATATTTTAATAGAAGGCGGCGATACGTTTTAAAAACACCTAAGTGAGCTGCTGTTTCATTAGCATGATTATCTAATATAGTTCTATCGCGATATTCATTTGGAACAACCTCTTTCCAGCTAAATTCAGAAAGAAGGGTGTTGTTACATTTCATGTACCGATATAAAACATTTCCTTCTAACCTGTAATTTGGAAATTTAGATGGTGTCGTTAAGCATCCGTTAAAAATATTTAAATACCAGTTGTCTGTAGTGTGTGGAGGTGAGGGCGTGGAAGAGCTGATAGTGTCATCACTTGAGCTGGAAGATGATGTTGTAGTAACTGCAGCGACAGCACATCGAGACAAAGCATCCGGGATAATATTGTCCTTGCCTCGACGATGTTTTATCTCGAAATTGAATGAGGATAATCGAACACCCCACCTCGCAAGGCGACCAGTAGGATTTGAAAGAGATAGAAACCATTTTAAGGCCGAATGGTCTGTATAGACTGAGAATGGTTTACCGTTTTCGACATAGCAGCGCCAGTGTTCTAATGCAGTCAGAACAGCGAGAGCTTCTCTTTCTGTCGCACTATAATTACGTTCGGCACCTGAGAGAGACCGGCTCATGTAGGCAACCGGATGCTCGATGCCGTCGATAGTCTGTGACAACATTGCTCCAACCCCGAAATTGCTAGCATCTGTATGGACGTCGAATGGCATTTCATAGTTAGGACAAGCCAAAATTGGAGCTTCTACTAAAAGTGACTTCAGATGCTGAAATGCCCTATCAGCTTCCGGAGTCCATTTAAAGGCTGGAGAATTTTTTTTAGTGGAAGTTAGTTTATTTAGGGGTCCAGCAATAGTGCTGAATTGGGGGATGAAACGTCTGTACCACGAAGCTGTACCCAGAAAACGCTTAACTTCCTTTTTATTTGTAGGAGTAGGAAAATTTAAAATAGCGTCCACCTTTTCAGGGTCAGTACGGAGACCTTTTTCATCCACCACGTACCCGAGATAGCGCAACCGACTGCAAAAGAACTGACATTTGCTTAGATTAATCGTCAGATTTGCGTCACTTAGTTTAGTCAGCACACGATTTAGGAGTGATACGTGCTCCTCGAATGTTTTGCTGATAATGATGACGTCATCAAGGAAACAAAACACCTTTAATTCAAAGTCATTTCCGAAGAGGAGATCTACAAGACGCTGCTGAGTTGCTGGAGCATTGGACAAACCGAACGCAGTGACTTTGAACATTAATGTGCCGCGACCTGGAACATAGAAAGCGGTCTTCTCGCGATCCGGGGGGTGGATTGGAATTTGCCAAAAAGCTTTAGATAGGTCTAGCTTTGACATATATTTAGCTTCTCTTAGATTGTCCAAAATTTCAGAAACATAGGGTAAGTTATAGGCGTCTTTCTTAGTTATAGAATTTAGTTTACGGCTATCTAGGCAGAAACGTGGCTTTCCATCTTTTTTATCCACCACCAGTACAGGAGAAGACCATGGACTTTCGCTGGGTTCTATTACGTCCATAGCAAGCATTTCGTCAACCTGTTCCGCGATTATTTTTTGTTTTACCGGTGACATACGGTAATATCTTTGCTTAATAGGACTGGCGTCGCCAGTATCAATTTTGTGGGTGATTAAGTGTGTCCTGCCTAGACCTTTATGTTCAAAAGATATATCCGTGAATTGCTTGATGGTTTTATCAGCTATTTTTCTCTGCTGCTCAGTGAGATTTTCATAAGAATGGATACCATTATTTAAAGATATTTCCATGACTTTAGGATCGTCTTGAAAAAGAAAAGAAATTTTAGGTAAATTATTGGGCAGAATATTAAATGAAGACCAAAAATCAATTCCGAGAACTAATGGAATATCCACTTCCGGTATAATGTGAGCCGTAATAGTAGCAGACTTTTTATTAAAAACTATAGGTAAATGCATGATTCCCAGCGATTTCATTCTCTGACCACCAGCAGCTGTAACTTCAATAATTTGAGTATCAGCTATTTTAAAACCACATTTAGTCAACATAACATGAGAGTTTTTGCCTAAAATACTGACCACAGATCCAGAGTCCAACAGACCATACATTGACAGGGACTCATTGTTAGCAATATTAATTTTGACGTAGGGACGTGGATCATTAATTGGTTTAGGATGTAGGATTGTAGCTACCTTGTACGTTTGGGAAAAGGTTTTAACAAATGACAACCAATTGTCCCAATCTTGTAGGCAAATTTTTTTACTACAATCCATCTTTATTAGTTTTTTGGATTTTTATGGTAAGGGTAGTTTGCTGGCTTAACGCAATCGGGACACGTAGGATAAGTAACATCTTTTTTTCCGCATTTGAAGCAAATAAGAAATTTTGGTGCTGTACAGTTCTTCAGAGAGTGGGTGTGTGTGCGACAACGAGGGCAGAAAGGCAATTTTACATTACTGTTATTTGCAATGGAGTTCACCGGTACAGTATCTAATGCATTAGTGTAGTTAGGAGTGTTATTCGTTTTATTATAGTCATTATATTTGTTGTAGTTATTGGGTTTGTACATAGTATTGTTATATGTTTTAGTTTGTGATGTGCTAGGTTTATTGTAGGCAAATTCAGGAGCGAGTGTTTCCGATGTTACCTTTGGTGGTTCGCGAAACTGTAACAACCTAGATTGGTAATTTTCAAAATTACGGCATAGAGTTCGTAGTGCTTCAATATTTTTTATTTCTGGGGAGGTAGCTAAAATGCTAGCATAACAAGGTCTAATATTGTGTAATAAAATTTCTAGCTTTTCATCCTCACTTGGTGCGCGAGATAAACGTGAAAACATACAGTGCATAATAGATAAGTAGACAGTAATGTTTTCACTTTCACCCTGTGATCTTGCTCTAATCTCAGACATTAATCTGTAGTCATAATCAAATTGTCCAAAATCTTTTTTTAAGAGAAAAGCTAGTTCTTCCCAGGTTGTAATGGTGTCTCGAATGCTACGAAACCAGTGCAAGGCATTGTCAGTGAAAATTTCGGCAGCAAACGATAAAACCTTGTCAGAATTTATATTACGGGCCTTGGTAAACTCGTCAACTTTTTCTATAAATGCACGCACGCAAGTTTTTCCGTCATATTTTAGTTTGTAAAGATCTGAACTAATTCCACGGTCACATGTAACGGCAATGTTTGTGGTAGCGCTATTATTTTCGATTTCTGCACTGGTATTATCTGATGTTGAAGTGTTAGTTTTAGTAGGTGCCAGTTTATTAACTTCTTTGTATTGGTTAGTTAGGTGTTTATTTAATTCTGACAAGAGGGAAGTGTCATCAGGTGTGTTTGGGTTAATCCTTGTAAGACGGTAATAAATGTGATTCAAAAGGTTTTGAGTGCGCAAATATAAGTTATTATCATATTTAGTTTTAAGAGTAGCAATATTACTTTGGCTTTTGTACAAGCACTCCCTAGCGCCTTTTAAATCTTCATGTGCATCGAGATGTGACTCAAGTATGTCCTCGGATGAAAATCCGCGTGATAATTTAGTTATTTGTCTCCGCAGTTCAACAACAGTATCTGCCGGAGTATCACCACGCAGGCCTACCTCGTATTCCAATTCAGATTTTTGAAGTGACAGGAATTTAATAGTATAGTCCATGTTTAATATTGAAAATATAAAATTGTTAAATAGACCGAGTAAGTAGGGCAAAAACCTTTATTTTTATTTTAGTAATAGCTAATAACTAAATCTAGTATAACAACTAATCTAGTATTAGGTGCTTAACTATTATTATTTATGATTCCTAATTTTTTTTAAGTCCATTCTGTTACATCAATCAGCTATGTGACAGAACGATTCCGTTAATTTAATTAAAAGTATTGTGAGAAGAGTAGTCAAGAATATTAAAAAGATTGGCAAAAAAATTTATTGGCAAAATTTATACAAATTTCAGATCGTGAGTATAACAATCCATTAAGGTATTACAGTAAAAGTAGTTAATTTAAGCTAAATACAGAATAAATAAAAATTACTCACCATCTGAAATTGTTAGCGTAGACTCGAACAAAATCGTTTTACAAATACCATTCACCAAGTAACTACTACCAGCACCGAGAAAACTAAAAAGTATTTACGACCCGTTACTACCAAATTACCTCAAGAACCGCGAGAATGGGCGCCACTTGTTACGTTGTAATTAATGAAACGGAACGAAAACAAAATAATAAGTTTATTGAACTTCTGCAATTATCTCTTAATAATAAAAATCTAAAATTAAATAGTCTCAGGGTCAGGTTCTTTCTTATTAAAAGTAATTTGGTATCACCGGGACGGTTAAGTAGTTCCAACACTGGCCTGAGGTAGGTGTTTGACAGCTTCAGTTGGCTTCTTCCTTGCTTGAGCGTGGTGTAGTCTGCCCTTAATATTATGCCCGGCATAAAAACCCTGGAACACCGAGTATTAGGCACTTAGTAAAATGTCCGACTTTTCACCGTGACTGCAACATGAACGCGAACTTCCGTTATCTGGCCAACAAAACTGCGAACTGCTTAGGAACTAATACTACTAATTAGAAATCGCGATGTGGCAGTCACGGTTAATGGCAAAAGAAAGCAGAAAGGACTTTTTGATAGGAATTAAACTAACTAATAATAATGGCTAAATTTTAAGCGAGAAGGAACTACGCAATCTTTGCATCTAAAATTAAAATAAACATCTTTACAATACAATCTAAGGAAATAAATACCTAAGAAACGTAGTAATTAATTTGTATTATTATTAATACCACTAAATTAATATTTATTTAAGCATTTATCGAATTTACACCCATAGTGAGTGCTATGTACTGACAATAAATGCAAGAAGTACATAATTTCTTAAGTATTGTTTCTTAATTACACTAATTAATTATTACTACACACTAACTACAATCATAGTAATAGTATTAATTGCAGAATAAACCAAATATCTAACACGCCCTATGCGAAGGTCATGTAAAGGTCATGCACAAAAACTAACTTACTTTCTAATTTATAGGTATGCATTACTTACCCGGTCAAGGGGTTGAAATAATTATAATTAACACTGATCTTGCAGTAGTAAAGTGTTACTAGCACTAATAGAAGTATGCGAAAATAGTAAATCGCTTATGAACGACTTGAGAAATCAGTCGAGCGTGAAATAGGTTTGCATTCAATGCAGTAGGGACGACCGCACTCGTCTCGGCCGCCGAACTAGTCTGCGTGGCGCCGCCGGTGCGATCCTCACGGCAGTTTTTTACTTTGAGACGCGGTAAACAAAACACCAAATAACCCGTACGATTTTAATAGCGAGAACAGCGCAGTAACATTTCGATGCACATTTAAATGACGTATGGATTAGGATTTTGTTTGAAAGTTAGTATTATGTTTAGTTTTATTTAGTATTTAATTATGTATAGTTTATAGTTTAAGTAAGTAGTGTTTATATTAGCAAGTAAGGTTTTATTTTTAGGTTTAATATTTTTATGGACAATGTTTAGTTTATTTTAAAGTTTAAGTATATTAGTAACGAGAAGTTCACGTTAATCGTGACAGGAGAAGCCCCAATTTTAATTAGAGGCAAAATAAAATCTCGGCACATTTCAAGAAAAATATATTTTGTTTTTATAACACTTGACAGGACTCAAGAGGGTAGGTGTGCCATTATAGGGTATTGTTGCAACTGCATTGTGGGTTTGAGGACAGTAGGGTGTTGTTCACACGTGATGAGTATCGTGTGGTATCTAGCCTATGCTCGTCACTTAGACAATATTTCACCACCTGCACAAGTGTTAAATGGAATTCTTGTAAGAATGAATACTGAATAAATCAGGGTATTGATTTTAACTTTTGTTTTTATTGATTAACCTTCTTAATAGCATTATTATGTTGACTTGAATAAAAGTTCCCCATTAATGCCTTGTCTATCTTATGAATGTTTATAACTAATAATCTTAAGAAAAATAAAGAATATCTCTGATTTAGGAAAAATTATAATAATTATTGTAAAATAAAAAACAATCAAGAAAAAAATATAATTATATTAAGATAACTTACATACATACACATGTTATGTTTCCATAGAGATCGAAATTCATCAGAGTATCTGATCATACTCATTTGGTGTTAGTTTCAGCTAGTTGATGTGTTTTTCCAAATATTCGAAAATTCATTACAAATAATAAATGATATTTCATTCCGTTCTTCTTATTCTCAGTTGTTATACCTACTCTGATAATGGTTATGGTCATCAGGTCGGTCAATTTTCATTCCGTTCTTCTTATTCTCAGTTGTCATATACTCTTGACAATGGTTGTGGTCATCAGGTAGGTATGTCAATTATTGTGGGTGTCTCGCCTTATTATGTCTCACTGCAGTTTGGATCAGGTCTGACTATCGCATGAACGCATGTGAGTGTGACTTGCCCTGCACCACAAGCTGCTATATGGAGACGGTGTTACATCTCCACTTGTGTTACGAAAAGAATACGCGCTTGCACTAACATCAGATAGACGTTGATTGATACCAAGTTTTTAGAGTATAGAATATTTTGTGCGAAATTCAGTCCATGATATTCCAAGCATTTTCCTACAGCAATAAATCTTTAGTGCATCTATCTTTTTCTTCTCAATTTCGCATGGGAAACGCAAGAGTTTTGACCAGTCGGGTCTTAGTGGCTTTAGTCACGTTTCGGGCCCTTTCAGCTTGGAAATTGCGGTTCTTCATTGATAAATGAGTAGGATAGATTAATGTAACCATCACATGTGTAATATCATCTATTCATTCGAAGATAACGCTTGCCTGTGCTATGTAACAGGTCCTGGTTCTATCGGCAAATGAAATAATACGTTATTCGTTCTGTATTTTTGTATTTTCATGGTCAGCAATGTTGTTCAGCGAGCACTTTCGCGATGCGTAACTATTATCTAATGAGCATCAATCCAGCAGAAAGTAACTGCCTTTAAAATCATCCTGAATAGAAGATAAAACGATAATCTTAATTGATGACTTTTCGTTGTTTAAAACAATTTAATATTCAGCATTTCATTTATTTTTCACTGTATTATCAGTCAGATTACACATGTCAAAAAATGACAATTGACATTTAAAACGTTTTGTTCTCCATGTTTAAGCGTTCTGTTAACCTTCAAAGCGTTTTGTTAACCTTGTTCCATATTATCATAACATTGAATTTATCTTTTTATTCTGAAGTTGTAGAAATATGGTATGATTACATTTTTTGTTGTTTAAATTAAGACAAAGAAATTGGTAATATTTTCATTGTCGTACACTCCGTCTAAAGACGGTACCAACACTACATAGGTTTCTGCCAATCTTCTTTAGTGTTACAAGAGAAGTGGTTACCAATTTTATATATTCGGATATTTGATCCGATTCACACTGTGTTGATAAAATTAACAATGTGATTTCTTCTATATGCAATAGGCATTCCAGCAAATGTTTATTGGGATAGTGAAGATTGCATTTTTCTGAATATTTTTTCATAGTTATAAATTGTGAATAGATTTCTTCACCATCCCCTTCTAAATCACTTTTACACATTTCACAATAACCAATATTTTTATAAATTGTTTTAATAACCCAACCACTACAATAAGCAGCTGCTGCGCATTTTTCGATGTTTAACGGATTTTGGCTTTTTATTAAATTATCAATGTTAGTTAGATCCATGTTTATGTGATCAAAATTTATTATTATTCGGCATGTGACGATGCACAGCATCTGGTGAGAGATGCGTCTACTTCCAGTGTAGTTTTTTACCATTTTATACCTTAAATGACGTCATTTCCGCAATTATTTAATAGGAATTGATTTGACTTACTTCCGTTTGCCGCCATTTTAGTCACCTGGGGGCGAGCTTGCTCGGAGTTCTCCATAGCGTCTTTAACTTCCAAACTAGCAACATCGTAAGCAGAAACTCTGCTCAGATTTTTACTGAAATAATTTATTTCTCAACGTTCTTATACTAAGTTTAAAATTAAAAAGTGCAATTGACCGCGCGTGTGTGACCGCGAACGACATGTACGTGATGGTGGTTGGCGCCAAAGGGGACGAGTGTCTTCCGGACGACGAGCAGGTGGACCCAGAGCGTCGGATACCGGAGAAACTCGGACCCCGGCGAGATTCAAAACGGATGAAACGAGGTACGTGGGATTCTGATAGCTTTAACACTCTTTTCGATCAAATGAGCATTCTCGCGAATCTCTATATTGTATAA
Organism: Ostrinia nubilalis; assembly: GCF_963855985.1. Classification (NCBI taxonomy): domain Eukaryota; kingdom Metazoa; phylum Arthropoda; class Insecta; order Lepidoptera; family Crambidae; genus Ostrinia; species Ostrinia nubilalis. The sequence goes on along the minus strand of NC_087118.1, from coordinate 9,573,969 downwards.
ATAGATTGAATAACGTACCCACAACCATCTTATACAATTTTAACGGCGGCCCCGTCAGCCCCAATCGCAAACATTACCAATCAAAATACGTTGTTAGCATCACCACAATCGAACGATAACTCTTTCTGGTACGAGTTTCTTAATAAATACCCATTTAAAAAGGCTCATTGTGCTCATAAAATAAAGCACCTACAAATGCTTTACCACACCAACAAAGCACTTTAAACTACAACTATTAGTAGGCTGGGTGGCCACCCCCAACACTGAGCCAGCTTACAGCTTGAATTATTAAATTCTAATGTTTTTTGCAAATCAAGAAGCTTAATAAGTATGACAAAATGTGCTAAGTGCATCGAACATGTATACTTCTATTTTGCAACAACATATAAATTGTAATATGACATGCAATAAACGTTTTTGAATTTGAATTTGAACATGTCACGAACGTATCCTGGCTAAAATTCCTAATAAGCATTGTGCGAGGAGCACCCTCCCAGTGCTGGATTTTTGTTCGACAAAATCACCCTGTGCTCGTACTGGTGATATCTAAAAAATAATCCGACCTTGGTTCTCTAGCCGATCACTTCAAGCAAAATCAAAACATAATAATATCTTTATTTGCTTAGACTGATTAAATTAGTTCTTACAAATCGTCAAATACTGATAAAACAAAAAGCCAAGGATTCCAAATCAGTCCCTTCAGGTCCCCTTGACGACCAATAAGTCAAATGACCATCCACTCAGCAAATTCTATGGAAGCTGCCTTTGAGCGTACCTATCTTGGGCACTGGCAGGCGTCATCATTCTGTGGAGGTAGGGTTGCCAGGTCTAAAATCACAAAAGCCGGACTTTGTGCTTCATTTGGCCGGACATTTTACCCTAAAAGCCGGACATGTGACCGGGTGACCGGGGGGGGGGGGGGGGGGGGGGGTGCAATTAGTGTCAGTTCATGAGTGAGTACTATCATCATCGGTTACTATCCAACACGGCGTTTACCCGTGGTCCCCCCCCAACATGTCCCCCTGGTGGGTCCACGGGTAATTTTTTTTACCCGTTGTCCCACCGTTCTGAACAGTGTTTGCCAGTGGGTCTACGGGTAATTTATTTTAACCATGGTCCCACCGCACTAAATGGCAAACATTGCATGTCACCTATGTCTGGGATGAAATATCAAACGCCGAGAAGGATATGAGTGACTTTAACCCACATGTGTGATGTGAAGATAGTATAAAGATATTATAGTGCCGTACCTACCTATAATTATTTTCTATATTAATTATAGATTTTTTTATAATATTATAGATACCTAGGCTAGGTGACAAGCAATGTTTGCCACTTAGTGCGGTGGGACCATGGTTAAAATAAATTACCCGTAGACCCACTGGCAAACACTGTGCAGAACGGTGGGACAACGGGTAAAAAAAAATACCCGTGGACCCACCAGGGGGACATGTTGGGGGGACCACGGGTAAACGCCGATCCAACATCCTGATGCGTGCGCTTTATATGATTCTGTGGCTCGACTTTCGCCTGGCGCGGCAACCAAATAAAAAGCCTAACAAAAGCCGGACAGGCCGGACAAGGCAATATTTGGCCGGACAAGTCCCTAAAAAGCCAAACATGTCCGGCTAAAGCCGGACGCCTGGCAACCCTATGTGGAGGTCAACCTTTTACCTGACAATGGTTCCAGGGATGCGTCTGCCATTCACCTCCAAGCCGGTGCTTGCCCCTGCACCTGCAACACCGTGCTTTATTCAGCGTCTTAACACTCTTGACTGTCTAGCGCTGACCAAATAAGAATAGCAAAGTCAAGTGACTTTCCACTCAGCAAATTCTACGGAGGCTGCCTTTGAGCGTATCTTGGGCAGTGGCAGGCGTCATCAGACTGCGGAGGTCAACCTGTTACCTGACAATGGTTCCAGGGATGCGTCTGCCATTCACCTCCAAGCCGGTGCTTGTCCCTTCAACGCCGTGCTTTATTCAGCGTCTTAACACTCTTGACTGTCTAACGCTGACCAAATAAACCGAAATCCTGTTAAAACAGGTGCTGAAATTACCAGATAAGGCACCGCTCAGCATGAGCCTGCTCCTCACAATATCCCTTCGCAAGAAGGACAGACCAAACAACCTATCAGTAGATACAATTATGTAAGTATTGATCCGATCTGAAGTAGTTGAATGCTAAATTCTAAATCTGGATGCAGATACCGATCACAGAGACACCGCCGGCCTCTCCGCATGTCTTGTCAAGGTACCCTAAAATTATCAATCTCTCGTTCTCTACTGCATACCGAAAAACATTGATACAATCACAAACTACTTACTAAACCTCGTCACCTTTGACAAACCAGACGAGACAGCAACTACTAGAACGGAAGGCTAGTGTGTAACATTTTATCTTCTGGAACACTAAACCTTGTCAATTACGTGAACTCAGGTTCAACAAGTCGTCATCTCTAAGGGTTTTGTCGGTAAATACGAAATCTATACGACTCAACAAGTGCCTAATATAATGGCAAGCTTGATCTCCAGTGAGGGCTCATCACAACTCGACCCCACACAACCGATCCAATACACAAGACTCCAGCTCAGCATCTCTTAACAACCATCTGGATGTCTACAAAATATCAGAAATCATAATCAGCAATGGGGGATTTCTCATTCTTTCATTCATTTCATGTGCGTTCACTAATTTTGCTATCGGACAATCAAAGCATAGCCTATACTCGAAACTAAGGGAGGAAGGGGCACATTCAGAGCCTCTATTGGAACTGTCTCTCTAACTTTTCAACTTGAAAAACATCACCTCCTTTCGGTTCAGTCGGGTAAAAATAGCTCTGACAGCGCAAAATATTATCTCCCAGGTCGATTCAATCAAATTTATCTAACGATCTAGGTCGATTTACGCGGAAAACAACCTACTTAGTGGCATCTCCTGGGTTCAAATCCAAAGGTATATATTCCAAAAGTTCGGGAAACTGAATATCCAGAGACCCCACAGATATTCACCAGCAGCCTTTGCAACGACTTCAACCAGGGTGGCTATGGTGGTAAACTAGGCTAAATCTTTGCTGTCCCGTTTCTCACCACAGCAAAAGGTACCTGCTTAGCACCTCGAAGTGACCTTTCTGGCTTTTCTTAGCAGGGCTCGAGGCCGACCCTCAAAATACAGAATCTCCACCATGTTCTTACCACATGGTGACCTCCACGTCAGGTTCAGGTAACATGTAATTTTTTACTATGTTGAGTTGGGGGTAATAAGGTATCGTTCCTAAAACATACCTGGCAAAAATCCACTTTAAAAACTTATAAAATAACCTGGCCTTGGTGGTTAAACTAATGGCCTAAGGAAAACAGTCGTAGCTATATACTTACCTCTTCAAGCTCGACAGCAAGATTTATTTGCTAGACTAAATCGTTTATCTACTCTTCTACTACCTTTATGCCCTGTGGGTCTAGACAAAATTCACTTTAAAATCGCAAACCAGTCGAAGGATGGTCGATTAGCCTTCTTTTTTCTATATGAAGTTATAACGTATCCAATTTTCGATTCGATCAAAAAGTGCTACTTGTCTAGGCGGGCTGGTATTACTAATCTAAAACTATATTAAAGATAACTTTAATTTTCTTACTAAGCATAAAAGCTTAACCAATTTCACTTCCTGATAAAGGCCTTAAACCCAACAGTAGGTATCTAAAATGTGACCTTTACGAGGCTTCTCGTAGACTAGCTTATGTATATTTTTCTCCTACCATCTACATCAGCTGCTGACATGACAAAACATAGTCTCACCTGAATAATTTCAAGATTAGGTTAATAAACCTTGACCTACGAGTAAGTTCGGCACCGTTACGACATCATACAAACAACTGGGAAAAATGACAGCAAATCCCAAAAAACAACATAATGTATGCCCTTGCTACGGTTGCGTAGGTTACTAGAATCAGGCGAGCAGAGGCGAACAGCAGAATATAATAACACATTATTTATTTTTTCAACACCAAGTAATACTAGGAATCTACATGGATAAAAACAGTATAAAGGTTGTTGGATTTAAAACCTCTCCTGGTATTGTTGACTTCGTTGTGGCATCTTTAATTTGGGTTGATATTTAGCCATAGATGAAATTATTTGACGAGATATTGGCGTAGGCAGAACAATAATAGCAATATTATAATAAGGCAGACACTTTTATTAAGTGATCTACGACCGATACACCAAATAACATATATTTAATTAATAACTTTCAATCAACAGATCTAAAGCATGTTGGATACTCTTCAATCACATCGTACGCCTGTATTATAAACTTATGTTGATGACTCGCATGAATCTTGCTGCCATGCGGGCAAATTATATCAATACACACTCAATCTGCATTTTAATGAGGAAAGAATTTCTGAATTCAGTTCAGTAGCTTTCCAGTTTATTCATTTCAAACATACAAAAGTATAAACCCTCCTACTTTGTGATATTAGTGCTGCTCTCACTGGGCATTTAGAACAAAACATGTTAATACCCTGAAATTAATCATGTTCTAATCTAGTTCTGTTACAGAAACTCGAAAACATTCATCACGATTCACAGCATCCCAAGAAGGCCTCCTGGTGAGCCCTCTATGAAGAACTCCGAGCAAGCTCGCCCCCAGGTGACTAAAATGGCGGCAAACGGAAGTAAGTCAAATCAATTCCTATTAAATAATTGCGGAAATGACGTCATTTAAGGTATAAAATGGTAAAAAACTACACTGGAAGTAGACGCATCTCTCACCAGATGCTGTGCATCGTCTCTGCTCAATAATACAAGTTTTATTGTTTTGTAAAACTTGTACTATTATATTTTTAGGTAAGGGCCTAACAATGTTTTCATAAAAAAGGTATTTGAGATTTTGTAAACAATAGCCATCATCACTTTCGCAATTAGCCCCAATTGATTTAGGCGAAACCATATTATTTATTAAAAGCGCTTTATAAGAAGCCTCAAATGCCGGCACTGTAGGCATTATATTTCGATGCCCATGAGCCCTTATTGCACCAAAAAAAATTTCTAAAGGGTCTTGATTGAAATTGCGCAGCAGTAACGATTTGAGCCCAATGGAATGTAATTTTTTTGTTATTTGCTGGAATTCTTCTATAGTTTTATTCCAACTTCTTAAAGATGGAACCACCCCTGAGCGTGCTCCACCAACAAATTGCATGGATTTTAATATCGGTATACTTTTATACCACAACTTATGATGTGGTGATTTTGGCGAGACCGCAGATCGGTAAACTTTACCCTTTTCAATTCTGTTGTAACTGCCGTTTACGGAATCGAACAAATTGTCGAAAAATAATAAAATTTCTGCAGTATCTTGAGCTTCTTTTGGGATTCTGCCAGTTCCTATAAACAAACACATTATATAGTTACATACAAGTATAAAATATATTTACATACTTATTTTAAATAAAATTATTATAAGGTAGTCCAGATAGTGTCGTGCACCAAATAATCAAATTAATTGTAGTCAAGTCCAATGTATTCAATGCATTTTTGTATAATTAAATCCTTATGTTAAAGTCAGTTAAAAACGAATCTAGACATTATGAAATCATAGAATATTTCCAAGCAGATGACATGAAACTCTTGCAGTAGAAACTAAGTTATAAATTATAATATACGTGACTATGATGACTGGCATAAAAGGCAAGTACAAATAAATGTTTACCTGCTGTAAATCCCATGGCAACGCTGACAGTTTTACTAAAAAGTTCTGCGCAATATTTATAACCTTCATTTTAGGTATTAAATTAGGAATTACATGGCGCGCGGTAAGTTTAGGAATTAAGCGCATGCCTTTATAGCTTGGGCCCTTCTTGTATAGAGCTTCTAAATGGGCCCATTTTGCCGTGCGCTTTTTCCCATTCAGAGTAAATTCCAAATTTTTTGTAATCAGATTGTTTCTTATTCCTTTTAAAAGATGAGGGGGGTCGTATAGTGGGTAAATTTTGTGTTCGTTGATTTCAAAAAACCCCCCTTTAAATTCTTGATTCTGCCTTATATAATGACCTTTGGTGTCATTTATTAGTGAATTTATGGCAGCCATATTAGTGGATCCTTGGTCGCACGTTGTCGAAATGACTTTGAGTCCGGTTGCTAAAACGTTTTCAATTACTGTTTTTAATTGCCTTTTGAGCTTCTCCGTTTTTGTGGATCCAGTACAAAAGCTATAAGCGACAGGCTGCTTAAATTTTTTGAATACTCCTCTGACCATAAATACCAACACGTGATCAGCAAATTTTCTTTCGCGTTCGAATCCGTCGTCCTCAAAACCTTTTATTTTATCGGTATGTTTATCAAATGCAACATGAGCAGCAATGGCCATTTCGTCAAATATTATAGAGCAATATCTATGCTTACTAGGCATTTTTTCTACCCTTTTCTTTAAATTATTAAAGATTATATCATTTATCCCAGGCATTAAATATGTTTTCGTCATTAATTTGTTCAAGGTAGTTCTTTTCGGCAGAACACATATTTGGCTCAGCAAGCGATATGCCTTTGGACTAGGTTTATATAATGATAATGCCAATATCTTTTCATCCAATGTGAAACGATGTCCTTTGGGGTGTTTTGTAGATTGTCTTATTTGCATATCAAAAAATGTTTTTGCTGCTGGTGACAAGTCTTTTGTAACATATTGATAAGCTTTGGAACGGGTCAATTTCTTGGCTATTTGTAACTTCTGTATTAGTCCCGCTTTTGCTTTTTTGCATCGTCTGAGTTCCGCTTGTGTTTTGGCGACTGCTTTATATAGATCTTGTTCAAATTGGTTCTTGAACATATGGCCTAAAATTAAGAAATGGTAAGAGTTAGTTTAATATAACCACATTATTATGTATAAAACATTCATATTTTTTATATTTTCCTTTCTTCTAATAACACCACTGTGAGTCCTTGTGCTTGGCTGCTTGCTTGCTGCTTGCTGGTCATCCATTGTCATGGGCGAAGGCCTTTTAGAAGTTGGTTGTGGTGCACCTGAAAAGAAACACATTTTATAATTTACTTCATTCTGGTTCAAATGAGCATGGTATCTTGAAAGATAATAAGAACCTCTTCTTCTCTAATTAATTCTGGTGCTCAAATTCACAAAATTTCATACAAATAATCCGGCCAGATATTTGATTATGAGATTAGAGTTATGCAATAAAGATTTTGAATTTGAGTTTAACTAAGATTAAAACAAAGAGGCAAGATAAAGCTTATGCGTCTCGTAAATGTCGAGCTGGAATGGCGTCCCAGGATGGCATTTTTGACAGGTAACAATCGGTCTTACCTACACATTACACGCACGGAGAGCCTTTTTGTAATGTTTTTACCCGACTGCGCCAGAAGGATGGTTATGTTTTTTTTAAATAAGCTCATACATGTGTCGTCTAAAATCATCCATAAGAGTTTATCCCGGCTCAGCGGCTGGGCATCAGTTTTCATTTATAAAATAAAACAAAACTTACTTCTAGTAACACCAGTGTAAATCATAGTGCTTGTGCTTGGCTGCTGGTCATCCATTGTCATGGGCTGAGGCCTTTTAGAAGTTGGTTGTGGTGCACCTGAAAAGAAATAAATTTTATAATTTACTTCCTTCTGGTTCAAATGAGCATGGTATTTTGAAAGATTATAATAACTTCTTAAGACCTGATTTTGGTGCTCAAATTCACAAAATTTCATACAAATAATCCGGCCAGATATTTGATTATGGCATTAGTTTTACATAAGATTAAAACAAGGGAAGATACACTTATACGTCTCGTCACGCTCGAATGGCGTCCCAGGATAGCATTTTTGACAGGTAACTATCAATCTTACCCACGCCTTACACGCCTTTTTGTATTGTTTAAATATGAACAATTTAAGAACTAAAAAGAAAGACCACGGCATCACTTTTCATTTTAATACAATGAAAAAAACCATGATGTCAGTGCCTTGTTTTCACGTCCACTGCTGGACAAAGCCCTCCTCCAAGGTCCAGCATAATTATATTTTATATTATCTACACTAATATTATAAAGAGCAAAACTTTGTTTGTTTGTTTGTTTGGTTGTAATAAATAGGCTCAAAAACTACTGGACCGTTTTTAAAAATTCTTTCACCATTCGAAAGCTACATTATCCACGAGTAACATAGGCTAAATTTTATTTTGGAAAAAAAAATAGGGTTTCGTAAAATATGTATGTAGATAATGTAGTCCACGCGCGCGAAGCCGCGGGCGGAAAGCTAGTGCAATATAAAATTTCAGTGTCCTAGATACAATAGGCTCAATCAATGCTGGGTTATTATAATTCCGATTTTTGCCACTTGACATTTTGTCCATGGTTTCATTTTTGTTATAATCTTACCCCCTTACTAATAAAAAGTTACACAGTTGTTGAACACTGTTTTAAAATGATATTTCCATACTAAACGTCACTTTAAAACACTGTTCAACGAGCGTGTAAGTTTTATTAGTAAGGGGGTTAATAATTAAAAGTTCTGTAAACTTTTACAACTGTTTATGAAATCATACTGATTTGTAAATAAACTATAGGTACAATACCATTTAATGTTTTGCTGTTTTATAAAAGAGAACACTAATAATATTTATTTACTAGTATTAGGACCACAATAGATCTCTTTATATGTGGGTGGCTGCTGCTCACACACGTCCATAGGCTCTGCTGTGTAACTGGATGGGACATCTAAAAAATAAAGACAAATTTAATATTTCATCCGTCATAAGAATAAAAAATATGTAGAACAACATACATGGTGACATTGCAAGATGTTGCCTTAGTATATTAGGAACGTCAGGACTTAATTTATGCGAAAGAAGAAAACCATGCTCCAGTCTACAGTGGTTGCGGGTTCCAATCCTGCAAGGCCATAATTTTGGTACAAATGTCAATCCATAATTATGGCTTTTATACATTATAAACATAGTAGGAACTTATTTATGTTAGTAGTTAGTGTCATAAAATTTATGTACCCTATTTTTATAGGGAACTTAGGTAAATGTGTTAGGTACAACTAGTTTATTACAAAATTAACAACTAAGATTTTGGAAGAATGGTGTATAATGTAGGTAATGATTACCTGTGTCTTAGTTTAATTACAAGTAATTAATTAAAAGTTAATAATTATGGATGTATTTTTACACAAATTCACATGCCAGCTGCGCTGGTGAGATAAATTGCACATCTCTTTAACATAAGACCACTTTTAAATTTAGTACCACACTATCTCGGTGAATAAAATTTTAGAATGTGTGAAAAAATTATTACATAGGTAATAATTACACTAGTTTACAAGGTTTTTTACCCAGAGATGAAACTGATATGTATCGGTAGAGTTATTAACCCTTACTTAAAAACTGAACTTAGAAAAAATTTAGGACGTCAAATTTTGTAAATATTGATAATTTTAATTTTTATCATTTTTATACATTTATCTCTAAAAACAATCAAAAATAAGTCGTGTTACTCCTTCTTTTATACTGATTAGTATCAGTTTCCCTTATTATAGACCAACAGCAATCCACTAACATATTTTTATCCCAAACTCCTTGGTATCTTTCCTCAAAAACCTTCAAATCCTGGTGAAAACTTTCGCCATGCTCAACACTCACGCTTCCCAGGTTCTCAGGAAAAAAATCCAGGTGGAAATGTAAAAAATGAATTTTTAACGACTTATTCACGTTCATTCTTTGGTAATTCCTCAATAATTTGGAAACAATTTCTGCATAATTCTCAGATAAATTTATAGTTACCCAGGAAACTTTTCACTGCTGCTTTAAATTAATACCAAGCATCTTTCCCTTACTGGAATTGCTGGGCAATGACGGATAAAGAACTCCTTCAGATTGTAGCACAGGTTTTGTGACTGATGCAACATCAGGATATTGTATGTTCTTGGTTTTTGTTGTTAAAACCTGTAGTTTCAGTGAGGCAGAAGTAACAGTCATTAGAGTGATTTGTTGGTTCTCTCCATAACATTGGGGTGCCGAATCGTATATGTTTTCTTTTTTCTGCAGCCTAGTGCAATAATATACTTCTCAAATTTTCGCACACTACACCAGGAACCCATTTTTATCAGGTTTGTTACCGAGATTTGAAAGTAATAGAAATAGGCCCGTTTTATGGCCTCAGTGATTGGTCTCTTATTTTTTGACAATATAATTTGACCACAAACTTAGCAAAAGTTATTTGGGCTTAATTTACACTGCCTTGGTGACATTTTAAAACAAGTGAAAATGTTAAAATAATACGCAACGCAATTAAAATAAAATAGAAACACCGACACGGCTAACAAGACAGCTTACTTAGGTTAATGTGGATATCTCAAAAACTTGACTTGATAAAAATTTGAAACATATATTTTTGTAATAAGGGGGCTGGTAGAAATACACCCAATATGAATTATCTTTGGGTAAAAGAAAAACCTTTTTTTTGTAAACTAGTGTTATTATTGTCCTATACGTATATGTATAACTAACTAAAATACCTGGAAGATGCAGTGTTGGAATTGCCAGTTTGCTCAATCTGTTTTTCGGGTAATGATATATTTTATTAAAATGAAGATGGCAAATTCTTCTGTTGGCAAATATATGTTTGTCATCCTCTCCATCAATACCAGCATTTTTCACCCATGTGCGAAACTTTTCCAACTCTTTCAATGGATTCGGAAAGCTATGAAGAATGGCACCTGCAAAATGAGATTTAAGTTAATGTCAAATTGTAATATTTCTCAGTTATAGTTTGTTGTAACACCTGAAGCTCGGCGCAAATGGGCTATTGACCACAGCCACCGGTGGCCATCAACATATTAAAATACAAGTTATTTTTAAATTGAATTTTCTTTTATTATGTCTCCGTAACAATTTGTGCACTCCATTAGTTTAGAGTATTATATTATTGAGTGGCATTGTAAACTAATAGTGGGTTAGGTAAGATTACAAATTGTAGTCTAACTGCGCCAGATTATAATCTGGCATGACTTCACAATTTATTTTTTGGTGGCATAAACATAAGGTGTTTTTTTTAATTTTATCATCACGGATTGCAATAAATTTATACTCTCACAAGCTTGAAGGTTGTTTGTTGTTAAGACTTTAGCTGTACTTTATTTAGATACCTATTCATTCTACACATCAGATTAAGATGAGATTGAATAGTAGGTAGGTACAAGTTTTATTAAAGTAATACATTTTTATGGCACTTGGCAGCTAAGTAAAGCATAAGGTTGGTTATTTGTAGGTAACCATTTATTACTGTTACAAGTATTTATTTACTAACCATTTTGAAGTGATGATTTGCATGAAGAAACACAGCAGATCTTCTGAGGCATGGTTGTGGTCACACAAGCACATAAACAAAAGTAAAAGTTCACTTTCTCAGAGTCACTATCTCAACACGACACGTAGGTATAACAGAGTCACTATCTCAGTCACTTTCTCAACACACACAAGACCTGAAGTTAGAACGGAGGAGCATTAGCTCGACTCAACGTTTTACTATCAAGGATCGCGAATGCAAAGAGAAAGAAATCCAATAAGAAAACGGAGCGCGTAACAGCAACGATCAAGTTTTCAAATTAGAATGTCAGATTTGACGTTCAAGTGGTTAACCGACATATTATGGAAGCGTTCACACGATTCAAGACTTTTTAAAACCAATTTAAATTTTTCTTGATTATAAAGTTTTTAGAGACTATAAAATATTTTATAGAGTTCTATTTCAATTAAATAACTTTTAATAATAAAACATTGCATAACAAATTAATATTTTTATAAACGTAAAAGCATTTTAAGGTCAAAAAAGTACGGGGTCAGGCGGATAGATGGCGCTTGCGAGCCTCGATTTGATACGTACTAAGAAAGACGAACTAGCATGTATTCTTGACTCATTGTCGGGTGCAATGTACTTCACTCAATTAGATTTATCACAGGCATATTATCAAGCAAGCTTAAGCCCTGAATGTAGAAAATATACTGCCTTTTCAACCCCGTCAGGACAGTACCAAATGACACGCCTACCTATGGGATTAAAAATTAGTCCTAGTGCTTTTTCTAGACTCATGACAATAGCCATGTCGGGACTAACATACGACAAGTTATTTATATATTTGGATAATTTAATTTGTTTCGGTCGTAACTTGGAAATTCACAACAAAAATTTAATTGACATACTAATTAGACTCCGCCAAACAAATTTGAAATTAAATCATAACAAGTGTGATTTTCTAAGAAAAGAGATGCAATTTTTAGGTCACGTTATTTCAACTGAAGGCATAAAACCAGATCCGGAAAAAATTAAAGTAGTACAAAACTATCTGGTACCAAAAAACGCTGACGAAGTCAAAAGGTTCGTGGCGTTTACAAATTTTTATCGAAAATTTATACCGAATTTTGCTGATAAATCATTACCACTAAACAAACTTTGTCGTAAAAATGTAGAATTTGCATGGACAACAGATTGTCAGGAATCATTTTCTTCACTAAAACAATCATTAATATCTCCACCAATACTACAGTATCCAAATTTTGATAGCAAAAATACCTTTATTTTACAAACAGATGCCTCAGGCTACGCAATAGGTTCCGTATTAAGTAATAGCGACAATAAACCAATAGCTTTCGCAAGTCGGAACTTAAATAAAGCTGAAATTAGATACCCAACAATAGAAAAAGAACTACTAGCCATTGTTTGGTCTGTAAAATATTTTAGACCATACTTATATGGGCGTAAATTTATTATTAAAACTGACCACAAACCATTAATCTACTTATTTAACATGGCAAATCCTTCTAGTCGTTTGACAAAATTTAGACTTTTACTTGAGGAATATGACTACGTCATCGAATATGTCAGGGGAGCGGACAATGCAGCTGCAGATGCGTTGTCTCGTATCCGAATATCAAGCGACGAATTGAGAGAGATGAATGAACATGTAATGTGATGTGTGTTTTAACTAGAGCTCAAAGAAAAAGAATAAATGACGATGTTACGCATGGCGCGTGCGACAACCCTATGGTGGATTTGAGTACTACAAACATTCGGTCTGATCAGTCAAATGTTGTGGGAATACTTAAAAAACCAAAGGATTGTGTCGAATTGAGGTATGCAAATGGACGTGAATGGAAACTGATAGAGAGAAACGCACCAGAAAAAGGTAACTTATTTGCTTATGACCCCAAGAAACAAATTATAAATATAAACCCTTCTTTCCGATCATATTGCGCACGAGATGCCTTTGTGAGGAAGTTGGAAAATACATGTAATGAATTAAAAATAAATAATGTTTATATTATAAAAAATGAAAATAATGATTATGAAATAAAAGAGTTAACTCGTATTGTAAATGACACAAAGAATTGGTCCGGACCACGTTTCTATATTTTAAATAGTGTCATGAGAATAGATGATCGCGATACTCAACGCGTAATATTAAACGACTATCATATTTTGCCGACGAGTGGCCACGCTGGCATACGGCGCATGATAAACAATATAAAAAGACGATTTTTTTGGCCAGGTCTAGAAAAAGATGTAGCCGAATTTGTGAATCATTGTGACAAATGTCTAAGACATAAACATTTTAGATATATAAAAGAGCCTATGGTTCTTACTGATACAGGCCATTCTTCTTTTGATAGAATATATTTAGATTTAGTTGGGCCCTTAGTTAAGGATAGTGATAATACTGCATATATTCTTACACTTCAATGTGATTTAAGTAAATACGTTGAAGCGTACCCCTTAAAAAATAAAGATACTGTCTCAGTAGCGACAGCATTTGTAAATAATTTTATATTACGGTATGGTATTCCCCGACAAATTGTTTCTGATCGAGGCACTGAGTTTGTCTCGACAGTTATGAAAGTAGTGTGTGAAATCCTCAAAATTAAACAAACCACATCAACAGCATATCATCATCAATCGATTGGCAGTTTAGAAAATAGTCACAAAAACTTAATGTCATACTTACGAATACAAACGGAAAATGAACCACATAATTGGAGTGTGTGGTTACCCTATTGGTGCTTCGCTTATAACACGACCGTGCACACAGAGTCTAAGTATACACCTTACGAATTAGTATTCGGAAAACCTTGTAATTTACCAAGTAATTTAACTTCTGACATTGAACCATTATACAACCATTACGATTACCCTAAACAACTTAAATTCAGACTACAAAAATCGCAATATGATGCACGTCAAAATTTAATTAAAAGTAAAGAAATAAGGAAAATTAGATATGATCTTTATACTAACCCTATTTCATACAAAGTTGGTGATATGATACTACTAAAGAATGAACAAAGTGTAAACAAACTTGATCCATTGTACTTAGGACCATTTAGAGTTATCGAAGATTGTGAACCAAATCTAACAATAGATTATAAGGGGAAACCAATGTTAGTACATAAGAATAGGACTAGACCATATAGACAATAGTTTTAAGAAAATGTTTATCTTTCTTAACTTATATCAAAAATCAAGCTAAGAAGAAGTTGTTTACTTTATGCTCCCGAGCTCCCATCCTTACAGAATAATAATTTCAACTTAGTTGTTACAGGACAGAGCCAGCCCGAGGGATCAAAAATTTTGGATATATCTGATAGTAGCGATCGTTTTGTGACTGGTTTTGTAGTCGATGTATCAATCTTCAGTTGAAAGTTGAAAACGTCCTTTTTTGGATTCCAACTGAGTCCTAACGTTTTCGTAGACTTCTTTTGTTTGAAGTCAAATGCTTTTTGGTTATCATCTCTGTTTGATGGTTCTAGTAGTTCCTCACTATTTGAACACCATTTTCGGAGATTAAAACCGCCTGTTTTGAGTAAATTGATAAGATCTGCTTGAAGTTTCTTTGCTGATGAAATGCTGTGATGGCCACTCAGAAGGACATCCATGTAGAAAGAGTGTTCTAGTACTTTCGCTGCTTCAGGGAATTTGTGACCTTCGTCGTAAGATAGTTGCTTCAATGTGTTCATTGCTAAGAACGGCGCGGCTTTGGTTCCATACGTAACTGTAGATAATGCGTATTCTTGAACCAGTTGATCAGCTGTTTCACGCCAGACAATTTTTTGATATATTTTGTCGTCTTCGTGGCAGAGAATAGCTCGAAACATCTTCTCAATGTCAGCTGAGAAGGCGATCTTGTATTGTCTCCATTTTATGATCAGTGATAGTAAGTCTGCTTGTAAATTGGGCCCACTGTACATGAGATCGTTCAGGCTGTACCCCGATGATGTCTTTGATGACGCGTTGAAGACGACACGTAATGCAGTAGTTGTCGACTCGGCGCGACGCACATAATGATGCGGCAGGTAGCAACCGAAGTTCAAATTTTGTTTATAAGTCAAAAAAAATGTTTACGAATAATTGTTAATATAAAGCAGAGAGTCAGCTGTAAACCTCATTTCATTAGTGAGAAAGTACTTACTTTACCATCCATATACATTTTAGAAGCGGCAATGTTTATCAGAAAGCACACTTACCTATTTCAACAAGATCAAAATCCCCGACGAAAACACAAACTTCTCCTTCCAACTCCTAATTCAGAAATGTTCAGAAATAGTCCTGCCTACCGTTGTATACAAATTTATAACAAGCTGCCTGATAATGTAAAAAATATACCTAAAGATCACATATTCAAAGATAAATTAAAGACATTTCTAATAAGTAAAAGTTTTTATAATGTTAAGGAATTCATGGAAGAAAAACATAGTATTTCATGTTAAGTTGATAAATAAATATTGTTTTAACTGTAATGTCTAACATTATAATATTTTAAGTTAATTGCAATTGTATTATATATTATAAAAGTTATAAGTAGGTAGACTTTAAGATTTATAAATTTAATTATTGTTAATAATATTTAATAACTGTTATTTTGTATTGCTGTGCCCAACCGGGTGTGCATTTGTATGTTAGTACCTAGTACCTAACAATATACAGTGTATTCATTATGTGCAATAAATAAATAAATAAATAAATAAATAAATAAATTACTGCATTTGCATATCTCCATATGACCGAGTTCAATGTACTCTCGAATGAAGTTTTTATACATTGATGATAAATTTTCGTTTTTGATAAACTTTTTCTCTAGTTGATACAGTTGTGCGATGGCTTTTTGCTTAGAATTTCCTAGTTTTTCTTGGAAATCCTTTTTTAGTGGAAGACGAACAATATAACGACCGTCTTCCTGCCTTTTTGTTGTAGTTTGATATAGGTCAAGGCAGTATTGATCTTCTGTTGACATATTGATAGTGGTATCTGGTATGTCTTCTATAGCCCAGAAACTTGATATGTCGTGTAAATCATGTAAAACGACATTACATTGATATGATTTGAAGTTGCCACAAATGATCCAACCGATACGTGATTGCTGTGCTATGGGCTGATTTTCATTTTCTCTAATGATTCCACTGAGTATGATATTCGAGTAAATGTCAGCGCCAAGTAGTATGTCGATTGGGCGGCTGATATTGAAGTCTGGACCAGCAAGCTGTATGCCTTCCAGATATTGCCATTCTGGTTTGTTAAAAGTTTTGTTCGGTAAGTTATTCACAAGGCTTTTCATGATAATGGCATCAGTATTGAAGGTGTAGTCGGTGTACATAGCGGACGCTGTGATGTTGATAACGCCCTTGCAGTTGTTTTCATTTGTACCAGTTCCGAAGATGACTCCCTTGCAGTGCTGACGTGGTAGGCCAAGCCTTTGTGCGGCGTTTTCAGTGAAAAGCGATGTTTGTGATCCTTGATCGATCAATGCACGCATAGTGATATAACTTCCATTGTTTGATTGAACTTTGATTTGGGCTGTTGCTAAGAGTGTCTCAGCCACACATTCTTGTGAGACATGAGTCACATTTTTCTGATGCGCGAGCTTTGCATTGATGTTGTGTGGTCTCGCTTTGATATTTGACACGAAGGCATCGTGCAATAACGTGTTGTGCTCACTGTGGCATTGAGTGCATCGTTTGTCGGAATAACAAATCTTGCCATTATGATTGTAGAGACAGTTTTCGCACAAATTTAATTTGGACACTGTCTTGCGTTTCATTTCGGGTGATTGATTCAGGAACGTTTTGCAATGGAAAATTCCATGTTGTTCGTTGCACAATGGACACGTGTTCTTGATTCGTGTTGATGATTCCAGTGATTTGGCACTGGCGTGATTAATAAATGCTTTAGTTGATTCACCTGGGTTTGCCTTGAAATTGTATGATTTTTTAGATTCTTGGGACGTTACTTGCTGGTTGTGATGTATGTTTGGGGGCGTCCATAAATTACGTGAGGCTTTTAGGGGGGGGAGGGGGTCAACAAAAACCTCACTAAATCTCACGTGGGGGAGAGGGGGGGTCTCGGGAAATATCACGTATTTTTTTCCACAAGAAATAGAGAAATAGAGTTTGCCAGTAAACTGGGTTAAATCTTAAGTAAAAAAAATGGCCAAGTGCGTGTCGTGCCACGCGCAGTGTAGGGTTCCGTAGTTGTCCGTCGTTATCACAATAATATTTCAGAAGTAAGCAATTACTTCATCTAAACTCACTTTTAATATTTTCTTCTAAGGAATTTTTATTAGGTATGAAATTTTAGAATACATGAGTAAAACGACTATTACTCTTGAACTAACTGATCTATCTTAACCGCTATAGTTTTCCTTGAAAGTTCATAAAAAGCACTATAATATTGAATTTTTCCAGATTTATCAAGCCAACAGTTTAGTTTTTAGCGGGGGGGACGCCCTACTCGGACAAAAATTGGCACTTTAAACTTTAACATTTTGCAAACGGATCCCTAAATCGAGAAATGGTCTTAGAAACCCCTAAGCCATTTTAAAAGACCTATCCAACGATACCCCACACGATGGGGTAGAAGACGAAAAAAACATCATCCCCACTTTACATGTAGAGGAGCTACCCTAAAAAAAAATTTTTTTCAAAATTTTATTCTACCGTTTTGTCGGCGTGATTAATATACATACCTCTACAAAATTACAGCTCCCTAGTGCCAATAGTTACCAAGCAAAACCTCGGACAGACAGACAGCCAGACATATCGAAACTATAAGGGTTCCTTGTCAGGACTAAAAAATTATATTTGTATGATGATAATGTCATTTTATTCTATACAGTCTAAACAAATAAAACTAAAAATGCTTCTGTCTGCATGTGTGAATACTAAAATGCAGAATAAATGACGAAATTAAGAAAATTATAAAACAAGTTCTTTTTTTATCAAAATCGATTTTGCTAGATTTTGGTGATTTTGTAGAAAGGAACAATTCTAGACTAGGTACTTCTGTAAAAAAACAATGTTACCCTAGTACTAACCGCTGTCACCACGTGTTTTTCTGGATCTATTCGTAATCAGTGGGCTTAGTGCGACTTAACATCAATTGTCATCCGCTAGCGACTGCGTAAAAAATGACATGCATTAAATGTATGATGATTGTACAGCGTCCCTAGCAGATACTTTCAAGAACTAAAATCTTCAACTTTATAGATCTTTTTGATGCACTCGTTAGCGATAACGTTAAAGCACACAAAAAAAATGTTTCTCAGTTATATTACTCCAAAACTATTAAATTTCGGATTTTTTTAAATATCACGTGAGATTTGGGGGTGGGGGAGGGGGTCAGGCAAAATCTCACCAAATCTCACCAAGGGGGGCGGGGGGGTTGAAAAATGGCCAAAATTGTCTCACGTAATTTATGGACGCCCCCTTATCTGTGGTCGACGATCATCTGTCATACTCACAATAAAGATGTCGGAGTACAAAGTGTTTTAATTATTGAATTAATAAGTAAACTATATTATATGGCGCAGTCGAGTGGTGAGAATTTAATAAGTATTAGAAAATTAAGATGGAGATGTTAAAACAGCCGCCGCCGCTGTCGTTAGTGGGCGATATTTCGCAAAACTTCAAGCGATGGGAGCAAAGGTTTTTGCTCTATTTTAAAGCATCAGGGGCTGAAGAAAGATTGGATGAACATGGTCAAAATGCTTTGCTTCTACATGTTATTGGAGACGATGCATTAGAGGTCTATAACACATTTGAGTTTGAAGTGGACAAAAACGGCGAAAAAAAGTTAAATGTTAAAACAATACTAGAGAAATTTAGAAATTACTGCTCGCCAGCAAAAAATGAGACGATGCAAAGGCACTTATTTTTCACCAGAGAGAAGAAAGAAGGCGAATTTTTTGGTGAATTTGTGACAGCTTTGAAAACATTAAGTTCTGATTGTAATTTTGACAAATTAAAAGACAGCTTAATAAAAAGTCAGATAATTAGAGGCATTGGAGATTGCAAACTACAGGAAGCATTACTTCAGGATCCGGACCTAGACCTGCCCAAATGTATCAGAATTTGCAAAGCGGCAGAATTAGCCACAGAAAATGTAAAAAAAATTACCACTGAGATGCAGGTAAATAATATAAGCAGAACAACACATAAAAATGAAAATCGAAACTTGGAAAAACCACAAGATTTTCGTGATAGGAATCAGAATTTGCCAGAAACTCGGGACAGTCGTCAAGCAGTAAGGAAGCAGTGCATGAGGTGCGGATACTACCATGGTTTTAAATGCCCTGCATTTGGCTACCGGTGCAAGAAATGTAACCGTTATGGACACTATGCCAAAATGTGCAGGACCCCCTCTCAGGTACATGCTGTAAATCAGGATCAGGATAGTGATGACTCGGACATAGTACTAGGTATGGTTCAAGACTATATTAATAATTCTATAAACAGACAGTTGTATGAGTCTTTACAGATTAACAATAAAATTGTTGATGTTAAACTAGACACAGGTAGTGACTGCGATGTTTTACCATTACATATATTAAAAAAATTGTCACTGGAACATAAAATGTCAAAAAATAGTCTAAGGCTCTGTAATTATGATGGATCTAATATTAATTGTGTGGGAAAAGTATGGCTAAAATGTCAACTAATAAATGGAAAAAATACACAAATATTGTTTCAGGTGGTTGATAGCAAAGAAAAATCTCCAGCAGTCTTAGGTCATAAAACAATATTTTCGCTGAAACTACTGAAACGTAAGTATTTGAACCAGATCACTTTGGGCAAAAATAGTGACTATGAACAATTGATTAAAGAAAATTTTGATCTCTTTGATGAAAAATTAGGTTTATTAAAAGATGTAGAGTATGAGATAAAATTAAAAGATAATTATCAAGCTAAAGTTGAGCCTTGTAGAGGTGTACCCATGGCATTACATGAGTCACTTAAACGAGAATTGGATAAGATGGAAAAACTAAATGTAATTCAAAAAATTTCCGAACCTACAGATTTTGTCAGCAATATAGTAATTGTAAAAAAACCTGATGGCAAGCTGAGGGTATGCCTTGACCCAAGTAATCTTAATAATTGTATTAGAAGAGAGCATTTTAAACTACCAACTTTTGATGAAGTATCAGCCAAAATGTCTGGCGCTACAGTGTTCAGTAAGTTAGATGCCTCAACTGCGTTTTATTTAATTAAATTGAGTGAGAATAGTTCAAAACTATGCACATTTGCGTCTCTTTTTGGTAGATACTGCTTTTTAAGACTGCCTTATGGATTGGCTTCAGCGCCCGAAATTTTTCATAGACAATATAGTCAGATATTTGAACAGGTAGCTGGTTGTGAAGCTTTCATTGATGATCTAATAATATATGGAAAAACTAAGGCTGAACATGACAAAAGACTGTTGGAGGTGTTAAAAATTGCAAAGCAAAATGGTATTAAATTTAATTTAAAAAAATGTGAATTTGGTGTTTCAGAAATCACATATTTGGGGCATATATTATCAAAACATGGCATCAAACCGGACCCAAGAAAGGTACAGGCAATACTAAACCTAGAGCAACCAAAGAATGTAGCAGACTTACAACGGGCAATAGGTATGATTACATATGTCTCTAAATTTATCCCTTCACTGTCAGAAGTTTGTCATCCATTAAGAAAATTAATTAGAAAAGGTGTAGATTTTAATTGGAATAAGGAACAAGATGATTCATTTAAACAGTTGAAAGAGATATTAAGTTCAGAACCGGTATTGCAATTTTATGATCCTAATAAACCTTGTAAGCTGTCAGTGGATGCTTCAAAAAACTCGTTAGGAGCAGTGTTACTGCAAAATGATCTTCCTGTTGCATACGCCTCTAAAGCAATGACAACCACACAACAAATGTACGCACAAATTGAGAAAGAGATGCTAGCTATAGTCTATGGTTGCTTGAGGTTTCATCAATATATTTACGGTAAAACTATAGAAGTTGAGTCAGATCACAAACCACTTGAAATAATATTTAAAAAACCATTGTGTGATGTACCATTGAGGTTACAAAGAATGCGGTTACAATTACAAAAATACGATCTAGTAGTGAAGTACAAAGCAGGCAAAGAACTGTTGCTAGCAGATTCTTTATCACGCAATTTTAATAATTCTAAAGATGATGATACGGTTCTAGATGATCTGGTAGAGCCACATGTTAGCATGATTAGATGTAATTTAAAAATTCCATCATCCAAATATAAATTAATACAAACAGAAACTGCAAAGGACAAAGAATTGATTGAATTAACAAAATGTATAAAAAATGGGTGGCCAAATATAAAAAATATACCAGATAATTTAAAACCATATTATACATTTAAAGGAGAACTCTTTATATATGATGATTTAATTTACAAAAACAATTGCTTGGTTATTCCATCATCATTAAGAAAGGAAATGTTGAACAAAATTCATTATAATCACCTAGGCATTGACAAATGTAAATCAAGGGCCCGTAAATGCTTATTTTGGCCAAGAATGACAGTAGATATAGAAAATAAGGTAGCAGAGTGTAATACTTGTAACAGGTTTAAAAAAAGTAATTGTAAAGAACCTATGACAATAAGAAATTTTCCAGATAAACCATGGTCAATGCTAGGTTGTGATGTATTCTATTATAACAAAGAAAGCTATCTAATTGTGGTGGATTATTTTAGTAAATATGTAGAGGTAGCTAAGTTGGATAATCTATCAGCAGAAAATACTGTCCAAATATTAAAAGGTTTATTCAGTAGGCATGGCATACCAGATATACTGTTCTCTGATAATGGTACAAATTTTTCAAGTTATAAGTTTAAAGAATTTGCTACACAATGGGGATTTGAACATAAAACCAGTAGCCCACTGCATCCTCAGTCAAATGGTCTGGCAGAACGATTCGTACAAACTGTAAAGAATGTTTTTAGAAAAGCTGACTATGAACATAAAGATAAAGATTTAGCATTGTTAGAGTTAAGAAATACACCAATATCACATGACTTAGATCTTAAGACTCCAGCAGAGTTATTAATGGGTCGACAAATTAGAGGACTGTTACCTGTAAATGAAAAACATGATAAAGACGTTCATGTTCAGAATAAATTATACAAGAATGCTAACCAACAAAAATATTATTATGACAGAAATACTAGAAAATTGCCTGAGCTAGTTCAGGGTCAAAATGTTATAATTAAGGATAATTTAAACAAGAAACCTAATTTGTATGGCCAAGTTGTTTGTCGTGATGTAAGACCTAATACATATGTTGTAAAAACCGAAAAAGGAAATGTAATTTACAGAAACAGGAGGTATTTAATACATAACAAGTCAGATGTACTTATGAACAATAAGGATAACTATTATAGATATGGAAACTCATTTGATGATACCTTTCCTGGTTCTATAAATGATAATATGGTCAATTCAAATGATGATTTAATGAAGCAGATAAATAATCAAGATGTAAGTCATGATCATGATACATCAGGCCTCAAGTTGCCAGAAAACAGTATTGAATTATCACCTAAAAATAGTTATACTGAAGTGTATAGATCTAGAGTTGGTAGAAGTATTAAGAAACCTAGATATTTATCAGATTATATGACTGATTAGTTTTTATTTAAGAAAGTTGTTTACTTTAAGTTTCATTAAGAATAAAGGGGATGTGATGTATGTTATCTGTGGTCGACGATCATCTGTCATACTCACAATAAAGATGTCGGAGTACAAAGTGTTTTAATTATTGAATTAATAAGTAAACTATATTATACTGGTTATGTTTTTGCACATCTTGCTTGCGGCGAGACGATTCTAATGCTGTGAATCGCATCTCCAGAAATGATAGGAAGTCTGATATAGATGGAAGCTCTCGTGGATTTTAAATGTATTCGAAGTAGTCGTTGTGTGTATCTGAGTCCAATTTTTGAAGTAGTAGATGTACTACGAGGGGGTCCCAGTTTGTTATGTTAACGCACAAGTTTTTTACGGCATTAAGGCATTCCTTGGTGGTATCATGTAGTTTCTTTAATGATGTTGATGATTGATTTTGTATGACCGGAATACCGAGAAGAGTGTTGATGTGGGAATTGAATATTAGACGTTTGTTGTTGAATCTGTGATTTAGATTTCCCAACATGTCTCGTAGTTTTCCGAGCTGATATTTAGGTGTTGAATTAATTTTTCGGCTTCGCCCTTTTAAGTATTGCATTTTTTGTGCGTTTGATATTGATGTATTTTTGTGAATTATTTCGGTAAATAAGTCCTTGAACGAGGACCACTGCTAATAACTGCCTGTTCACACAAGAACATCACTACCGCGTGCCCCACCGCCCGCGCCCGCTCGGCCCCGCCGTCGCCCCTCGCGTCTCTGTCACTTTCACAGATGAGGTCACTTTCTCTTTCGTCCACCTCAGAGCAACTATACGAAAATTTAATGTATTTCTGTTTTATCTAACAGTAAACCGTTTTAAACATGAAACAGTGTATCCTTCAACAATAACATAAGGAATCCCGAACAATTAATGGCGACCGTGACAGGACACCGCTAAAAGGAGAAATTCGAGGCGATGCACGGACTCGACGTGGAAGGCTCGGACAAAATGGCGGCATAGAAGAAACGGCGGAGGCTTGGCGTTTGGAGCGTTGAACTCGAGGATAGTGCTCGTTCCAATCCTATCATTTCATCCAAGATCCGTGTAGCTTTTTTCTGCGCAATTTTCACAGTTAATTTACTCATAACCTCTCATAACGTAGGTATATTTCCCAAAACATTTCTATGTAACATTGGATTCATATAATTTATTTCTTTTGCATTTGTTTTCAACATCTTCTGCATTTGTCTTCAACATATTTTAAAACCTACTAGCATTGCTGCTAAGTCAAGTGCTTATCCACCCGGCTGAAATTTTCAGAACCGGTGCGCGCGCTCGCACCCAACGCTTTGGCTCGGACCCCACGCTTGGAAACCCTTGTGTATGCTACGGCACCCAGCAATTATCTTCAACCTTCGCTACTTCACAGCTGCTCCAAGGGTTTGCTTCAAACAGAGGTATTTATAGTGCCTTTTATTATTTTGTTGTGCAAAGTGCGGTGAAACGTTTGTTTTGTTCATTTCATTTTCAAGTGTAAGTAGTTACCAAATTTTGTTGCAATGTCTGACGTTAAGGAGCTTAGGATAAAGAGAGGGTCGATAAAGGGCAGATTGACAAATTTCAAAGGTCATTTGCAATTGTTAAAAGGTTTAGAAACTTTGACTGCGCTGCAGACTAAAGAGTTACAGAATAGATTGACAAAGATAGAGGAGTTATTCTCTGAATATGACACAGTGCAGTCTAATCTTGAATTTAAAGAACATACTAGTGAAACTCCTTCAGAATCTATTTTTGCTGAAAGATATGAGACAGAAAATATATTTTATTCAGTTATCGCAGAAGCCCAAGAATTAATTCAGATAAATATTGTAGATTGTTCAGGAAACTCAGCGACTGAAACTATAAATAATGCAAATTTTCAAAATTCAATGGTAAACAATGTTAAATTACCCATTGTTCAGTTGCCTACATTTAGTGGTGATTTAAATAAGTGGTTGGAATTTTATGACGTTTTTGCTTCTCTAATTCACGAAAATGTTACTTTGTCAAAAATTATTAAATTTCAATATTTAAAGGGCTCATTGATAGGAAATGCGGCTTCAGTAATTGAGTCACTGGAGCTTTCTGATGCCAATTATGGTATTGCATGGAACTTGATTTGTGATCGCTTCAACAATAAACATCAGTTGGTGCACTCACATCTCAAGTCATTATTTGATATTCCCATAAACAACAGGGAATGCGAGCAATCATTGAGGTTTCTAGTTGACCACATTTCTAAAAATCTAAGAGCATTGAGTAGTTTGGGTGAAAACACAGACAATGAGGATCAGTACTGTTGTAGAAAATTCAATAAAACTAGTATCTACGTTAATCTTTAAGACATAAGAAAGATATATCTTTTTGAATTATCCAAATCGGACCATTACTTACGAAGATATTAAGTAATAAACATAGACCGTTTTTGCCGCTAAAAGTCAACGTACGCAGGGCCGCGTGACGTCACTATATCCGAATCGAGCGCAGCCGGCGTACTATTGGGATGGAAAATATTTTTTTCCAGCTAAACTATCAGTTTTAGAAAAAAACTTTTAATAACATTTATTCATCAAAATAAAGTAACCTATCGACCAGTAATTTTTAAAAATAAAAATTGTGAAAAATAAGTATCGCTATGTCCAAAAACCACATTTTCATAGGATTCGATGCAATGCGGAGACGCGGTTGGGGTGAGTGTAACTTAATGATTGTTTGTATTGAACATAATAATACATAATATGATGCTAATAATACCCAGTTTCTGGCCTGGGGGGAGGGGGGGGGGGGATTAGTCATACCCAGCTTATAGCCTGGGGGGAGGGGCAAGCCTTACCCAGCTTCTGGCCTTGGTGGGAGGGGGGGAGAGGCAAGTCATACCCTGTTTCTGGCCTGGGGGGGGGGGTAAGTCATACCCAGCTTCTGGCCGAGGGGGAGTCATACCTAGCTTATGCTTATGGACTGGGGGAAGGGACTAGCCTTACCCAGCTTCTGGCCTGGGGGAGGGGGGAAGTCAAGTCATACCCAGTTTCTGGCCTGGGGGGGGGGGGGGGGGGTATGTCTTTAGATTAAATAGATTTCCAGGAGGGAGCAGCTGTCCGTTCCTGCAGCAGCTGGCCCGCCCATGGGAACGGCGAATAGATAGGTAGGTACGTAGGTTTAACTCAGAAAAAGTAAATAACAGGTAGGTATTGCGTGTACATCGAAATGATCTTCATAGCAATGTCTTAGAGCCTAGGCAGAGTGTATCTGCCTCAGCTATACCTTATTGTTAGAAGTAAATAAATTAATACTTATACATTTTTATATTTTACTTGGAAGAAGAAATGACTCTAACAACACTTATGAACACTGTCCGTTCCTGCAGCAGCTGGCCCGCCCATGGGAACGGCGAATAGATAGGTAGGTACGTAGGTTTAACTCAGAAAAAGTAAATAACAGGTAGGTATTGCGTGTACATCGAAATGATCTTCATAGCAATGTCTTAGAGCCTAGGCAGAGTGTATCTGCCTCAGCTATACCTTATTGTTAGAAGTAAATAAATTAATACTTATACATTTTTATATTTTACTTGGAAGAAGAAATGACTCTAACAACACTTATGAACACTTTATTTGAATAAATCGCCAAATATACCACCGCGGAGACCCCAATCGCGTCTCTGCGTTCCATTGAACCGTATGAGCGTATGGATTTTTTGCGTTATTTTTCACAATTTCTATTTTTAAAAATTACCTATCGATAGCTTACTTTATTCTGATGAATAAATGTCATTACAAGTTTTTCTCTAAAACTGATAGTTTGGCTAGAAAAAAATATTTTCTATCCACGCAGTACGCCGGCAGCGTTCGGATCGGATATAATGACGTCATCGTCCCCGCGCCGGGCGGTCAGTGAACTTTTTTAGTAATTTGGCCATAACTTCGTCAATTTTTGTCGTAGAACAAAAATTTTTGGACTGTGTATTAAGGATTTCTTAGCCCTATAAATCTGCATTCACAGCTAAAAATCGAAATGATCCTCATTGGGACTCTTTAATAATTTTTATGTACTCTGCCAAGTTAAATAGTGTTACTTGTGGCAAATGGGAGGAACACAAAATTAACATGACAACCAAGCCAACATTAGAAGATTTTTATCAATTTTTAAGAAAAAGAGCAGATCTAGTTGAATTGCTTTCAGCGGGTGGCAGTGACAAAGGTTTCAAGCCACCCAACAAATTTCAAAGGGCCTTTGTTGCTGCGTCTTCTGATAGGGCCATGACAGGCCAACAGCAGAGGTCATGTATGGTTTGTGGTGGTGAGCATTTGGTTTACTATTGCAAAAAATTTCTAAATATGTCACCGGAGAACAGACTTCAACAAATTCTCAAGTTAAAATCATGCATTAACTGTCTCCGTAGCGGGCATTTTGTTCACCAGTGCAAATCAGGGCCATGCAATATATGTGAAAGAAAACATAACTCTCTTTTGCACTCAGATAAGTCCAATGAACCTGTACAGGGTGCAGAAGAGAGGTCAACAGTTACTAAATCTACTTCACTATCAACATGTATTTCAAATCAAGTATTGTTATGTACAGCTAATGTCATATTAACAAACAATGAGACAAATCAAAGCCATCAGGCTCGTTGTCTACTAGACTCGGGGAGTCAGTCATCATTTGTTAGCAAGGATCTGAAAGACAAATTAGGTATAAGAGGTGATTTCATGTATTCAGTATGTGTTACTGGTATAAATAACATGTAATTTGAAGCCTTACAGCGCTGTCAGTTACAGGTACAATCTTGCACAGGCAAGTTTAAAATTCAAGTCAATGCATTTGTTCTTAATGAGATAACCAGTGCACTGCCAAGTCAGGAAATTGATGTGTCAAGTATTGACATTCCAAATAACATACAATTAGCAGATCCTAACTATTATCAACCTGCCAAAATAGACATGCTACTGGGAGCAGATGTGTTTTGGGATGTCATAAATACAGAACAAATAAAGTTAGGAAAGGACAAGCCAGTTTTACAAAATTCTATATTTGGCTGGTTAATAGCAGGGCCAGTCATGTGCAATGCAAATTCTAACAGTAGGATTGCATGTAATTTCAGTCAAGATATTAGTCATCAGCTGCAAAGATTCTGGGAGTTGGAAGAGGTACCATCCAAGCCAGTGATGTCTCCTGAAGATGAAGCATGCGAACAGCACTTCCTGAAACATACGCAGCGCTTAGAAGATGGTAGATTTTGCGTCAGACTGCCCTTGAAAACAGAGCCTGAAAAACTAGGTAATTCTTATCATTTAGCTCGCAAGAGATTTGAGTCTTTAGAAAGGCGTTTTCAAAGGCAACCTGAGGTAAAAGAGCAATATGTTAATTTTATACAGGAATCTCAGGATCTGGGTCATGCGTCAAAGATTGAGAGACCAGACAGAGCTGTGATTTTACCTCATCATCCTGTTCTTAAGGAAGAGCATGAGTCTACTAAGTGTAGAGTAGTATTTGATGCATCTGCTAAGACAACTTCTGGTCTGTCGCTCAATGATGTCATGATGGTGGGTCCCAGGGTGCAGGACGACATTTTTTCTATACTCGCCAGATTCAGAGAGCATAATTACATACTTACTGGAGATATAGAAAAGATGTATCGTCAAATTCTCATACATCCATGTCAAAGGCATTTGCAAGTGATTTTGTGGCGAGAAAACATGTATGAGCCTCTGAAGTACTTGCAGTTGAATACCGTGACCTATGGTACGTCAGCGGCTCCTTTCTTAAGTACTAGATGTCTAGTTCAGTTAGCATACGAATGTCAAGACCCAGCTATAAAGCAAGTAATATTGCATGACTTCTATGTTGACGATTTGAACACTGGGCACTCGGACGAAACAAGCTTAAAATACATTTATGAACAAGTCACTGAGAAGTTGAAATCAGCAGGTTTTAACTTACGCAAAATCAAAAGTAATTCTATTAATCTGTTAAATAAAACCTAAAGTTGTCAACAGCTGCTAACATTTTGGGAATAGAGTGGGATCCTAATATTGATTGCATTCTCATGTCAGTATCAAAGTTGACAAGTAGTAACAATATTGAAAAATGTACAAAACGGATGATATTGTCGATTTCATCAAGCATTTTTGATCCACTTGGTTTGTTATCTGTTTGTATAATTACATGTAAAATAATACTTCAGTTACTATGGACACAAAAAATTGGATGGGACGACAACATTCCCCACACAATTAGTGAAATGTGGCATAGATTCATGGCTAATTTGAATTGTTTGAGGAAATTGACAATACCAAGACATGCTATGTGTGCAAATCCTATTGTAATAGAACTGCATGTCTTTTCTGACGCATCTATGAGGGCTTATGCCGCATGTGTGTATGTATTTACATTCAACGGATGCGTCAGGAAATACAACAGTGCGACTGTTATGTGCTAAATCAAAGGTGGCGCCTTTGAAGGCGTCAACTATACCCAGGCTTGAATTGTGCGGAGCTGTGCTTGCTGCACGCCTTTGTGATAGAGTTAGTAATACATTACGTTGTTCAATAAACAAAAAAAAATTTTGGTGTGATTCTAAAGTTGTCCTGGGTTGGTTGAGCTTGTCTTCAAATAAGTTGAGTGCTTTTGTGTCTCACCGGGTGGCTGAGATCAATGAT
Organism: Ostrinia nubilalis; assembly: GCF_963855985.1. NCBI lineage: Eukaryota > Metazoa > Arthropoda > Insecta > Lepidoptera > Crambidae > Ostrinia > Ostrinia nubilalis. Next base: position 9,544,337 of record NC_087118.1, on the reverse strand, counting down.
TTGTGTAATGATGTTAAATGGAAGTATGTTCCATCATCCTATAACCCTGCAGATCTCGCTTCACGAGGTGTGTACCCTGATGAGGTGCAGTCTTTGTCGCTGTGGTGGGAAGGACCCGCGTTCTTGAGAGAACCAGCGGATCATTGGCCTAGTCAGCTGACTGGAGACACACTGACGAGATTACCTGAGATACGCACACATGTTGTAACTTGCGATGCACCGGATACAAAGAATTGTATAATCGAATTTGAAAAATATTCAAGTTTTCTAAAACTAAGACGCATTATGGCTTATGTGTGTCGATTTATTCATAATTGCAAGACAAAAAATGTAAATGATAGACATTTCAATGGATTAAATGCTGATGAGTTACAAAATTCAGAACTAAGGTTGGCAAAGTTGGCACAATTTGAATGTATATCAATTAGCAAAGATAAATATAAAACCTTACCTTCATTGTACAATTTGTCTCCAACAGTGGACGAAACTGGCTTAGTCCGTGTAGGTGGTAGAATAGAGAATTCAGACTATTCACTTGATAAAAGGCATCCGATAGTTATTGATGGAAAGCATCATTATTCTAGATTATTGTTTGAGTATTTCCACATTAAGCTGATGCATGCAGGTCCACAGTTGCTGCTTTCAGTCGTTAGAGAACATTATTGGCCCCTAGGTGGCAGACTAGTAGCGAAAAGAACTTATAATAAATGTATTATCTGCAAGCGAATGAAAGGAGTAACTGAAAAACAAATAATGGGTAATTTACCATCTCAGCGTGTCAATCCTGGGTTTCCATTTGAAGTCACAGGCACTGATTATGCAGGGCCTTTCCTAATAGTTAACAAGAAAGGGAGAGGCGCAAGGTTAATAAAATGCTATTTATGTGTTTTCATATGTTTCAAAACTAAAGCTGTACATCTAGAACTTGTAAGCGATTTGTCAACTGAAGCGTTTATTTTGGCCTTGCGCCGATTCATGTCACGCCGAGGAAAGCCTCGCCAAATATTTTGTGACAACGGCACTAATTTTGTAGGAGCTAGTCGAGAGATTGCTCGGCTTGTAGAAACTTGTAGTCCTTCAATGTCAGACCTTGCAAACGAGGGCATTAAATTTAAGTTTTCACCGGTTTATTCACCGCATTTTGGAGGCCTATACGAGGCAGCTGTGAAATCAGCTAAGTTTCATATGAAAAGGGTTGTAGGGAACACGCATCTAACTTTCGAAGAGTTAACGACTCTATTTGCGCAGATAGAAGCCATCCTCAATTCTAGACCTCTAGTTCCACTATCTTCCCATCCCAATGACCTTTCCCCTCTCACTCCCGGGCACTTCCTCGTAGGGAGACCTCTAACGTCATTGCCAACGCCCGACTTAAAAGACGCTAATCCAAGCCGTCTTCACAGATATGCCCGCATAGAGCAAGCCAGGCAGCATTTCTGGAAAAGATGGACCCGGGAGTACATTTGTGAACTACAACAACGCACCAAGTGGCAGACCAAGCACCCCAACGTCGAACCTGGCCAACTGGTGCTGATCAGAGACGAGCGTTGCCCGCCATTGAAATGGCCACTCGGGCGCATCACTGCAGTGCATCCAGGCTCCGATGGCGCCATCAGGGTCGCCGACATATTGACGTCCCAGGGTCAGATCCGTCGTGCCATAAACCGGATCTGCCCCCTGCTCGACGAGGAGTAGCAGATGAGCAGCAGCACGCTTCATCGAGGAGGGCGGAGATTGTTCACACAAGAACATCACTACCGCGTGCCCCACCGCCCGCGCCCGCTCGGCCCCGCCGTCGCCCCTCGCGTCTCTGTCACTTTCTCTTTCGTCCACCTCAGAGCAACTATACGAAAATTTAATGTATTTCTGTTTTATCTAACAGTAAACCGTTTTAAACATGAAACAGTGTATCCTTCAACAATAACATAAGGAATCCCGAACACTGCCACTGAATACGGGAATTTCCATTTTCGGTGTTGATTGCTCTAGGTGGGATACGGACCTCATCTTGTTGTTGATAGATTTTTTCATTTTGTTGAAGCTGTCTTCGTACATGTAGTACGTCTGCTCGTATTGTACGTCGTCATTGATAATTTCACTGTCGATTTCCCAATGCAGAGAGTCCACAGCGTTCCAGCGACCTTGGATGCTCTTCAGCGCATCCTCGAACTCCCACTTTTCGGTAAGTAGTTCAAGATCGATGGTGTTTAGTGCTCGTTCGAATGCTTTGAAGTTGTTTTTTTGCTTACGATACATCTCGCTTAGCTTGCTTTGATTACCTCTCTCTACTTTGCTCGAGTTAGGTATTGATTGATTTTCACAATCGATTGCTGTTCGATGTTGCTGTTCTGATGTCGTAGCTGATGCTGGTGATACCCAATCCGTTGACATGCCTGCTAGTGGAGTGGCGGGTCTAAGGAAGGATTTCAGTTCTTGCTCTGCTGGTAAGTGTTGCTGAATCACTCGACGACACTCAGTATAAAAGGATGAGGTTCTCTCGTAGTGATTTTCCGCGAAGTATGTATAGTCGCGGTTTTCTTGCTCACATAACTTGATATGATTGTCTTGGAACTCCCTCCAGTACTGGTCGAGAGTCTCCAGACGTCTCTTGATGTTAGAAGGAGTTTTCCTTTCGGCTCCATCTTTTTTGAAGTTTGTTAACAGCTTATTCATTGCTTCCATAAGCTGGTGCTGAAGTGATAGTATGTTTTCCATTTTTGATGGTAAATGGAAACTTTATTGATGATGAATAACTGATAATGGTGGTGGTACCCTGCGCTCAGGTGCCCTAAGTGCAACAAATGCGTCGTCTCAATCTCGTCGGTGAGACCCGCTTCTGGGAGGCCGACTCAACCGATACGCTATTGCACGTTAGACACAAGGTCACAAAGGCACTGATGATCCCTGCTGCTGATGATGATGATAGTAGTTGATTGATGTTGATATTTGTGTCGCAGGAATGTCTTCACTGCTGCACTTGCTTCAATGTTCACTGATTGTTTGTTACACGTGTAAAAGTTTTTTGACGTGCGGTAGGTAATTCACAGGAATCACACTGTTGTTGCGAAACGAAGTCACGCTGTCGAACGTGTGGTCCCGCTATTTTGACCTTACCGCGCGCTAGATCAAAATGCTCGAAGGACCATAAAGATGTACGAGCTGCTTACTGCACATCTTTAGAATTGATAGAAGGGTCATTCCACCGGCCAAGAAAATAACGTGTCCGGGGCCAAAAAGTACCCGAATATCATAATATTTTAGTAACAAATATTTTTATCTAATAGTATAACTTTGGTTCTTGTTGTTAAACCACAGAGATAGTTAATAATAGTTAATTAAGTAATTGAAAAAAAATCGTAAGTCGTCAAAAATTGATTACCACGACGTGTCCGCGCTCCCGATTTCAGAACAAATTTGCTCGTATAAATTAATCCGTTATTATTACCGCTTTCAATGCTTATGTAATCGATTACTGATTAAATAAACATTGATAAATTAAATACGATATAACTATATGACTAAAAGGTTTTGTAAAATAACTATTTGAAGTTGTGTCCGGGCGTTAACCGTGATTACCCCGACACGTCACTAATGTGCGCCTACGTCCCTAGCTACGCAATTAAGAAACGAGCTCTATCCTCCCCCGTGAACCTTTAGTGGTGGCCTGCGTGCCGAGGTGATCGGTAATGCAACTCGTCGCAGGATTTCGGAGTTATCGAGATAAGAATATGATTACCCCGACCTTGGTTCAGTGCACGATTGATTTACTCTATCCTGTTTTTTTAGGTTTCTTTACATGGAAAGTTCTCGAGAATGTACAGGAATAATGGTCCATGTAACCGCATTTTTGTGTATTAAAACATATGGGATTCAACTTACAGATTGGGCAGGGCTCAGGATAAACCTTAATTTTTTGACTACCCCGACCTTGATTACCCCGACTTTTGTCACCGAGTAATCAATAATACTGTAATTTTACTAATAAATGATTAACTAAATAACGTTTAATAAGCAAAATTACCCTTTACTAAAATGAAATCCTATCTCCTATTAATACATAATATTATCCCTCAAAATTGGCAAGACCCCTGGACTCGACCTTATCACCGCTGAAATGCTGTAAGCCGATGTAAACTCCGCCGTTAACGTCCTGACACCTGTCTTCGAAAACATCTGGATGGAAGAGGAACTCCCAGACGACTGGCATAAGGGACTTCTAATTATTGTGCCGAAAAAAGGGTAAAGCAAGGATATCAGTACCAGAAGACCCAAGAGATGCGATCTGGAGTGAGGAATTGCACACCGTTGGTGCAGAGGATGTCCAACGAGTCCACAATTTCACTTACCTCGGGAGCATCGTTTCAGAGCCTGGAGGTACCGAAGAGGACATCACTTCGTGCATTGCCAAGGCCAGAGCTACCTTCGCACAACTTCGCAAGATCAAAATATTCGGGTCCAACGTCAAACCAGTTCTGCTCTATGGGCGTGAAACGTGGAAGGTCACTAAGGTTGTCTCGCACCAGCTGCAGATCTTCTTCAGCCGCTGTCTTCGCCGAATTCTCCAATATCTTCAAACGACGAACTTTTGGAACGCTGCCACGAAATACCGATCTTTCAGCAGAATAAACGCTGCAAGTGGAACTAGATCGGCCACACTCTCCGAAGGGACCCCGATCACATCCCCAAGCAGGCTCTAGATTGGAACCCCCAGGGAAAATGCAAACGTGGTCGCGCCAAAAAAAACATAGCGGCGCACTGCTAAGACTTGGAGCAAGATCAAACACGAAGCTCAAGACCGAATGCGATGGAGGACTGTTGTGGACGCCTTCTGTCCCATATAGGAGACATAGGACATTGAGTCACTAATATTATATGTATTATGTATATGTATGTTTTTTACTCTTTTACGCAAAAACTACTTAACAGATTTTGTTGAAACTTTACAATATTGTCGTTTATACATCAAAATAACTAATGGCTAGTTATAATAACATTTATTTTACCATAACTTAAAAAAAACCTTAGAAAATAAAATATTTTTTTTATTTTTGATTACTCTGACTCCCAACTTTGATTACCCCGACCATGAAAATTTTGATGTCGCATAACTTTTTATTCCTGCTTGCTACCGATGGGCCAATATAAAAAATATGCTCGTAATAATGTCTATTTTGAAATGTTTTACCTAAACTTACTCTAAATTCAAAAATAAAAAAGGTCGGGGTAATCAACAAAATAATCCAGATCAGGAGAATGACCGAGAAATGATACGATTTTAGACTTGATGATTTGCTTTGATTTATTGATATTGATAGTAAACGAGTACACGCCGTAGCGGTTGATTGTGCACTGATTTGATGGATGAAAGTGATACAATTAGGGTGGAAATGCTGATGGCGCGGAATGTGCGGTCAAGACCGTACACATGTGCTATCTCCATATTGTCTATGACTTTTCTCTGACACATCAGTGCTGTAACCTGTGAGTCATAGACAATAATCTGTAAATTTAATCGATATTATTTTAAGCATTCACTTATTTCGATTACTGATTAATTTTAAATAAAAAATATACGATACTTTGTTTAGTTTTCCAGCGATTACTTCGACAATATTGGAGATAACGTAAAATTATTTTTATTATTATTACAAGCTTTTTATTACAAGCTTTATATTGACTTCACTTGTTAGTATGTGTGGGACAAATCTTGCAACTGAAATTAAGACCACTTCTCCTCAACCGATTGAGCTGAAATTTGGTATACTTATGTAAGTACGATGACAATGCAATGTTATGGTACCATTGAGCTGGTCTGATGATGGAGTCAGGAGGTGGCCATAGGAACTCCTAAACGAAACGACGGAATCGCATCGAGTTTGGGTTCGTTGGATTTGTCTTTTCGAGCAGTTTCGTGCTAAATGATGTCCAGGGTCATGATGATGGATTAGGGAGGTGGCCATAGGAACTCCCTAAACGAAACGGCAGAAACTCATCGAGTTTGGGTTCGTTGGATTTTTCTTTTCGAGCAGTTTAGTGCTAGATGATGTTCAGGGTCCTGATGATGGAGTCAGGAGGTGGCCATAGGAACTCCTAAACGAAACGGCGGAATCGCATCGAGTTTGGGTTCGTTGGATTTGTCTTTTCGAGCAGTTTAGTACTAGATGATGTCCAGGGTCCTTATGATGGATTAGGGAGGTGGCCATAGGAACTCCTAAACGAAACGGCAGAAACTCATCGAGTTTGGGTTCGTTGGATTTTTCTTTTCGAGCAGTTTAGTGCTAGATGATGTCCAGGGTCCTGATGATGGAGTCAGGAGGTGGCCATAGGAACTCCTAAACGAAACGGCGGAATCGCATCGAGTTTGAGTTCGTTGGATTTGTCTTTTCGAGCAGTTTAGTGCCAGGGTCCTGATGATGGAGTCAGGAGGTGGCCATAGGAACTCCTAAACGAAACGACGGAATCGCATCGAGTTTGGGTTCGTTGGATTTGTCTTTTCGAGCAGTTTCGTGCTAAATGATGTCCAGGGTCATGATGATGGATTAGGGAGGTGGCCATAGGAACTCCTAAACGAAACGGCAGAAACTCATCGAGTTTGGGTTCGTTGGATTTTTCTTTTCGAGCAGTTTAGTGCTAGATGATGTCCAGGGTCCTGATGATGGAGTCAGGAGGTGGCCATAGGAACTCCTACACGAAACGGCGGAATCGCATCGAGTTTGGGTTCGTTGGATTTGTCTTTTCGAGCAGTTTAGTGCTAGATGATGTCCAGGGTCCTTATGATGGATTAGGGAGGTGGCCATAGGAACTCCTAAACGAAACGGCAGAAACTCATCGAGTTTGGGTTCGTTGGATTTTTCTTTTCGAGCAGTTTAGTGCTAGATGATGTCCAGGGTCCTGATGATGGAGTCAGGAGGTGGCCATAGGAACTCCTAAACGAAACGGCGGAATCGCATCGAGTTTGAGTTCGTTGGATTTGTCTTTTCGAGCAGTTTAGTGCCAGGGTCCTGATGATGGACCAGAAACGCAAACAGAAAAAAAGAGGAATAAATTCCATGCGCGATACAAGCTTTCGAAATTCTTTGAACCAAGCATACAATTATTTTTTTCGTTTTAGTACAACTGCATTTCAGGATAAAGCTTGATTTTAAAAAAGTTTTTTTTTATTATAATTTTCTACTTTTAGTGTATACTTTTTCGGAGTCAGTTTAATTTTTAGTCGGTTTTATTTAAACGAAATTATTTTACTTTTTTATGCTATTATGCTTACGTATTATTCTATTGCTTATTTTCCTATATAAGTAAATAAAATATTCTTTCAATTGATAGCATCTTAAATTACCTACCTAGCGGAATAGAGCAACAAAGAATTGAGCGAGCGAGATGTCACTAGTAGCACAGAATACATAATAGTAGCAACAGAAATTGCACTCCTTTGTGTAGGATCAGATGCCGGCATTTTAACGGTAATAATAATAATGCAAAATATCCAACGCACATGGTGCATTCGAAATCGCACCTTACTACTACGCTCACAAGAGCGCTATTTTTTTGTGTTCAGAATTGATCTACCTCACAGCTCAAGCGTCAGGGTTGTATAAGCAAAGTAAAATAAATAAAAACTTAATTTAAAGAAGCATTTATTGTATTTACGATTGGTAAACTTTAATCTAGTGGTGTTTGTATAATCGTACCATCTCTAAAGTACCTATTAATAAACTTCAGTGTTACGATAATTCGAAATTGGACAAACAGTTTTAAAAGGTGTAGTGTCGGAAAATAGACACGGTAAAGTAAAAGTTAATGTTTTTATTAGGTAAAATATTTTTTTTTGCTACAGTTTTTTGTCATAAGTATTTCAAAATTATTCAAAAAGTGTAGTTTTTTAAATTATTTAAATCACTACAGTTAATTATTATTTCTAAATATTACGATTTTCCATTAAAGAAGAATAACAGTGCTGTTGGAACAATAAACCTTGATTTCAACGATGATCGACCGAGCGTGTATAGAAAAATACGCGTGTGCTCACAGGCGCGTCACGGCGCGTGGCGGTCCTGACTGATTTGCAACTTGAAGTTGTCGCGCGCTGTAGGTAATTATCTCGGCCGGCATAGGCGAGTGACGGAGGCCTGCTAGTAGCAACACTGTCAAACAAAACTTTTTGCGACTATTTGAAGTTTAATAACTTTACGGATATCATTGATTGTTTTACTGTCCAGTGTGTTTTATGATTACATCTGTGCATACAGTTTGTTTCCTGTTCTCGAAAATTTCATAATCAGTTCACAATCACATTCAATGCAATTCGACTTTGTTGCATATTTTTAGTATTTTGACGATCACCCGGCGATGATACGCAAGTACTACAATAATTTCACTTCGCGATTAACGAGAGGTTTTGTCGCATCACTAGTTCCAAGACTAAAAATATTTTTATGTCAGTTGGCCATTTTAGGGTTCCGTACCTCAAAAGGAAAAAACCGGCCAAGTGCGAGTCGGACTCGCACACCGAGGGTTCCGCCGTACAAACGTAGCGGTTTACAATTTATGACGTATTAAATCAAATTACTTACTAGATATCGTTTAAACCAATTGCATGGTAATGCGTAATGTGTACATCATATATTTTTTTTAGTTTTAATATTATCTTATTTTGGAACTTACAGAGAGGGGACACATTTTAATACTTTGGAAGTGACTCTCGCGCAAACCGTTCAGTTTAGAACAGTGTTTTTAAACCTTTTTCATGACACAATCATAGTTATGGTAATTTCGTGAGAGTCAACATAGTTAATATTTTTTATTTTATAATATAACTAAAATAGTAAGCCAGTACCTTGTAAAAGTTATTTTATTAAAGTTATTTATTTACAACATTTTATAGTCATCGTTTTAGAGCGTTTTGAATTTTTGCGTTGATTTAGAATTTTTCACAGTTTAGAGGCAATTGAGAATGTTACTAGGTATGCAAAATCACTTGAAACCTATGTTACAGTTAGGCTTTTACATTTACAAATACATTAGTTTTTATTTCATTCAAAAATACCCAGTAGTTATGATTTTATAGGCATTCAAAGTTCGCTTAAATATTGATTCCCGCCGACGGTCACGTGACCCCGCGTGACGTACATTCGATCAACGTGGAAAGCATTAGGGGAGGCCTATGTTCAGCAGTGGACGTCCTATGGCTGACATGATGATGATGATGATGACCTTCCAGCTCCATCATTAGACCCTGATTACTATATAGAATTAAAGTACTCATCAATACAAAACGAACGAGCCCAAACTCGATGGATTTAAGTCGTTTTATTATAGAGTTCCTATGGCCACCTTCCAGCTCCATCATCAGATCAGCTCCATGTCATCATAATATTGCATGGTCATCCAAATCACATGTGTGTGCGAAATTTCAGCTTAATCGGTTGCCTGGAAGTGGGTCTTAATTCAGCTTGCAAGATTCCACCCATACAAATATGAGCCAGTCACTGTAATATGACGTCACGCGCATAAAATGGCGGGCCGGCCGCCGCCCGCACTTTTAAAATTCAATATCTTGGAAACTAATTGACGTATCGAAATAATTCTTTCACGTGTATTTTTTTATTTTTAACAGAGAATACAGAAAGCAAAAAACAAAATTAGTGAACATTCTTCATTAGATTTAAGAAGTGTTTGATATGAATTTCAACTTTAATATCTCTACGCGTTCATGTGAAAAAGGGTACGTAGTAAGTTTATAATTATTAAAAAAATATTTTATGTCATGTAAGCAAAAATAATATTTTAATATTTTATGTAACTTCAAATTTATCATTTTCGCAATTTTTCCTTTATCTGTACTATAAAACGTTGCTTCGTGCCGAATTTAAAGATTCTGAGTTCACGGGAAGTACCTTGTAGGTTTTGATTCCCTAGCATGTGACGGAAATTCGTCTAAGCTGTCGGTATAAACTGCTGTATCTTTTGATCGCGTTAACTTAGAAGTTTGATTTTTTCACTGCTTAAAGGGACAATAGACCTAGGTATTTGGTATAAATTTCAATTTGATACCTTTATTCGTTCGTGAGAAATAAGGTACTATAATTCATTTTATTAAAATATTTTTATTATATTATATAACTAAAAAAAATTTGATTTTCGCAATTTTTCCTATATTTGCATTATATGACAATGCTTCATGCCAAATTTCAAGATTCTGAGTTTACGGGAAGTATCCTGTAGGTTTTGATTCCTTTGCGAGTGTCGAAAATTTGTTGAAAATATCGACATAATCGGCTGTATCTTTTAATTGGCTTGGCTTAGAAGTTTGATATTTTCACAGCTTAAAGGGACAATAGACCTGAGTATTTCATGTGAATTTCAGTTTGATACGTCCACGCGTTCTTGAGATAAAGGGTCTTGACAGACAGACAGACGGACAACAAAGTGATCCTATAAGGGTTCTGTTTTTTCCTTTTGAGGTACGGTTTACATGAAATACTCAGGTCTATTGTCCCTTTAAGTTGTGAAAATATCAAACTTCTAAGCCAAGCCAATCAAAAGATACAGCCGATTATGTCGATATTTTCAACAAATTTTCGACACTCGCAAAGGAATCAAAACCTACAGGATACTTCCCGTAAACTCAGAATCTTGAAATTTGGCATGAAGCATTGTCATATAATGCAAATATAGGAAAAATTGCGAAAATCACATTTTTTAGGGTTCCGTACCTCAAAAGGAAAAAACGGAACCCTTATAGGATCACTTTATTGTCCGTCCGTCCGTCTGTCAAGACCCTTTATCTCAAGAACGCGTGAACGTATCAAGCTGAAATTCACATGAAATACTCAGGTCTATTGTCCCTTTAAGCTGTGAAAATATCAAACTTCTAAGCCAAGCCAATCAAAAGATACAGCCGATTATGTCGATATTTTCAACAAATTTTCGACACTCGCAAAGGAATCAAAACCTACAGGATACTACCCGTAAACTCAGAATCTTGAAATTTGGCATAAAGCATTGTCATATAATGCAAATATAGGAAAAATTGCGAAAATTACATTTTTTTAGTTATACAGGGTGACAGGTAAAGCGATACATTCCTTGAAAGGGGTTAAAGTAGAGCTTATTTGCAGTCATTTAAGTCATATGACACCATGTCCGAAACTTGTTCATTTCCAAGTTATTCGAGATTTAAGTATTTTTTAAAAAATCTCCAGTTTTTATGTTAAAATGTACCCTTGTAATGAAGAATACCGAATAATGTTAACTTTTTTGTTGTATTCGTATAGCTAAATAATAAGATTGACATTTTAAATTAAAATTTGCAAGAAAGAATCATCATTACTCAAGTAAAAGCTAAAAAACCATGTATCATTTTGCAAAAAAAATATGTTTTAGGTAATTAAACGAAGAATTTCCAAGAAAAAATGCATGGAATGTTGTGTACAAATTACAGAATTTAGTTCCTTGATTCATTAGCTATTCAAAAAGGTACAGGTGTTTAACAAACACTACATAATTATTTTTTTATTTGAATTTAAACGTCTAGTAAGATACTTTCATAAAAAGATTAATAAATAAAAAAGTCACACTAACAACTATTCTTGGGTCTCAATAAATGAAAAACTTAGTATTTTAATAATAATTGTATCAACTAATTTTATTTGGGTACATTATTTTAAGTCCTGCTCAAACTGTGAGCCCCGTCTTCTAATACAAGCTCGTAGTCTGTTTCTCACTTTTGTTTTTGTGACTCTTGTTGTCAAACTGCTTAATCTTGAGCTGCCCTCTGAATGCGCTCACGAAGCTCTTGCTCGTTGTTTACGGGGGTTACATACAAGAGATACTTCATGTGACCCCATAAATAAAAATCGCAAGGGGTCAGATCCGGACTTCTGGCTGGCCAAGGAATGGGTCCACCGCACCCAATCCAACGAAGTGGATATTGTTGATCCATCCATTGGCGTACACTGAGCCGAAAGTGTGCTGTGTGTGTGAAAGCTTCGTGAGCGCATTCAGAGGGCAGCTCAAGATATTCAGCAAAGTTTGACAACAAGAGTCACAAAAACAGAAGTGAGAAACAGACTACGAGCTTGTATTAGAAGACGGGGCTCACAGTTTGAGCAGGACATAAAATAATGTACCCAAATAAAATTAGGTGATACAATTATTATTAAAATACTAAGTTTTTCATTTATTGAGACCCAAGAATAGTTGTTAGTGTGACTTTTTTTTTTTTTTTTTTTTTATGAAAGTATCTTACTACACGTTTAAATTCAAATAAAAAAATAATTATGTAGTGTTTGTTAAACACCTGTACCTTTTTGAATAGCCAATGAATCAAGGAACTAAATTCTGTAATTTGTACACAACATTCCATACATTTTTTCTTGGAAATTCTTCGTTTAATTACCTAAAACATATTTTTTTTGCAAAATGACACATGGTTTTTTAGCTTTTACTTGAGTAATGATGATTCTTTCTTGCAAATTTTAATTTAAAATGTCAATCTTATTATTTAGCTATACGAATACAACAAAAAAGTTAACATTATTCGGTATTCTTCATTACAAGGGTACATTTTAACATAAAAACTGGAGATTTTTTTAAAAAATACTTAAATCTTGAATAACTTGGAAATGAACAAGTTTCGGACATGGTGTCATATGACTTAAATGACTGCAAATAAGCTCTACTTTAACCCCTTTCAAGGAATGTATCGCTTTACCTGTCACCCTGTATAATATAATAAAAATATTTTAATAAAATGAAACTTACTACCTTATTTCTCACGAACGAATAAAGGTATCAAATTAAAATTTATACCAAATACCTAGATCTATTGTCCCTTTAAGAAGTAAAAAAATCAAACTTCTAAGTTAACGCGATCAAAAGATACAGCAGTTTATACCGACACCTTAGACGAATTTCCGTCACACGCTAGGGAATCAAAACCTACAAGGTACTTCCTGTGAACTCAGAATCTTGAAATTCGGCACGAAGCAACGTTATACACCACTACATTTTTATCACCGGAAAAAAAAAATCTGGGTAATGAGTTATTGATACTGATCCTATTTATGCAAAAAAAAAAGTTAAATAAAGCTACTCAAAATTTCATCCCAAAATTGGTAATATTTGGACACACGCGTCGCTAGCACTATTTACGCTCAACGCAATGCCGCCCGTTACTATGGAGAGAGATGCGACGTTGGCGGCCCGACGCTTCCTAAAGGCGGCGGTGTACGTTTTTTGTGCGGCCATTATCACCCGCGAGCCACGAGCGAGAGGGCGGCGCGGGGCCGCGGCCCGCGCCGCCCTCTCGCTCTTCCGGCCGCCGGCCGCGGTCGGTCAGTTGCGCGCGCGCGAGCTCTTTATCGGTCGTGGTGAAGTGTCTTGTTAACATTGTATCAATCAAGTCAATAGTGTCGTGCAATTATTACGTTGTCTTACCAATTCACCTCACGTGAATACGTGTTAATGATACGTGCATTATTATTCTTGGCCGGAGAAATTGTGTAGTGCAGTTTTGCGACTGTACCGGGACAGCCACACCAGCACGATGCAGGGTGCTTATCAAAGCATTGAATTTTGCCGGTCCTAAGGCCGATCCTAAGCCCGGGTAAGTATGAAGGGAAAGTTGAATTATTTTTATTATTTTACCTAAGCGCCTACTAAAACCACCATCTAAAACTGTTCGCACCACTCAGCTGTTATTATGGCGGATCTTAAATTCACGAACTACGAACGACGCGCGATCTCAATTGGAGTTACACAGTAGGTATTATTATTAACTAGTGTTAAAAACTCACAGAAATACAACGTGACGTATTACGTAATTACTAAATTACTGTTTTCGTCCTTTGCCCTGCGTTCAATTACAATTCTAATTACCTACTTGAAATGTTGCAATAAAAATAGCCTAAGATAGGTAGCTAAGTAATACATTATTATTATTCTGTGATGATAACACTGAAAGCCGCTGTTTTGGCAGATCTTATTTCTTTTAAAGTCGTAGTAGCCTCGTAACGACACATTGGTGTGTATTCGTAACGTATTCACAGTAGGTAGGTATTTCATTGTATTATTAACTTACAATTAGTGTTAACAGTCAGAATACCACGTAAAGAAGTACGTAAGTGTAATGAAACACTTATTACAACTCAAAATTACTTGAAATTAGTTGAAATGTTGCATTGTAATGGTCTAAATGAGTAATAATAACACTGGAAGCGTGGTCAAGGCGTGAGCGAGACAGACAGATCAATGTGCGAGCGCGTACGACTACTCTACTGAATGAACGAGCAGCGGAGTGGCCCAGCTGTGACGCGTAAAATAGGGACTAAAGAAAATTTAATAAAAAAATTAACTTTATAAAAATTTAATTTTTTTTTTACTTTATAATTTTCACACATTTCTACATAACCTGTTAAAAAATTTCCGGTGATAAAAAAGTAGTAGGTATAGTACAGATAAAGGAAAAATTGCGAAAATGATAAATTTGAAGTTATATAAAATTTAAAATATTATTTTTGCTTACATGACATAAAATATTTTTTTAATAATTATAAACTTACTACCTACCCTTTTTCACATGAACGCGTAGAGATATTAAAGTTGAAATTCATATCAAACACTTCTTAAATCTAATTGCCTCTAAACTGTGAGAAATTCTAAATCAACGCAAAAATTCAAAACGCTGAGGTAGGTACCTACCTATAATGCAAATATAGGAAAAATAAATAAATAAAAAATAATCATACCGCATATTTTTTTTTTATAAAACTCCGGACTTTGACGTAATTTTGGTTTAAGTGAAATGAATGGTGTCCATTGGCATAGCTACAGGTTTTACCTTAGAATACTTGTTTTATATTTGTAGATAGTTACCCTGCCTAAAAAAAAACCCTAGCTACGCCAAAGCTAGCGTTATTTGATAAGGATCAGATATAAACACAAAATAATCTTGCGTGCATACCAATGTTATTTATACCATTTTGCAAGGGGAAAGGGATTTGTGGTTAGCCCTGACTACTTAAGGACAGGAAAAAATCAAATGATACCGCGAGCTAACTACGAACAGCGCCATCTATTGACAACCGTGCGAACTACGTAGTGTCGTTGCTCGGTGATAGGTGTTGCTGATTGCAGCTCATTGTTACAATACTTTTTATTAAAATCGGATTTTATTCCGGAGGTTTTACAATTTCTTACTACTTTCGCAAATCATTACAAATGAAGAAAGGAATTTACGGTGTGGTACCCTCAATGTACAATTAGATTTCGAGCGATACCACTTTTGGGCATTCTCCTTTTAAGTAGTTACTTTCCCCATTGTAATGTTATGAATTTCATTTTGCAATAAAAATACCATAGTTATGACTCGATTGTCGTAATGAACGAACTTTGTAAACCTTGCAGGTTTGTACGGAACCCTCGGTGCGCGAGTCCGACTCGCACTTGGCCGGTTTTTTAGTTATACAGTGTGTCCGGGCATGTAGTGATCAAACTTTAAGGGCGTAATCTATGGACAATTTTATCGGTGAAAATACTTTAAATTTGGGGCTTGACCCATTTTTCGCATATTTACAAGGATTTAAGTTTTTAATTATTTTTATTTTAGTAATCGGAATAGGTTGTGTGATTCTTTCAGGCAGTGCATTTTCGCATGTCACGTGCGCTATGGAAACCGCTGGGAAGGGGTATCTTTGTTCAACAATTACGTCGAAACTAATAGACGTAGACTAATAAATTTACATTCGTTTTGTAGAATGGCTCAAATACTAATAATACAATGCAAATAAAACATACCTTAACGACCTGGTTTTTCTTGTGTTGGGAAATAACTGAAAAAGATGTGAAAAAAACCATGTTTATTTCTAATTAAATCCATTCTTACACTCTTAAAATGTATGAAACTTGTATCTGTTTTCTACTTCTACTAATAGATAATTTTATTGGCTATCGCATGATACAAAATTTTTGCTTATTAATGTTAAACTACCCACGCTATCACTTGTTTTTGAAGGAAGAGGTGAAAACTTAAAATTAAAAACTTAAATCCTTGTAAATATGCGAGAAATGGGTCAAGCCCCAAATTTAAAGTATTTTAACCGATAAAATTGTCCATAGATTACGCCCTTAAAGTTTGATCACTACATGCCCGGACACACTGTATAATACAGTGTGAGTCACGTTAAAGTGTACATTAAAATAGATGAAACTAGACCTATTTTTATCGACAAAAAAGAGGTCAAAAAATTTTTGAGATTTTTAAAAAAAAAATTATAGAATTTTTTTTCTTCCAATTACTTATTGAAAAGAAAACGTAATAACTTTTAAACTAAGCGGTATATCCTTATAAAATAAAAATAGTAATAATTCTAAATAGAGGGCGATACTAAAAAAAAACATAAAATACACAAAAAAGGCCAACAAATAATAAAAAAGGATACTTTTTGAAAAAAAATCTGCTTTTAAATTCGTGTTTTTTTGGTTATTTGATAAATTTCTCCAAAAATACCCCTATAACCGGTGGTTTTTATTACTTTGTATTATTCTCTATCGTATTACCTTCGTAAAACCAAAAATAGCATGTCTCTATCCCTATCACAACGTTTGCAATGATCGTTTGAACTAAGCCTCTCCGGGCGCGCCATTCAACGCTTCGTTAACAACGAAACTGAAAATGGCTCTAGATTTGTAATTTTGATAAAGACAAGTTAGATTTCAAATGAAAACAAAAGATTTCGAAGTAAAATAAGCATTTTAGTTAAAATTAAAATTGTCTATACCTGTAGCGGAGTATAATGTTGTGGCAGGCCTTTGTTCAAACGATCATAGCAAATGTTGTGATAGGGATAGAGACATGCGATTTTTGGTTTTACAAAGATAATACAACAGAGAATAATACAAATTAATAAAAACCACCTGTTATAGGGGCATTTTTTGGAGAAATTTATCAAATAACCAAAAAAACACGAATTTAAAAGCAGATTTTTTTCAAAAAGTATCATTTTTTATTATTTGTTGGCATTTTTTGTGTATTTTATGTATTTTTTTAGTATTGCCTGTTATTTAGCATTATTACTGTTTTTATTTTATCAAGATATACCGCTTAGTTTAAAAGTTATTACGTTTTCTTTACAATACGTAATTGGAAGAAAAAAAAAATCTATAAAAAATTTAAAAAAAATCTCAAAAAATTTTTGACCTCTTTTTTGTCGATAAAAATAGGTCTAGTTTCATCTATTTTCATATGTACACTTTAACGTGACTCACACTGTATAATAAAAATATTTTAATAAAATGAAACTTACTACCTTATTTCTCACGAACAAATAAAGATATCAAATTGAAATTTATACCAAATACCTAGGTCTATTGTCCCTTTAAGCAGTGAAAAAATCAAACTTCTAAGTTAACGCGATCAAAAGATACAGCAGCAACAGGTATCCTTCAGTTTGGCCAAATTACTTTTCGCCAAATTTCACTTCGCAAACAACTTATCGCCAAAGTCTCATTTCCCAAATAAACTTTTAGCAACTGTACTTTTCGCAACCAATTCATTTGGTCAAAAAAAAAAAAAAAAAAAAAAAAAAAATTATCATTTGGCCAAATTTTACTTGGCAAATGTTTATATAGCAAATGTTTTATTTTGCCAAATATTATATCCCAAATAATTTGGTTGGTCAAATTGACACTTCACATACTTACCCACCGTTACCCACAAATCAAAGCATAAGCCACAATCGTGGTTTTCATAAGAATTTTATGTAAAACAAAGAGATTGCAGAAAATAGTATGGTTGCAGAAAGTAGGTATTGCAGAAAATAGTAGGTTAGGTTAGGTTAGAACAGTGACCCTTAACGCGCGAAGGCGAGCGAACCGTGCCGCGGTAGCGGCCGCCGAGCGCTAGAATCACCTCTATTGTTAATGAATCATTTGGAAATTTCGATAAAAAGAATGAAATATGAAAAATAATTTAGAACAAATTTTATATTAACTACACACTAAAAAAAATAATTCCATTCTATGCACCAATCAAATTATTTTGTAAATAGTTTATCGTGAAATATTTTTGCCAAATGAAACATTTGGAAAAACATACTTTGCCAAACAATAATTTGCTAAACAATAATATGCCAAAAACGACATTTGCGAATTAAAAGTTTGCAATAAGTGGTTTTGCCAAATGAAAATTTGCGAAACGTTGTTTGCGATGTGATAATTTGGGAAACGTTTTTTGGCCAAACATTAGTAATCCGCAGCAACACCTTAGACGAATTTCCGTCACACGCTAGGGAATCAAAACCTACAAGGTACTTCCCGTGAAACAAGAATACGAATTTTGTCAAAAACAATAAAAAATAGTTTATTAACTTGTAAAAAAAAATGTTGAATATGGTGTCCTAAAAATAGGACAGTGGGGAGGAATGGGTTAACACGACCTAAATTAGGTCAAAGAGCAATTTTTTTTTTCAAACTTTTTGTTCTTATTTTATTAGCCTAGAAAATATAAATTGATAGTACCTACGCAATTAAAAAAAAAACAAAGTGCCAAATATAAGGGAGATCTCAATTAATAATAATTTGGTATTAATCACTAAAAGTAGTTTTTCATTACATTTAATAAGGATTCAATCAAGGGATCTTTTTAGTATTAGTTTACTTCATTTTATGTTATTTTTTTGTCAAAGTTTAGTTAATTTAAATGGTGACTGATTATATTATCGTAGTACAAATTGTATTAATTACTTAGATTAATAAAACCTAGATAGATAGTCAGTGCACGAAAGGTGAGGCAGTTTTTAGGGAGCCGGCACGGCTTACCCGTAAACGTCACATGAACTGTCAAAGTGAAAAATTGGTAAACACGTCCGACGAATTTTAATTATTAAAACGGTTTATGCTGTGAAAGGGTGTCTAAAATACATCAGAAAAACAAAAGAAAGTGACCAGTGTTACATTTCATAAGTAAGTACTACGATTCGACGCGTATTTTGCTTGAATTTGGCTTTCAAAAATTAAATACGGGAATGATACCAGTAACAAGAAAATTTATTTCCCAATTGTTCGCCGTATAAATACACTTCCTTTTTTATGAAATCGAGACTTTTAAGTCGATTTATCTTATTGTTATTAGGTAGGTACTTTGAATTCAATAAATAAGTAAGTACATGATGCGTTTTGTTTTTGTTAATTATAAAATTATTAAAAACGTATTAAAAATTTCCCTACTTTCGGGAAAATCGCCTTCACTGTCTACACTCCCCAACAAAATTGACACTAATGACATAAGATTTTTGCCTCACTCTTGACGAAGCGTTTGTATGAAGAATATCCATCTAGGTTTTATTAATCTAAGATTAATTACAACAAGAAATACACGAAATTGTTACAATATTATTGTTTTATTTATTTTATTAGAATAAGAATAAGAAAAGAATGTCTTTATTTGCTTCATTCATTCATTCATTTGTCATTTTTAAATGTATTTTTTTTTTGTGTAAATCTAAAAAAAACAATATGCCACTAAACACCGTAAGTATACTCCATTAAGGATTCATTTCACATCTTAAATTTTAGTGTCTAAATCTCAGATCATGGAAAGAGAATAGATTATGAAGTCGCGCGTAACTACAACGAGAACCAGTGTCCCCACATTTCCCCCACCACAGCTCCCACACACACATTCAACTGTGTAAAAACAAAGCGACTGAGAGTCTACGACAACATGTGCAACCGGCTTAAAAGTGCTGTGATTGGCCAGAAGGCGTGCCTTATGGCCAATCAATGGCCGCGTGACGTGACGCACACTTTGAAAACGCTAGTGAGAGAACAAAGATAAAATGGAGTCGACAAGATATCGATACTTTAAATCGTTAGGGGCAAGGCTCGAAACTGGTTTCACAAAATGCTTATGTATGAAAACCTTTTTATTATTATACGTTATTATTAACTACTATCACGCATTTACTTTTTAATTATGGCGATCTGCGTACCGCATATGTTTATCAAAAATAATGCCTATATTAGGCTTTCAACTAGCTCTTATAGTAATTACATAGTTGACAGTTACTAATTACTTCTACTGTTATTATTTTTTTTTAATCTTATAATCGCAAGTAACACATCATTTTTTTATTTAAAATTACAAAATAGAAAATTATAATTTACTTCTATTTATCGATAATAGGAAACCGCATTAGAACACGAGCACGGCACTATGTTACGACTGGCACATGCGGCCGTACTGTGTATTTTCACACTGTGGGTATACTGAAATCAATTTATATTTAACTGTCAAATGTTTCTACAATAAACCAGTCATTGCCCAGACCTCGGTGTATTATCTCCAGTATATAATAGTAGTCTTTGGTGTATTTACTACGTCTCCCGTCCTCTGCACCTTTACATGGCGCAGCCGGTAATAATTATCGAATAGTAAAAAGAAGAAACTCAATTTTTGTGGTGACATTAATAGACTGTACAAACAAATCAAGTAGTGAAAACCGTAAGAAATGCAATCAAGCATGCTTAATTTACAACCGCCTCCTCCATTTTATTTTGAAAATGACCTTTTGAGTGTAACGTCCGGAAATTTGAATAGACAGTGGACGAAATGGAAAAGTGCGTTTTCAATCTACTTCAAAGCTTGCCAATTGGATACTAAGCCTGATGATGTTCAAGTGAGTATTTTACTTCACATAATTGGTGAAAAGTGCCGCGACGTTTATGAGCAGTTCGGAGATGAGAGACCTAAATCTGTGAAGGTATTATTGGAGAAGTTTGATTTATTTTTCTTGCCGAAGAAAAACCTAACGATTGAACGACACAGATTTTTTACACGTAATTAGCTAGAAAACGAAAGTGTAGAACAATACGTTTTCGAGCTGAACAAGCTAGCGGCCACTTGCGAGTTGAAAGATCTCAAGGATGAACTCATCAAGGATAGGCTTATATGTGGGCTAAGAGAGGATGCCTTAAGAGAACGGCTTTTGAGAGAATCTGAACTCACACTAAAGAAAGCATTGGACATATGTCGGATTGCAGAAATGTCTCGGGCGCAAGCGGGAAAAATAAAAACGGAGCAGGAGGACGGGGGATACCAAGAGAGGAATGTTCATCAGATCGAAGAGGATATACACATGGTTCAGCAGCGGGGGCGCAGAGCGAGTTATAACGGTCAAGTTTGCCCTTGCCAGGCGGCGAGAGGCGCCCGCGCTCGTACGGTACCGCGCAGTCGCAGGGAAACAAAATCCGTCCAGCGATGACGTCATCGGATTCAAACAGACAACCGTATCGTGCAGTGCGTACGTCTACCTCAAAGTGTAAATATTGTGGATTAAGTCACGAAAATGATAAAGTAAGGTGTCCAGCATACGGCCAGCGGTGCAATAAGTGCAATAAGCCTAATCATTTTGCGAGAATGTGTCGTGGGCGGGTGTATACGGTACGGGAGGATAATTCGGACCAGGTACGTCGATTATACAGTGTTACTAAAAATAGCGATTGGTTAATAGATATTAAAATTAATAATTGCTTAATTAAATTCAAACTGGACACTGGAGCTGATGTGAACGTTTTACCTATAAAATATGCACTGAAAATAGGTTTACGAGTCGATAAAATATCTGAATCAAATGTAAAATTAGTAGGATATTCAGGTGATTCGATTAAGGTTTTAGGAAAGTGCATGTTAAAAGTAATTCACAAAGATAACTCGTATATATTAGATTTCATTATAGTTGATGTGGCTTCTCCGCCAGTGTTAGGGAGGATATCTTGCGAAGAGTTAAATTTAGTAAAACGTATTGCCAGTTTGCAGAGTGAGGTGTCTAGCACAAATATATTAAAACATTATAAAGATGTATTTGAGGGATTTGGTTGCCTTCCCGGCGAATATAAAATGCAGTTGCGTGATGACGCACGCCCCGTGGTGCATGCGCCGCGAAAATTAGCTATAGCCTTGAGAGACAAAGTGAAACAAAAGTTAGATGAAATGGTAGATCAGGGAATTATTGCTAAAGTACAAGGGCCAACCGAATGGGTAAATAGCATGACAGTGGTGAAGAAAGCTAATGGTGATTTACGTATATGTTTAGATCCCAAAGATTTGAATAAAGCAATTAAACGTGAACATTTTAAATTACCTACATTAGAAGAGATAACAGCAAACCTATCAGGAGCAAAATATTTCAGTACGTTAGATGCTAAACAATCATTTTATCAAGTGAAGTTAAATGAGGAGTCTACAGACCTCTGTACGTTTAACACTGCGTTCGGTAGGTACAAATTTTTACGTATGCCATTTGGTATTACTTCAGCATCAGAAATATTTCACAAAAAATTGTACGATTACTTTGTTGATATACAGGGTGTTATTTTTTTTGTTGATGATTTATTAATTTATGCAAATAATAAAGAAAATCATGATAAATGTTTACGCAAGGTTTTAGAAAGATGTCGACAAATCAACATAAAGTTAAATATGGATAAATGCAAAATCGGTTTGTCAGAGTTAAAGTATTTAGGGCATAAAATTAGTCAGCATGGAATAAGTCCGGATGATTCACGTATACATGCGATAAGTGATTTACCTAAACCTACGAACATAAAGGATTTAGAAAGATTTTTAGGGCTAGTAACATATGTTGGCAGTTTCATACCTAATTTGTCAGAAAAAACACACACATTAAGAGAATTATTAAAAAAAGAAGTCGAGTGGCACTGGAATGAGCATCATAATAAATGTTTTGATGAGTTAAAACAATGTTTAATTAGTCCACCAGTGCTGCAATACTATAGTTTAGAAAAGCCCATAACATTATCAGTGGACGCGAGTCAGTCAGTATGGTTTAGGCGCATGTCTGTTACAATATAACAAACCGGTTTGCTACGCATCCAAGTCGTTAACAAAGACTGAGCAATCTTACGCGCAGATCGAAAAAGAGCTTTATGCATGCGTGTATGCGTGTGAAAAGTTTTATACCTATATTTATGGGCGTTGTGATGTAACCATCGAGACAGACCATAAGCCTTTGGTGAGTATCATCAATAAACCGATAGCAGGAGCTCCGCCCCGTTTGCAGATGATGTTATTGAGACTGCAGCCTTACACTTTTACACTTCAATACAAACCAGGTAAGTATTTATACAGGGTGTTAGGTAAATGGGTATATGAGCCGAGACTAGCCCATGTTAACATACTCATATAAATACTATAGGGGAACCTGGGGAGGGTTGATCACCCACTTTGATTATGTACTCTATTTTGTTTATTTTTTGTAGTATAGGAAAACTTTTTAAGCTAAACGATTTGGAAATTATCTATCTATTGATAGTTTGAATAAGAAGCAGATTGTGTCACAATTTAACTCATTATGTATTGAAACTCCTGATTGTAAACTTTTACCATGTGTCCCCAATATTAGGGAGACTTCTTCACCCTTGTTTGGGAGCCTTGATCCTGGGGGGATCAAGTCTCCCAATTGCGTGGGAGACGTGGTAACCAGATTTTTACCGTGTCTCCCCACGACTGATTATCATTGACTAAGTAACTCTATTTGCACTCTACAAAGCATATAGAAATAGAAAAACACACAACAAATAGCTATGTACCATACCTAGCATTGCTACAAGTTTAATTCCCACCAGTTAGATAACTTGATCCGCAGGGATCAAATCACCCATGATTGGGGACACATGGTAAACAGATTTTTAGCACGAATGTCAAATTCAGAGGGTTGATTCCTGTTTAATTCATTAACTTAATCCTTAGGAAATGAATTTGTGAGGAAATCAAATTCATGGTGATTCATGTCTTTTAATGATTAAATAGGGAACTGTATTATTTTTCCAATAACAACACATTTTTAGTGATAATTTTTTTACTATCCAAATAGTTAACATTCGGTATTAGAAATTGAAAACAAAAAGTTTCTTCTAAAAATTAAGCTTATCTTTATAATAGACATTTTGACAATCACAAAGCAACCTTCAAATAATCGAATATTATTGTCATTTATCATTATCACGGTTATAGATTCAATTATTTTTAATAGAATAATATTAAATTCTCTTTCTATTGTAACTAATTCTAAAAAATAGTACCATTATTGAAAAATAATCTTCTAAACTATATGCTTAACTACAAGTAAGTAGTAACAATCGTTAATATTAGCTGACCAGTCCTTCACACTATCACAATCAGTCTTAATAAAGGACTATGTCCATTTTAATTATCGTTATCATTTGGCTTTAAACTACAAATATATAAGCTTTAAAGGTTATTTTAACAAGTTGACTTACTTCTATCAGAATTATTATCTCAAAAACTTAAACAGTCGAAGATCAAAATCGACCAAAACAAAAACAAATCTATATTATCAAAAGTAACAATTACGTACTTGAGCAACCAGTCTCATACGTTTTAATCAGTCTTAACAGTGGTAACTGTTATCGGTCTATAAAAAATATTAATAACTAAAATTTATAACAAAACTAGGTAGAGACGATTATCCTTGACTTAAAAAACTTTTACTTTTTAATATTAAACTGTCTGAGCGACTTTGGGAATTCAAAGGCACCTACACGTCTTGAAGATGATTTGAATTGGGGCGGAGGAAGCTTTTTTACCACTTGATACTTTCCTATCATACTAACATCAACTCTTTCAGGCCATTTAAACTTTTTTTCGTCAATTTTTTTTGCGAATTTTACGTCCAAGCTTGCTAAATACACCTTCATAACTTGGCCTACGAAACGATGCACTAAGTTTTTTTTAGATGTTAAGTTCACCACAACCCAATCACCTTTACGAACATCCTCATCATCGCCGTCGTCATTTTCTTCAGACTCACTTTTTTCATTTTCATCATCTTCTAATACATAATCAGAATTTGGTGATGGTGGCATGACTATATTTTCTTCATCGGAAGAACTCGTTTCTACATTTCTTTTTTGTTTCTTGTCCTTGTTTAGATTTCTTTTTACTGCTGTGGCTAACTTTTTGCGTTTCTTTTCTTCTCTTTCACGATGCTCTTTTTCTATGGAGTCTTTTTCGGGCGTATCCGTCAATATTCTTGTGGCACCTTTCTTTCTTCCCTTATTTGTATTTTTTCTAGGTCCAGCCTTGGGATGCGGTCGAATCATAACTGGACTTACATAAGTTGAAAGTGTTTTTGAACTGACGTTGGAAATATTTGCGGGTATAGATAAATTAGGAGTAAAAAGGTCATCAGAGCTAACCACAGCCGTTGCAGTTAAAGTATTTTCCAGAATAGTATTATCTTGAATTATTGAAGGCTGAGTAGCAGACGACAATTTATTAACAGCCCGAAGGGATTGCTGAGTCAAGCTTTGGGTTTGGTAAGTGGCAACTGCTACAGAATTCTCTTCTGAAAGTGACAACTCTGATGCAATAACAGGAAGTGATTCTCTATTCTTATCTGCATCTGTAAGTAACTTCTCGAGCCCGTCTTGTTGAGGTGGAGGCGAACAATTAGAAGTGATTGATGAACTTACAGCCGTATGAGAGGTTTGAGTTGCATGTGATGATTCTGGCAAATAATCACATAATACAATAGGTGGACATGATTCCCTAACTTGTGTATCATGTTGCAGCAAATCGACAGTCACAGAACTTGCATTTCCGTCAATAAGGGGCTCTGTTGGATGGTCTTGCTGATCTAGGGTTGAAGCAGATGATTCTCTCTCTCTAATATCATGTGACTCTTCAGGTCGATCTGTTACATACGATGATAAGAATTCGTCATCTGTAAATATGTCTGCGTTCAAAGGGAAAATTCCAGTGATCTCAAAACTTTTGGTAATATTCCTTGGAGTCATAGCTAGTGGATAAGCTCTTCCTAATAAGCCGCTTATGTCATAAATTGTGATTGTTCTCCCAGGATGTGTAACCATCCAATCATCGCAGGCTGTGTCATAATAAGATTTCAGAGTTCCGAATAAAATGCGGTCGAGAGGCTGCAGCTTCTGCGATGTGTGTGGAGGTATGGTTAACAAATGAATCCCATGCTCTTTGGCATATTTAACGGAATCTATGCTAATATGGCTTTCATGGTTATCAAATATAATGAGGGAGGGGTTTTCTTTGGATGATCGGACATGTTTCTGAAAGTGTTTTAAATACTGTAAGAATGTTACAGCATTCATCCAACCACTGGGATTTGGAGCACCACTGGTTCCTGGGGGACCATTATCAAGCATCCTGTCTTGCCAATTTTTTCTGGGGAATATCATGAACGGTGGCAAATGGTTTCCAATCGCATTGATTGCGGAACAGACCGTGACAAGCTCTCCTCTTTCAGCAGATGTAACCTTAGATACTTGTTTTAGACCACGACAAGCTACAATTTTTTTTGGTTTATGGACCGTTGTTACACCGGTTTCATCTATGTTGTATATTTGCTGTGGATCAAAGTTGTACCTTTCCATTAGGCTTTTCAAATTATCAAAAAATGCTTTAACGTTGTGTCTATTGAAACTAGTTGCTCTGCTTAAGCTTGTAGCCTCTGGTTTTCTGAGTGATAAATTTTTATGGCGTTGCATGAAACCCCAGAGCCAATCATAACTAGCTTTTTTTTTGACTTCCCAATTGTCAGGAAATTTTTTGTTGTTCATTTTGACAAACTGATATGCTAAACATCGAACATTTTTTGGAGTAAGGCCATGGTACAACTTACTAGCTGTCTCTAAATACATTGACAACTCTTTCTCTTCGTCGTCTGTAAATATCTGTGATCGCTTGTAGTTAGGTTCATATTTTATTTCTTCATTTGATGTTTTTTGTAATCTTGCGTATCTTTTTAACGTCATTAGAGGGACACCATATTGCTTTGAAGTCCCCTTCAATGTTTTTCCACCTAATACTGCAGCTACAGCATTTTTCAATTTTTCCTTGTCTATCGGTTTTCTCTTTTTTGATCCCTCTTTGGTCGTATATTTTCGCGGCATTATTACCTAAAAAAATACATGTAATTATGACAGGTCTGTAAACCCTCTGATTTTTCAACGCCAAGGTAGACTTGATCCCTCTCGGGGACACATGATCCCGGGATCATGTCACCCCCAAAGAAAAGGACAAAGTCTCCCCAAACATAGTGAGTTTATAAACCATGCCGTACTCAAAATGAATGTACATGTATTTCAAGTGAATCAAAGCTAATGTATACTCAAATAAACTACTAACAAAATAAACATAGTCACTAATAGCAATTACTTCATATTTTAATAAATAAATCCGACTAAAACTTACCGAAAATTAAATATCACACCACGCGAATATTTCGCCGTCCGCCATTTGCAAACCACTGACATTTGTCAAAGAGTGCTATGCTAGAGAGTGAAGTTAGGAATGAAGGAATCAGTGTTACCAGCTTAAAAAAACGTATCACGTTTGGTAAAACTTTTAAATAAAGTTACCAAGTGTCCCCTAGGGATCGACCCTCCCCAGGTTCCCCTAGTGGTGTCAGAAAGTGGATATCGTAATATTTAATAAAAAATATTTTCCCATACAAAACTAAATAAATTATTATTATTTTAATTTTTGGACAGCCCTACGATCGCGCAACTCCCTCCTAGGTCAAACGTGGTCAAATGGTATTTCATTCACAAATTTTGACGCGAGTCGGCACCGCCCACTTTTATTATTACTTTTGAACCAATTCTTCACTTACCTCTTTTTATTGACTCTGCAAGCAATCCAAGTTATTCAGGGGGTAACACAGTGGGTAGACACTTCTCATACAAAAACTAGTCTCTATATGTAGCAATTGATATACAACCTTATCCCTTAAGCAATAAAGTGCATTTTGGATTGATTTCACTATAGCAGGGGAACCCGCGGATCAATACCACCATACTAAAAATAATTGTTAGTGTCCTTATGTTGGTAGTATTGTTAGTTTGACAAATGAAAAAAAATGTCTGTCAATTGAGTTTGAGTTTTTAACCGGCGAATTGATTCGTGTGAAGTTATTTTCTCAGATTTGGTGCAATATTACTGTAAATAAACTTTTCTGTCGTTTACGTTGAGTTGATTAAGTTCCTCCGTATCGGGCGTGATAAAGTTTGCTGTTCAGTGTTATGTTTTTTGTGAGATAGAGACTCTTTTAAATAAGTTGTGTTTCAACTTCTACAGAAGTTTAAACTCTTATTTACTTTTCTGTTTAATGGGTATGTTATCTACTTACTTGAAATATTAGATCTATTACAAATCTATTTTTCATTAAAAACAACCCTATGTGATGAAAATGTAAATGTACTTTCAAAACTGGTAAATGCATGAACCAGGGCATTGACACTGGTTGGAGAGAAATTATAGGCTTTGTTTAATTAATACCTATTTCATTTTAGGCTTCTACTGATAATGGAGAGTAGAAACAACAAGAAGTGCGTTATTTGTAATAAGAGGCGAAGTCGTGGTGGATCACCCTTACTTTTGAGTAGATTTCCTCTGGATTCTGACCGGTAAGTTACTAATAACACTCATTTATTACAAGATAATTTTACTGATTGTGTAAACTTAAAGGCTGGGATTAATATTTTTAATCATACAGTAAATAACCATAACCAATTTTTAATTTCAGTATTTTGTTTAGTACTCTGTAAATGAATTGTATAACAATACTAAAAGAAATTAGTTGATGAATAAATTTCAGTTTGTTATTCTTTTTCTTTTCTAATAGGTATTTCTTATTTCAGTTGTCGAATGTGGGTTAAAAATGCTGGCATAGAAGACTTAGCATATGTACCTATTGAAAAGTTACACCAACTTAAGTTTGTTTGTGGTGGGCACTTCACTCCTGAATCCTTCAATGTCAAAGGAACTCGGCTGAAGAACTCAGCTATTCCAACACTGGAATTGAGCAATCCCATCTTGCCAGATGAAGTTTTGACAGAGTTTCCTCTTCATGTAAAAGACTCCAATAAAGAAAACCTCAAGACAGGTATGATGATGACTTCAATTATTTTTTTAAAATTTAATTTACTTTCTATCAATTTTTCTGAATTATTTAGATGTCTTAATTAATTTTCTTTGGTTTCCAAAACAAACCAACCGAATGCAATTTAACAAGGTTCTTTCTTTGTAACCACAAACATGACTGTGTTGTATGCTTATCAATAAATAATATATAATTTCAATTATTAATTATGTCTATACTTTGTTACAGTTCTTTATGATCATTCATATTGCATTCCAAAGAAGTCAAATCCAGTTGAACGAGGTATGTTTATCTAAAATTATACTAATAATATAAAAAGGAAATATTTAATTGTTTGTTTGTATTTGATCGGCTCCGTAACTCGAAGCCAAGATAGCCTAAAGTGCGGGTTAGAACCAGGGTTCGAGGATATATATCAAGGGATATATATCAAGATATATATCGGATATATATCCGATATATATCAAGCCGGTTTTGATGATATATATCAACTTTTAAAATTTGTTACTGTATTTGTACTTTTTGACATAAGATTTTTAATTTTTGGGTTGATTTTGCCGTATTTGAAAGATATTTTATGTTTTTGCTTTATTTGTCTGATTTTAAGTTTTAAAAACATTAAAAACATGTTTATGTAACACATATGCAATGGTATTCATGAATAATACAATAAAATAATACTATGGCTTTCATACAAAATTGATATATATCAAAGTTGATATATATCGGATATATATCATAAATATCCGATATTTTGATATTTATAATAAATATCGGATATTTTCGAACCCTGGTTAGAACCCCACAGCTTGAATATTGTAGTAAACCCACTCGTAACACAATTTAGCTTAGAATGAGGTGTTGAGTTAGAGGGACTTTAGTAATTTGTGTAATACAAATTCTTCAAAAAAAGTACCGGACCAATTTGAAAAATTTTAGGCAATCTACATTAATTAGCCAGGTCAGCTAGTTTAATAATATTTATAAGCTAGTAATTTTTAATGTGAGCAAGACATGTACTAGACTGATTGTACCCTAAAATTGGGTAAGAACATGACATTTTATTACCCAATTCACATTTCATTATCTGCTTTCAGTTCCCCTTACAACTACAACCAAACAACTAAATTCAACATGTTTGGGAGCTGTGGATATACCAGATTCTGGTATTTCTGCGAAAACAACTTTTGAACCTCTTCCTTCTACTTCCAATGCACCAGAACATATGACCTATAAACCCATTACTCATGGTAAGTGTACAAACTAATTATTTACCTTCTAAAATATGCCTTCCTTCAAACTAAAGAATGCCACCCTGGATGCGTTCTGCAGTCTGCAGTCAGGTCAAAATGAACTTATATGTACAACATTCTAGGTTTCTGTACATTTTATATTAATGCGATTTGACCGTGCGGATACGAACAAAGAACGCAAAGCACACGTGACTGATTGCCTTATCACGACCACTTACAGATTGTCTTGACATACCCGCAGACCGCATCCAGAATGCAGAACATTAAAACCTCTAAATGCCTTTAATTTAATATTATGTCATTGTTATTGAAGGTGGGCCCACGCTTCATATTTTATGAGAAGAGCTATCATTATCCTGTCTTTGCATTTTTTTAAAACTTGATAATGATTGATTGATTTGGAAATAATATGTTTCATAAAACAACAAAATAAATTTTAAACTAATTTGCATATTTATAATATTTCAGATGATAAAAACATTTGCCATCAAGATGCACAGGCAGAAATATTAGTCCACAGTTATAAAAGACCTAAGAAAAACATTGAAATGAAAGGTAAGATAAAACATACCTAATTTAAAAAACTAAGTAAAATTGCTGATTAATTAACCAATATTCAATTCAATTTGCTTTAATGTTGTTTTTTTTACTAATGGAAATGTTTTTATTACAGACACTTCATCAACATTTACAATTAAAGAGAAGAGGCTTTGGCGACAGTTACAAAATGCAAAAAAAACAATAAGGAATATAGCGAAGTCAAGAGTGAATTTAGACAAGTTAGATTCGGAAGTGCTGACATCGTTAGTAAAGGATGTAGTGCAGAATAACAAAAAAAAGTCACAAGGAAAAAGGTGGACTTTAGCCAACAAAATATATGCTTTGGCTATATTTAAACGGTCCCCTAAAGCATACCGCTATATGCAAAAGCTGTTTACGCTACCAAGCACTAAAACGCTCCAAAGGATTTTAAAAAATATACCAATGGAGCCTGGTATAAATAAAAATATAATTGATATGTTAGAGGCAAAAGCATCAAGTATGCCAAAGGAAAATAAATATTGCTCGTTAATATTTGACGAGATGGCGTTAAAGAAACGGATAATTTATAACGAAATTGCTGATAAAGTGGATGGCTACGTGGATTATGGAGAGGGCGAGAACATGGGACGAGAAAATAAAATTGCAGACCATGCGTTAGTGTTTATGATACAGGGTGCTAAACATAAATACAAACAATATATTGCGCACTATTTTGTGGAAGGCACAATATCAACAGCAAAACTGGCAAAAATTATATCGGACATCATCAAAAAATTAAAAGAAATCGGATTTGTGGTTCTAACAACAGTTTGTGATCAGGGATCTACAAATATAGGAGCTCTTAACATGTTAAAAAGAAACTGTGGACAAGGCATAGATAGCAACTTTTTCTCTGTAAATAATGACAAAATTTTTATAATCTATGACATCCCTCACTTGTTCAAATCATTACGAAACAATTTCTTTAAAAGTGGAAATATGTCTTTCGATGGAAAAATTGCACAATGGAGGCATTTGGTAGTTGCAGAAGAACACAACAGAAATTTTTTAAATTTTAAAAAACTGAATAGTACCGTTGTAAATCCAACATTCAAAACTAAGATGAGGGTGAAGTATGCTGCGCATGCTCTGAGTAATACCGTGGCAGCTATTTTAAAAATGATGGCATGGAAAGAAGTTTCTGATTGCAATGATACAGCATTTGTGATTGAACAGTTAGATAAACTATTTGATTGTACAAATGGTCCATCATCTTTAAATGACGTAAAGAAAGGGATCCGGGAAAATGTTTCCACATCAAGTAATCACATTGAGTCTTGGACCTTTTATACTGATAAGTTAAAAACCATAAAATTTATAACAGCAGAAAACACGATACTAAAAAATGTTAAATGCGTTAAGGGATATCAAATATCTATCAAATCCTTAAACGATATTTGGGAAAAGTTAAAGAATGAAGGGTTTAAATATATGAACCTTAGACAGTTTAACCAAGACTCTGGAAAACTTATTTGGAATCATTAGGCAACACAGTGTAACCAATAGAAATCCCACTATCACGCACTTTACTGCAGCGCTTAAAACAAGCATGGTTACTGGGCTGAAAGTGCCTCATAGCAGAAGTGCTAATTGTGAAGCAGACAACAATAAACATATGCTGGAATATAAAGACATTTTAAAAACTAATTTAAAAACAACAGAAATAAAAATTAATGTTCAAGATTCCACAGACACTGAATTTTATCCTGTGTTGTCTATCCCGGACCCTGAAAACTTAGAACAGCCCATTGAAAATTTGTGTAGCCTTGAAAACCAACCAGTAGTATATGTAAGCGGGTATTTAGCTGCCAAACTATTACAGAACAGTTCTTGTTTAATTTGTGAAGAGTGTTTGAGCGTGAAAACTCCTGTTGACAATGATTTGTATGCATATATATCTCTTCGCGAATGGTGGCATGATAAAAAAAGTCTCGTTTATCCAACAATTCAATTATGTACCACCGTAAATGAAGCTAAACAATTTTATCATGACCATTTTGCCGACCAGATATATATGGAAAATGTTGGAAAATTCATTTTCTTAATGTTGAGTACAAATTGTAATTTTAGTTGGTTTAAATGTCAACAACATAATAAAGAAATTTATGATAAGATGTTTAAAATATTAAGTTACCTTTTTCTAAGAAAAAGTTGTAAAATCATTAATGACAGCTTCATAAAAAGTGAAAACAATTTTGCTGACAAAAGTAAAAAAGCACAGCAACAAAGCATTGAAAAGTAATCTTGAGGCTGAGGTTCGATCAGCTGATAAGAAAATTAAAGATGTTTATAAATAAAAATCCTATTTTTTCTTAGAAAAAGTTGTGAAAATAAAAGTTTACAAAATTATCATTTCTGTACTTTGTTATAATATTCAATAATTCCTCATGCCTACAACTGCTATGTCATGTTCAATACTTATTGTAATATACCTATTTTATTTCGAAATAAATAATTTACGTTACAAAACTTCGTTTTACTTACACATAGTATAAAATAAAAATAGTAATCATTAAAATATTGAAGGTTCCTATACTAGATATCGATATGCAATTACAACCCTAGCAAAGTATCGATAATCGATAAGTTATTACGAACGTCACTAATACTGTCAGAAAATAAGGCATTATGTTGGTAGCTCCGCCTGTAGTTTGTGCGGTTGGTAAAGATTTGCGGGTCGTTCTCTAAAATGCATATGTGTGCGTGAGCTCAAAAAATATCTATGGAGTGCCGTCTCTTACTCTTTTATGCTCTTTGGGGTAACACTTCACTCTAATTCACAAAAAAAAATCGCAACACATCTATCACATCCATCCACTCACTTATTCACCTTCCCACGCTTTCAAGTGACCGGGTAGGTTCTTGTAGTGAAATCCTATTTTCAAGAACGGGATCTCCGGGTCTCCCTTCGGTGGTATGGTGGTGTCGATTCACCCACCCGCGAAAACCTTAAGATACAAGGCATCGTGGAACGGAAGGTCTCCCGGACATAAATCGTTCATCACACTAAAGAAGACACAAAGTCCTATTGCACCAACACCACTCAACACACATCACCATAATTTCACTGTATTACTTAGCTATTTGAATATCTAATTATCCAGAACGTCAACAACAAAACATCGCAACGAACGCAAATTATTTACTGACAAAATAATGTAAACAAATAAACATGGCCGCATGGCGCATGCGCGGTGCAACTAGTGCGAGGTCATTATTTTTTCCATAAAATCGGTAATCGATATTGATATTACAAAAAATCGATTAAAATATCAAATTGTTTGAAAACCATCTGAGTAATCAATAGGAATGTCTTAAAATCAATTATCGATCAATTGATAAATCCTACCTACCTGAAATCGCTCATACTATCGATGGGTCTAAATTAGTTTAACGATACCATTGCATTGATATAAGACATTGAAAAAAAAAACAACACAGTTTTATTTGGTAAAATTAAGAAAACCGTAATCTGCCATGCTTTTGGAAATGTTTTAGCTAAATTTAAATTTGCGATAAACGCTGTTATTTTTCTTAGAAAATATGATATTTTATTAACGATAGTATGAATGATTGGGTGGCCTTTCGATAGGCTATTGATAGAAAATCGGCAAGACTACTGTACTGACCAACTGGATTGTAATTACGGCACTGTAATTACGACACTTTGACCCCAGACGACTCGACCTTCATTAGTCAATCATGAAATGAAAACTTAACCCCAACCACATGTCGTCTCCATTAATGATTGGAAATAAATTAAAGGCACCTAAATTTATTATTTGTAGAAAAAAAATCCTTCAACGATTTATTATTGAACACGTGAAAAATCTTAATCGATTTTTTGCCTTCAATGTCACCTCCTTACACATCCCTACTCCTGCGCCGCGATGATCTTCCGACTCTTTCTTGCAAGTGAAAGCCGCCGTGCGATACGTCTTGCGTCTCACTCGCACTACACGTGCCAGTCCCATTGTTCAAAAACAAAAGACCTTTCGTTGTCCTTCAAAGATTAAACAGTGCGTTGGACAAATTTCTTTAATGCCTAAGGTTTTTTTTCAATGGTTTCTTATTTTTAGTTAAGGTATTTTTAGTACACAATTTCGTGATTTACGATGATAAAATTTAGATGATTACCTACAATGTCTCATTTTCCTTAATCAAAGTTATCAAGTTTAATGATTCGTTCGTTCATTCATTTCAGCCGAATGACGTCCACAATGAACGGTCCTGATTATTCAGTTTATTTTAATAAGTAAGTTACAGTCAATGAAGTAAAATTAATTTTATTCTTGACCACTTTGTTTACTTTCACTTATCCAAAATCCAAATCGAATCAAATATGGTAAGGGAGTATTTGACTTGTGCTAAATCTTTTTAGATGGACTGATTTTCCTGGGGGATTGCATAAGGTTTTTGCCTCTCAGAGACAAATTTTTAGGCAGAAAATTATAATCAATTCTGTTATTTGTTTTATCTACGCTAGTTTGTCGTACTATTAATTTTCAGGGGTGTCACGACGCAATTTGGCGACAAAAACAGAATCAGCTGATTACTCAATAATGGTACCTTTCCCAGACTTTCTGACACCACTATAGTATTTATATGACTATGTTAACATGGGCTGGTCTCGGCTCATATACCCATTTACCTAACACCCTGTATATAGCAGACACCTTATCGCGCGCCGTTGCGCCGGACGACGGCAGCGGCAGCTCGGAGCCGCGCGACCACATGGGCGCGGGAGCGCAGGTGTGTGCGATAGCGGTGAGTAATCCATTGACAGATTCGCATTTTATTGAATTGCAAAGATGTACCAAGTCGGACGAAGAAATGCAGCAGCTTAAGAATATAATCCAAAATGGTTGGCCAGAGCATAAAAGTAAATTAGGAGTATTACTAAAACCATACTGGGACTGTCGTGATGAATTATATGTGGCTTATGATATGCTGTGGAAGTGTAATCGCATTGTAATACCAAAAACTATGCGTGGGGAAATGTTAAGAAAAGTTCACATTGGACATTTGGGAGTGGAAAAATGCAAACTCAGGGCACGAGAAATAATGTACTGGCCTAATATGAACAGCCAAATACAGGACATGGTGTCACGTTGTCAGGCTTGTCTATCGCATCATAAAGAAAATCCAAAAGAGTCGCTTTTATCTCACGAAATACCTGATAGGGCATGGTCCAAGGTGGGAGTTGATATTTTTCACTTCGGAAAAAATACGTTATGAGCAGCGCGCGCGCGTGTAACGTGCGGAGCGCGAACGCGTACTGGCGATCGATGCGTCGCGGCTATGGGCGGGACGCCGATCGAAAATTCTAGAGCGCTGTAACCGTTAGCGGGGCGCGGCGCGCGGGGTGTAGCTCGCGCGGGATTCGAGCTATGCCCATATCGGGTAGCGTAGCGTGATGCCGGCGCGATAGGCACGTAGTAACCGGTTTGCTATATGCTCCCCCTCTAGACCAGGGAGACGCCCTCGTCCGTGGTCTAGCATTAACCATCATCCCCCCCTAAACCTTACGTGGTCTTCCGCGTTTCCTTTTAGGAATAATGGGCTTCGGAGGGACGGCTTCGCTACCTTGGTAACGGGTAAGATCTTGTGTATGATATCTCCCTATAACAATGTCAGGCTGCTCGGTACTGGAGATGTTGTAAGTAGTAGGGCTAACCTTCTCTGCTATGCGATAAGGTCCATCACGGCGCGGGAAGAACTTGGCCGTCAGGTCTTTGGCGCCTTTGCTCAGGAGGTGAGATTTTAAAAGAACTAAGTCACCAACCTGGAATGCATCTGAGGGACGACGCGTAGAATCAGCGTACTGCTTAGCCTTATCCTGTTGGATCTCCACCCGTTCTC
Organism: Ostrinia nubilalis; assembly: GCF_963855985.1. Classification (NCBI taxonomy): domain Eukaryota; kingdom Metazoa; phylum Arthropoda; class Insecta; order Lepidoptera; family Crambidae; genus Ostrinia; species Ostrinia nubilalis. Next base: position 9,507,685 of record NC_087118.1, on the reverse strand, counting down.
GCACAGCTGACAGTGACTTCAGGAATGTCCTGAGATAAGGGGTAATTTGTGGGACGAAATTGTCTTTGTTTGAGATAGCACGAAGGTCGTGTACGACCTCTGTGGGGGACCGCATTTCTCTGCCGAAAGTTAGAAAAGCTGGTGACGTACCTGTAGTGCGGCACTTTGCACTATTCAAGGCAAAGCGGATCACCGGTAGCTTTACTGGCCATGATGTGTGGTCCTCTTCCACGAGATGTGCCAACATTGCTTTCAGGTCACGGTTTTTGCGCTCGGCAGGATTCGCTTCTGGATGGTACAATGGCACGAAGTTTTGTTTGATATCCAGGACTAACATGCACTCACGCATTACTGCGGATACGAACTGGACACCGTTGTCCGAAATAATCCTGCGAGGTAAACCGTACCGCATAAAATACTCCTCAATAAGAGTGTGTGCACAGGCTTCTGCGGTCGCTTCCTTGAGAGCGTACAGTTCTGTCCATCTGGTTGCTGTATCTTCCACAAGTAAAATCCACCGCTCCCCCTGGTCTCCTTCCGGTAACGGGCCGAATAGGTCAATGGCTAATACCTCGTTACGTTGGTTCATAACCGGTGTCTGAAGTAAACCGTGGGGTTTGGTGTTAGATGCCTTGTATCGTTGGCAGTGGATGCAGGCTTTCACGTAGTCCGTGATTTTCCTCCGCATCCCTGTGAAATAATAAAGTTGGGCAACCTTCTGGTACGTCCTGTCAATGCCTGGATGACCGGCTGTTGCGGAGTCGTGTAGCTCCTTTAGTATCTCTGCAACTTGGCCGGCTGGAATTACTAACTGAGGGGTTTCGCTATCAGAGTCCGGATTGTAGCGGAACAGGACTCCTTGGTCCATGAGGTAACCCCTTTCTGACCATCTTTTGGCATTGAGATCGTTGGTGTCCTCCAGGTCTCTGACAATCTTTTCCACTTCAGGGTCTGCGAGTTGTTCCTGGCGCAGTTGGCTTGGTGACTTCGTGGGCAGATCGCAGATGATCGAGCAAATACCGCAATCTTGGCTTGTCTCGGATGAACACATAGGTCTGCTAAGCGTGTCTGCCACGACGTTCGCCTTCCCTGGGGTATATTGGAACTGGATGTCGAAAGACTGGAGTTTTAGAGCCCAACGGACTAACCTTCCTGCTGGCGATTTCAGGGATAGCAGCCATCGCAGGGGTTGATGGTCACTGCCAATGATGACTGGTTGGCCGTCCAGGTAAGGTCGAAAACGCTCTACAGCCCACACTACAGCGAGCGCCTCTCGCTCCGTGGTGGAGTAGTTGCGCTCAGCTGCGTTGAGAAGTCGGCTGGCGTATTCTATCGGCCTCTCCTGGTGACCTTCACCTTGTAGTAGCACTGCGCCGAGGGCATAATTGCTTGCATCGGTGCGCAGGATGAAGGGCTGGGTGAAATCAGCTTGCACCAGCACAGGAGCCGAGGTAAGTAGGCGCTTCAGCTCGTTGAAAGATCGGGATTGGTCAGCACTCCAAGTCCATACTTGGTTTTTCCTGGTTAGGCGTGTTAATGGTTCGGCAACTTTAGAGAAGTTCGGTATGAATTTCCTGAACCATGAACACGTCTGCAGAAAGGTTCTCAGGTGTTTAAGGTTACCTGGTTCCTTCATCTCGAGGACAGCACTCACCTTCTCTGGGTCGGTGGAAATACCCTGCTGGGTAACAACGTGGCCGAGGTATTTGACGCTTTCTCTAGCGAACGCACACTTCTCCCTGTTGACGTGGAGGTGGAACTCGGCCAGGCGTTTGAAAACTGCCTCGAGGTCTTGCAGATGTTTCTGGATTCCTCCATCAGAAATCACCAGTAGGTCATCTAAGTACGCAAGTATAGTTACGTTTTGTAAAGCTGAGCAGGAACGGAGACGATCTATGAGGCGCTGGAATGTCGCTGGTGCGTTTTTCAGGCCGAACGGCATTCTTTTAAAGCGGTAAGTACCTAGAGGGCAAGTGAAAGCAGTTTTGTCCCTGTCGGCTTCGCGTACTTTCACCTGCCAGTACGAAGACTTCAGGTCCAGGGTACTCATGAAGCAGTCTCGTTTAGTACTCTGCAACAGCTCATCGATGCGCGGCATCGGGTAAGTATCGGACTTGGTGACTGCGTTTAGGCGTCTGTAGTCTACGCAAAAACGGATACCACCATTGGACTTCGGCACCATCAGCGCCGGGGAACACCAAGCCGATTCGCAATCTTCGATGATGTCATCCTGTAACATTTTGTCAATCTCTACCTTCATTTGCTCCTTCTTTGAGGGATTCAGGCGGTAAGGAGGTAAAGCTATTGGCGGGTGCTCACCAGTCTCGATGCGATGTTCTGCATACGGTGTTGGGCCTCCCCCTGCTCTGAAAATATGCGCGTGCCTGGTGAGGACATCAGCGAGCGCTTGTCGCTCAGCTGGATTGAAATGACGGCCTTCATCATCCCTAAGAACCTCTGTGGAAGCACAGGACACGGTACGAGAGGTAGGTTCAAACGATAGGTTATATTTTATTTGATCGTTATTACTAAAATACCACAAGTCGTTGTGAAAATCTATTACTACCTTAGCAGCTGTAATAAAATCTATTCCCAGTAACGTCTCGTTATTTGTAGCGTCTGGAAAAATTAAAAATGGGATTCTAATGACGGTCTGCTCTAAGCGCACAGGTAATGTGGCAGTAAGTACCTTCATACGTCGGACTATACCATCGGCGAGTTTTATCTCCCGCCAGGAAGAATGCAGCTGATGACCCAGGCGTAGAAGGAGAGCATACAGCGTGTGACCCGCAATACAGTGTCTAGCGGCCGTATCGATGAGAGCGGTACCCTTGTGACCTAAGATGTCAATATGAAAAATAGGGCGTAAATCGCGGCCTACGGGGCTATCCGCAAAATCGTCATCACACGCACGCGCTCCATTATTTACATTTCCATATTCAAAACAATAGCATTTGATCAAGTTACAGTTTTGACATTTTTGTGAACAATGGGTATTCTGAACATCACTACATTGTGGCACTGAACTAAGATTTTCACAAGATGTAGAATTAATTACACATTTATCAAAGTTGCACTTACAGTTATGTAAGGATTGACTATTCTGATCATTTTTGCATTGTGACTCATTATTACTAGAATTATCACAAGAATAAACAAAATTAGAATTTTCAAAATTGCACTTACAACGACTGTGTAAGGATTGGCGACACTGACTATTGTTGCATTGTGACACAAAATTATTATAATCACAAGAATCAGTGGAATTAAATTTTACATAATTGCACTTACAATCAACTTGTAAGGATGGACTATACTGCACATTATTGCACTGTGACACACTATTTGTATTAACACAGGATTGAGAAACATTACAGTTAGTCTTATGAAAATGGCACTTACAAGCTTGTAAGGATTGAGTATACTGAACATTATTGCACTGTGACACGTTAACTCGATTGTCACAGGATTTATAAGAATTAAATTTGGTTTTATCAAAATTGCACTTACAAGTTTGTAAGGACTGAGTATGCTGATTACTATTACATTGTGACAAATTATTACGACAATCACATGGCAGCGAAAAATTAAGTTTTTCGGAATTACACTTACGAGACATTGGTAAGGATTGAACATGTTGATTCGTATTACATTGTGGCATACTATTGTTACTCTTAGCATCTTGTTTATCTTTACAAGAGTGAGAAAAATTACATTTTTCTGGAGTAATCGAACTTTTTAAAGATTGAGCATTGTAACTATCGCTATTACACTGAATGTTATTGCGACTTCGTTCATCAAATAATGTATTTAATCGCGTTTTTGAACTCTGTGAAATAGAATGATTATGCACGTAGGGAGCGGGAGACGAGTAGGAACTTTGATCACTACAATTAGTAGGTATTTTCGAGTTACTATTATTTGATGGACGAGTCGTTTTCTTTGTAGTTTTATGGTTAGAGTCTTTAGAGTTTAGGTTACGAATTGGTTTCGAACACTGATTATGCACTTTACGCGAAAACGACCGGGATTCGACACTAAAGAATGGCTCACTTTTGTCACGCAACGAGTTATCACCGTTATCACGCACTGAATAGTTAGTAGGGAATTGGGACTGACCTTGGCTCTGCAACTTACGGCATTGATCGCGGGTGTGTCCAAACCTTTTGCAGTACGTGCATGTGGGACGCGACTTTCTCGCGGCGGGGGCGGCGGCGGCGTCAGGTGATGGTTGCGGCGGCGGGGACGACGGCGGCGGGGGCGGCGGCGGCTGGCGGGCGGCGGCGTACGTGACGGCCGGCGGCGCCCGGGTGGCGGCGGCTGCGGGGGCCGGATAGCGGCTGGCGGCGGCGGCAGGCGGCGGTTGCGGGGCACGTATGGCGGATTCCGGCGCCGTATAAGTGGGCGCTCGGGGACCGGCGTATGTTGTGCTCGCGCGGGGTGCCGTGCGCGGCGTCGGAGTACCTCTCGACGTATCTGCCTCGCCCTGGCTGTCTTCTATCCCTTTCAGACCTTACTTAAATAAGCGTGCGCATTGACTTAAAATAAAAATTTGCTTGGCAAAATTTTGTTTTTCGGAACGAAATCGATACACGGCGATCGTGCGTATTATGATACTTTTAATAAAAAATATAGGACCCTCTTGCGGGCAGTTGGTCGCCGGACAGCGATTGTGAAAGATGTCAGAATTTTTAGGCGCTAACTCCCGGAGAGGTACGTATATATATAAAAAAATAGTATTTTGCTAGTATTGTTGTTAAAATGTAATAAATTATAAATTAAATATTGTGTGCAGCTGCCGACTAATGTTAATGTAGAGTGTGAGAATAATGTATTTAAGTGTGTGGAAGTGTGGTCTCTTGTAAAGGCACCGGCTAGCTACACATGAACAATTATACTAAAGGATAGAACTAAGTCCCTAGGTATCCTAATTCCCTAGTTCCCTAACCTACAGCATAAATGTAAGATAAATAAATATATAAATAAGTGAGGGATGTCTGCACCGTGAGACCTAAGGTAGCAGACGGAATGTGGTGAGGAATAAGGTGAGGAGTGGGTTTTCTCACTGCCAGTCAAGCAGACTCACAAGACTGATCAGGATCTGATGGCTAAGGGTGTCTTGGCCACAGTGAGAGGAATATAGTTACCAGGTGGAACGATACGTGGTTGAAATGATGTAGTCCAAGTCCAAACAGTCAAAGAGGATTTATTAACAATCTTACAATATTTATACTAACGCTATTTACACACACATACAAGTACATTACTTAAATCTATAATAGTGTACGCCCGTGTAATGTGCAACGATTGCACTATGATGTAGGCCAAATTTGTTGCTGATCAGAGATCAATGTTCGTCTGAACATCCTGGCGCCTCCAAGATGCTGGGGTCCAACTGGTACAGCTCGATCATCTCAGTTGGTGCCGGTGGCAGCTGGGTGTCAGGTGCCTGGCGTCGTAATGGTTTTGGAGGCGGTGTTGTTGCCGTCCTCTCCGTCCGTCCGTGCCTCCTGTGTGGGATGCTGTAGATCAGCTGTTCTGGTTGAACTGCAGACCGTCGATGATGGATCCTGGCTCGTACCCATCTTGTTACCTGTGGACCGTAGCAAAATATTAGTAAAACTATTATTAAAAGAGTAATTGTAGTAATAAAGCTAGCTAAGTACGAATGAGACTCTATTTGTGCCCAAACTGTATTATCTAACTGAGTTTGTAAATTGTGTTCTGAATTTACTATGTGTTGGAAACTGTCCCTGGAGCTATCTATTATCTTTTCTTTAGATACATCTTCTATGACAGTTGACGTTATGTTAGAGAGTACAGAGAAATTTAGACCTTTAGAAAATGATTCTAATACTGTAACCTTTTCAGTTCTTTTTGCAGACAATAAGTTATTGATAGTTTTTATAATACAACTTTCAGAGATACGAAGAACACCGACATCGCGAATGTTTACTTCTACTCTTTGGCCATCACAAATAATAGATGCTGTCACTGGCTGTGTAGTTATAAATAACCATGTATTTGCCATGTACAGCTTACAAGACTTTGACTGCCTTCAAAGTCTTGTAAGCTTGTCAGAAAATGGATAGAGTGTCTAATAGTTACTAAATAGATGAGTAACTAGAGAGATACGAAGAACACCGACATCGCGAATGTTTACTTCTACTCTTTGGCCATCACAAATAATAGATGCTGTCACTGGCTGTGTAGTTATAAATAACCATGTATTTGCCATGTACAGCTTACAAGACTTTGACAGCCTTCAAAGTCTTGTAAGCTTGTCAGAAAATGGATAGAGTGTCTAATAGTTACTAAATAGATGAGTAACTTTTATATAATGAGTATATTATGTTACTGACAGATGCAGGTTGTAAGAAATGAATCTTGCTCTGTTTGGCTTTTAACAGCTGGAAGACTGATGCTTGATTTCAGTATTTATTTGGATGCAAGTACAGCTTTTGCTGAGTAAGAGCAGGATGTTGGTGCACTAGTAATTTTGTATACTTAAGCAGTTCCTCCACACAGATTTATATACTTCGACAGGATTTTCACCAGCGTCAGTCATGTTCTTAGAAATTTGACAGCGATTGCCTTTGATTGGCACTAGCACCATTATGATGAATGGTATTTTTCAACGAAAAACGTTAAATTTTATGTCTGACCATAAGATGAAAAGAGGAGAGTCAGAATAATTCGTGTTTGATGACTTGGCTCTCTTAAAATGGAAATACAACACATTTGTTATGATAATCTCTAACTTTTCCACCAGGAGCTCATAACACTTCAAGGGTCATGAGTTGGAATGGTTTTATTCAAGTAAAAGCTGATTATTATTAAATTTTAATAATAATATCCAAAAAAGTGGGTCTTTTCTTATGGATTTCCTCTAATTTATTAATTATGCACGAGCGTGCGTATAGTGCAGTTAGTTCTAACCCGCACGATAGTGCGGGTACTTTTCTGAAAAATTGGAAAGTCGAAAAATTTTTATATTATTTTTCTTGTCTTCCTTATGGACCAAATGTTACATAAAATCCGAGAAAACATAAATTTTGTAGAAAAAAATTTTCAGGTCTGAAAGGGTTATATTGCGCGCATGACGTAGTAGGTCTTGAAAAGTGGCAAATTCTTCACGGCGTAATCTTTGCCGGATTTTAGAGTGTAGGAGGCCGTACACCATGTCAAGCCTGGCCTTCTCCGAAACGTCTCTATCCGATATTTTCGATAGAAGGGCACGGCTGCGCGCTATGAATGTGTCCGTGTTTTCATTGTGCATCTGCGGGCTCGCGAATAGCTGTAGGTAAATGCGGTGTGGCGGGCGGCGGTCACCGAAGGCACTTATCAGGTTCTCTTTGGCCTCGTCCCACGATGTGATGGTGTTCTTGATGCCAAGCCACCACGTAGCAGCATCACCACTGAAGAGAAATGCGAGGCCGCGAACGATGTTAGTGCTGGACACTTGAGCACAGTCGCTGTACGCCTCGACGGCGTCTATAAACGCTTCTACCGATTCGTTCGGGTGGCCGGAAAATTGTGACTTACAGCGGGCCAGGGTGCCTTCCCCTGGGGCCGGTGTCGACGTGTTAATTCGTGTCACAGATAACAGGAGGTCTTTGAATGCTTCTGTCTGCGATCTTTGCAATGATTCTATTATGCTGGCTACGTTTTCAGTAGAAAAGTGAGAAGCGGGAACGTAGGTCGTATCGCGGCTTGTTGGAACTTCGTGTTCATCGCGATCCTGCGTCGGCGGCGTGGGCGTCAGAGGGCTGGGAAATGCGGGATTCGGCGCCGCATTCTCTCTGTCACACGCGTTTCGGCTTCTTGTATGCATTGCGGAGAACGAATAACTTTTACACTGTCACTGTAGGTCACTTATACATATTTTACGTTGGGCGCCAGATATGAGCAGCGCGCGCGCGTGTAACGTGCGGAGCGCGAACGCGTACTGGCGATCGATGCGTCGCGGCTATGGGCGGGACGCCGATCGAAAATTCTAGAGCGCTGTAACCGTTAGCGGGGCGCGGCGCGCGGGGTGTAGCTCGCGCGGGATTCGAGCTATGCCCATATCGGGTAGCGTAGCGTGATGCCGGCGCGATAGGCACGTAGTAACCGGTTTGCTATAACGTTTATTATCGTAGTTGATTATTATAGCAAATATATAGAGGTTATTGAGATAGGAAATATGACGTCACTCAATGTCATTAAAACATTAAAAGGTATTTTTAGTAGGCAGGGGATACCTGATATTGTTATGTCGGATAATGGACCTGAATTTTCTTCAAACCTGTTCAAAGAATTTAGCCAATTGTGGAAATTTCAGCATATTACTTCTAGTGTCCGACCGAAACTAGTTTTACGACCGAAACCGAAACCGAAAACGAATTTCGGCAACGGTGTCTATTTCGGCCGAAACCGAAACCGAAACCGAAACTTCCTTTCAAGGCTCATATTTTGAGGGAAAAATAAAGAAAACGTTATTATAATCAGTCAGTCTTGTTTATTGTTTTCTCTTTAAATTGCATTAAAATTGAACTTATAAAGCGCCTTTGTACTCTAAAAGTATGAAATTATGTATTAAAAAAGAAAAAGAAGGATTTATAGTCTAGATTTTTTTTAATTACTCGCAATATTCAGGACATCTACATAACCCGTCTACTGTACTTGCCACTTGGATACCTTGGTGATAAATACTAAAATGAATAGTGTCCGACCGAAACTAGTTTTACGACCGAAACCGAAACCGAAAACGAATTTCGGCAACGGTGTCTATTTCGGCCGAAACCGAAACCGAAACCGAAACTTCCTTACAAGGCTCATATTTTTAGGGAAAAATAAAGAAAACGTTATTATAATCAGTCAGTCTTTATTGTTTTCTCTTTAAACTGCATTAAAATTAAACTTATAAAGCGCCTTTTTACTCTAAAAGGTATCAAATTGTGTATTAAAAAAGAAAAAGAAGGATTTATAGTCTAGATTTTTTTAGATTCGTCATGTCTGTCTGTCCGTATGTCACAGCCATTTTTTCCGAAACTATAAGAGCTATACTGTTGAAACTTGGTAGGTAGATGGTATTCTGTGAACCGCATTAAGATTTTTATGCAAAAATAAAAAAATAATAGATACCTAATAAATATTCGGGGCTCCCAATACTTAGAACTGAAACTCAAAAATTTTTTTTCATCAAACACATACGTGTGGGGTATCTATGGATAGATCTTCAAAAATGATATCGAGGTTTCGTTAGTATCTACTGTGTACTTGCCACTTGGATACCTTGGTGATAAATATTAAAATGAACTTTGAAACTCTGAATCCATAATATTATCACCAATGCACTATAGTCATTACTAACTACCTAACTTATGTTTGTTTACGTATAGCATTTGCGAACCAAAAATTTTTTTTTGATGTTTACTACCCGCTCTTATGTTATAACGACATAAAACGAGATAAAACTTACCAAATTCAAAATAAATCACTCGAAAACTCGCTACCACAACAAAACAAAACTAACAGCAAACAAACAAGCGAGCGAATCACGACATTGGCTCTGATCGGATTCATTCACTCTTTCAACGCGCCGAACATGACCGATAACAGCGCGGAAACTCCCGAATGCACATTCGGTTTCGGTCGTAGTTTCGGCAAGTTTGCCGCCGAAAACGAAACTAAACCGAAACTCGTGTTTTTACCGAAACTCAACCGAAAACGAAACCGAAACCGAACATTCGGTCGGACACTAAAAATGAACTTTGAAACTCTGAATCCATAATATTTAGTGTCCGACCGAAACTAGTTTTACGACCGAAACCGAAACCGAAAACGAATTTCGGCAACGGTGTCTATTTCGGCCGAAACCGAAACCGAAACTTCCTTACAAGGCTCATATTTTGAGGGAAAAATAAAGAAAACGTTATTATAATCAGTCAGTCTTGTTTATTGTTTTCTCTTTAAATTGCATTAAAATTGAACTTATAAAGCGCCTTTGTACTCTAAAAGTATGAAATTATGTATTAAAAAAGAAAAAGAAGGATTTATAGTCTAGATTTTTTTTAATTACTCGCAATATTCAGGACATCTACATAACCCGTCTACTGTACTTGCCACTTGGATACCTTGGTGATAAATACTAAAATGAACTTTGAAACTCTGAATCCATAATATTATCACCATGAAATGCATTATAGTCATTACTAACTACATAACTAATGTTTGTTTACGTATAGCATTTGCGAACCAAAAAAAAAATTATAGGTTATATTAAACTTGATTATACTTTTATCAGTCATATTGAATATTTTTTTTGATGTTTACTATCCGCTCTTATAATATAACGACATAAAACGAGATAAAACTTACCAAATTCAAAATAAATCACTCGAAAACTCGCCACCACAACAAAACTAACAGCAAACAAACAAGCGAGCGAATCACGACATTGGCTCTGATCAGATTCATTCACTCATTCAACGCGCCGAACATGACCGATAACAGCGCGGAAACTCCCGAATGCACATTCGGTTTCGGTCGTAGTTTCGGCAAGGTTGCCGCCGAAAACGAAACTAAACCGAAACTCGTGTTTTTACCGAAACTCAACCGAAAACGAAACCGAAACCGAACATTCGGTCGGACACTAAAATATTATCACCATGAAATGCATTATAGTCATTACTAACTACATAACTAATGTTTGTTTACGTATAGCATTTGCGAACCAAAAAAAAAAAAAAATAGGTTATATTAAACTTGATTATACTTTTATCAGTCATATTGAATATTTTTTTTGATGTTTACTATCCGCTCTTATAATATAACGACATAAAACGAGATAAAACTTACCAAATTCAAAATAAATCACTCGAAAACTCGCCACCACAACAAAACTAACAGCAAACAAACAAGCGAGCGAATCACGACATTGGCTCTGATCGGATTCATTCACTCATTCAACGCGCCGAACATGACCGATAACAGCGCGGAAACTCCCGAATGCACATTCGGTTTCGGTCGTAGTTTCGGCAAGGTTGCCGCCGAAAACGAAACTAAACCGAAACTCGTGTTTTTACCGAAACTCAACCGAAAACGAAACCGAAACCGAACATTCGGTCGGACACTAATTACTTCATCACCTAGATATCCTCAGTCAAACGGTCAGGTAGAAAGGGCAGTGCAAACAATAAAAACAATGCTAAGGAAAGTGCATCACGCACGAGGGAGGTGATTTTTATTTAGCACTATTAGAATTCTTAAATACGCCTATAAGTAATAAATTACCATCACCCTCGGAGTTGTTGAATAATCGAAAACTTCGCAGTATTCTCCCATGTCAGCCAAAATTATTGGAACCCAAAATACCGAATAAAAAACATGTTCAAAATGAGCTAAAAAACAGACAAATTACACAGAAAAAGTATTTTGATAGGGGTTGTCGAAACATGAAAACACTAAAAGTTAACGACAACGTTAAAGTTAGAATTGATAAAAAATGGGTTAATGGAACAATTGTTAACAAAATTGAACCAAGGTCATACACAATAAGATTAAGTTCTGGTAAAATTTTACGTCGCAATCGTAGGCATTTAATATTGGATAATTCTAGGTTGAATAGGCATACTTATATGGATAGCTATTGTTATGACGATTTTCTTACACCCGAAAGTTTAAATACTTACAGCTCCAGTGTTACAGAGCAACGTACAAATATCACAAATGATGATATTAATCATGTAACTCGTTATGGCAGGACAGTGAGGCCTCCTGATCGGTGGGGCTACCCGGCTCCAACAATATCATCCCGTACGCGTACGTAACATAGGATAATTTTGTTTTATTTATTTTTAACGTTAATGATGCATGCAAGTTAATAATGTAATATTACATGAGATATGTGGTTAACATAATATTGTTGTTAAAATATTAACTTATTAATGGGCATTAATGTTCACTTAGCCTACTACAATCTCAATTAAGTATTTTGTAATGTGATAAGTTTTTTTTATTATGATGAATATGAATTTAGCCATGATATGATATAATTATGTATTTCTGAATAAATAACTATATTACTGTATATTAAATTAATGAAATGTATTTTTGATTTAATTTTGAATGAATGAAATGGATTTTTATTTGAATTTGGAATGTATGAAATGTATTTAATAATATAATGTTATGATGAAAAATGTACTGTTAAGATGAAATGAAATTGATGAAATAATAAATTGAATCATTTAATGTTCAATAAACTTTGACAATATTGTGAAAATATTGATAACAGAAAAGTTACTCTTGGTAATTAATTATGTAATAAATTTAATTAGACTAAGTATAAAATATAACATTCAGCATTTTTGATAATGTAAAAAATGTCTCGAATACGTTTTAATTTTATTTTATTTACTTAATAGAATTTTACTTTATTAATATAATATTGTTAAATAATCTTAATAAATAAAGTGATCGTAGCAAGAAAATATTCAGGGGAATAGATGGGATGAGATTTAGCTACAACTTTAATTTAATGCATGTTACTCCTGTTTACTTAATTATTTATTTTGTTTATTGTTTCGTAAAGAAAGGGGTTGTGGGTATACTGAAATCAATTTATATTTAACTGTCAAATGTTTCTACAATAAACCAGTCATTGCCCAGACCTCGGTGTATTACTACGTCTCCCGTCCTCTGCACCTTTACACACACGACAGTGGATATCGGAAGAAATTAAATACATTGCGCAGTAGTTGAGCATGACATAAAGTGGTTGCTAACTAAATCGTCAATGTACAAGTGTGTTAGAATTTTTATCACCACTGATTTCGATATCGCAGTAACTGTTACGGCACTGAATTCGTTCGTAAAAATGTTTAGTTTTTTTTATTTATAAGCAAAATACCAATGGATTTGCAATACTTACATGTAGTAAATGACTCCATTGTTCCTGTAGTTCTTCGTTTCACTTGTTTTATTGCACGTAACGACGCATTATCCAAAATATCAGAGAACATTTCCTTAGCACGACTGAATCGCGACTAACCTAGCTACGCGGCCGATGTTCGTTTCTGGGCATATCGCGGAGACACGCGCCACGCCCCCGTTTCATATCTATTCCCTTCTATGATCTGAGGTCTAAATGGTTTTCGTTTTCGGCCGAAAATGGGACTGCAACCGAAGCTTCGTTTTCGTTTTCGGCTGAAAATCCATATTCGGTCGGACACTAATAATAATATAAGATTTCATGGTTTTCCTTTGATTTGATTTATCAAGTTTGTTAGAGAGATTTCATCATTATACTTAACCCTAACGATCGATGCAATAAAAATACAGGGTGTAATTTTTAACAGATTTTAGTTATTTCGATTCCCGGGTGTGGCAAGCAAAATTTCGGAAATCTTTGATTGCAGTTCTATTTATTTTAAAAAATAAAGGAATGTTTTCGTTGAATAAAATTGTCTATCTACATTATTAAAAGTACTTTCCCTCCAGGTGGCATTACAAAATTCCATCCTGTATACATATATACCTCCTCTCCACCAGCCGATGCCTGTAATATTGTCGTGCACACCTGTAATTTGCAGTCAGCATCGTGTGGATGTCACCTGTGGTGTCTTAAATAAAACACTGGTATATGTTCACTGTGTAAGCTAGAGCAAGCACTGACGTCCGTCCTGTGTGGCGGCCCGACTACGACTGACCCCCCACCGCGCCGTACTAGTCAGTGTTGCCATAGCGCACACTCTTTATTTGTGTAGTAGTACACCACTCTCTTCCTTATTTTATTTGATTCGAGACAAGCTATATTATAATTAATACTACTACTAAATTAAAGTACATTGGTTTGCAATAACTAGTAAGTAGGTACTTTCTATAAGCTTACAAATTATACACAAATATTTTGCTTATTCAATTTTCTGACACGTTACTCATCTTCCTTTCAATTAAATTGAATTAAGTCAAAAGGTCAAAATATTCAACCATCTTTGGACAATAGCCGATTAATGATCTGTAATATTTAATTAGTAAGTACTTTCTATAAGCTTACAAATTACACATAAATATTTTGCTTATTCAATTTCCTGACACGTTACACATCTTCCTTTCAATTAGATTGAAACAAATCAAAAGGTCAAATTAATTTTCAACCATCTTTGGACAAAATAGCCAATTTTTCAAATAAAATATTAGTCTCGAACATCACAACACATTATTATTTGACCTCAAATAAGTTAATAACTAGTAGGTGTGTCTACTTATTACATTACGAATTTCCCACAAGATAGGTTGGTATCTCAAATTAATATGTCAATTATTTTTCTTACAATTTTAATTTCCTTAGTGAAGCCTATGATAAACTTTTTATAACTAAACTATGAATGATAAGCCCATACGTCTGTTGTCTAAAATCATGGAAAGATTCCATCAGGGTGCGCATCCTAGCTCAGCTGATCTAGTTAAAATACAATAAAAATAAAGTTTCATCTACCTCTGCTTCGGAACAGTAAGTGGGCCAGTGCTGAGAAGAAGCAGCGCAAGAAACTCAGTCACCTCTGTGGGCCGCTTTTAAAGGCTTTACTAGTTAGTATTTAATATATACATTTACCTTTATACAGTTTGTGGCACAAAATATAGTGCGTTCACTACTCCCACAGGTTAATCTTATGTAATCTGAAATGTGTAGGCAGGCACATCAGTCACACTTTTTCATAGACTTGTCTTTATTTTGCCATGAAATATGAACTGTGAAGCTACTGTCTCACTGACAGGCTTGCTGACAAGGTTTCAATATGTTGTTGAATTTCTCAATAAATGACACTTACGAGTGAATAACAACGAGGAGATCCGTAAACGAACCAAAGTCGCTGACATAGCCCGACGTATTAGCAAGCTGAAGTGGCAATGGGCAGGGCACATAGTACGCAGAACTGACGGCCGATGGGGCAGAAAGGTTCTGGAATGGAGGCCGCGTACCGGAAAACGCAGCGTGGGACGTCCACCTACAAGGTGGACCGACGACATCGTAAAGGTAGCAGGGAAGCGCTGGACGCAGGCCGCTACCAATCGATCAACATGGAAAGCATTGGGGGAGGCCTATGTTCAGCAGTGGACGTCCTGTGGCTGAAATGATGATGATGATGATGAGTGAATAACAACGTAACAACGCTGTTGAACAATTACACAATTATTTTCAACGTTCATTATTTGTATGCTACCGAGTTAATGAATTCCTATCGTTGTTATATGAATTTTTTTTTAGACATAATTAGTATGAGACTCGAAGTTATAAATGTCCATTATTTTCGAAACTAAAATGATCTGTCACGCTATACAGTGTGATTCACGTTAAAGTGTACATATGAAAATAGATGAAACTAGACCTATTTTTATCGACAAAAAAGAGGTCAAAAAATTTTTGAGATTTTTTTAAATTTTTTTATAGAATTTTTAAATTTCTTACAATTACTTATTGTAAAGAAAACGTAATAACTTTTAAATTAAGCGGTATATCCTGATAAAATAAAAACAGTAATAATGCTAAATAACAGGCGATACTAAAAAAATACATGAAATACCCAGAAAATGCCAACAATAATAAAAAATGTTACTTTTAGGGTTCCGTACCTCAAAAGGAAAAAACGGAACCCTTATAGGATCACTTTGTTGTCCGTCCGTCTGTCTGTCAAGACCCTTTATCTCAAGAACGCGTGAACGTATCAAGCTGAAATTCACATGAAATACTCAGGTCTATTGTCCCTTTAAGCTGTGAAAATATCAAACTTCTAAGCCAAGCCAATCAAAAGATACAGCCGATTATGTCGATATTTTCAACAAATTTTCGACACTCGCAAAGGAATCAAAACCTACAGGATACTTCCCGTAAACTCAGAATCTTGAAATTTGGCATAAAGCATTGTCATATAATGCAAATATAGGAAAAATTGCGAAAATTACATTTTTTTAGTTATATAATATAATAAAAATATTTTAATAAAATGAAACTTACTACCTTATTTCTCACGAACGAATAAAGGTATCAAATTGAAATACCAAATACCTAGATCTATTGTCCCTTTAAGAAGTAAAAAAATCAAACTTCTAAGTTAACGCGATCAAAAGATACAGCAGTTTATACTAGGGTTACCATATCTCAGGATTTGTCCTGAGATTTCAGGATTTTTCGACTCTTCTCAGGATTCCGGCCGGATTTAGCAAATCTAGTGATATCTCAGGATTTTTAATAAAATACAGGTTACATTTTAAAGATCTCTCTTATTAAACTACTAAAAATAATCTTCTTTTGGTAACAATTGCAGTTAAAATCAATACTTATGTATTAATTTAAAACAAACTTAAAATAATCTTCTTTTGGTAACAATTGCAGTTAAAATCAATACTTATTTATTGAAGTAAAACGAACTAAAAACAGTCTTCTTTTGGTAACAATTGCAGTTAAAATCAATACTTATGTATTAATTTAAAACAAACTTAAAATAATCTTCTTTTGGTAACAATTGCAGTTAAAATCAATACTTATGTATTAATTTAAAACAAACTTAAAATAATCTTCTTTTGGTAACAATTGCAGTTAAATCAATACTTATTTATCGAAGTAAAACGAACTAAAGACAATCTTCTTTTGGTAACAATTGCAGTTGCAGTTAAAATCAATCCTTATTTATCAAAGTAAAACAAACTAAAAATAATCATCTTCAATAATCATCCTTAAAAATAATGTTACTAACATTTGCAGGTAAAATCAATACTTATTTATCCAAATAGGTACTTAATTAGTTTTGTCGTATTTAATATTTGAAGAAACTTTTTTAAGTAAATTCTTTTCTTTGATTATTGATTTATAAAATGCCTCACAAGTTAAACTCTTCAAGTTATATTGAACTAAAAGTAGAGCTCGAATTGAAGACACGTTTAGTCGGTTTCTTTCTTTCGACCATTGAGCTCCCATGATAGAAAAAACTCTTTCTACGTTTGCATTTTGAGCTGTTATTGCAAATATATATTGACAAATACGCAGTATCTCTGGCAATCGTGAAATACCTATTGTCTTGAAAATGTTTGCCCACAACGCATGAAGCATTACGTCAAAAAATGCTTCTTCCTGTTTTGTCAAAAAACTATTCAGAGATGCAATTTCATCGAATAACTTCACATCATCTATGTGTATTCCTTTTCCATTTAGATAATGAATTGATAAAGCAATCTGATCAAAGTCGATCATTTGGCCCTTTTTCAGCATCAACCAATTAAAGACTTTGAAATCATCTAAAGGCGTCATCCACTTGATCAGATATTCTACGCAAGTCTTATACATATTTTTAAGGTCATGCTTGAAAACTTCTTGGTTTTCCGCAGTGCACTTAGCCAGCAACTCTCGCACTTTAAGTGGCATGAAGTTTGCGTTCGCTCGTGCAACTAAAATTTCATGTGTGGATTCGAGGATTCTTTTAATATCTAAAACAGAATTGTTTTCTTTTTCGATGTCTTCAATTTTCGTCTGAAATATTGACATCAATGAGTGAGCAAGAAATAAATAAACTTCGCTGAGTTCATTTTCAAAAAAGTTCTTCAAAGTAATTGGTACACCAGGAGTAGATAAAAAGTACTGCTTCAACGGTTCATACATCTTCAATATTCTTTCGATCGCTGGAAACAGACTAAGCCATCGGGTCTTGCTATGAAACAATAGTTTCTGATAATTGACGTCTATATATTCGCTGATATCCTTCAACGCCTCCGTGCGTACGGTGTATACGGAAAAATAATTAAACAGCTTCATTACTACAGATTCTATATCAATATGCAGATTATCAGTGCCATGTTGAATACAATTGTGTAGTATGTGCGCTGGGCACCCAACTCCTACGATATCTTTGTCCAGAAAGTTTTTTAAATTAGTCCAAACATTTTGTCCCGGTTGCCGATTTACTCCGCCAAAATTAACATTAGCGTTGTCTGCTGTAAATGATACACATTTCATCAACAAGTCGTACTTTTGCAAGCTTGTTTTAATTATCTCTGTTATAGTGTTAGCATTTTCATTGGGTGTGCTCAGCACATCCAGCAGTTTGGTTTTAATTCCTTCTTGCCAGTCGAAGAATTGTATCATAATAGGAAATATTTTTTCAGCACCGTGATTACTTGCATCTGTGGAAACGCCCAAGAAGTTGACATTTTGTAATGAGACTTGTACCTGTTCAATTACCCACGGAGATATCACGCCCGTTACAATGGCCTCAGTCTTCGTTCGTGCACAAGAAATACTCTTCGCAGTGTTGGAATCGGCAAATATAGCCTTAACCAGTTGGCTGGTGCAATCCATAGATTTAAATGACTGGTGATGTTTCACTGTGTGGAAAGCTAAAGTGGCTTCAGCGGCGGATATTTGGTCTGTCAGTCCAGAACTTTGTGGTTGAAATAAAGAGTCGATTTTGGTGTTACTTGAAACAGTCAGACTATTTTTTTTATGTTTTTCCGTTAGGATATGTTTTTCAATATCAGCACCTCCCTTGAACTTAATTGAAAAATGATTGTTACATATTGAACAAAACACTTCGGTAGGTTCTCTTCCATCTTTCATAATCGGAAATCTTTGTTTTAAAGTATCTGTGAATGTACACACGTATCGTGGTCGTTTGGTACTTGAAGACATTTTAACTCGTATCCATGATGGATGGATAATCCATCCAACAGCTCCGATTCTCGCTCGCTCGCCCGTCCCGCCGTGGTGACACTCAATGAAGCGTAATCCAACCTTCGCAATGGCGCAAGACGAACTGACTGAGTGACCGACCGAGCGAGCGGCAACCGCGCTGCGGGGCGACGGGCGCCCCCCTCCTCCCTCCACCCCGCTGTTTTGAGTGCGATGTACATACAAGCTTGCAACGCGTCGCGTAAAACGCGTATACAACGATAATAATACGTTTTTGAGAGAAAATTCTCATCTGTAGAAAATCTCAGGACTTTTCCATGGAAATCAGGCCTTTTCTCCGGACTTTTGATTTTTTCATCTGGTAACCCTAGTTTATACCGACACCTTAGACGAATTTCCGTCACACGCTAGGGAATCAAAACCTACAAGGTACCTACTTCCTGTGAACTCAGAATCTTGAAATTCGGCACGAAGCAACGTTATATAGTACAGATAAAGGAAAAATTGCGAAAATGATAAATTTGAAGTTATATAAAATTTAAAATATTATTTTTGCTTACATGACATAAAATATTTTTTTAATAATTATAAACTTACTACCTACCCTTTTTCACATGAACGCGTAGAGATATTAAAGTTGAAATTCATATCAAACACTTCTTAAATCTAATTGCCTCTAAACTGTGAGAAATTCTAAATCAACGCAAAAATTCAAAACGCTGAGGTAGGTACCTACTTATAATGCAAATATAGGAAAAATAAATAAATAAAAAATAATCATACCGCATATTTTTTTTTTATAAAACTCCGGACTTTGACGTAATTTTGGTTTAAGTGAAATGAATGGTGTCCATTGGCATAGCTACAGGTTTTACCTTAGAATACTTGTTTTATATTTGTAGATAGTTACCCTGCCTAAAAAAAAACCCTAGCTACGCCAAAGCATGCGTTATTTGATAAGGATCAGATATAAACACAAAATAATCTTGCGTGCATACCAATGTTATTTATACCATTTTGCAAGGGGAAAGGGATTTGTGGTTAGCCCTGACTACTTAAGGACAGGAAAAAATCAAATGATACCGCGAGCTAACTACGAACAGCGCCATCTATTGACAACCGTGCGAACTACGTAGTGTCGTTGCTCGGTGATAGGTGTTGCTGATTGCAGCTCATTGTTACAATACTTTTTATTAAAATCGGATTTTATTCCGGAGGTTTTACAATTTCTTACTACTTTCGCAAATCATTACAAATGAAGAAAGGAATTTACGGTGTGGTACCCTCAATGTACAATTAGATTTCGAGCGATACCACTTTTGGGCATTCTCCTTTTAAGTAGTTACTTTCCCCATTGTAATGTTATGAATTTCATTTTGCAATAAAAATACCATAGTTATGACTCGATTGTCGTAATGAACGAACTTTGTAAACCTTGCAGGTTTGTACGGAACCCTCGGTGCGCGAGTCCGACTCGCACTTGGCCGGTTTTTTGAAAAAAATCTGCTTAAAAATTCGTATTTTTTTGGTTATTTGATAAATTTCTCCAAAAAATGCCCCTATAACAGGTGGTTTTTATTACTTTTTATTATTCTCTATCGTATTACTTTTGTAAAACCAAAAATCGCATGTCTCTACCCCTATCACAACGTATGCAATGATTGTTTGAACTAAGCCTCTCCGGGCGCGCCATTCAACGCTTCGTTAACAACGAAACTGAAAGTGACTCTAGATTTGTAATTTTGATAAAGACAAGTTAGATTTCAAATATAATCAAAAGATTTTTTTATAATATTTTTTTTTTTTTTTTTTTTATAAATCTTTGGACAATTTCACACAGCGCCAGCTAGCCCCAAAGTAAGCAACTTAATGCTTGTGTTATGGGTGCTAGCTTAACGGATATACTACTTATATACTTTTTTTTTTTAAATACATAAATATTATACATAGTCACACCCAGACCCGTCACAGAAATTAAAATTCATCATTTCAATTTCTGCCCGGCCGGGAATCGAACCCGGGACCTCTCGACATAGTAGTCCGTTCTGAACCACTACACCAAACGGCCGACTTAAACGATTTCGAAGTAATATAAGCATCTTCTATCTTCTATCTTCTATCTTCTATCTATCTATCTATCTATCTATCTATCTATCTATCTATCTATCTATCTATCTATCTATCTATATTATATAAAGCTCGATTACCACTGACTCACTCACTCACTGACTGATCAGGGGTATTTTTGGGGTATTTAGAGGGGAGGGGGGTAAAATTTTTGGTGTTTGTTTTAAACTAGATTTTTCGACTGCCAGCTTTACTAGATTTTTTGAACCAAAAAACAAAATGGCGGCATTTTTTGAGACAACAACTTTTTTGTTTTTCATCCCGAATTTTTTCTTTTTTGGTGGTTTGTTGGGGTTGCAAAGGTGTGCTAAAAAATTTAAGAAAAAAACGGAAAAACAAAATGGCCGCGCCGCCATCTTGGATTGAAAATGCGATTTCGAGGTGTTTTTAGGGAGGTGTCATTCCGAGATGCGTCATTTTTTTTTAAAACTTCTTTTGAGTTTTTGTGACGTATATAGTCTGCTTCAAGGCCACATTTACAGATTATCAAAAAACAAGATGGCGGCTGAGCCGTCGGCCATTTTATTGCGATCAAAAAATTCCCAAACTTTGGTAGCAATTTTCCGGCAGATGGCGACACCGGAGTGGGGTACAATGTTCCGGGCGATTGTTGGTCTGTTGTTCGAGTGTTGCCATGAATCGGAAAAAACTACCATTTTGGAAGAAAATTTTCCACCACGGCCCCGGATAGTAGAAAATGGAAATTTCCAGAAATTCCAAAAACTTGGTATGCAGTCTGGTGACATTTGGGGACCCGAATGACATTTCACCATTTTTATCAAAAAAGTCTGGCAACACTGAAAGTTATGGGGAAAAGTTTTTTTTGCGACATGGGTGTCTTTAAAGTTAGTGACAGACAGAAAGAATCATGGCAGAAAAAAAATAAAAATGACGTTTGGTCGGATATACGACCCAGATTATGGGAAAAATCCAAAATGTCAGAAAATCAAGATGGCGGCGGCGTGGGCGGCCATTTTGTAAAAAGTTGAAAATTTCGAAATTTTGGAATTCATTTTTCGAGTAGTTGGCAACACTTTAGAAAGTCGAGTTGTATGAGGCGGTTGTGTGTCTTGTCGAGAGGTTTCGCTTGGGTGAAGAAATTTCTCCAGTGTTGCCATACCTTAGGAGATTTGGTCCAAAAATGTCGAAAGTAGAAATAACGACTTCCGGTCAAAAATTTGGACGACGCCTCCTGCAAAGGGGTCGTGCAAATGACATTTGACCATTTTCATCTCGATCACCTGGCAACACTGGGAGCTACGGGGAAAAGTATTTTTTTCGACATGGGGGTCTTTAAAGTTAAGGACGGATAGAAGGAGTTCTGGCAGAGAAAATCCAAAAATGAGGTTTAGTCGGTTATACGACCCAGATTATGGGAAAAATCCGAAATGTCAAAAAATCAAGATGGCGGCAGCGTGGGCGGCCATTTTGTAAAAAGTTTGAGATTTTCGATTTTTCAAATGCGTTTTTCGGGTAGTTGGCAACATTTGGGAAAGTTGGGTTGTATGTGGCGATTATGTAGTTCGTCAAGGAGTATCGTTTGGAAAAACAATGATTCCCAGTGTTGCCATACTTTAAGAGTTTTGGTCAAAAAATGTAAAAAAAGGAAATAACGACTTTCGGTCAAAAATTTGGATGACGCCTCCTGCAAATAGGTCAAACTAATGACATTTGACCATTTTTAGCTCGATGACCTGGCAACACTGGGAGTTATGGAAACTCAAAATTTTGGGACATGGGTGGTTTTAAGGAATTGTTTTACGGGATTGGGTTAAGTTAGAAAAAAAGTAAAAATAAGGTTCGGCGCGGAAAATGGTCCAGATTAAGGCAAAAATGCAAAATTTTGGAAATCCAAGATGGCCGCCAAGCGTTCACCCGTTTTCCTAAAGGGACTAAATTCTCCATACAAATTGTATGCAGGGGGGCTTAGCTAACGTAGAAAAAGGCGAGGCCGAAGGCCGAGCGATAGTTTAAAGCCCAAGAGTCGCCATAGATTTATTTTTAATGCGTCAAAAAAGGACTAGAGCCCAGTGACAGACAGAAAGGCGAGGCCGAAGGCCGAGCGATGGTTCAAATCCCGACAGTCGCCATAGATTTACTTGTGTTGCGTCAAAAAAGCAAAAGAGCCTTGCCACGAACGATAAACGCCCCGTGTAATTTTTGCGAGGCCGAAGGCCGAGCTCCGAATGCGAGGCCGCAGGGCGAGCGCCGCGTAGGGCGAAGCCCGGAGCGGCCAGCATCGCAGATCTAGCTTTTGTAGCCCGCGTAGCGGGCGACCAAAGCTAGTCTATATTATATAAAGCTCGATTACCACTCACTCACTGACTGACTGACTGATCAGGGGTATTTTTGGGGTATTTAGAGGGGAGAGGGGTAAAATTGTTAGTGTTTGTTTTAAACTAGATTTTTTGACTGCCAGCTTTACTAGATTTTTTGAACCAAAAAACAAAATGGCGGCATTTTTTGAGACACCAACTTTTTCGTCTTTGGTCCTGAATTTTTTCTTTTTTGGGTGTTGATTGGGGTTGCCAAAAGGTGTATTTTAATGTGAGAAAAAAATGGAAAAACAAAATGGCCGCGCCGCCATCTTGGATTGAAAATGCGATTTCGAGGTGTTTTTAGGGAGGTGTCACTCCGAGATGCGCAATTGTTTTTGAAAATTTCTTTTCGGTATTTGTGACATGTATAGTCTTCTTAAGAGATACATTCACAGATTATCAAAAAACAAGATGGCGGCTGGGCCGTCGGCCATTTTGTTGCGAGCATAAAAATTGTCAAACTTTGGTAGCAATTTTCCGGTAGATGGCGACACCGGAGTGGGGTACAATGTTCCGGGCGATTGTTGGTCTGTTATTCGAGTGTTGCCATGAATCGGAAAAAACTACCATTTTGGAAGAAAATTTTCCACCACGGCCCCGGATAGTAGAAAATGGAAATTTCCAAAAATTCCATAAACTTGGAATGCAGTCTGGTGACATTTGGGGACCCGAATGACATTTCAGCATTTTTATCAAAAAAGTCTGGCAACACTGTAAGTTATGGGGAAAACAAATTTTCACGACATGTCTGGCTTTAAAGTTAGTGACAGACAGAAATAATAATGGCAGAAAAAAAATAAAAATGAGCTTTGGTCGGATATACGACCCAGATTAAGGAAAAAATCCGAAATGTCAGAAAATCAAGATGGCGGCGGCGTGGGCGGCCATTATGTAAAAAGTTGAAAATTTCGAAATTTTGGAATTCATTTTTCGAGTAGTTGGCAACACTTTGGAAAGTCGAGTTGTATGAGGCGGTTGTGTGTTCTGTCGAGAGGTTTCGCTTGGGTGAAGAAATTTCTCCAGTGTTGCCATACCTTAGGAGATTTGGTCCAAAAATGTCGAAAGTAGAAATAACGACTTCCGGTCAACAATTTGGACGACGCCTCCTGCAACGGGGTCGTGCAAATGACATTTGACCATTTTTATCTCGATCACCTGGCAACACTGGGAGCTACGGGGAAAAGTATTTTTTTCGACATGGGTGTCTTTAAAGTTAAGGACGGACAGAAGGAGATATGGCAGAAAAAAGCCAAAAATGGGGTTTGGTCGGTTATACAACCCAGATTATGGGAAAAATCCGAAATGTCAGAAAATCAAGATGGCGACCGAGTGAGCGGCCATTTTGTAAAAAGTTTCAGATTTATGATTTTTCAAATGCATTTTTCGGGCAGTTGGCAACATTTGGGAAAGTCGAGTTGTATGGGGCGATTACGTAGTTTGTCAAGGAGTATCGTTTGGGAAAACAAAAATTTCCAGTGTTGCCATACTTTGAGAGTTTTGGTCCAAAAATGTAAAAAATGGAAATAACGACTTTCGGTCAGAAATTTGGATGACGCCTCCTGCAAATAGGTCAAACTAATGACATTTGACCATTTTCATCTCGATCACCTGGCAACACTGGGAATTACGGGAACACAAAATTTTGTGACATGGGTGTTTTTAAGGCGTTGCTCCTCGGGACTGGGTGAGGATAGAAAAAAAGTAAAAATGGGGTTCGGCGCGGAAAATGGTCCAGATTAAGGCAAAAATGCAAAATTTTGGAAATCCAAGATGGCCGCCAAGCGTTCACCCGTTTTCCTAAAGGGACTAAATTCTCCATACAAATTGTATGCAGGGGGGCTTAGCCAACGTAGAAAAAGGCGAGGCCGAAGGCCGAGCGATAGTTCAAAGCCCGAGAGTCGCCATAGATTAATTTTTATGCGTCGAAAAAGGACTAGAGCCCAGTGACAGACAGAAAGGCGAGGCCGAAGGCCGAGCGATGGTTCAAATCCCAACAGTACCCGTAGATTTACTCGTGTTGCGTCAAAAAGCACAAGAGCACAGTGACAGACAACAAACACCCCCTGTAATTTTTGCGAGGCCGAAGGCCGAGCTCCGAATGCGAGGCCGCAGGCCGAGCGCCGCGTAGGGCGAAGCCCGGAGCGGCCAGCATCGCAGATCTAGCTTTTGTAGCCCGCGTAGCGGGCGACCAAAGCTAGTCTATCTATAATATATAAAGCTCGATTCCTACTCACTCACTCACTGACTGATCAGGGGTATTTTTGGGGTATTTAGAGGGGAGAGGGGTAAAATTGTTAGTGTTTGTTTTAAACTAGATTTTTCGACTGCCAGCTTTATTACATTTTTTGAACCAAAAAACAAAATGGCGGCATTTTTTGAGACAACAACTTTTTTGTTTTTCATCCTGAATTTTTTCTTTTTTGGTGGTTGGTTGGGGTTGCCAGGGTGTGTTAAAAAATGTGAGAAAAAAATGGAAAAACAAAATGGCCGCGCCGCCATCTTGGATTGAAAATGCGATTTCGAGGTGTTTTTAGGGAGGTGTCACTCCGAGATGCGCAATTGTTTTTGAAAATTTCTTTTGAGTATTTGTGACATGTATAGTCTTCTTAAGAGATACATTCACAGATTATCAAAAAACAAGATGGCGGCTGAGCCGTCGGCCATTTTGTTGCGATCAAAAAATTCCCAAACTTTGGTAGCTATTTTCCGGCAGATGGCGACACCGGAGTGGGGTACAATGTTCCGGGCGATTGTTGGTCTGTTCCTCGAGTGTTGCCATGAATAGGAAAAAACTACCATTTTGGAAGAAAATTTTCCACCACGGCCCCGGATAGTAGAAAATGGAAATTTCCAAAAATTCCATAAACTTGGAATGCAGTCTGGTGACGTTTGGAGACCCGAATGACATTTCACCATTTTTATGAAAAAAGTCTGGCAACACTGAAAGTTATGGGGAAAAGTTTTTTTTGCGACATGGGTGTCTTTGAAGTTAGTGACAGACAGAAAGAATTATGGCAGAAAAAAAATAAAAATGACGTTTGGTCGGATATACGACCCAGATTATGGGAAAAATCCGAAATGTCAGAAAATCAAGATGGCGGCGGCGTGGGCGGCCATTTTGTAAAAAGTTGAAAATTTCGAAATTTTGGAATTCATTTTTCGAGTAGTTGGCAACATTTGGGAAAAACGAGTTGTATGAGGCGGTTGTGTGTCTTGTCGAGAGGTTTCGCTTGGATGAAGAAATTTCTCCAGTGTTGCCACACTTTGGGAGATTTGGTCCAAAAATGTCGAAAGTAGAAATAACGACTTCCGGTCAAAAATTTGGATGACGCCTCCTGCAAAGGGGTCGTGCAAATGACATTTGACCATTTTCATCTCGATCACCTGGCAACACTGGGAGCTACGGGGAAAAGTATTTTTTTCGACATGGGTGTCTTTAAAGTTAAGGACGGACAGAAGGAGATATGGCAGAAAAAATCCAAAAATGTGGTTTGGTCGGTTATACGACCCAGATTATGGGAAAAATCCGAAATGTCAGAAAATCAAGATGGCGACCGAGTGAGCGGCCATTTTGTAAAAAGTTTCAGATTTCTGATTTTTCAAATGCATTTTTCGGGCAGTTGGCAACATTTGGGAAAGTCGAGTTGTATGGGGCGATTACGTAGTTTGTCCAGGAGTATCGTTTGGGAAAACAAAAATTTCCAGTGTTGCCATACTTTGAGAGTTTTGGTCCAAAAATGTAAAAAATGGAAATAACGACTTTCGGTCAGAAATTTGGATGACGCCTCCTGCAAATAGGTCAAACTAATGACATTTGACCATTTTCAACTCGATCACCTGGCAACACTAAGAGTTACAGGATTTCAAAATTTCAGGACATGGCTGGTTTAAGGAAATGTAGAAACAAATGAATTCGGGATTGGGTGAAGTTAGAAAAAAAGTAAAAATGGGGTTCGGCGCGGAAAATGGTCCAGATTAAGGCAAAAATGCAAAATTTTGGAAATCCAAGATGGCCGCCAAGCGTTCACCCGTTTTCCTAAAGGGACTAAATTCTCCATACAAATTGTATGTAGGGGGGCTTAGCTAACGTAGAAAAAGGCGAGGCCGAAGGCCGAGCAATAGCTTAAAGCCTGTGAGTCGCCATAGATTTATTTTTAATGCGTCAAAAAAGGACTAGAGCCCAGTGACAGACAGAAAGGCGAGGCCGAAGGCCGAGCGATGGTTCAAATCCCGAGAGTTACCATAGTTAAACTTGTTTTGCGTCAAAAAAGCACAAGAGCACAGTGACAGACAATAAACACCCCCTGTAATTTTTGCGAGGCCGAAGGCCGAGGTCCGAATGCGAGGCCGCAGGCCGAGCGCCGCGTAGGGCGAAGCCCGGAGCGGCCAGCATCGCAGATCTAGCTTTTGTAGCCCGCGTAGCGGGCGACCAAAGCTAGTCTATCTATAATATATAAAGCTCGATTCCTACTCACTCACTCACTGACTGATCAGGGGTATTTTTAGGGTGTTTAAAGGGGTGAGGGGTAAAATTGTTGGTGTTTGTTTTAAACTAGATTTTTCGACTGCCAGCTTTATTACATTTTTTGAACCAAAAAACAAAATGGCGGCATTTTTTGAGACACAAACTTTTCTGTCTTTGGTCCTGAATTTTTTCTTTTTTGGTGGTTGGTTGAGGTTGCCAAGGTGTGCTAAAAAAATTGAGAAAAAATTAGAAAAACAAAATGGCCGCGCCGCCATCTTGGATTGAAAACGCGATTTCAGGGGTGTTTTTGGGGAGATGTCATTCCGAGATGCGCCATTTTTTTTGAAAATTTCTTTTGAGTTTTTGTGACTTATATAGTCTGCTTCAAGGCCACATTTACAGATTATAAAATAACAAGATGGCGGCTGAGCCGTCGGCCATTTTGTTGCGATCATAAAAATTGTCAAAGTTTGACAGCAATTTTTCGGTACATGGCGACACCGGAGTGGGGTACAATGTTCCGGGCGATTGTTGGTCTGTTATTCGAGTGTTGCCATGAATCGGAAAAAAACTACCATTTTGGGAGAAAATTTTCCACCATGGCCCCGGATAGTAGAAAATGGAAATTTCCAGAAATTCCAAAAACGCGGTATGCAGTTTGGTGACGTTTGGGGACCCGAATGACATTTCGCCATTTTTACGAAAAAAGTCTGGCAACACTGAAAGTTATGGGGAAAAGTTTTTTTTTCGACATGGGTGTCTTTAAAGTTAAGGACAGACAGAAAGAATAATGGCAGAAAAAAAATAAAAATGACGTTTGGTTGGATATACGACCCAGATTATGGGAAAAATCCGAAATGTCAGAAAATCAAGATGGCGGCGGCGTGGGCGGCCATTTTGTAAAAAGTTGAAAATTTCGAAATATTGGAATTCATTTTTCGAGTACTTGGCAACATTTGGGAAAGTCGAGTTGTATGAGGCGGTTGTGTGTTCTGTCGAGAGGTTTCGCTTGGGTGAAGAAGTTTCTCCAGTGTTGCCATACCTTAGGAGATTTGGTCCAAAAATGTCGAAAGTAGAAATAACGACTTCCGGTCAAAAATTTGGACGACGCCTCCTGCAAAGGGGTCGTGCAAATGACATTTGACCATTTTCATCTCGATCACCTGGCAACACTGGGAGCTACGGGAAAAAGTATTTTTTTCGACATGGGTGTCTTTAAAGTTAAGGACGGACAGAAGGAGATATGGCAGGGAAAATCTGAAAATGGGGTTTGGTCGGTTATACGACCCAGACTATGGGAAAAATCCGAAATGTCAGAAATTCAAGATGGCGGCTGAGCGGGCGGCCATTTTGTAAAAAGTTTCAGATTTCTGATTTTTCAAATGCATTTTTCAGGTAGTTGGCAACATTTGGGAGAGTCGAGTTGTATGGGGCGATTACGTAGTTTATCAAGGAGTATTGTTTGGAAAAACAATGATTCCCAGTGTTGCCATACTTTGAGAGTTTTAGTCCAAAAATGTAATAAATGGAAATAACGACTTCCGGTCAGAAATTTGGATGACGCCTCCTGCAAATAGGTCAAACTAATGACATTTGACCATTTTCATCTCGATCACCTGGCAACACTGGGAATTACGGGAACACAAAATTTTGTGCCATGGGTGTTTTTAAGGCGTTGCTTCTCAGGACTGGGTGAGGATAGAAAAAAAGTAAAAATGGAGTTCGGCGCGGAAAATGGTCCAGATTAAGGGAAAAATGCAAAATTTTAGAAATCCAAGATGGCCGCCATATTTTCAGCCGTTTTCGTAATTGAACTAATCTCTCCATACAAATTGTATGCTTAGCACTAGAGATGGGTTATACTAGGTAAATTTGATACTAGGTGCACCTATTCCAAGTATTTATTAATACTTGATCCAAATACCTATTCCACCTAGTACGTAGTAATTTACCATACTTGACGCGACTAGTGCGGACTAATCCACGTATTATGACTTTAAAATACAATTTTCTTTGAAAAGATACAACCGTAGTATTAATAATGCAATTTAAAATTGAATAATAATGTTTTTGCTGGCTGTTGATTGATTGATATCCTCCCTTCATACTTCAACAGGCTATTCCTATCTCACACCTGCCTGCGCTCAAATTTGTTTGTCAGACAGAGACGGAGTGAATCTCTACGTTCGCACATAAGCTTAGCGAGAAATACGCGGTGCGCGTAATACACGACTACGGATTATGCAATAATAACCTCTATTACTTTGACGGTAGGGTCGGAAATCGTGTAATTTAAAAAATACTAGGTGGATCAAGTATTTTAAAAATTGGAATAGGTGCCACTTAGTACTGTAAAATACCTGGTGTGTGGATCTGTTCTAGTAAATACGTCTCATCTCTACTTAGCACGATTACCACTCAATGACTGATTCACTGATCATGGCCATTTTTGGGGGGTTTAGAGAGGAGGAGAGTACGAGTAACAGCACTTGTTTCGAACTAGATTTTTCAACACGCAGCTTATCAGATTTTTTGTACTAAAAAACAAAATGGCGGCCTTTTTTGACACACCAACTTTTTCGTTTTTCGTCCTGATTTTTTTATTTTTTGGGGGCCGGTTGAAGTTGTCATTTGGTGTTCGAAAATGTGAGAAAAAAACGGAAAAACAAAATGGCCGCGCCGCCATCTTGGATTGAAAATTAGATTTCAGGGGTGTGTTTAGGGAGTTGTCATTCTGAGTTGCGCAATGGTTTTTGAAAATTTCTTTTGAATTTTTGTGACATGTATAGTCTTCTTAAGAGCCACATTCACAGATTATCAAAAAACAAGATGGCGGCTGAGCCGTCGGCCATTTTGTTGCGATTATGAAATTCCCTAAAGTTTGACACCAATTTTCCGGTAGATGGCGACACCGGAGTAGGGTACAATGTTCCGAGCGATTGTTGGTCTGTGCCTCGAGTGTTGCTATGAATCGGAAAAAACTACCATTTTGGTAGAAATTTTTCCACCACGGCCTCGGATAGTAGAAAATGGAAATTTCCAAAAATTCCAAAAATTCCAAAAACTTGGTATGCAGTTTGGTGACGTTTGGGGACCCGAATGACATTTCACCATTTTTATGAAAAAAGTCTGGCAACACTGAAAGTTATGGGGAAAAGTTATTTTTGCGACATGGGTGACTTTAAAGTTAGTGACAGACAGAAAGAATAATGGCAGAAAAAAAATTAAAATGAGGTGTGGTCGGATATACGACCCAGATTATGGGAAAAATCCAAAATGTCAGAAAATCAAGATGGCGGCGGCGTGGGCGGCCATTTTGTGAAAAGTTGAAAATTTCGAAATTTTGGAATTCATTTTTCGAGTACATGGCAACATTTTTGAAAGTCGAGTTGTATGGGGCGGTTGTGTGTCCTGTCGAGAGGTTTCGCTTGGGTGAAGAAATTTCTCCAGTGTTGCCATACCTTAGGAGATTTGGTCCAAAAATGTCGAAAGTAGAAATAACGACTTCCGGTCAAAAATTTGGACGACGCCTCCTGCAAAGGGGTCGTGCAAATGACATTTGACCATTTTCATCTCGATCACCTGGCAACACTGGGAGCTACGGGGAAAAGTATTTTTTTCGACATGGGTGTCTTTAAAGTTAAGGACGGATAGAAGGAGTTATGGCAGAAAAAAACTGTAAATGGGGTTTGGTCGGTTATACGACCCAGACTATGGGAAAAATCCGAAATGTCATAAAATCAAGATGGCGACCGAGTGAGCGGCCATTTTGTAGAAAGTTTAAGTTTTCTGATTTTTCAAATGCATTTTTCGGGCAGTTGGCAACATTTGGGAAAGTCAAATTGTTTGGGGCGATTACGTAGTTTGTTAAGGAGTATCGTTTGGGAAAACAAAAATTTCCAGTGTTGCCATACTTTGGAAGATTTGGTCAAAAAATGTAAAAAATGGAAATAACGACTTCCGGTCAGAAATTTGGATGACGCCTCCTGCAAATAGGTCAAACTAATGACATTTGACCATTTTCATCTCGATCACCTGGCAACACTGGGAATTACGGGAACACAAAATTTTGTGACATGGGTGTTTTTAAGGCGTTGCTCCTCGGGACTGGGTGAAGTTAGAAAAAAAGTAAAAATGGGGTTCGGCGCGGAAAATGGTCCAGATTAAGGCAAAAATGCAAAATTTTGGAAATCCAAGATGGCCGCCAAGTGTTCACCCGTTTTCCTAAAGGAACTAAATTCTCCATACAAATTGTATGCAGGGGGGCTTAGCCAACGTAGAAAAAGGCGAGGCCGAAGGCCGAGCGATAGTTTAAAGCCTGTGAGTTGCCATAGATTTATTTTTAATGCGTCAAAAAAGGACTAGAGCCCAGTGACAGACAGAAAGGCGAGGCCGAAGGCCGAGCGATGGTTCAAATCCCAACAGTCGCCATAGATTTACTTGTGTTGCGTCAAAAAAGCAAAAGAGCCTTGCGACAAACGAGAACGCCCCCTGTAATTTTTGCGAGGCCGAAGGCCGAGCTCCGAATGCGAGGCCGCAGGCCGAGCGCCGCGTAGGGCGAAGCCCGGAGCGGCCAGCATCGCAGATCTAGCTTTTGTAGCCCGCGTAGCGGGCGACCAAAGCTAGTCTATATTATATAAAGCTCGATTTCTATATTATATAAAGCTCGATTCCTACTCACTGACTCACTCACTGATCAGGGGTATTTTTGGGGTATTTAGAGGGGAGAGGGGTAAAATTGTTGGTGTTTGTTTTTTACTAGATTTTTTGACACCCAGGTTTTTTAGATTTTTTGAACCAAAAAACAAAATGGCGGCATTTTTTGAAACATCAACTTTTTTGTTTTTGGTCCTGAATTTTTTCCTTTTTGGTGGTTTGTTAGGGTTGCCAAGGTGTGCTAAAAAATGTGAGAAAAAAATGGAAAAACAAAATGGCCGCGCCGCCATCTTGGATTGAAAATGCGATTTCGAGGTGTTTTTAGGGAGGTGTCATTCCGAGATGCGTCATTTTTTTTTTTAAACTTCTTTTGAGTTTTTGTGACGTATATAGTCTGCTTCAAGGCCACATTTACAGATTATCAAAAAACAAGATGGCGGCTGAGCCGTCGGCCATTTTGTTGCGATCAAAAAATTCCCAAACTTTGGTAGCAATTTTCCGGTAGATGGCGACACCGGAGTGGGGTACAATGTTCCGGGCGATTGTTGGTCTGTTATTCGAGTGTTGCCATGAATCGGAAAAAACTACCATTTTGGAAGAAAATTTTCCACCACGGCCCCGGATAGTAGAAAATGGAAATTTCCAGAAATTCCAAAAACTTGGTATGCAGTCTGGTGACATTTGGGGACCCGAATGACATTTCACCATTTTTATGAAAAAAGTCTGGCAACACTGAAAGTTATGGGGAAAAGTTTTTTTTGCGACATGGGTGTCTTTAAAGTTAGTGACAGACAGAAAGAATAATGGCAGAAAAAAAATAAAAATGAGGTTTGGTCGGATATACGACCCAGATTATGGGAAAAATCCGAAATGTCAAAAAATCAAGATGGCGGCTGAGCGGGCGGCCATTTTGTAAAAAGTTGAAAATTTCGAAAATTTGGAATTCATTTTTCGAGTAGTTGGCAACATTTTGGAAAGTCGAGTTGTATGAGGCGGTTGTGTCTCTTGTCGAGAGGTTTCGCTTGGGTGAAGAAATTTCTCCAGTGTTGCCATGCTTTGAGAGATTTGGTCCAAAAATGTCGAAAGTAGAAATAACGACTTCCAGTCAAAAATTTGGATGACGCCTCCTGCAAAGGGGTCGTGCAAATGACATTTGACCATTTCCGTATCGATCACCTGGCAACACTGGGAGCTACGGGGAAAAGTATTTTTTTCGACATGGGTGTCTTTAAAGTTAAGGACGGACAGAAGGAGATATGGCAGGGAAAATCTGAAAATGGGGTTTGGTCGGTTATACGACCCAGATTATGGGAAATATCCGAAATGTCAGAAAATCAAGATGGCGGCTGAGTTGGCGGCCATTTTGTAAAAAGTTTCAGTTTTTCGATTTTTCAAATGCGTTTTTCGGGTAATTGGCAACATTTGGGAAAGTCGGGTTGTATGTGGCGATTATGTAGTTCGTCAAGGAGTATCGTTTGGAAAAACAATGATTCCCAGTGTTGCCATACTTTAAGAGTTTTGGTCAAAAAATGTAAAAAAAGGAAATAACGACTTTTGGTCAAAAATTTGGATGACGCCTCCTGCAAATAGGTCAAACTAATGACATTTGACCATTTTCATCTCGATCACCTGGCAACACTGGTAGTTAGGGGAACTCAAAGTTTGGGACAACGGAGGAATAAGGAATTGTAGAAACAAATGAATTCGGGATTGGGTGAAGTTAGAAAAAAAGTAAAAATGGGGTTCGGCGCGGAAAATGGTCCAGATTAAGGCAAAAATGCAAAATTTTGGAAATCCAAGATGGCCGCCAAGCGTTCACCCGTTTTCCTAAAGGGACTAAATTCTCCATACAAATTGTATGCAGAGGGGCTTAGCTAACGTAGAAAAAGGCGAGGCCGAAGGAAAGCTCGATTACCACTGACTCACTCACTCACTCACTGATCAGGGGTATTTTTGGGGTATTTAGAGGGGAGAGGGGTAAAATTGTTGGTGTTTGTTTTAAACTAGATTTTTTGACTGACAGCTTTACCACATTTTTTGAACCAAAAAACAATATGGCGGAAATTTTTGAAACATCAACTTTTTTGTTTTTGGTCCTGAATTTTTTCTTTTTTGGTGGTTTGTTGGGGTTGCCAAGGTGTGCTAAAAAATGTGAGAAAAAAACGAAAAAACAAAATGGCCGCGCCGCCATCTTGGATTGAAAACGCGATTTCAGGGGTGTTTTTGGGGAGGTGTCATTCCGAGATGCGCAATTGTTTTTAAAAATTTTTTTCAATATTTGTGACATGCATAGTCTTCTTGAGAGCCACATTCACAGATTATCAAAAAACAAGATGGCGGCTGAGCCGTCGGCCATTTTGTTGCGATCAAAAAATTCCGAAACTTTGACACGAATTTTCCGGTAGATGGCGACACCGGAGTGGGTTACAATGTTCCGGGCGATTGTTGGTCTGTTATTCGAGTGTTGCCATGAATCGGAAAAAACTACCATTTTGGATGAAAATTTTCCACCACGGCCCCGGATAGTAGAAAATGGAAATTTCCAGAAATTCCATAAAGTTGGTATCTGGTGACATTTGGGGACCCGAATGACATTTCACCATTTTTATCAAAAAAGTCTGGCAACACTGAAAGTTACGAAGAAAACAAATTTTCGCGACATGGGTGTCTTTAAAGTTAAGGACAGACAGAAGGAGTCATGGCAGAAAAAAAATAAAAATGACGTTTGGTCGGATATACGACCTAGATAATAAGAAAAATCCGAAATGTCAAAAATTCAAGATGGCGGAGGCGTGGGCGGCCATTTTGTAAAAAGTTGAAAATTTCGAAATTTTGGAATCCATTTTTCGAGTAGTTGGCAACACTTTGGAAAGTCGAGTTGTATGGGGCGTTTGTGTGTCTTGTCGAGCGGATTTGCTTGGGTGAACAAATTTCTCCAGTGTTGCCACAATTTGGGAGATTTGGTCCAAAAATGTCGAATGTAGAAATAACGACTTCCGGCCAAAAATTTGGATGACGCCTCCTGCAAAGGGGTCGTGCAAATGACATTTGACCATTTTCATCTCGATCACCTGGCAATACTGGAAGTTATGGGGAAAGGTATTTTTTCGACATGGGTGTCTTTAAAGTTAAGGACGGATAGAAGGAGTTATGGCAGAAAAAGTCTGAAAATGAGGTTTAGTCGGTTATACGACCCACATTATAGGAAAAATCCGAAATATCAGAAAAACAAAATGGCGACCGAGTGGGCGGCCATTTTGTAAAAAGTTTCAGATTTTTTATTTTTCCAATGCTTTTTTCGGGTAGTTGGTAACATCTGGGAAAGTCGAATTGTATGTGTGTTTTGTCAAGAGGTGTCGCTTGGGTAAAGAAGTTTCACCAGTGTTGCCATATTTTGGGAGATTTGGTCAAAAAAAATTTAAAAAATGTAAATAATGAGTTCCGGTCAAAAATTTGAATGTGAACTCGTGCAAAGTAATCCTAAAAAGGTTATTTGGCCATTTTCTTCTCGATCACCTGGCAACACTGGAAGCTATGAGAAAGAGTATTTTTTGCGACATGGGTAGGCTTTATAGTTAAGGAACGGAGAGATGGAGATATGGCAGAAAAAATCTAAAAATGGTGTTCGGTCAGTTATTATGACCGTAATTATTAGAAAAATAAAAACCGGCCAAGTGCGAGTCGGACTCGCGCACCGAGGGTTCCGTACAAACCTGCAAGGTTTACAAAGTTCGTTCATTACGACAATCGAGTCATAACTATGGTATTTTTATTGCAAAATGAAATTCATAACATTACAATGGGGAAAGTAACTACTTAAAAGGAGAATGCCCAAAAGTGGTATCGCTCGAAATCTAATTGTACATTGAGGGTACCACACCGTAAATTCCTTTCTTCATTTGTAATGATTTGCGAAAGTAGTAAGAAATTGTAAAACCTCCGGAATAAAATCCGATTTTAATAAAAAGTATTGTAACAATGAGCTGCAATCAGCAACACCTATCACCGAGCAACGACACTACGTAGTTCGCACGGTTGTCAATAGATGGCGCTGTTCGTAGTTAGCTCGCGGTATCATTTGATTTTTTCCTGTCCTTAAGTAGTCAGGGCTAACCACAAATTCCTTTCCCCTTGCAAAATGGTATAAATAACATTGGTATGCACGCAAGATTATTTTGTGTTTATATCTGATCCTTATCAAATAACGCTAGCTTTGGCGTAGCTAGGGTTTTTTTTTAGGCAGGGTAACTATCTACAAATATAAAACAAGTATTCTAAGGTAAAACCTGTAGCTATGCCAATGGACACCATTCATTTCACTTAAACCAAAATTACGTCAAAGTCCGGAGTTTTATAAAAAAAAAATATGCGGTATGATTATTTTTTATTTATTTATTTTTCCTATATTTGCATTATAGGTAGGTACCTACCTCAGCGTTTTGAATTTTTGCGTTGATTTAGAATTTCTCACAGTTTAGAGGCAATTAGATTTAAGAAGTGTTTGATATGAATTTCAACTTTAATATCTCTACGCGTTCATGTGAAAAAGGGTAGGTAGTAAGTTTATATTTATTAAAAAAATATTTTATGTCATGTAAGCAAAAATAATATTTTAAATTTTATATAATTTCAAATTTATCATTTTCGCAATTTTTCCTTTATCTGTACTATATAACGTTGCTTCGTGCCGAATTTCAAGATTCTGAGTTCACAGGAAGTACCTTGTAGGTTTTGATTCCCTAGCGTGTGACGGAAATTCGTCTAAGGTGTCGGTATAAACTGCTGTATCTTTTGATCGCGTTAACTTAGAAGTTTGATTTTTTTACTTCTTAAAGGGACAATAGATCTAGGTATTTGGTATAAATTTCAATTTGATACCTTTATTCGTTCGTGAGAAATAAGGTAGTAAGTTTCATTTTGTTAAAATATTTTTATTATATTATATAACTAAAAAAATGAAATTTTCGCAATTTTTCCTATATTTGCATTATATGACAATGCTTTATGCCAAATTTCAAGATTCTGAGTTTACGGGAAGTATCCTGTAGGTTTTGATTCCTTTGCGAGTGTCGAAAATTTATTGAAAATATCGACATAATCGGCTGTATCTTTTGATTGGCTTGGCTTAGAAGTTTGATATTTTCACAGCTTAAAGGGACAATAGACCTGAGTATTTCATGTGAATTTCAGCTTGATACGTTCACGCGTTCTTGAGATAAAGGGTCTTGACAGACGGACGGACGGACAACAAAGTGATCCTATAAGGGTTCCGTTTTTTCCTTTTGAGGTACGGAACCCTAAAAAGGTCCATGCCTAACAGTAAATAGTTAATAACACGTAAGAAATCTTTATATTTTGAAACATGTCAATTCCACACAAGGTACTTGTATTAATAATGTCCTAACAGGCAAGTTATCATTTCATTGTTGATGAACATAAATTCTCATTATCTATCAATAAAAGTTATTTAGATCTTCTTACTCTGAGATGGTTTTCATATGAATAGTTATGTAAAATAATTTTACATGTAAGATTATTTACTGTTGAAATTGGTGTTACATTAGGTATTTAAAATACACAAGTAAGCATAACTTTAGTTCTTATTATAAACAAAGCATTTATTGAATCACATCTAATTTAATTAATGTTTCAGTGTAGTTAAAATAATTGATTTGCTCTGAAATCAAATCAATAATAAGAACTTGATTGAATCCTTCTCAAATATTGGTAGGTAATATCAATGCAGTTTAAATATTATTTGAAAACCTTCAGATTTGCAATAGGATTATTTGCATTTGATACTACTTATATCCTGCGCTTGTTATATTTGTATTTATTTATCAATATTTTCAATTTAGTGCGTTGAATTCTGATTTAACATTCATCTTACTAGGTATAGGTACTTTTTTTTGAACTTGTATAAGTCTGGATCTGACCATAATATCTAGCCTTTTATAAATCAAGATTAATAATTATACTAATTATAATTTACCTACTTGAATAGTGGTATTAATAAGATTTAATTTTTATCTCTTGTCATAAATTAATTAAATTCAAATAGATGTGCACCAATTGATTGAAGTTATCAATATTCATCATGTTTGAAATTGGTCCTATATCTACTTAGATTATTAATCTAAGGTCCTATAATATTTTTCATTTTTACAGAAACATAAATTCTAAATTTCTTTTGATTCATATTATTACTAATTTAATTTAGGTATGTTTGATAAGCAGAAATTAGATAGGTAGGTACCTACTTATTGTCTCAATGGGGTTAGGTAAGCCTGTTATCTGAATTTGCATTAGTTTTATTTTAGGAAATATTGTATCAATGCAATGCATTTTTTAGGTAGGATTAGCCTAATAAAATTACTGTAATATGAACTTACTGCAAAATGGTACAGTTACAGTAAAATAGGTTAGTAGTAATTTGTATAATCATTGATTTTCATCATTACATACCTTAACTGGTAGGCATTTGTTTTTAATACAATTTACTGTTTTCTTTAGTAATTTGGATACATTACCTACCTACTTAAGTGGGTAATGTTGTTGTTCAATTATAATAAAATTTCAAACTTTTGTTTACATTAAACTTCTTATTACTATTAGCATTAGCTGCTATTAATTGTATGAGTTTGGATTTTCGGTTTAGGTAGGTCTCTATAGGTAGGTATATCTACTTTTAAATTTAATTTATTTTCCTTTATTTATTAGTAAAAAACAAACTTAATTTCAATTACCAAAACAATAAAGGTAATTAATCAGGTAGGCATTGTAAAATTTAACACTTGTTCATTGCATAACCATTTATAACTGAATATGAATTTATTGACGATTTATTTTCAGAAAATTTGTTGGCACTATTGTTTGTCATTTTGTTTTCTGTGTGTACCTCAAAATTAGCATGATTGATATTGCTTTAAGGTGATGTTCTAAGGCCTTGTCAAAATGCTTTAGATATTTTAGCGGAGAGTGTTAGAAGATAATGAAAGTATTTTTATAATATTACATAACTGAGTTGAAAATTAGCATTAATTATGTGACCAATCTTTTAATTGTCTTCCCTGTGTCATATAAATCTATAACACTTTTTATCATTCAATTTAGATACTGAAGTTGCATTCTTTACACGTTTATATTTTATGATGACAATAATTTTAAGAGAAGATTGACTTGAATCTTTTAGAGTTTTCGTTATTTTTGTCTTGATAAGGTATCAGCATATTATTTGAAAATAAAGAAACCACCTGCATTTTGTATTTCGAAGCAAATTACTTTCTTTTAAATTATGTATTCGTAATGCATAATAAGCGCGACTTCATTGTCAATCAGACTATTATTAATTATTAATTTCTGGTAAAGGATTGTCCCATCAAGGCGATGCACGGTATAAAGGTAATAATGCACAGTGTGTAGCCATGTCAGCATGTGCATCCGCTTTGTCAGTTATTAAAAATCGGGCCGTGTTTGATGTTGCGGATATCAATACTATTCTTCAGTACGGTGATTTACTTTACTTGCAGTGCAAACCTCGGGACCACGTTTTCTTATTACCAGACAAATTGCCAAATGATTATCGAGTAGGGAACTTCGCAGTTAAAATTAATGCAATGGAACCCAACTGGATTGAAAACGGGCTTTTTCCAGCTTCACTGCGCGATGTTGATGTTGCAACATTGCAGTTAGTTCATATTTTGCGCGACCGTGTATTCACTCGCGAACGTAACGATACTCGGGATAGTTACTTGTTCACCGGGAACAATTACACGGTTTCTTTTTGGAAATTTGGCAACAAATTTTATTTATTTAATAGCCATGCGGTTGGCATCAATAATAAATTTAATCATCGGGACGAAACTCAAAATAAGGCGCGTTTGTTTTGTTGCCAAAATTTAGAAGATCTCGCAAAATTACTGTTCATAGGACATGCGTATACCTCGGCGCAATATTCTATACATAAATTAACTGTAGTAAATTTTGCGCTAAACTTAGATCCCGTCGTCCCACTCGAGCCACGCGACGCGAAATTAACAACGTTGAAACCTGTCGTAGTCCTTGAAAAAGTTGAGTTAGAATCAATAGACATTGCACCGGTGCAATCAACCAAACGAGGTCGACCCAAAAAAAATAAGAGATCATCTAAATCTAAAGTAGAATCATCCGCACCAAAAAAATCGAAATTAATTAATGAAACATTAAAACCAGTTGTGGTTCTTGAGAGAGTCAATTTAACTGCGTTAAAAATTGCCCATGATGCGAAACCTTTGTCCGTCAGTAGTGCACATTCTGATGTCAAATTAAAATTAAAGCCAGTAGTTGTCATTGATCGGGTCGATTTAAATAGCGGTCGGGTTAGTAACGTAACGTCAACCAAAACCCTTAGACACCGAGAGGCCGTAAAACGTTATGCTACCCAGAACCCAACTATCCATAGGGACGCGGTAAAACGGTACGTTAAAAAAAATCCCTCCGTTAACAGGGAAGCGGTTCAACGGTACGTTCAAAAAAATCCCTCCGTTCACAGGGACGCGGTTACACGATACTCTCAAAACAATCCCTCCGTTAACAGGGTCGCGGTAAAACGATACACTCAAAATAATCCCATCAAAAACATTCTGTAAAAAACTAGCCAAGTCTCGATGGAGGCGCTGCTTGTTTATCTCTAAAAAGTAATGAAATCTAGACAAAGTCGTGCCAAGTCTATGGTTCCTTACTGCGATTTCTTTATTATTATAGTTAATGTTGTGTGACTTGGCCGTTGAAGGGTACAAAACCAGGTGCTCCATGACACCATTGCACCAATCTGTCACCAGAGCGGTTCTGGTCCATTGACGATGGAAAATAAATTGTCACTTGGAAAACGTTGAGCGTATTTCAATAATACTTAACCTATGATTATCTTAATAAAGATTGTTCAACGGCCAAGTCACACAAAATTACCTATAATAATAAAGAAATCGCAGTAAGGAACCATAGACTTGGCACGACTTTGTCTAGATTTCATTACTTTTTAGAGATAAACAAGCAGCGCCTCCATCGAGACTTGGCTAGTTTTTTACAGAATGTTTTTGATGGGATTTCACTTCTTTTTGTAGAAAGTGGCATAATTATTTAACGTCGTCGTCCTTTAATAAGTATTATCACAGAATATTAATAAGTACTACGTACAGAAGTTTTACTTCGCGAAGGAATTAAAAAAATGTCAATAACAATATGGTGTAATTTAGCCTGTCTCAAGAGTCAAGCACCATTTTGTTGACAAACGTCAGTGATCGGCACTGCGCCGAAGCTATAGGGCTGACTTCGGTAAAATGATGTGACGTGAGGTGCCAAACTGCGGAAAATGGCGGAGGAAATACATGATTTAGCATGAATTATCATGAATAATATTAACTACTTATTTACCACTCAGTGTCTTGAGGCAACTTAAAAAATTACATTCTGTGTTTTTATTATTATTTAGGCAGTTAAATACTGCACAGTATTTAGTACACCATTTTCGTTATTTTCTTCCATCATACACAAGAATACGCGTGCGTGAGTCAATGTTCGCTCGTATGTGAGGCCTTGTCGAATAGTATCCTGTAGGTGGGCCATCGTGCGTGTTTTGTTTTCGATGTAAACTCGCGGAGATGAACAGGCCTGGTATTATCGACATTTTTTTACGATATTAAACACAAATTAAACTTACCTTTAAAATGGACAACGAATAAGAATCGTTTTAATAACACCTTAGCTAACCTCACGATATAATAAACGAAATCGACGAAATGCAAATTACACAACATTCAACTTAATCGACGGGGGGGTCTAGAAAGGAAAAAAAATCTGGACACCGCGGTGCAGAAAATCGACACTCAAAGTGCTAGCGCCATCTACCGGTGAGCGGTACAGGCGAACACCACGGTGCCAGTGTGGCGCTAGTAGTATTGATTATGAATGTGGTGTTACTCCAAATCTTCGATTTTCCTAGTTTTTATAGTTTTCCCTTTATGTGGCCATTAAACCCTAACTCTGTACCAAATTTCAGCTCTCTGAGTTTATGGGAAGTACTAGTTCTATTTTGATGATCATCAGTGAGTGAGTGAGTGTCATAAATGCGAAACTTTGCTTTCGCTTAACTTCGGAACTAAATGACCTACAGACCTGAAATTTTGGATTTTAAGTATGTGATTATAGCTTACTAGATGACGAAAATTTCTGCGTTCTGGTCTTATCCAGAGGTTCTCAAATAGGGGCCTGAAAATGCGGCGAAATGGTTCCAGTAAAGGATGGTACGGCAGTGTTTGCTTCGCGCTGGACTTGGCGGGGGCACTGCCGTGCCCCCAGATCCATCCGTTCATAGGGACTCGGTTAAACGGTATTCGCAACAACATCCGGAAGTTAATAACAAAGAATCGACAAAACAATACAATGTAGTAAATCGAAACTTAGAACCCGCGTTGCGTAATTCCAATATTTTGATCGGGCAAAAACAAAACGACGACTTAGATTCACTTCAAACTCATTCTTTCAAAAAACTGTCTTTGAATGACAGTCTCAGATGTCCCCAATGTCAGGCGCGAATGTTTGTTGAGGAAAAAGGTAGAGTCAAGTGGTGTTGTGGT
Organism: Ostrinia nubilalis; assembly: GCF_963855985.1. Lineage (NCBI taxonomy): Eukaryota > Metazoa > Arthropoda > Insecta > Lepidoptera > Crambidae > Ostrinia > Ostrinia nubilalis. Next base: position 9,464,842 of record NC_087118.1, on the reverse strand, counting down.
TCTGGAGCATATAATGTTCAAAATTTACCGCCGTTAACCGAAGAGTTCTATTCCCACCCAGCTTTCCTTTTAAGACCGCGAGCTTTTAACAATTTGTTTTCATTTAGCGCATTAGGCGTTTCTCATGGTTTTCAACAACCGAATACCGGTGTGTCATTCCTAAAAATTCAGGGCCGAACTTACCATCGTGTTTTCGATTTGGCTTACACCGACACAAATAATCCTATCGGTATGTACATTTACGACGAACGCGAAAGGATAGCTGTAAGCCAAAGTTTAGACATGACGGTAGTTCGTGCCATTACCAATTTCATGCATAATGTTAGTCCGTATATAGAATGTTTTAAACGATTAAGTCAGGAGCCTTCCGAGGAGGCACATTTGATATTTGAACCCACGTCGCGTCGCTCCCATGGTAATATTTTAGGAGACATGCCAATCGGTTCGGAAATAGCCGCGATTCTGAGCACAGAACGCGAACGCTATATTCCTAAAGCTATAGTCATATGGCGCATAGGTGCTCGAAAACCGCACACTGTAGACATTTTACATCCGCTATATGAAACTTTCCAATATCCTTTGCTGTATCCACACGGTAATCCCGGTTGGTTACCGAATAGACTCGATAACAACGGCATAAAACTAACACAAAATAAATATGTCCGTTGTTTGTTGCTATCTGAGCCGTGGTTTTCAGAGTTGAACAGACTTTCTGAGGAATGGATAGTAGATATGTTTTGTAGAATTTCAGAGGAACGACTTAAGTACATTTTTCATATGCAGAATAGGGTGTCCCTTATTTTTCAAAGTTTTAAATTTGTAACGCATAGGTCTTAGTTTTGTTTGTTTGCCTCTAAAACACTCGGAAATAAATTTTTACCTTATTTGGAGTACGATAACCCGTGCCGACTTGCAGCGAAACATGTTGCGCGGCAGTAGCGGTGCGTATTCGCGGTATTTGTTATTTGTTCTCAATTAATCTCGTGATTAACACCTATTGTTTGACATTCAGAAGATGGCTGTGGAATTAAGAAGCAATAAAAAAAGTATTTTCTTAGTCGGGGACGTAAATTTATCAAATAATAGGCACAAAGTTACCGTTAATCGTCATGTTTTTGCAGTATTTTTTTTACATATTTTGCAAAGTTAATTAAATGTTATTGAAAGCTCTAATCTCATCATTCGGGAGTGTATTATATTTTGGGAAAAGCTATAAATCCTAACTGTGTAAAAAAACTTGTGTATCTTCACCATGCTTGGAGACAGTTGCAAGAAAAATTATTTAAAAAAGTCAAGATTTATAAGCGCCGCGGTGAGGAGGATTTAAAAACAAATAAAATATTTTAACAAAAACAAATAAAACCAAGGCGTCCAGTGTTAAGGTGTAGACAAAAAGTTAGTTAAGAAAGTAGAAAGTGCAAGACAAAGAAAATTAAATAAATAAATAAAAAATAGAGCAAATATGTTTCGTAGGTTTATCGTCATCTCTTACTACGCAAGATTCTATACAAACGCAAGGACATCACGACCAGCTTACCAGCTCTGAGGAAAGCCTTAAGGACATCTTGACATCCACTTTCCAAAAGGTATATGAGAGTGTTGACAAATTGATTTCCAAGGCAGCCCTGAGCAAGTTTAGTCAACATCTTTGGTACTTCATATCAGAAGAAATTGCCGTTTTATCACTCTTTAATGATGAAGGTAATGAACAAACACCGTCAATATTGTAGTAAAAGTACAAAGAGAGAGTATGTATGATTCTGGGAAGAGATACATTCCATCTGAAGAAGGTATGATTATTTCTATGGTAAATAGGACTTTGTACTAGTTTTTTATCCTGTTTTTAATGAATTGATAATAATACTGCCTTATTTATTGTTGCTGGAAAACCATTGAGTGGTTTTGTGTCTGTCAAGAGTATAAATTTATTTTCTCGATTGAAAATTGATAATAATTTCCCCCTGAGACACATTTCTATATGAGATAAAGATGTTGCCTATTTAAAGGCAAAAAGTGCTTTCTTTAAGGGTAGTTAATGATACAGCTGAAAGAGCTATAAAGCTTATGCAAGATTTTCATGGTTTGATCACTGCAAAGGAAGAGCAAAAGCTTTTTTTGCTTTGCACAGTGAAGCAAAAATCAGGCCAATATTCAGGAGCATGGAAATCTGTATCCAGAATGTAAAAAAGAGTCCCTCAAAAGTAAAATATATTGTCTGATCTGTAATGTTATCTTCTTTTTATGAATATTTTATAAAAATTAAATATTTTAATTGATTTAGCTACTTAATAAAAGGGGTAAAACCAGCATTTTTTAAAATCTTCAGAGCTAGGTCGGCACCTGTTAATGTTGACGTAGGAAGATGAAATTTTGTATTTAAGTATGTCGTAGTACTACGAAAAGAAATAGGGGGTATGCATTTCAATATCTAAAAAAATTTTTTTTCCGCCATATAAGGGACACCCTAATGCAGAATCATTCCTCAGATTCTGCTCTTAGATCTGCTCCCCTTCAGGAAGTAGAAAACTCAGTAGAGATTAGTAATCAGATAGCAGCAGATGAAACCATACGGGGAGAGGGTGGTGTTGTACCGGGACGTGTCTATCTGCCCAATACATTTACTGGAGGTCCACGTTATATGAAAACTAAATATATGGATGCGATTGCACTGGTCAATAGACTGGGCACTCCATCATACTTTTTAACGATGACATGCAATCCAAAGTGGCCCGAGATCCAACAATCTATTCCACAAGGTCAAAGGCTTAATCCTTTAATTTGTGCAAGAGTTTTTAACTTGAAACTCGCACAACTTTTGAAAGATCTTAGAACTGGTGCTTGGTTTGGTAGATGTATGTATATTATGCATGTCATAGAGTTTCAAAAACGAGGACTGCCCCATGCCCACATTTGTTTTAGAATCGAAGGGGGCGGTCCCATACAAAATTTTGCATTGGCAGATATCCCTCCTCCTTCTGAGGCAGGTGGTAGATTACGTAAGGCTGTGCTTGATCACATGATACACGGCCCATGTGGACCTCCACATAGAACAGATTTGCCATGTTGGGATACTGAAAAAATGAAATGCACAAGGTATTTCCCTAAATCTGAAACGGCTGTAACCTACTGCGATGACAGAGGTTTTGTTCATTTACGCCGTGATAGTAAAAACCAAGCCACCATTAAATTTAGAAATAGAGACGTAACGGTTAGTGATTTGTGGGTAGTTCCGTACAATGCCGCTCTTCTCCTCAAGTATGACTGTCACATTAATTTATTAGCTTATTCCGCACGCGCGATCGTCAAATATCTATTCAAATACATGACCAAAGGTCCTGACGAATCGCGCGTTACAGTCGTTCCCGATTCTGATAAAAATAATGAAATCGAGCAGTATGTCACTAAACGTTACCTTGGTTCTTGCGAAGCGACGTGGCGTATTTTAGAGTTTGACATAACAGCTCGCGAACCGAACGTAAAGCAGCTCGCCGTACACCTTGAGGGCCAACAATCCATCTTTTTCAAACCGGGAACCGAAGCAGATGCCGCGCGCCGCGCTCATTCGGACCTAATAACTTATTTTAAAAGGCCTCTCGGTGAACAATTTGATAACTTGACATATTTAGATTTTTACGAGCGGTATATTGTTCATTCGCGACGTCCCACCACTAGAAACGTTGAAATCTTTGAATTGAGCAATAATAAATTTTTGACAAGACGGCAAAGGGGCGAATTAGTATCGCGTTTATTCTGGGTCGCGCCAAACAGAGGTGAATTATTTTACTTGCGTCTTCTTTTAGCGTCTCAGCCGTGTCGTAGTTACGACGACTTATATAAACTTGGTGGTCCATTGTGCAAAACTTTCCAGGAAGCTGCGAAAGCTCTCGGGATCGCGGACGATGAAGCGGAGTATGAGATTGCTATGCAGGAAGCATCTACATTTTTGACTGGACCACGGCTGCGTAGCTTTTTCGTACTCTTAGCTGTGAATGGGGTTAGGGTAGTTTCTTTGTGGGATAAGTACAGACATTTAATTAGTCAGGATTTTTTGCAGCGTTTATCCGATGACGCAGAAAAAGCGTACAAACTTTGTCTCATCCAAATCGACCGATTATTCCGTAGACATGGGACGTCCCTTGTCGAGCAAGGGTTACCGGGCGTTATAGACGATTCAACCGAAGTAGGCCGCGAGCGCGTCGAATATAATCGCGACGAATTAAATACCTTCGTAAGTAGCTGGCTACCAAAATTATCCCCCGATCAAAACCTCGTGTTTAATTATATTCACACTCTCCTGAGTGACAGCGAGTTCCGAAACTCTAACAATACTGCCATTTTTATTGACGGGCCTGCCGGAACAGGTAAAACTTTGCTTTTAAATGTAATTACTGCACACGCACGCGGAAATTCAGGAATTGTCTTGTGTACGGCGAGTTCGGGTATCGCGGCACAAAATTACGTAGGCGGCATTACGGCCCATAGCATGTTTAAATTCCCCCTCAACCCCGTAGATGATCTTGGTTACTGGAGCATTACCAATGGTTCGCAGCGCGCTGAGCTTGTCCGACAAGCTGACGTGATTATTTACGACGAAGCCCCTATGGCTCACAAATATTTAATTCACCTTCTTGATAGGTCTCTCCGCGATTTGATGAATTGTAACAAGATTTTTGGTGGGAAAATCGTAATTTTCGCAGGAGATTTCCGTCAGATACCTCCTGTCGTTGTTAGAGCTAAAAGTAATTCTGATATTATTAACTGTTCAGTTAAGTCCTCACCAATTTGGGAGCAAATTAAAATTTTCAATTTGAGCACTTCCCAACGTAACAGAGACGACCCAGAGTATTCTGACTTTTTATTAAAACTGGGTTCGAATCAATTGCCGGTTCAAACATTAAAAGTAAATCGTTCAGTTTTAAATTTAGTAGATTTAACTTCCCACCTTTCATATGTTACAGATTTGAACGATTTAATAGATTTTGTTTTTTCACATGTAGTCATTGTTGAACCGGACACGTGTGCTGGTCGAGCAATACTCACCACACACAATCAAAACGTTCGGGAAATTAATTCCATAGTATTAGATAGAGTAGAGTCGGAACTTTTACACTTTTATTCCATTGATAAAGTAGTTTCCGAAAACACAGATGATATATTTTTAGGCGCGGACGCGTTAAATAAACTGCAACCAAAGGGTGTTCCAGAACATGATCTAAAACTAAAAGTAGGATGCGTGTGCATGATAATCCGAAATCTTAGTTTTTCAGACCGACTGGTCAATGGCACAAAAGTTATCGTCGTAAAAACTACGCCGCGCATAATAATTGTTCGCAAGCCAGGCGAAACAAACGAATTTTTGATTCCGCGTATCTTGTTTAAAGCTCCGATCGAACCGGACAGCCCCATCGAAATGACGCGACGGCAATTCCCCTTAGCTTTATGTTATGCCATGACTGTTCATAAGAGTCAGGGGCAGACTATAAATCGGGTAGGCGTAGACTTGCGGTCGGACGTGTTCAGTCATGGTCAATTATATGTAGCGTTAGGTCGGGTCCAAGAAAAATCGGATATTAAAATTTTAGTTTCGCGCGATAAATTAATCGACAATAAACTTTTGCTAAATAATGTAGTATACCCGCAACTTCTTTAGATTCCTTTTTTTTGTTATTTTTTTTATTTGTACGCAGTTTCTCGGAAAGTGTAAATATAATTCACCTCATCAATCAATTGACAAATCTTTTGTGTAAATATATTTTAAAATCAATTAAAATCACGCTGACACGCCTATACACGTGCATTATTTATTTATTTTTGCTTTTTTTATACTCATTTCGCATGAATTCAAAATTTGGTGGTTTTTGTTTGGGCATGTTGGTTTTGTGTATATGAGTTATGCTTGTGTGGTGGTGTGAGTGGAGATAGTGAAGTATCGGGGGAATGGGCTATGTTAAATATCATCTCTACACTGTAGGGGTGGATCGGTATAGCGTCGTCACTTGGAGTATAAATCCATTTACATTGGTGTTTGATTTTAGAATAGGAGCTTTCTCGGTCAACCAAATTGAAGAAGAGATGTTATGATATCGCTGAAGGGCGAACTGAAGGATAGACGTGGACGACTGTTAGGGGGACACGCCAGCCTGTGGGCTGATGTTGCTGATGCTGTGGGAAACACCGGCGGACGTCTTGGGGAAGGTAACGACATCGAAGCGAAGAGTGTGGAGTTCGACAGCCGCATAGCTGCGGGCGTGAAGTTGAGGGGGAAGAGACCGGAGAGAAGATGCAGGGGTGACGAATCAAGGTAAGGTTAATAACCGCTTGATAATGTCCCACTTGTGCCAATTGAATGCCTCAGCGTCGACGGAATGTCAGGAAGTCTAGGTACAAGTACGAGTATGCCAATATAACAAACATATGCATGGTTCCGGAGGCAATGAGCAATGGGTGTGTTGATTTTTTGTTAGTTATATGCCGTTTTAAGCGTAACTGAACGGAATTGTTCTTACCAGCATAATGGATATCGTATAATTGTCATTTTGTAAAAGTAAGCTTCAACCAAACCAACGCGTGCAAATCACCATCGCCGACGCGATCATAGGCGAATGACAGGTCGCACGACCAGTCATTGGCCTATGATCGCGCCGGCGATGGCAATCTTCACGCGTTGGTTTGGTTGAAGCTGAAATAATGTACAGGGGTAGCCTTTTTTTTCACATTACTTGAATAAGCAATGCACGCTGCGTCGTAGGTTACACTGAAGAACATAGGTACTTTTATAGATATATAAAGTGCTTTAAACGGTTATGTAGAGAGTAGGTTTTCGAGGGAGCACATATAATATTTGAACCCATGCAATGACCGTGACGTAATCTGGGGGCACGGCAGTGCCCCCGCCAAGTCGAGCGCGAAGCAAACACTGCCGTACCATCCTTTACTGGAACCATTTCGCCGCATTTTCAGGCCCCTATTTGAGAACCTCTGGATAAGATCAGAACGCAGAAATTTTCGTCATCTAGTAAGCTATAATCACATACTTAAAATCCAAAATTTCAGGTCTGTAGGTCATTTAGTTCCGAAGTTAAGCGAAAGCAAAGTTTCGCATTTATGACACTCACTCACTCACTGATGATCATCAAAATAGAACTAGTACTTCCCATAAACTCAGAGAGCTGAAATTTGGTACAGAGTTAGGGTTTAATGGCCACATAAAGGGAAAACTATAAAAACTAGGAAAATCGAAGATTTGGAGTAACACCACATTCATAATCAATACTACTAGCGCCACACTGGCACCGTGGTGTTCGCCTGTACCGCTCACCGGTAGATGGCCACTTTGAGTGTCGATTTTCTGCACCGCGGTGTCCAGATTTTTTTTCCTTTCTAGACCCCCCCGTCGATTAAGTTGAATGCTGTGTAATTTGCATTTCGTCGATTTCGTTTATTATATCGTGAGGTTAGCTAAGGTTAAGTTATTAAAACGATTCTTATTCGTTGTCTATTTTAAAGGTAAGTTTATTTGTGTTTAAAATGTCGATAATACTTATTAAAGGACGACGACATTAAATAATAAATGCCACTTTCTACAAAAAGAAGTGAAATCCCACCAAAAACATTCTGTAAAAAACTAGCCAAGTCTCGATGGAGCTGCTTGTTTCTCTCTAAAAAGTAATGAAATCTAGACAAAGTCGTGCCAAGTCTATGGTTCCTTACTGCGATTTCTTTATTATTATAGTTAATTTTGTGTGACTTGGCCGTTGAACAATCTTTATTAAGATAATCATAGGTTAAGTATTATTGAAATACGCTCAACGTTTTCCAAGTGGCAATTTATTTTCCATCGTCAATGGGTAGCGGTTCTGGCGACAGATTGGTGCAATGGTGTCATGGAGCACCTGGTTTTGTACCCTTCAACGGCCACGTCACACAACATTAACTATAATAATAAAGAAATCGCAGTAAGGAACCATAGACTTGGCACGACTTTGTCTAGATTTCATTACTTTTTAGAGAGAAACAAGCAGCTCCATCGAGACTTGGCTAGTTTTTTACAGAATGTTTTTGGTGGGATGAATATGTCCGTTTGTTTCTTGCTATCTAAACCGCGGTTTTCCGATTTTTTTTATATTGTATGTAAAAAAATGCAGTTGGCTTTAGGGATGGCCAAGGGGCCACTCCCGCCGCAACTTGACCTATTTTTAATACTATGTTGCATAAATTAATATCATAAATTAGTAATAAAACATTATGACAATAAAGTGATCCCCTCCATTGTCAAGATTATCTTGTCTGAATTGTTATTTTTATTAAATTAAAAAGAAAAATCTTGAATTTGTCATTCTCACTGAAATGTCTCTAAAATATGATCGAGTGAAGCGATGGCTGGCTCATCCGTCATGTCTGTGAACAGGCACTGCCTTCGGGGACTGGTCAAACCAAGTTGTCCAGATTTTTACGCTTTTAATTTTGGATGGGGTGATGTTATAGCATTACTTTGCCACAGTTCCCATAGATAGTCAAAAATATTTTTGGTTACTTTAGTGTCAAAACAGTCACATTATTGGTAATAACACATTACACGATTGAAAGGGATCCTCTTCAATCTTATTGTGTTTAAGTTTTTTCAGTCTGAATTATTACTATCATTAGAATATGAAAAAAGGTATCTTGGATTTGTCATTCTCACTAAAATGTCTCTGGGGTGGTGGCGTGGTGAGGCAGGTCGTTACATTCTCTAAAATATGATCGAGTGAAGCGATGGCTGGCTCATCCGTCATGTCTGTGAACAGGCGCTGCCTTCGGGGACTGGTCAAACCAAGTTGTCCAGATTTTTACGCTTTTAATTTTGAATGGGGTGATGTTATAGCATTACTTTGCCACAGTTCCCATAGTCAAAAATATTTTTGGTTACTTTAGTGTCAAAACAGTCACATTATTGGTGATAAAACATTACACGATTGGAAGGGATCCTCTTCAATATTATTGTGTTTAAGTTTTTTCAGTCTGAATTATTACTATCATTAGAATATGAAAAAAGGTATCTTGGATTTGTCATTCTCACTAAAATGTCTCTGGGGTGGTGGCGTGGTGAGGCGGGTCGTTACATTCTCTAAAATATGATCGAGTGAAGCGATGGCTGGCTCATCCGTCATGTCTGTGAACAGGCGCTGCCTTCGGGGACTGGTCAAACCAAGTTGTCCAGATTTTTACGCTTTTAATTTTGAATGGGGTGATGTTATGGTATTACTTTGCCACAGTTCCCATAGATAGTCAAAAATATTTTTGGTTACTTTAGTGTCAAAACAGTCACATTATTGGTAATAACACATTACACGATTGAAAGGGATCCTCTTCAATCTTATTGTGTTTAAGTTTTTTCAGTCTGAATTATTACTATCATTAGAATATGAAAAAAGATATCTTGGATTTGTCATTCTCACTAAAATGTCTCTGGGGTGGTGGCGTGGTGAGGCGGGTCGTTACATTCTCTAAAATATGATCGAGTGAAGCGATGGCTGGCTCATCCGTCATGTCTGTGAACAGGCGCTGCCTTCGGGGACTGGTCAAACCAAGTTGTCCAGATTTTTACGCTTTTAATTTTGAATGGGGTGATGTTATGGTATTACTTTGCCACAGTTCCCATAGATAGTCAAAAATATTTTTGGTTACTTTAGTGTCAAAACAGTCACATTATTGGTAATAACACATTACACGATTGAAAGGGATCCTCTTCAATCTTATTGTGTTTAAGTTTTTTCAGTCTGAATTATTACTATCATTAGAATATGAAAAAAGATATCTTGGATTTGTCATTCTCACTAAAATGTCTCTGGGGTGGTGGCGTGGTGAGGCGGGTCGTTACATTCTCTAAAATATGATCGAGTGAAGCGATGGCTGGCTCATCCGTCATGTCTGTGAACAGGCGCTGCCTTCGGGGACTGGTCAAACCAAGTTGTCCAGATTTTTACGCTTTTAATTTTGAATGGGGTGATGTTATAGCATTACTTTGCCACAGTTCCCATAGTCAAAAATATTTTTGGTTACTTTAGTGTCAAAACAGTCACATTATTGGTGATAAAACATTACACGATTGGAAGGGATCCTCTTCAATCTTATTGTGTTTAAGTTTTTTCAGTCTGAATTATTACTATCATTAGAATATGAAAAAAGGTATCTTGGATTTGTCATTCTCACTAAAATGTCTCTGGGGTGGTGGCGTGGTGAGGCGGGTCGTTACATTCTCTAAAATATGATCGAGTGAAGCGATGGCTGGCTCATCCGTCATGTCTGTGAACAGGCGCTGCCTTCGGGGACTGGTCAAACCAAGTTGTCCAGATTTTTACGCTTTTAATTTTGGATGGGGTGATGTTATAGCATTACTTTGCCACAGTTCCCATAGATAGTCAAAAATATTTTTGGTTACTTTAGTGTCAAAACAGTCACATTATTGGTAATAACACATTACACGATTGAAAGGGATCCTCTTCAATCTTATTGTGTTTAAGTTTTTTCAGTCTGAATTATTACTATCATTAGAATATGAAAAAAGATATCTTGGATTTGTCATTCTCACTAAAATGTCTCTGGGGTGGTGGCGTGGTGAGGCGGGTCGTTACATTCTCTAAAATATGATCGAGTGAAGCGATGGCTGGCTCATCCGTCATGTCTGTGAACAGGCGCTGCCTTCGGGGACTGGTCAAACCAAGTTGTCCAGATTTTTACGCTTTTAATTTTGAATGGGGTGATGTTATAGCATTACTTTGCCACAGTTCCCATAGTCAAAAATATTTTTGGTTACTTTAGTGTCAAAACAGTCACATTATTGGTGATAAAACATTACACGATTGGAAGGGATCCTCTTCAATCTTATTGTGTTTAAGTTTTTTCAGTCTGAATTATTACTATCATTAGAATATGAAAAAAGGTATCTTGGATTTGTCATTCTCACTAAAATGTCTCTGGGGTGGTGGCGTGGTGAGGCGGGTCGTTACATTCTCTAAAATATGATCGAGTGAAGCGATGGCTGGCTCATCCGTCATGTCTGTGAACAGGCGCTGCCTTCGGGGACTGGTCAAACCAAGTTGTCCAGATTTTTACGCTTTTAATTTTGAATGGGGTGATGTTATGGTATTACTTTGCCACAGTTCCCATAGATAGTCAAAAATATTTTTGGTTACTTTAGTGTCAAAACAGTCACATTATTGGTAATAACACATTACACGATTGAAAGGGATCCTCTTCAATCTTATTGTGTTTAAGTTTTTTCAGTCTGAATTATTACTATCATTAGAATATGAAAAAAGATATCTTGGATTTGTCATTCTCACTAAAATGTCTCTGGGGTGGTGGCGTGGTGAGGCGGGTCGTTACATTCTCTAAAATATGATCGAGTGAAGCGATGGCTGGCTCATCCGTCATGTCTGTGAACAGGCGCTGCCTTCGGGGACTGGTCAAACCAAGTTGTCCAGATTTTTACGCTTTTAATTTTGAATGGGGTGATGTTATGGTATTACTTTGCCACAGTTCCCATAGATAGTCAAAAATATTTTTGGTTACTTTAGTGTCAAAACAGTCACATTATTGGTAATAACACATTACACGATTGAAAGGGATCCTCTTCAATCTTATTGTGTTTAAGTTTTTTCAGTCTGAATTATTACTATCATTAGAATATGAAAAAAGATATCTTGGATTTGTCATTCTCACTAAAATGTCTCTGGGGTGGTGGCGTGGTGAGGCGGGTCGTTACATTCTCTAAAATATGATCGAGTGAAGCGATGGCTGGCTCATCCGTCATGTCTGTGAACAGGCGCTGCCTTCGGGGACTGGTCAAACCAAGTTGTCCAGATTTTTACGCTTTTAATTTTGAATGGGGTGATGTTATAGCATTACTTTGCCACAGTTCCCATAGTCAAAAATATTTTTGGTTACTTTAGTGTCAAAACAGTCACATTATTGGTGATAAAACATTACACGATTGGAAGGGATCCTCTTCAATCTTATTGTGTTTAAGTTTTTTCAGTCTGAATTATTACTATCATTAGAATATGAAAAAAGGTATCTTGGATTTGTCATTCTCACTAAAATGTCTCTGGGGTGGTGGCGTGGTGAGGCGGGTCGTTACATTCTCTAAAATATGATCGAGTGAAGCGATGGCTGGCTCATCCGTCATGTCTGTGAACAGGCGCTGCCTTCGGGGACTGGTCAAACCAAGTTGTCCAGATTTTTACGCTTTTAATTTTGGATGGGGTGATGTTATAGCATTACTTTGCCACAGTTCCCATAGATAGTCAAAAATATTTTTGGTTACTTTAGTGTCAAAACAGTCACATTATTGGTAATAACACATTACACGATTGAAAGGGATCCTCTTCAATCTTATTGTGTTTAAGTTTTTTCAGTCTGAATTATTACTATCATTAGAATATGAAAAAAGATATCTTGGATTTGTCATTCTCACTAAAATGTCTCTGGGGTGGTGGCGTGGTGAGGCGGGTCGTTACATTCTCTAAAATATGATCGAGTGAAGCGATGGCTGGCTCATCCGTCATGTCTGTGAACAGGCGCTGCCTTCGGGGACTGGTCAAACCAAGTTGTCCAGATTTTTACGCTTTTAATTTTGAATGGGGTGATGTTATAGCATTACTTTGCCACAGTTCCCATAGTCAAAAATATTTTTGGTTACTTTAGTGTCAAAACAGTCACATTATTGGTGATAAAACATTACACGATTGGAAGGGATCCTCTTCAATCTTATTGTGTTTAAGTTTTTTCAGTCTGAATTATTACTATCATTAGAATATGAAAAAAGGTATCTTGGATTTGTCATTCTCACTAAAATGTCTCTGGGGTGGTGGCGTGGTGAGGCGGGTCGTTACATTCTCTAAAATATGATCGAGTGAAGCGATGGCTGGCTCATCCGTCATGTCTGTGAACAGGCGCTGCCTTCGGGGACTGGTCAAACCAAGTTGTCCAGATTTTTACGCTTTTAATTTTGGATGGGGTGATGTTATAGCATTACTTTGCCACAGTTCCCATAGATAGTCAAAAATATTTTTGGTTACTTTAGTGTCAAAACAGTCACATTATTGGTAATAACACATTACACGATTGAAAGGGATCCTCTTCAATCTTATTGTGTTTAAGTTTTTTCAGTCTGAATTATTACTATCATTAGAATATGAAAAAAGATATCTTGGATTTGTCATTCTCACTAAAATGTCTCTGGGGTGGTGGCGTGGTGAGGCGGGTCGTTACATTCTCTAAAATATGATCGAGTGAAGCGATGGCTGGCTCATCCGTCATGTCTGTGAACAGGCGCTGCCTTCGGGGACTGGTCAAACCAAGTTGTCCAGATTTTTACGCTTTTAATTTTGAATGGGGTGATGTTATAGCATTACTTTGCCACAGTTCCCATAGTCAAAAATATTTTTGGTTACTTTAGTGTCAAAACAGTCACATTATTGGTGATAAAACATTACACGATTGGAAGGGATCCTCTTCAATCTTATTGTGTTTAAGTTTTTTCAGTCTGAATTATTACTATCATTAGAATATGAAAAAAGGTATCTTGGATTTGTCATTCTCACTAAAATGTCTCTGGGGTGGTGGCGTGGTGAGGCGGGTCGTTACATTCTCTAAAATATGATCGAGTGAAGCGATGGCTGGCTCATCCGTCATGTCTGTGAACAGGCGCTGCCTTCGGGGACTGGTCAAACCAAGTTGTCCAGATTTTTACGCTTTTAATTTTGAATGGGGTGATGTTATAGCATTACTTTGCCACAGTTCCCATAGATAGTCAAAAATATTTTTGGTTACTTTCGTGTCAAAACAGTCACATTATTGGTAATAACACATTACACGATTGAAAGGGATCCTCTTCAATCTTATTGTGTTTAAGTTTTTTCAGTCTGAATTATTACTATCATTAGAATATGAAAAAAGGTATCTTGGATTTGTCATTCTCACTAAAATGTCTCTGGGGTGGTGGCGTGGTGAGGCAGGTCGTTACATTCTCTAAAATATGATCGAGTGAAGCGATGGCTGGCTCATCCGTCATGTCTGTGAACAGGCGCTGCCTTCGGGGACTGGTCAAACCAAGTTGTCCAGATTTTTACGCTTTTAATTTTGAATGGGGTGATGTTATAGCATTACTTTGCCACAGTTCCCATAGTCAAAAATATTTTTGGTTACTTTAGTGTCAAAACAGTCACATTATTGGTGATAAAACATTACACGATTGGAAGGGATCCTCTTCAATCTTATTGTGTTTAAGTTTTTTCAGTCTGAATTATTACTATCATTAGAATATGAAAAAAGGTATCTTGGATTTGTCATTCTCACTAAAATGTCTCTGGGGTGGTGGCGTGGTGAGGCGGGTCGTTACATTCTCTAAAATATGATCGAGTGAAGCGATGGCTGGCTCATCCGTCATGTCTGTGAACAGGCGCTGCCTTCGGGGACTGGTCAAACTAAGTTGTCCAGATTTTTACACTTTTAATTTTGAATGGGGTGATGTTATGGTATTACTTTGCCACAGTTCCCATAGATAGTCAAAAATATTTTTGGTTACTTTAGTGTCAAAACAGTCACATTATTGGTAATAACACATTACACGATTGAAAGGGATCCTCTTCAATCTTATTGTGTTTAAGTTTTTTCAGTCTGAATTATTACTATCATTAGAATATGAAAAAAGATATCTTGGATTTGTCATTCTCACTAAAATGTCTCTGGGGTGGTGGCGTGGTGAGGCGGGTCGTTACATTCTCTAAAATATGATCGAGTGAAGCGATGGCTGGCTCATCCGTCATGTCTGTGAACAGGCGCTGCCTTCGGGGACTGGTCAAACCAAGTTGTCCAGATTTTTACGCTTTTAATTTTGGATGGGGTGATGTTATAGCATTACTTTGCCACAGTTTCCATAGATAGTCAAAAATATTTTTGGTTACTTTAGTGTCAAAACAGTCACATTATTGGTAAATAACACATTACACGATTGGAAGGGATCCTCTTCAATTTTATTGTGTTTAAGTTTTTTCAGTCTGAATTATTATTACTATCATTAGAATATGAAAAAAGATATCTTGGATTTGTCATTCTCACTAAAATGTCTCTGGGGTGGTGGCGTGGTGAGGCGGGTCGTTACATTCTCTAAAATATGATCGAGTGAAGCGATGGCTGGCTCATCCGTCATGTCTGTGAACAGGCGCTGCCTTCGGGGACTGGTCAAACCAAGTTGTCCAGATTTTTACGCTTTTAATTTTGGATGGGGTGATGTTATAGCATTACTGTGCCACAGTTCCCATAGATAGTCAAAAATATTTTTGGTAACTTTAGTGTCAAAACAGTCACATTATTTGTAATAACACATTACACGATTGAAAGGGATCCTCTTCAATCTTATTGTGTTTAAGTTTATTCAGTCTGAATTATTACTATCATTAGAATATGAAAAAAGATATCTTGGATTTGTCATTCTCACTAAAATGTCTCTGGGGTGGTGGCATGGTTAACTAATATTAGTAATTTACCAGTATAATTTAAGTTAATGCAGTGTAATAAATAGGTTAAGGTGCGGCGAGGCTGGCGCTCGGGCCCCTATGCCGCCTTTTTTTTCAACCGACTTCAAAAAAAGGAGGAGGTTCTCAATTCAACCCGTATGTTTTTTTTTTCTATGTTTGTTACGCGATAACTTCGCCAATTATGAACCGATTTGAACAAATCTTTTTTCGGCGTATAGGTAATACCTCAAGGGTGGTCCCATTTAAATTTAATAATAAAAAAAATAACCCCCAAGGGTGGAAAATTGGGGATGAACTTTTTTATACGCAATATCTCCGCCGATTATAAACCAATTTGAACGATTATTTTTTTGTTGAATAGGTATTATCAAAAGGGTGGTTTCATGCAAAAAATATTTCACCTCCAAGGGTGGAAAATTGGGGATGAACTTTTTTATACGCAATATCTCCGCCGATTATGAACCAATTTGAACGATTATTTTTTTGTTGAATAGGTCTTATTTGTGTTCACGCATTTGAAGTCGGTTTTTTTTTTAAAGTTATATTGATATTATTACATTTAGAAATAAACATTTCATAAACTTATTTGTTACGATTTAAGAGCGTTGTCACATTTTTCATGCAGAAATCGAGAATTTGGCAGATTTCGAAATGATTTTAGTCATATAATTTATTGTTATAGCTTCTTTTGACTTATATCATCGTAATTATCATACGTTTTTACGGAATGTCTATTGACAAAATCTCGTTCAAATTGGATTTTTGCCTACGAAAACAGCGAATTTCGAAAGCCCGATTTCCAGGTAACTCGCGAAGGCACAACTTTGAACTAATATTACAACAAATTTATTTCTAAGTAAGAAGATAGAATGTATTCATTAGAATAAGCATACCCTGAAGAAGAAAGTGTATTGAGAAAATTTTGATGTTTAATTCATTAAAATGCATTTTTATCATGTCTAAGATAGTCAAAATTCGAGAAAATTGCTGCAAGAAAACAGGTCACATCTCATAATCTAAAAGTCATTTGGCAACATAAACTACTTTATACTTAAGAAGAAACATAGTACTATTATTGTGTGAAAAAGAAAAAATATCTATCTTCAATCTTCAAATGAAAAATTAATTTGAAAATACTATAAAATCGGGTGCATCAAATGGCATAAATCAGTCGTGCTTTGGCACTCGTAGACGCCGGGTCTATGTCAGTTGACTGCCCACTGACGTATATGCGTCACGCGTGATTTTTTCGTAAATTGTAGTATGATAGAGTACTTTTGATCCGCAAGTATTTTTAATTTATTTGTTTAGGTAAATCGGACTTGTAATTTCTTTCTTTTTAAACTTTTTATTATTTTACTTACAGAATATGGGTAGAATAGATAAAAGATATTATTATGGTATCTGTTTGGTCAGGAAAAAATAAATGACTAATAAAATTTTTAGACCGGTCCTGCGCCGCTTGCATCCAGGTACTTCCCGCGACCTTCACCAGATCGTCGGTCCACCTAGTGGGAGGCCTGCCCACGCTACGTCTTCCAGCTCGTGGTCGCCACTCAAGAACTTTCCTGCCCCAGCGGCCATCAGCTCTTCGAGCTATGTGCCCCGCCCACTGCCACTTGATTTTAGCGATTCTGCGGGCTATGTCAGTCACTCTGGTTCTCCTACGGATCTCCTCATTTCTGATTCGATCACGCAGGGAAACTCCAAGCATAGCACGCTCCATCGCTCTTTGGGTGACCTTGAGCCTTCTTATGAGGCCCATAGTAAGCGACCACGTCTCAGAGCCATACACCATCACTGGCAACACACACTGGTCAAACACTTTTGACTTGAGACACTGCGGTATTTCGGACGTGAGAATTTCGCGAAGCTTCCCGAACGCTGCCCAGCCGAGTTGGATTCGACGATTAACCTCTTTCTCGAAGTTGGACCTACCTAACTGGACTGTTTGTCCCAGGTATACATAATTGTCAACAACTTCGAGTATAGTGTCTCCAACCTTCAGAGGAGTGGGTACAACACGGGCATTTGACATAATTTTTGTCTTGTCCATGTTCATTTTAAGACCCACTTGTTGAGAGGCTCTACTGAGGCCATCGAGCATTGTGTTTAGGTCCTCCACGGTCTCAGCCATGACTACGATATCGTCCGCGAAACGAAGGTGGGTGATATACTCGCCGTTGATATTTATGCCGAATCCGCTCCAGTCCAGAAGCTTGAAAACATCTTCCAGGGCGGTGGTGAACAGTTTCGGAGATATGACATCTCCCTGTCTCACCCCTCGCTGCAACTGGATAGGTTTCGAGTTCTGATCCTGGAGGCGGACCGACATTGTGGCGTTTTCGTACAAGCCCTTGTAGCGTTGCAGTGTTGGCTGTTTTTCACAAATTGATTTTCTTTCTCGATATTCTGATTTTGGATACCACTAGCGACATCTATTGGCGTGATTCAGAACTAATTTGCAATAGATGGCGCTTTTTGCTCAGTTAATTGAAATATATTTTGATGAAACATTTCCCAGTGTTTTTATATTGATTATTCTATTTTTCAAATAGAATATTTTCAGTGTTCTGGAAATTGTTTTCATCATGGTTTTATTAGTACAGTATTTACTTTTTCAAGCGGCGAAACGAAACGTATCGCGTTGTCTATGACTAGCGGCTGTTAGTGGAGCTGTCAAATCACTTAGGAATTTGTCGATCGTGCGCAACCGCAATTTGATTATTTTCAGGAATGTATATTCCTTATGTTTCAAATCGTGTGATGCAGAATGCATCCACGATAATTTATTAATATAATTTAAAAATATTCACACATGAGGTAAGTTCCCGTCGAAGAATTTATTTATTTTTCGTGATTGATAATTTTCGTATTCCAGTACGTGGTATTTCAATGTGATCGTTTCTTTCAGAAATTTCCTAAACGTTATGTTGGACGAGGGCTGGGATGCTGAAAACTGCGAGTGAGGTTTAAATTAGCGAGCAGTCTTCGTAAGTATTTGTTTCCCATTGCGGGTTTTTCATAACCTAATGCCACGTTCCACATGTGATTCTGACACTCGTATTTTTCGTTTCAGATGCGGGATTTCATAATTTTACAAATGTTTATAGTTCAAACATTTCATAAATTTCATAATTTTACAATATTTTGTAGTTTAAACAATTTCAAATTTCATAATTTTACAAATTTTTATAGTTCAAAGATTTCATATTTTACAATTTCATATTTTACATTTTGATATTTCATATATTTTAATTTCTCTTCATTTCGTATGAAATATTTGTCCTTACTAAACTGCTGATCTCTTCGCATTTCCTCCTTGTCATCAAACCTCTGTCTCTGCAAGAGTTTGAACGCTTACCTGTCGAGGAGATGCAAGAGCTTCATCTGGCACTGCGCGCTTGAGGCCGTGGAGGACGCTGCTTGGAGCCTAAAAGTGTGCGAGACCCGTTGGACCCCGGAAGAAGAGAGGAACGTTCAGGGTAACGGCTTATAACCGCATGGCTTCCAAGGTACCCACTTTTCCATCCTTCAAGTAGGAGTCTTTCCGACCTGACATCGCGCAGTTATCTTAACTAGTAGAGTCTTTTAATATTTAGGCTGAGTTTTAAGAAATTTGTAGTGGCAATAATATTCACCAAACCGAACCTAATTAACGACCCTGAATCCCTTGAGATTGGCACTATTACAGTAGTTATTATAATATCGTAATTGTTAACTATATACGAGCATACGAGATAAAAATAAATTGTGTCAATTGAGAGGGAGCTGTTTTATTTACATTTTCTAATTTCACACAAGGAACGGTTACTTATATAAATTTCTGCAAGCCGGACAACCTCTTTTTCACGTGCAGACAATTCACCATCGTCTCCGTCTGCACCGGTGGCGGTTCAATTCCAGTCACCAAGCCGCCAGGAAAAAATCCTTTCTTGCACCCTTCAGCGCTTCGATGTATCTATAGTCAATTTGGCACCGTTGGAGAGACTGTAGCACTGCCCAGGTCTCGATCGAGTCGAAGGCTTTTTCATAGTCCACAAACGCCAGACAAAGTGGCTGATTATACTCCTCGGTCTTCTGTATAATCTGCCGTAGCGTATGTATGTGGTCTATGGTACTAAAGCCTTTTCGGAAACCGGCTTGTTCGGGAGGCTGGAAGTCGTCGAGCCTGCGTGCGAGACGATTCGTGATGACTCTCGAAAACAGCTTGTATACATGGCTCAGAAGTGAGATGGGTCTATAATTTTTCAACAAGGTTTTGTCGCCTTTTTTGAAAAAAAGTATCACCACACTTCTGTGCCATGCCGTAGGCGTTTTTCCCTCAAGTATAACGGAATCGAACAGCCTCTGAAGAGCCTTTAGTACCGGCGTTCCGCCTGCTTTCAGAAGCTCAGCCGTGATTCCATCATCACCCGGTGCCTTGTTGTTTTTCAGCTGTTTGAGAGCCATTCTAATCTCGTACAGGCTGACGTCCGGGATATCTTCGGTGTAGTGTCGGGTCAGTCTAGCTCTTGGGTCTTCGGCTAGATTTGTGACAGGTGTACGTACACTCGTGTATAATTGTCCGTAGAACTTCTCAACCTCTTCCAATAACTCAGGCCCCGACGAGATGTCTCTGCCATCCTCGGTCTTCAGCTTGGTCAGTTGACTTTGGCCAACAGACAGATCCCTAGCGAACACTTTAGAGCCTTTGTTACGCTCAATCGCCTCTTTAATACGATCTGTATTAAATTGGCGTAGATCGCGAGTCAAAGACTTGGAGATCTGTCTGTTAAGACGCCGATACTGAGCAGCATCTTCAGAGGACTGCAGAACCAAGTTTGGAGCTGAAGAACCGACGATCTGGTGAAGGTCGCGGGAAGTACCTGGATGCAAGCGGCGCAGGACCGGTCTTTGTGGAAATCCTTGGGGGAGGCCTTTGTCCAGCAGTGGACGTCTTTCGGCTGAAACGAACGAACGAACGAACGAAAATTTTTAACAGGGTGTCAAAACATTAGTCTGCTATTGTGTTTCTACCAACATAAAATATACTCTTCCTTACTAATAAAAGTTGAATAGCGTCTGTATGGTCACACAACGCTTCGTCATGTTTTTCCGAAAGTTCAATTACTGACGACTGAATGAAATAAATTGGTGCGTAACTATTCATCTTATATTAAACGTTTAGTAATAAAGGGGTAGGTCAGGTAAATGGCAAATCCACCAGCGGTCGCTCGATGACACTCAGACAAATAGTTTTATAAAACGTCAACTAAGTTGGTTAGGTATTTGTATTGTAGATACTTATATACAAATGAACGTATAAAATGAGTTTATTTTTAAAAGTATAGGTACAGGGTGGAAACGATAAGTGATTTCACTTGATTTTTAATTATACAAGATATCGAGAAACTGTTTACTGTTCCTGTAAGTGCTTCATGAGCTCTTTAAAACAATAACAATAAATAGGTCAAAGAATAAACTGGATCTATGCGAAAATTCAATGTTTCCGAATTTCATACTAAATGTATGCCGCCAGCCATACCTACCATATTAGAAGTGTTAATTTAAATTTTTAATTGAGTAATATATAATAATCAAACAACAAACTCGTAAATTGCATTCTTATTTAAATTATTTACGGAAAACATGATTTTAGGTTTAACTTGCTACAATATCATCAAGAGATACTAATTAATAAATACTAAATAAACAGATAAAGGGGACGGCATTAAGGCACTCAGAATTCTCAGAAACCATTGATTTCGTGTTTGTTTGTAACTGTATTAAATGTATGAAAGCTGGAAATATAGGATTTTTCAATAGATTCAGTTCGTTCTTAAACATATTATTGATGCCGTTTGCTAGGTCTCATGAAGCACTTTTTCAGTAAGTAACCATTTGTTCGACATCTTGTATACCTACTATAAGAAATATTCGAGTGAGATCACTTATCGATTATTTTCGTCATCCTCATTTGTATTAAATTTAATTAAAATACACTAAGGCTGAGATGCACCACCTAACTTTGACCCTAACTGTCAATAACCGGTGTTTTTATGTGAGACAGATTTTTGACATCCAAAATATTTGATGTCAATGTTAAAGTAAGACGGTGCAACACGGCCTAACAAATGTATTGTAGACAGCACTTTTTATTTTCTTCATAAATCTTTCTATTCTTTGTAAAGCTATCTACAAGCTTTTATTTTCTTTGACATCTTGGTTGTAAAATCTTGCAACTTAAAATTTACTTACTTCCCGTTTTCCCATTGAGCTGAAATTTTGCATGTCTACACAGGCATGCAAAATTTCGTTTCATTTCGCACTAAATAATTTAATTTACACGTGTTTTCATGCGATGGCCAAGTCAATATACAGGGTGTTTAGCGCATCGTGTGCCAAAATGATTTGGTGGATAGAATGGGTCATTTCCTATATTTTCAGCCCCCATAACACGTTCCATGCCAGGCGGCTACTTTCATATTATTTTTTTTAGTAATTTCACCAAAATACCCAAATCGCATCATTTAATTTCGATTTTGAAAAAAACTACTAGGCGTAGCCTCAAAGTAAATATTTTGTTTTGGCGTGCATTGATGTAGGGTTGCATCAAATCTAAATTTACTGGCAAATATCATCTAGTTTTTTTTTAATTCAGCTTTGAAGTTTTCCGAAAAGTTGAAAATGGACTGAACATTTAAGTTTACATGGCTATAAAAAAATTAATAAAAGAGATAGCGATCTTCGGATTTTATCAAAACTTCTCTAGTCTATCCCCATTTAAACGGTATACTAATCTTGTTTAAATAATAACAATAACTTCACAAATTCCTTAAATTAGTGCATTGACTCTACTCGGACTGATTTGCGAAATTTGTGTTTATAGCCCCTTTTGTGTAAATAGCACGTTATTAAACACCTAACAGGTAAAAATTATTTATCTTATGCAATGTAAAAACCTTTTCCCTTTCGTTTTTAATGTGGATTTCTTGAAATTAAAGACGAAAATAATTATTTTGATCGTTTATTAATTATTACAAATTTTGGTCAAAATGTCCGCCTCGGCAACGTTTCTGCAATGTTTCGTTGTTGTAGTTCTTCTATTGTTTGAATCCGTTACGTACACCAGTTCTTTAGCTCGTCCCCAGACGTAAAAATCTAACGGAATTAGGTCTGGGGAACGTGCAGGCCACTGTAAAGGGCCATCTCTTCCAATCCACGAGTAGAAAACGCCTTTGTAGTAATAAAAAGAGAAATGTGGCTGCATACGACAACAGTCAAAATTAGAAGAAGATGTCGTGAGTGTATACCTACGTTGCTGAGACGGTCATTTTGAACAAAATTTGTAATAATTAATAAACGATCAAAATAATTATTTTCGTCTTTAATTTCAAGAAATCCACATTGAAAAACGAAAGGGAAAAGGTTTTTACATTGCATAAGATAAGTAATTTTTACCTGTTAGGTGTTTAACGTGCTATTCACACAAAAAGGGGCTATAAACACAAATTTCGCAAATCAGTCCGAGTAGAGTCAATTCACTAATTTAAGGAATTTGTGAAGTTATTGTTGTTATTTAAACAAGATTAGTGTACCGTTTAAATGGGGATAGACTAGAGAAGTTTTTATAAAGTCCGAAGATCGCTATCTCTTTTATTTATTTTTTATAGCCATGTAAACTTAAATGTTCAGTCCATTTTTAACTTTTCGGAAAACTTCAAAGCTGAATTTAAAAAAAACTAGACGATATTTGTCAGTAAATTAAGATTTGATGCAACCCTACATCAATGCACGTCAAAACAAAATATTTACTTTGAGGCTACGCCTAGTAGTTTTTTTTTAAATCGAAATTAAATGATGCGATTTGGGTATTTTGGTGAAATTACTAAAAAAATTAATATAATGGTAGCCGCCTGGCATGGAACGTGTTATGGGGGCTGAAAATATAGGAAATGACCCATTCTATCCACCAAATCATTTTGGCACACGATGCGCCAAACACCCTGTATTTATGTAAAACGTTAATGATTTCCTGGACTGAACTTGGTATTACATGGATCTCACAACTTTTTACCGTAGAACAACTGAGTAGTGAGACTTGGTTTTTTGACAAGTATTGTTTTTGATGGGTTTGTATTACAGAACGCATGTGTATTGTGTACCTAATGGGATAACTGTTTAAAAACACGATTAGATAAATTTTGCTCTATGGATAAAAATCTTAAAGTTACCTCTGATTTTTTAGCATTATACGACCGTGGTTTATAATAATAAATTCTATAAAATCACAATGATATCAGTATTTACCTCTTTGATTTCCTGACTTGTTTAGATTTACAAAAACTAAATATTTATTATTAACTTTTAGATAATAATTTGAATGGCGCTTACGATGTTTAGTTACGAGCTCTTTGATGGACACAGATATTATAGATAACGTTTAAAAAATGGCACGCTCGTTTTCATACATTTCAATCTATTTATTTAACCGTTCCATATTTATGTGCGGAAACGTCACAAAATCAGAATAAATTTTAATTTTTCCATCCCGCATCATAAAAACTAAAAAGTCAAAAGTAAAATTTAAATAGTAAATATTTTTCATAAACAAGCTTTTGATGCTGTAAAAAGAATAAAATAAAACATAAATTCTTTCAAACCCATCAACTTATTACTTTACTCAATTTAAAGATTAAAAATTTGTCGCGGGATTTAGATACTAGTGTAAAAAATACATTAATTACGTAACTTGATTATGCTAAAAGTCTGATCTGAGAAAAAATCAAATAGGTAAATTATACATTATTTCTTTATTATTATGTATGATGTACTGTCTTAGGTACGATACAACTACGGATTAAGATCGTTTAGTTGACGCAGCGTTGAAATTGTACAGATAAATGCAGTTTGCGCACTCACTACGCGACGTCAAGCAATAAAAACCTAAAATTCGAACGCCAACTTTTTGCTACAACGCTCTTAATAGTAATCGCGTCGGTATCCTTCCGTTTGGCCAAATTACTTTTCGCCAAATTTCGCTTCGCAAACAACTTATCGCCAATGTTTCATTTCCCAAATAAACTTTTAGCAACTGTTACTTTTCGCACCACCTTGCTGAAGGTTCTTTTACAGACATCTGGAAGGTAGGTAGACTATTGGTCCTCCCGAAGGGAAACGGTAAGCCTCTCTCTCTGACCCGAAGGCCTATAGGCCTATTACTCTTTTGCCAATCCTGGGTAAGATCCTGGAGCGCGTCATCATCTGCGCTCCCTGCTTGCACCGACATATATCTGACGCTCAGCACGGTTTCACCCGTGGCCGGTCTACGGTCACGGCGCTCAAGTTCATTAACTCGATCACCGAGAACAGTACTGCGTCATACGTGCAGCTGATCTTCCTGGACATCTCCGGTGCTTTTGACAACGCGTGGTGGCCGATGATTTTGTTGAAGGCCAAACAGACCGGAGCTCCACCTAATATCTTCAGGTCATTGGTTAGTTACTTTACAGACCGGCGTGTGGGCCTCTATGTAGGGGCTCAAACGTCGTGGAAGCGCAGTACCATGGGATGTCCTTAGGGATCAATGTTGGGCCCGACACTTTGGAACCTCCTGCTCAACGACCTCCTGCTGCTGCCGTGTCCTGAGTGGGTACACGTAATAGCGTACGCAGACGATGTGACGATCGCAATCGCTTGGTGTGACCCTCGACGAGGCTAGGTCCTATGTGCCGCATGCGAAATTGATTGATTTACAAGCTGCCAATGGTTTTGGCAAGACGTCATGGGGCGTGAGATACCCCGCCCTAAGTGTGCTGTACGCAGGCATTTATGTGGCCACGATGACATACGCTGCGGCCGTATGGTACCGATGCTCGTCGATTTTTGTGATAAGAAAGGTGGTTGGAGGGAGTACTCAGCGACCGGCGCTCATTTTACTCACGAAGGCTTACAGGTCGTGCAGCACGGCAGCGTTACCTGTAAGTCTCTCGTGCAGGACGACTTGCGGAGGAGGGAATCCAACTGGCCCCCAGGGAGCGCCGGGAATTGAAGCGCACCATTAGAGAGGATGCCGTGGCCTTTTGGCAGGAGCGGTGGGATGCGATAATTCATTTGGTCAAATTATCATTTGGCAAAATTTTACTTGGTCAAGTTTTTTTATGGCAAATTTTTGTATAGCAAATGTTTTTTGCCAAATATCCAAATAATTTGATTGATCAAATTAACACTTCATATACTTACCCACAAATCAAAGCATAAGGCACATGATCATGGTTTTCTTAAACAATAATTTTAATAATAAAATTGTATGTTTGCAAAAAGTAGGTATTGCAGAAAATAGTGGGTTAGGTTAGGTTAGAACAGTGACCATTAACGCGCGAAGGCGAGCGAAGCGTGCCGCGGTAGCGGCCGCCGAGCGCCAGAATCACCTCTTGTTAATGAATATTTCGATAAAAATAATGAAATAAGTTGTTTGCGATGTGATAATTTGGGAAACGTTTTTGGCCAAACATTAGTAATCCAATCACGTTATATTATTAGTTACTGCACGCTATGGCTGTAGAAGATTTAAACAAGATGTTTGGCGAGAAAATCAATTTTCGCAGGACATATCCGGTTAAATATCCGTGTTGTAGTTAAAGCTAGAACTAACTCTGACATTAAACTGTTAATAATTAAAATCCTAAACACTTCTTAACGTATTTTGTTGCATGGAGTATTCAGTTTTTTTATGAATACTGGGTTTTAATCAATATTTAACGAATACATAATAGTCCAAAACCTAATGATAATTTTTTTTTAACAATTTTACAAGAAATTGTTTTTTTTATAACTCTAAAAACATTTAAAACATAACGTTACTTTTCTTCTTATACATTTAGGACATACTTTTTTAATTCGAATCGACACTATACGAATAGTTAAAAGGAATTCATATTTTTTATCACATTTAAGTCATAAATGTTGCTACACAACAAATAATATTTTTTATTAATTAGTACCTGTCTTTGTTAATAATATTAAAATTTGCAATAACTTAATATAGAACCAAAAACTTTTTTATCTTAATGTGTACATATTAACTATAAATTAGTAATAAATATTGACTACCACCTACCTATAATGTTTTTATTGTAATTCAGTTTGTTATGTTTGTTAGCTTATTCACATATAACAGAATAGTACTTTTTAATAATTTCATTTATTTAAACAATAAGAATTTTGTTTTGGGTGCACTGTTTTTAATGTCCTACGTAGGTACATATTTTATGTTCGTCCATTTTAACCTAACAATGAAATTGTGATAAAAATGGGTCCCATTTTAAGAACTGCTGTCTGTTCCCTCGCTAAATATTATCCTAATTACCTCTTGTCTTTGAAGTTAAAATTAATCATTTATCAGTTTCAACTACTCTGTTCAATATTTTCCTCCTTCTTCTCTCGTTGATGAGATAGATGTGCGACGGATCTCGAGCACTGTAGGTCGTAGGTGTTAAAACATCCTATCGCTTGTCTTGCTGAAGACAAGTGAGCATTGGATGTCGACTACACCGTTTGTTTTTATTTGGACTTTCACTTCTTTTGTAATGTTTACTATATTTTCAGTTTAGAATTTTCTTATGGTATTGTTATTTTATTACCATTATTCTTTCACATTCTTAATATTAAAGTTACTCCTTTTATTTACAAGTTTGTTGTTGCTATCATGCATGAGGTAATTTTATTGTTGAGAGGGTTTTCATAATGGACGTGACATTTTCTTTCTTTGCCAGGAATTGCTACTTGATCAATTTCATAAAATTAACAATAACTAAAAGTTTTTTTACTAAACATTTTATGAAAATTACCTAATGGTTGTTAAAATTTGTGGATTCTTGAAATAAATAACTAATTAAATAAGTAACGTTATGTTTTAAGTGTAACTTGCTATGTTTTAGAATGTTTATTCTTGTTAATTAATATTTAAGTACTATTTAAAATTACAAATAAATAAATTTTGACTTTGTTTTTGTAACCGTTTATAGCACTTTGTATACCTTTAAAAGTACCTGTTTTTTAGTGAGACCTATGATGTATTTGCAATGTTTATTTAAGAAATGCGAAAAATGGCGACGGTTACATTATTAATTTTACAAAATGACAATTATACGACGATCCTTATTATGCTGGTGAGAACAATTTCGTTCAGTTTCGCTTATTATTTCGGCATTAACTAACTTCATTTGAACACATCCATTGCTCATTGCTTTCTGAACCACGTGTTGTTTGTTATATTGACATACTCGTACTTGTACCTGGACACCCTGATATTCCGTCGACGCTGAGGTGTTTGATTGACACCCGGGACATTATCGACCGGTTATTTTCTCTGCCCTGATTCGTTAACCCTGCATCTTCCCTCCGCTCGACCTCTTCAACTTTATGCTCGTGATGTGTTGGCTGTCGCCTTCACACTCTTCGCTTCGATGGCGTCACCCTCTCTGAGGCGTCTGCCTGTGTCACCCACGTGGATCAGTGACGTCCCCTGCAGGCTGGGGGTGTCGTCCTAACAGTCTTCCCCTGTCAATCAGTTCGTTCAGTCAGCGGTATCATTCTCTCTTCCTCCGTTTGGTTGGCTGAGGAGGCTCCTGTTCCGAATCAGGCGCTAATGTCATGGTGATTCCAAAGTGATTACGTTATATTCCGATATACCACTCTTACAGTAATGGGGTGTTATTTTTCATATTCCATTTCACTTTGCTTTCCCATCTTCTCTTACATTACTGCACACGTAAACACTCATCATATACAATATCGGCTTACCCGGGCAAATCTATCAAATTTTGGATTCATTTCAGTAGCTGCTTTGCAATTGCTTGCTGCTTTAAAATGCTTGCGCTGCTTGGGCTTAGAATTCATTCATATTCATATTATTTATTTGCTAACTAATTGTAGCTAGAAGATCGAATTCGCCCAGTAGGGCGATCTAACTACATGAAATGGTTTTTATTTAAAATAGAAAGACCCGTGTCTTTCTATGTGTCTAGGTATGTCTTGACGCGATATTTATAAATGAGTTACATTATGTACTCACTGCTTGACGTTTAGTTATAATGGGTGGGACGCGAATGATTAAAATCTGTTTTTAATGTTATACATTTCATGTAGGTAGATGGGGAGTAGAAGGGAGAGTGCATAACAAAACTAATCTTACTAACCATTGGCTTGCCTTTAATTAATTATAAGATCAAATTAATGTTATGGTACTATCCCATGTGCCAACCTCACCTGCTCGCGCCAACAGCCGGCTGTTGGCGGCAGCGGCGTGGCTCACCGCGAGAGTGAGACGCTCCGCTGCGGTGCTCCCTGCTGTCTTACTGACGAGGCTCTGGCTTTAACTAATATTTATGGCTGTCTTTTACTAACATTGTATGTCATGTTATAGAGCTTGCAGATGGACTAACCAGGCTGGCAGTGTGTGGCAGCTAACTTGTTTATAAATGTGGAAACATCTCATTCACACAAAACACAGATGAGCCGTGCAATGCTTTGATGTGTCTCTAATTATACATCGATGTAAACTCTAACAATGCATAGCCAAATATAAATCTAATTTTAATATGTTTTATATTACAGATGACAAACGATTTATTAGTAATATCACTGTTTATATCTTATCTGGATAAGATACTCAATTAGACATCAAGATGACTGTCACTCGTACACTCAAAAGATACTAAGAGTAAGTATTAAAAATATTAATAAAATTATTATTTAATTTATAAAAAGACTAGCTTTTGTCCACGGCTTCACCGGCGTGAAATTTTGTTTGTCACAGATCGTCATAAATTATAGCCTATGTGTTATTCTGGGTTATAAACAATAATACTGTAAAGTTTCGTCAAAATCCGTTCAGTAGTTTTTGCGTGAAAAAGTAACAGACATCCAAATTTTCGCATTTTTAATATGTATTAGTATTTTAATCTGTACTACATATTTTATATTAATTATTTCAGGTATAGAAGCCAAAAGAGAAACTTGAGTGATGCAAAAGTTAAAATTGCTACGATGGTGCTCACCACATCTACTCGCAAGTCAAGTTCCTCAAGATGAAGCATTAATAACGCAGCCCTGACAAAATAATGCAAATTTGAAGAATTCATAAACATAAAAAGAACTAACTACTAATTAAGGTAAACGCAACTTCAATCTTCAGATTTATATATATAAATTATACAATTATAATTGTCTTATTACATTTCACTATTAATAATATTAATATGCCATCTATTTCAGGTATAGACTAGAAGAAATAATAAAAATTAAAATGTAATATAATACTTAGCTACCTACGTTTCGCTACTTCATACTGAACTGAACCGGAGCCTGACAATGCACCACACGACCTTTTTCTGATTATGTAAGTAAAACAATTTTACAACTCAATCGCAATAATCAATAGTAAGTGTTAAGATACCATAAACATTAAGCTTGGACATATCTTTGGAGTACTCAGCCAGTGTTCTTTTTTCTTTTCACCAACTGTCGTTAGGTCATATAACCTCTCTACTGGCAGGTGTTCACGCGCGCCTACTACCTTTGTTTAAAGGCATTTTTTTTATAAAAAATACTTTTAACAAAATTTAACCAACAGGTAAAACGCCATGAATAGAATAGAATTGATCACATCTCTCAAGGAAGGAGGAGTGATATCGCCAAGAAGAAATTACTGTCTCAATGCGTAAAATATTACTCTACGAAGCAAGAAGGCTAAGAATGAAGAAAGAAAAGAAGGCAAAACATAAACGCAAGACGCAAATAGTAGTTCACGACACGACAAGTAAGTGTACCTACCTAACATTATTACGCTAAACGACCAAGAAATATGAGATAAGTAATAGGCTAGATGACAAAATTTCAATTATTTGTCCGTCAGACAGATAATTAGAAAACATTAGACTCATATTTTTTTATTTTCTTTTATAATTAAATAATAACAGTGCTACATCGAGTTGAAATGGCGCGATACGTCACGCTTGAGTAGAATTTTTACTCAAAAGTGACGTCACGCGACATTTCAACTCAATTTAATACTGTATATTCGATTATAGGAAAAAAAAATACGAGTCTAATATTTTCTATCTGTCTGACGGACTAAATATAATTTTGATTTCATTACCCAGTCATCATCCCTATTGTATATTATTGCAAATCCATTTCCGAGACATGTTCAATATTATTCTTATAAAATGAATTCTATGCATAATTTCATACCCATAACACAAGCATATTAATTGCTTACTTTAGGGCTAGATGGCGCTGTGTGAGATTGTCCAAAGATATTTATTTATTTAAAGATATTTATACTTAATTTGAAATCTTATTTTAAACACAAATGTCACACAATAAATGCTTGCCGCATTTTATTTAGATGCCACTTTAACTAATAATTAGGTATTATGTGATAATACTACCACGCATCCACTCACCTCTATGTTGTCATTTCTTAATTACCTATAGTCCTTTTTTGCGAATAAAATATAAGAGAATGAAATCATTAAAACGAAATAATTACAACTGTCTTTTTATTTCCAGGTTCATCAGTATCATGGAATTATCGACATTGGACTTGAAATCTCAGTTGAAGTTCCGGTATTGGATTGACGACAGCAGTCAACTATCGATGAACACTGATTTGAAGATGCTTGACGTTCTACAAAGGAAGCAAGAAAATAATAATTAGAGATATTTACAGATTAAAAACATAGTAGTTATGCACTTTTATTCAAATTAATATTGTTTACTGATCAGTAATAATACCATAACCCAATACTTGTAGCGGCTTATGCTGAACCTCATGGCTCTTTTGTTTTTTTTTCTTTATTTTTCATTTTCTAATATTAATTTAGTGAACATAAAATGCCAGCTACTCGGATATCTAGGTGACTTAGGACTGATTTTTTAATCGTTGAATATCTGCTGAAGAATAAACATTTTGACATATACTATTCTTCAGTTAAAAGTTATACGAAGATTGAGAAATCAGCCCATAAGTTTTTTTTTAAACTGAGGTGGAATTGTGTAAAGCAATCGTTATCATTTGACAGTTAACGTACGTAACATAACGTACGATTATTCTGTCAAACGCTTTAACTGATTTTATCGTACCTACGTTATGAACTGTCAAATGATTACGATTGCTTTACACAATTCCATCTCTGATCCAGATTCTTTTTTATATTTTCATTTGTATAGGAAAATGTAACATAATCATTTATCCAATATCAATTTGCATTCATATTATAAATATTGCACTTGAAATGATGATTATTATGATTACATAATATTTTGGAATTAAACATGTCTTAGCTAAGTAAAACTACTCGAATTTCACTATCATTGGAATTGAATATTTTTCGCTTATATTAAAATCGCAGCTTGATCCAGTCATTCTAGATAACTTAGATTTTTAAATCCGACTGTCAGCACTGAAGCGACATGTAGCACTTTTTTCACTTATAAGCTTATGTCTTTTTATTTAATGTACTAAATGATAGATCAATTACGAAAGTAGATTGCTCCTTTACAGAAACATAGTAATATTACAGTCAAATGTATGCTTTCAAAAGTTGTAGAATAATTGTTTAATCATTATAAATATACTATTTAAACCAATTTTTTGTTTTTTCTTCATTAATTAATTAATAAGCACAATGTAGGTTGAGTTATAATAACACACAGGCTTAAATATCTCACACACAGGCTTAACTATCTCGCACACAGACTTAAATATCTTTGATATCTGTTTCCTAAACAACTTTCATTTAGGTACATACATAAGATGATTAAATTTTAATAATATAACTAAACTAAACTGCACTCAAACTTTCATGTAACATAGCACTCCATTAACAACGGTAACTGGAGAATGCTTGTAAATAAAATCGATAGGTGGCGCATTGTTAAATAGTGATCAATGGTGATAGCTCTACGATGCGCCTCCTGTCGGTATTATTCCTAAAGCATTCTGTAATTTCAGCACATCATGATAGACTACATTCATTCTTAATGACAATAAAATTAATAAACAAGTACACTAGCTATTACTTTTATTATTATGAATGCATAAGTTTTACAATATAGTTGATTATTATAAAATAATTTGTTAGGATAATCTCATAGGTACCTACTTCCGTAATATAGCCAACAAACAACTAAAGTAGATAAGCTAATTGAATCAAGAAATATGTACGACAACTGAAATCTTGCATAATTTATTGCCTTCTATGCATAATGTCCCGAAGCAGTGGTAGGGTTAATATTGGGACGTGTAAAAGCGCTTTTTAAAGCCTATTTGCAAAAATAAATGAATTTATTTTAATTTTAATATTATTGCTTAAAACGAAATAGATTTTTGTGCCAAATTCTAAAGATTAAGCCATATAACCGAAAATAAAGGCGAGGCCGAAGACCGAGCGATAGTTTAAAGCCCAAGAGTCGCCAGAGATTAATTTTTAATGCGTCAAAAAAGGACTAGAGCCCAGTGACAGACAGAAAGGCGAAGCCGAAGGCCGAGCGATGGTTCAAATCCCGAGAGTTACCATAGTTAAACTTGTGTTGCGTCAAAAAAGCACAAGAGCACCGCGACAGACAATAAACGCCCCGTGTAATTTTTGCGAGGCCGAAGGCCGAGCTCCGAATGCGAGGCCGCAGACCGAGCGCCGCGTAGGGCGAAGCCCGGAGCGGCCAGCATCGCAGATCTAGCTTTTGTAGCCCGCGTAGCGGGCGACCAAAGCTAGTTTTAGTTAAAATTAAAATTGTCTCTACCTGTAGCGGAGAAAAATGTGGTGGCAGGCCTTTGTTCAAACAATCATTGCATACGTTGTGATAGGGGTAGAGACATGCGATTTTTGGTTTTACAAAAGTAATACGATAGAGAATAATAAAAAGTAATAAAAACCACCTGTTATAGGGGCATTTTTTGGAGAAATTTATCAAATAACCAAAAAAATACGAATTTTTAAGCAGATTTTTTTCAAAAAGTATCATTTTTTATTATTGTTGGCATTTTCTGGGTATTTCATGTATTTTTTTAGTATCGCCTGTTATTTAGCATTATTACTGTTTTTATTTTATCAGGATATACCGCTTAATTTAAAAGTTATTACGTTTTCTTTACAATAAGTAATTGTAAGAAAAAAAATTCTATAAAAAATTAAAAAAAAATCTCAAAAAATTTTTGACCTCTTTTTTATCGATAAAAATAGGTCTAGTTTCATCTATTTTTATATGTACACTTTAACGTGACTCACACTGTATATTATATTGTATGTATACAGGGTGGAATTTTGTAATGCCACCTGGAAGGAAAGTACTCTTAATATTGTAGATAGAAAATTTTTCTCAAAGAAAACATTCCTTTATTTTTGAAAAGAAATAGAACTGCCTGAACTGCATTCAAAGAATTCCAAAAATTTGCTTGCCACACTCGGGAATCGAACCAACTAAAATCTGTTAAAAATTACACCCTGTATTTTTATTACATCGATCGTTAGGGTTAAGTATAAGGGTGAAATCTCTCTAACAAACTTGATAAATCAAATGAAAGGAAAACCATGAAATCTTATTAAGTTATTTTAATTATGTGCAGAAAATTGTATGGTATGGTAGTGAATTTTCGAAATTTTTTCGAAAATCTTTGAATACAGTTCTCTTTCTTTTCAAAAATAAAGGAATGTTTTCTTTCAGTAAAATTTTCTATCTATAGTATTTTAATACTTTCCCTCCAGGTTGCATTACAAAATTCCACCCTGTATATATATCGTCAGTGGAAAGGAAAAAATGCTAAAGCGCCATTTTGGCCAAAATGACTTATACAGGGTGTTGATTTGAAATGAAATGAAAGGAAAACCATGAAATCTTATTAAGTTATTTTAATTATGTACAGAAAATTGAGAATGTTACTAGGTATGCAAAATCACTTGAAACCTATGTTACAGTTAAGCTTTTACATTTACAAATACATTAGTTTTTATTTCATTCAAAAATACCCAGTAGTTATGATTTTATAGGCATTCAAAGTTCGCTTAAATATTGAGTCCCGCCGACGGTCACGTGACCCCGTGTGACGTACATTCACAGCGTCCGCTCACTAGAAAACGGATATAAACATACTTAAATATTTTTTTTTTTGTAAATACAAACTTATTATACATATTAACACCCAGACCCATCACAGAAATTAAAATTGAACCAAACCCAAACTTGATGCGATTGTGTCGTTTTATTGCGAATTACCTTCCAGCTCCATCATTAGACCCCGATTACTATATAGAATTAAAATACTCATCAATACAAAACGAACGAGCCCAAACTCGATGCATTTAAGTCGTTTTATTATAGAGTTCCTATGGCCACCTTCCAGCTCCATTATCAGATCAGCTCCATGTCATCATAATATTGCATGGTCATCCAAATCACATGTGTTTGCGAAATTTCAGCTTAATCGGTTGCCTGGAAGTGGGTCTTAATTCTGTTTGCAAGATTCCACCCATACAAATATGAGCCAGTCGTTGTAATATGACGTCACGCGCATAAAATGGCGGGCCGGCCGCCGCCCGCACTTTTAAAATTCAATATCTTGGAAACTAATTAACGTATCGAAATAATTCTTTCACGTGTATTTTTTATTTTTAACAGAGAATACAGAAAGCTAAAAAACAAAATTAGTGAACATTCTTCATTGTATGGTATGGTAGTGAATTTTCGAAATTTTTTCGAAAATCTTTGAATACAGTTCTCTTTCTTTTCAAAAATAAAGGAATGTTTTCTTTCAGTAAAATTTTCTATCTAGAGTATTTTAATACTTTCCCTCCAGGTTGCATTACAAAATTCCACCCTGTATATATATCGTCAGTGGAAAGGAAAAAATGCTAAAGCGCCATTTTGGCCAAAATGACTTATACAGGGTGTTGATTTC
This sequence comes from Ostrinia nubilalis, assembly GCF_963855985.1. Classification (NCBI taxonomy): domain Eukaryota; kingdom Metazoa; phylum Arthropoda; class Insecta; order Lepidoptera; family Crambidae; genus Ostrinia; species Ostrinia nubilalis. The sequence goes on along the minus strand of NC_087118.1, from coordinate 9,429,379 downwards.
AATCCTCGCCATATTTATTTAGGTGATCTATTATGACTTATATAAACGCATTATCCACCAAAAAAAAAATTACAAACTAAAGTAGAATTTTTAGCGAATATTTTCCGTGCGACATCAACTGTACTGTGGCTCGTAATACTGCAATACGCTTCAACTGCGGCACCCATCGAGCCACTACCTACCGCAATCGCGGGAGTATTTTGTACACAAAATTACCAGATTATTTACTCCCTACATTAAAAAAAACACATTCCTTTAAGTTTAGAACTAGGTACCTACTCACCGATTAGAGGTGGGCGCCACGCCGGCGCGCCGCCGCCGCCGCGAATTTTTTCACGCCGCCGCCGCCGACGACCAGCTGTCGGCGCGCCGATACTGATACTGTACAAACTATTGGCAATTTATTCCTCTCCTATACTGTACTAATTTGTGTTTCAAACGCAGAAGAACTATTTTTTTATTGAGTTGAACGGCTATTCTAGTTCAATAAAGTCCTAGTATAACTGCGACCGGTACCGATCTATTGTGATCGCCGCTATTTTCCTTACAGTTCGCCTCCGAGTCCTGCATCCATTAGGAATTGCAGTATCTTTTGGGGGCCGATATGTTTTACATCTTGTTGGCTTAGGATGTGTTTGCCCAGGTGTAAGCTCCGCTTGCGCATCAAAGGTCCGCAGTCCGTGAGAATGTGTAGTGGCAATTCATCTGCCTCTTGGCACATCCTGCACGTTCTTGATTCGGACAGTCCCATAGTGGACAAGTGCTTGTTTAAGTTGCAGTGTCCAGTGAAGGCCCGAACTAAGATGCGCATTTTGATCCTACTCAGTCCTATGATCTGCTTAGAGCATTTTCGGTCATAGGCTTTTATAAGAGCTTTGGAATGAGTTAATCCTGGCGTGTCTGACCATGCCTTAATTTTATAGGATTTGTTTAAATAGATGTTCTCCAGGGTCATTCGAGCGAGACTTTTGGAAATGCCACAAAAGGGTTCTAGACCATATTGTGTTCCCTCCGCTCCCGCTCTGGCCAGTTTCACGATTCCCGCGTGACCTGGAACCCATCTCAGCGTTAGGTACTCTGTTACGTTTTACTAGGGTATTCAGTCGACTCATGCAGTTTTCTACCAACTTTGAGGTGATTAACATGCGAGTTTAAGGCCATCAGCGCGGCCTGACTGTCTGAGTTAATGTAAATTATGTGGTTGGCATAATTTTTTCGCAGGTTAGCTTCCGCACATTCAATAATGGCGTAGACTTCTGCCTGAAAGATAGAGGCAAATTTACCCAGGCTTTGAGATAGCCTAAGCTTCGGCTGCTCTCCATACACGCCAAAGCCTACGTTAGGGCCCATTTTTGACCCATCAGTAAAAACCATATTATAACAGAAGAACTAACTATAATATTTATTCTTTAATGCCATATAAATTGGTACACAAGGCGAACTTAATGCCGTTGATATACTAATAAATTTAATGAATAACTTAATACTAACTATATTAACAGTTAATCAAGTACATTATTCAAGTTACTGCTTGGTCTAATAAATAATTGATCGCGAGAGGCGCCGGTCCCTCTTGCTGTCAAGAAAAAAATCCCCGCCTTCGTCTGGCAGATAACCCACACTATTGGACTATAATTTAAGCGAATCACTCACACAGAGATTGGCAATTATGTCTCGGAATGCAAATGGGAACCACAACCTCTGAAAGGCAACAAAGTACCTCCCTCAAAGTGTTCTCCGCTTATTAGGTCCGGTAATAAATGAGTGGCGAGTGCGAACTGACAAGAAAAATCTCAGACTTTTGCTACATGACAAGCCGGTTTATTTAAACCCATTGACACGGATAATCCCTTACTACCCTATACCTTAATATCCTTCCCATTGTGATTTGAGAGGGCTCATTTTGCATCTTTTCGTATGCTACTTCTGGACATTTTTGTACTTGACTATCTGAGGAGTTGACCGCCATGTTTCCGCTTACCCTCCTCAAGTTCAAAGTAGAAGATTGATTCCAACTACGCTAATTGAGGACAAAAGACGCAGGAGGACCAAGTGACTGACATAGCCCACAGAATCGCTAAAATCAAGTGGCAGTGGGCGGGGCACATATCTCGTAGAGCTGATGGCCGCTGGGGCAGTAAAGTTTTTGAGTGGCGACCACGAACCGGAAGACGTAGCGTGGGCAGGCCTCCCACTAGGTGGACCGACAATTTGGGGAAGGTCGCAAGAAGTGCATGGATGCGAGCGGCGCAGGACGTCTTTCGGCTGAAACGAAAGAACTAACGCTAAGAGAGATGGCTAAGCTAAAGAAATAGCCAAAATGGACCCTCGTAAAGCACTTGCATTTGATCTGATCACCATGAAGTCCATGGTCTTGACTATGACCACAATGAGTGAGAAGAACCTCGCAAGTCTCTTAACTTTGGAAATGATCCATAAGGCTGACAAGTCGCCTAACGAATTCTCTTATCGCTCAATTAATCTGACATTTGTATTTTTAAAATTATGGAAAAGGACCATTCTTGTTCGTTTATTCCCTTGCCTAAGTATGACCCATGTAATATAGTATACCCGACCATAAATTTTGGCAGAAACCATACTAACCATAATCAGTACAATGTTTGGAAAAGAAAGAATCCTGTACGTCTGCTTTCGCTGCGGCTTCAGCTGGGTTTATCATAAAGGATAACTCTATGAAATTAAAAAGTACCTTCTAGCACACTTCTACTACCTGCTGATGGATTCTTATCTCAGTGACAGACAGTTTTAAATCAAACTCGGTAATAAAATCTTCTCTTTTTAGCTGCAGAGCTGGAGTAACCCAGGACTCTGTACTTGGTCCGATACTCTATAATATCTACTAGTAAAGTAGCCCAGACACCAGACAGCTGCGGCATTCCTCAAATGTAACTGTGATCTTAAAGTGACTAGACTGTTGCAAAGTCAGCTGCTTGGCTGACCAAGTGGCGCATGTAATTAAGCCCCGAAGTCTCACCATATTATCATTTAAGACGTGAAACTTATCCTCCGGCCAATCTAGACCTCGACACATTGCTGCAATCAACTTGCATTAAAATCCTGAACCGTAGGATGACATGGAAAGACCATAAATATAAATAAAACAGAACTGAATATAATATTCCACCGACAGTCAGCTAATCCAACATTAACTATGGGTAGCGCATTTTCTTACATAACTTTTCAATTCCTATCATTGGAGGTCCGAAAATATTTCTCATACAATTTGATACTATAATGATCATTCTTCATTAAAAAATTTAAAACCTACATATTTAAAAACATAATCATTGATATTCATAATATCACTAATCATACACTTAGTTTTTACTAATATTTGTTTGCATATATTTTTCTATAATAATGATCGAAACTCATAATCATTCGAATAAATAACTATAATATTCATAAATGTGATGTATCCTAATATTTGTTTTCATAAATTTATTAGGTACTCATAAGTGTATACATTTATCCATATTATTGAAAATCATGATGTCTATATTCGTATTAAATCGTATTTTAACATTAAATTAATTTGAAATCGTCCAAAATAGGCAATATTTTGTGCCACAAAACTAACGTGACAGAAACGAATCGCTGCAAAACCGACTCAACTCCACGTAGTCTTGTCTGCCCTACCCCTAGAGTGTAATTTAAAAGCCGGAGGCGCGGAGGGAGGGCAGTCCTCGCCCGCTGTAACGAGGCTCAGGCGACGGGCGAGCTGGAGCGGCTGAGGCTGGTCGCCGAGGCGCCGATGGCGATCCAAAAAGCCGAAGCTGCGGAAGCAAGCGTGGGTGCCTGAGCCTCGTTACGCAAGGGCGGAAGGGCTGCACATCCCGCAGCGCCGGAGACGAGGAGATACCAATGCATGCTGCATGCTTGCTTTCATGCTGCATGCTCTGCATGCTTATCTACTCTATTAAATTATATATGATTTTTTTAAAGATACGAGTATGTCTGTTATAAAGTAAATTATTCTGAACAACAACATTATGAGTTGAAGTATGTTCTTAGTAACAACATTATTAATTAAAACAATATGATCAACGAATGTTATGAAGAAAAAAAGATCTGAAAATAAAAATTATGTATTTTAAATGGTTCTTGGAGTAACAGTATTGATAAAAAAATTATGATTACTAACTGTTATGAGCTCCGATGGTAGTAATAAAAATGTATGAATAAAAAAAGTATGAAAAATAAAATTATGAAGAGAGATTATTATGAACACAAATCGGTAGTAAGACAAAGAATAGGATTTAGAATTTTATGTGAGCCAATATAGAACCTTAACTATGTGCCTCCAAAGAGGTAAAAAATACATGTTAAAGGTACTTTTATCGGCACATTGTTACGCTCGCCTTTAGGAAGTACACGAGAACCTGATCTCAGCCAAACCCGCTTTCCAAATATCAAAGTACCTATCTATGATCAAGAGAGCTAATTTACTAGGGTAAACCATTGCTCTAGTGGCTCAAACCCAAACCAACTGCAAATCACCTGATTAGTCTTGACGACAGATACTAAAAAAACCGGATTTAAAAAAAAAACCTAATGAACAAAGGTCAAACAAGGTCACGCCGCCGACGCCGCCGCCGCCGAGGTCAAAAAGTCGGCGCGCCGCCGCCGGCCAATTTTATATCGGCGCCCACCTCTATCACCGATGCGACTTCAGATGCGTTTCCACGTGCCCTCCCGTAACAGTAAACCATGTTTACGTACTCACAAGCACTGTACGTATGGTTTGGCATCTTCCTAACACTCACTCACTATTATTACACTCACTATCACACTTTCACACACTAAATACTCAAAACCGCACGAGAAAACAATCAAAAATCGCAAATTTGCAATTAGAAAAGTGCATTCGATGAAATACGTCCATCGAATGTCGTCGTGAATCGGTAGTTATCGTTATTCTTCATTTTCAACTAGTTTACGTAATTTTTAACATCAGAAAAGTTTAATTTCGTCAGTTTAGTACAGGAAATCTATCAACGAATGAGAATGTAAAAGCGGCGGGAAAAATACTTTGTTTAATCTTTGTGAACTAAAGATTCGTCCTATCATTAATGCTCTTAAAGCAAGCTTTCAAAACACTCAAATGCAAATGATTTGTAGATCTTTAATTACTAATCGTTATTATTAAAACGATAAGAATATCAATAAATTTTGGTAGTTATTTCGTGTAATGAAATTACATTCATTTAAACTAATCCCGAACATGATGATGAATTATTTTATGTAAGTTATGAAGAATGGAAGTCTAACCTGAACCTAACTAACATTCGTTCAGGGTATTTAAATTAAACGCCGATAGAAATGAAATTACGTTATTACGGTAGTAGGAAGTAATAAGTACTAGAAAACAGTTATCAAGCAGAGAGGAAGAGAAAAGTTGAAGTTACAAGGCAAGAAATAAGAAAATAGCGATTGAGTACTAGGTATTCTAAATACGAGCTAGATTTCGCGGAGCGTGCGCGCGGCCTCTCTGCGTGGAAAGCAAAATCGGACTGATGAACAGAGAAAATCGATGATCCACGATTGAGCGCCGGCCGCCCGATGACGCCCGAAACACGAAGATGGGGAAGTACCTATTCCGTGCGAGCCCGATGTCCGTGCCGCGTGCGAGGCGGTGCACGGTGGTCCCGATTTAATAAAACATGGACATTGATGCTAGTGAAATGAAACACTCTTGTAGGTTGTTCTAACTTGTATTTCAGCACCACTGATTTACACAATTCCGACATTATGACGTCATCTTAATAGTACCTCTTGCTTTGAACGCTCAAATCGAACTGACTGTCCAGCGGCATGCCAGCGATAAGGTAACTTCCCCTTCCATCAGTGAAAGTCGACCGGTTCAAAACGACTTATCGACGGCATGCTCCGGAACTAGACAAATGCAATACTTATTTCATAATTAGCTGTTTTCTAAATTTTTAAAATACTAAAATGTATACAATAAAAATCTAAAATAATTAAATTAAATAATAAATATGAAATAATTGGATTTAATACAAAATAAATTCTAAAATCATTCTAATGTCTGCAAAATGCCTAGGAAGTAATCAAATAAAGTATTTTAATTTAATAATGGGTTTTTGGGTTCTTCTAAAATACAATACAAATACTAAAATTGTTGCAATAACTATTTAAAAGTAACCAATAATCGTATAAAATACAATATGAATTCTAAAATCATTACATTCGGCCATCCGACACCGTGATGCCTCCCGGCATTCACGTCTAATAAGGATTTATTCTAAAATCATTAATATTACTTTTCAAACAATATTACAATATGAAGCATATTAGTAGAATGATAAACACTTCTATGACAACTTGTTAACAAGTCTTTTAAGATTAATAATGCATTTTAGAAACTATATTCTTCATATTAAACCAGTAACAAATGATAAGAAAGGGAGAAAAATCTTGTAGGCACTTATACACACTATACATTTTCACCTAATCTATATTATTCGTAATGACTTATTTTATAACCAATAACGGATATTTGCATGAAATTCAGATATTAATCGTTTTACTTTATAATTTTCTCAAAACTATAATATCGAATATATTGGAAACTTCTCTTTTTAAATCCAAATTTTTATTTCACATAAATACACATCCATTAGATGTTAGTACATAATCAATTTAATTACAGTGTATCTTGCCATGACTGCCATGTAAAAGTTATTAAGTTTATAAGAACATGTCAAAACGTTAATATTATATCCAATTATATCCATTTGTAACCGTAATCTGGCAAATAATGAATTATGGTCACGATTTATGATTAACACTAAAGGTACTTTCGTCAGAATTATGTATTTCTAAGGCCTTAACATAATTTTCTTCTTTACAAATTTTCCAAGTGTTTGAAACCAATAGGTACAATTACAGTGTCCTTATATTATGTGTTTCTGAATGTCTGTGATGCTCGATTTCATCACGATAAGCGCAACATATTTGCCATCTAGCTGTACGTGGGACCACTAAAAATAATTTGATATCAACCTTACTGTATCTGCTATTTGAAGAGATTACGATGTTTGGATGGGTTGTCGTCAGATTCTATGACTAAATTTTGGTATTTGGACTATTCGCGGAACTAAATTTCTTCTTTTTTTTTAACGTGGTTCTTAAGGCAGCATAACCAGTAGAAACTTTTAAGTCCTAAAAGATATACCTTTTTTTTTAGCACACACACCACAGCTAGTGTCTCTAACTCATAGAAGTTGTCTTTCATTGAAGATGTCTTTCCTCAGGGGTCGTCTGTCTGTGGGTCGACTAAAGTAAGTGACTGCTACAGAACTTTGAAGACTTTTCTTTATATCATCAAGATCTGACTTAAATATGATTTAGAGTCTTGAATAATATTGATAATCATAGCATTGGATCAAGTTAGTCATCTATGGTTTTCTGAACCCTTTTCCCTTTTGTAATGAGATAAGTGGTAATGGTGGTATTTGCACATTATTTTTCATCCTGACATCAAAGACTGCACGTGTACGTCCTATCTCAGTCAGATTTATAGCAATACAATCGCGATAATTTCACAAAAGAGTATAAAGCTTATCTAACTAACCAGAACATGTCGGAACTAAGTCCGGGCTTAGTCATAATATCAGCTCTATCGAGAGTATCCATAGCTGAGGGGTCTTTTACAATTCGATTTACATGACGATGAAAAAGCATTGAAGTAGCTATTAAAATATTTGCTTTAAGTGTTATTGGACTAGGCGACAAATTACCAAAAACGATTTCACCTTTGCCGTTGTGAATTAAAAAGGCTCTTAAACACCCGGTACTTGGCCCCCTGTTTAATTTACATACATAACATACAAAACAAACAACTGTGACAAACAAAATTCCACGCGGAAGAACCCTCGGCGGAAAGCTATTCGCATTATAAAATATCACTTGAAAATATAGAACCGCCTAAGGCGGGAATCGAACCCACGGCCTTAAGCTCGCCAGGTGTCAAGTTATTTTAAAATTTTAAATCGAAAGGCAACTGTAAACGCCAGAAACTATCCTCTGTAAAACTAGAAATTTATGTTAACTGGTATTTACTTGTGTCCGTCATTTTCGTGGCTCTCGAAAATATTCTGACCAGGAATTTTATAGAATGTCAGTATTCAAAACCGTGAGAAATTGCAGTTGCGTGAAGTTTTGACCAATAGACGTGTTGACACCGCCAGTCAATTGACGTACTTTTAAAAACTGTTAAATCAAACTCCCATAGATTTCGTATGGCACGACAAGCAAGTGACGTCGCTATTTTGTGAATTTAATCAAACTACTTTTCTTAATTACAATCCGACCAAAAATGGTAATTTACAGGTCATTTCAGATTAATTAAGCTTTCAAGATCAGAATGTCTTTAATAAATTGTAATATCGAATCAATATCGGTGTCAAATCGTCCATTGTCAGTGAAGTCTGCTATACATCATCAATCACTAACACTTCTATAACAGCGTCAATCTCATCAACATTTTTGTTTATATTAGCTCTATAGAGGTATGACTGATGATTGACCACAACTTTTACAATTGGAATTGATATTGAAATGATCCGCCAAACTATACTTAGTTTCAGCATCGGTTTTGCGTCAACAAGTGCACTCACTACCAACACTTAAAAGGATTTTTCATTTACCAAAACAGTCTCATAGATTTTTTTTGTCATAAAAATAATTACGTAAACTGTTCATCCTTTCAAGTAGCAGGATTCAAAATTTCCTCTAACAGACGTCCGTAGTTCTTTTAGCTAAGCCAATTAACTTTTGCAATGTCTAAGTCAAAGACAAAATTCTCTTATTTGCATTAGCTATTATATTATCGCTCACAAAATTGTCATAAAATGAAAGACTACTAAAAGAAAAACTTTAAGCTTCTGCTCATTATGGAACCTTGACGTTTCATATCTTATGCTCTACCAAAAAAAATGACTAACCTAACCTATGAAACCTTGGTACAGGTACTAAGTTCTTTTTATAGTTACAAATTGCATGACTTTTTTTTATGACTTCTTACAGTAATATAATATTGTGTTTATTTGAGAAAACTAAATTAGAAGAAAAAGCTTAATTCAACTAGAAACTACCTATCTAGGTCAGACTAATGTAATCAGAGGTCAGAATAATTCGAAATATATTTTTGAAGTGGAATTATAGATCTATAGACAAGATATTGTACTTGGCAAAAGAACCTACCGAAAGTCCGAACCGACGACAATTTTAAAATAAACGAATCATTAATTAATTCACTTTACTTGTGTAAAAATATTTAAAAAAATAATTTTTTTTTAGCACATTCACTTTAACGTTAATTTAAACGTTATAATCGAATACTTTATCATTACCTTTAATTATTACTATTAAAGATTTACTACATTAGCTAATATTCCCATTTTACTGTAGGTATGCGTAATATTTCATAATGTGTGCGCAATAAAAAAAAACTACCAATAAAAAAATAGGCACTTTTCTTCACTAGAGTCTACCAGAAATTTTACGAACCTCATGTGGCACTGCTCTTTCAGTAGAGCTGGAAGAAGATGAGCTCCTTCGCGTATTTTTCTTCAACCTTGGCCCCATAGAAGACGATCGTGGTGGCGCCTTCTTACTGGACGACGACGACAACTTCGTCCGCTTAGCACGCTTATTTCATCGTCAGCTGACGGGTGTCCCTGGCGGCATACGAGCTCCATCTTCAGTAGTCGTTGTACTCAACTGTGAAATAAAGTACTCGACGAAATAAACTGTGTCTGACCAGCATCAACTCAACATCATATGGAAGCTATGTTCATGTTATATTAAGCAAAAGTTTGATTTGTGTCTTTTCCAAAAATCTAAATCTCAAAAAATAAATCTAAAAAATCTTTTGTTTGACAATTAATATTATGCTCCCTGAGCAAAGTGTAGTAAAATACCATTGTGACATGTTTCTATTATACATATGCATCACAAATAAAGATTTTGTATTTATACTTGTATTTTATTCAGTGCGACCTTCACACACAACTCATGTGACAACTGGACGGCTTGCTTGTTATGTCAGTAATAGAAGGCTTTTCATTCTAGAGACTATCCTAAACAATGGGGTCCTTAAGGCGCATCTAGCCTGATAAACTGGAGGCGCGTCTAGCCTCGTCATACTCAGTCATAGTCCAAGGCGCATGTAGCCTGATGAAACTGGAGGCACGTCAAGCCTCGTTATACTAAGTCACAGTCATAGTCCAAGGCACATCTAGCCTAATAAACTGGAGGCGCGTCTAGCCTCGTTATATTTAGTCATATTCAAAAGCGCATCTAGCCTGATAAACTGGAGGAGTGTCTAGCCTCGTTATACTAAGTCATAGTCATAGTTCATAGTCATAGTTCATAGTCATAGTTATAGTCAAAGTCAAAATCAAAGCCAAAGTCAAAATATCTTTATTTGTTTAGTAGACTAATTAATAGCACTTACAAATCGTCAAATATTTTGCTCATAAGGAGCCTCTACATGTCTCATACTTAGTCATAGTCAATGGGGCATCTAGCCTGATAAACTGGAGGCACGTCTAGTCTCGTTATACTAAGTCATAGCCATAGTCTAAGGCGCATCTAGCCTTATAACCTGGAGGCGCGTCTAGCCTCGATATACTAAGTCAGTCATGGTCATAGTCATAGTCATAGTCTAAGGCGCATCTAGCCTTGTTATACTCAGTCATAGTCAAAGGCGCATCTAGCCTGGTAAACTGGAGGCGCGTCTAGCCTCGTTATACTAAGTCTTAGTCATGGTCAAAGTCATAGTCATAGTCTAAGGCGCATCTAGCCTATTAAACTGGAGGCGCGTCTAGCCTCGTTGTACTGAGTCATAGTCCAAGGCGCATCTAGCCTTGTAATACTTAGTCATAGTCAAAGGCGCATCTAGCCTGATAAACTGGAGGTGCGTCTAACCTCGTTATACTAAGTCTTAGTCATGGTCATAGTCATGGTCATAGTCATAGTCTTAGTCATAGTCTAAGGCGCATCTAGCCTGATAAACTGAAGGCGCGTCTAGCCTCGTTTTAAAAATAACTATTTCATGCATTAAACGAAATATTCATACGTTTTTCTACTTGAACTTTTAAAATCAATTACTTTTTAACCAAATAAATAAAAACGTACCTTATGAGCTGTAGATCACGTACCACTTCTGAGTTGAAATGAAACACTCTTGTAGGTTGTTCTAACTTGTATTTCAGCACCACTGATTTACACAATTCCGACATTATGACGTCATCTTAATAGTACCTCTTGCTTTGAACGCTCAAATCGAACTGACTGTCCAGCGGCATGCCAGCGATAAGGTAACTTCCCCTTCCATCAGTGAAAGTCGACCGGTTCAAAACGACTTATCGACGGCATGCTCCGGAACTAGACAAATGCAATACTTATTTCATAATTAGCTTGTTTCTAAATTTTTAAAATACTAAAATGTATACAATAAAAATCTAAAATAATTAAATTAAATAATAAATATGAAATAATTGGATTTAATACAAAATAAATTCTAAAATCATTCTAATGTCTGCAAAATGCCTAGGAAGTAATCAAATAAAGTATTTTAATTTAATAATGGGTTTTTGGGTTCTTCTAAAATACAATACAAATACTAAAATTGTTGCAATAACTATTTAAAAGTAACCAATAATCGTATAAAATACAATATGAATTCTAAAATCATTACACTAGAAGCACGAAATTTTTTTTGATGGTTACTGCTATGATAACTAATAAGGCAAAAAAATATTACAATCCTACGACGTCTATTTCGTAGTAAAAAAAAATATGTAGATATTTTTTGTATGGAAGAAATTACGTTTCTGTAAATTTTTCGAAATTCTTAAACGATGTCAAAATGCCGATCACACATGTTATAAAACAAGTGATTCTGAGTATTTCATGCGAAGATACTTGTCACTTATCTCTGCGTACTTTTGAGTTATCGAGGGTTGAAAAATCGATTTTTTTATATTTAATATTTCCACGAAAAATTGCCAAAATTACAATATGGTGTATAAGGGACACCTTTGATGACACATAACAACGACTCACACTCGCGCGCGCTCGTATGCATCAGCTTTTAATAAAATAAAATAAAAAATTAAGGGAAATACTTAATACAACATTGTATGTATAGGTCCGCTGGCCGTCAAAAAGTAGCTTATACGAGAGGTTGCCCAATTTACAATATGTCCATCATTGATAACTCACACAAATATCATCTCTCTCTGAAGGATAACAAGTTTTTTTTGTTTCCAGAAGCTTTTGATAGGATGGAAGCTCATAAATACTCTCTGAAGTGAGAATGAATCTCAATTTGCGATATTGCCATTTTGACAAATTACATGATGTAACTAGCGCTAACGTTTATCTTCAGGTAGACACAGTTTTAAGTTAAAAGATTGTCTACTATTTCACACTGTTTTTCGTTTTGGAACAGTTCTTTGATTATAGGTAGTCGCTAATTTCGTTTTGTTAGACTCTTTCGGTTTAGCACATAAAGCGTAAACTAATTCCTCCTCAGAATGATCTAAAAGTGTTAGAGAGCGCCTCTTCTTCTGCAGAAGAAGAATTTTGCATAAATCTTCAAAAGGTTTTTTATTTATAACAGAAGTCGATGGTTGCACATCTACTTCCGCAGTCTCATCAACTGGAGCGTCTTCCTCGGTGTTAACGTTGTCTATGCGTTGTGTTAACTCGGTAAAAGAACATTTTTTAAATCTAATTTTTACATTTCGGCTAGACCATTTCAGACTAAAATGACGAACGTATTGGCATTGAATTGTCTTCCGAAGATTTGAGTAATTATCAAATCATTAAGTCGTAATTTTACAAGAAATATATCAAAGAAGATATGGTCTGCTTCCAGTAGAGCCCAAAAGACATTTTTGCACCAGAATTCGCATTGGCTAGACTCTGAAATTGTCTGGCCGAATTGTAAAAATATGTTTTTTACCGAGTTAACACAACGCATAGACAACGTTAATACTGAGGAAGACGCTCCAGTTGATGAGACTGCGGAAGTAGATGTGCAACCATCGACTTTTAGTCCCTTGAATACCTTGCGGAAGAAGAATTTTGCATAGACCTTTTGAAGATTTATGCAAAATTCTTCTTCTGCAGAAGAAGAGGCGCTCTCTAACACTTTTAGATCATTCTGAGGAGGAATTAGTTTACGCTTTATGTGATAAACTGAAAGAGTCTAACAAAACGAAATTAGCGACTACCTATAATCAAAGAACTGTTCCAAAACGAAGAACAGTGTGAAATAGTAGACAATCTTTTAACTTAAAACTGTGTCTACCTGAAGATAAATGTTAGCGCTAGTTACATCATGTAATTTGTCAAAATGGCAATATCGCAATTTGAGATTCATTCTCGCTTCAGAGAGTATTTATGGGCTTCCATCCTATCAAGAGCTTCTGGAAACAAAAAAGACTTGTTATCCTTCAGAGAGAGACGATATTTGTGTGAGTTATCAATGATGGACATATTGTAAATTGGGCAACCTCTCGTATAAGCTACTTTTTGACGACCAGCGGACCTATACATACAACTTTGTATTTAGTATTTCCCTTAATTTTTTTTTATTTTAGTAAAAGTTGATGCATACGAGCGCGCGCGAGTTCGAGTCGTTGTTATGTGTCATCAAAAGTGTCCACTGTCCCTTATACACCATATTGTAATTCTGGCAATTTTTCGTGGAAATATTTAATATAAAAAAATCGATTTTTCAACCCTCGATAACTCAAAAGTACGCAGAGATAAGTGACAAGTATCTTCGCATGAAATACTCAGAATCACTTGTTTTATAACATGTGTGATCGGCATCTTAACATCGTTAAAGAATTTCGAAAAATTGACAGAAACGTAATTTCTTCCATACAAAAAATATGTATATATTTTTTTTTACTACGAAATAGACGTCGTAGGATTGTAATATTTTTTTGCCTTATTAGTTATCATAGCAGTAACCATCAAAAAAAATTTCGTGCCTCTAGCATCAATGTCCATGTTTTATTAAATCGGGACCACTGTGCGGTGGTATTATTGTATTCAATTACAAGTCACCGCTCCAAATGAAAGATATGAAATTTTTGGTGCAGTCCTGTTGTCCCACCTGGTTGGCCCCCCTGGGGGAGCCAACAGGATTTCGAAATCCTGTTGTCCCCCCTGGCTAGGGGAGACAACAGGACTAGATTTTTAATCAATGATTTGAGGACTGTTGTCCCCCCTGGCAAACATGATTTAAAAGCCATATATTTTTATAACATAATTTTTGAAATACTGAAGTACTTGACTGAATGCCAAATTGCCAAACTGAATACCTAACCGTTTGTTAAATAATAAGTACCATTTTGATAACGAAAAAAATAAGGTGTTGGTGCCGATACTGACACCTACAAACTTGAAATTTGGCAGGTAGGTTCCTTAAAGAGTGTAGACATCTGCCAAGAACGGATTAAAATTTTATTTAATTATTTATTTAAGGATATGAAATAATACGAAGAATATAATAGGATTTTACGAAATTCCACACATAAGGGGGTAAAACGGACTCCACGCATACGAAGTCGCGGGCGGCAGCTAGTTGAATCACTGAGCAAGTGTTGAATATTATGATTAATTTAAAATTATGCAGTTTTAGCGTCCTAGCTTCTAATATCGCCCATTTGCGACGACACTGTGACATCTCGACATATACGATTTTTTGTTTTACCGAAATTCTGAACCGCGATCTTGCGTTCTTTTATCTCCAAAAACAGGGTATTTGTTACTCCAAAAACAACAATACTTTGAGAGAAAGAGACAAAATATTACGTTATAGCGCTGGCTCGTTCGGCGATCTAGTTGGCTTCGACACTGTGACAGTTCAGTCGCCACCTGCGCTTTGAGATGTGAGGTGCTCTTCGTTTTTAAGAAAAACGTGACATCTCGAGGATACCGCGGTATTGATGACAAAGGTAAGGTTTTAAAATATTTTTATTTTATTCGACAATGTGGCACGTCATACTTATCACAGTGTTCTTCTAAAACAAAAAGCAAAGTAAAAGATAAATTATTTATATGTCACGTTATTCTTGTAAGAAAATCGAAGTATCATCGGGACATCTTAACTAGTAACGTTGTAGATGATGAAAATTTTTCCTATATTGGAAATATCCGTACCGCGCGGGAATAACTTGACATCTCGACCTGCACTTTTTTTTTTTTATTAGCTTAAGCGCTTCCTCTACCTTATACCCTACTGGTATAAAAAACTCAACTCGAAATACCCAAAAATACTTGAAATACAGCTCTTGTTCATAAGTAAATATCTCTAATTTAGGCAATAAATATTTGACATAACGATATATCCAACTAATATTATTCTTACAAACATTTATATTTCGATTTATCAATGTATGTCAGAACATGTATTTATTAATATCTCGACTTATACATTTATGGATTTTCGTTTTTAATTTGACAAAAACAGTTATCAAGTTATGATTCCCTCTGAGTACTAAACACTACCATGATATGTGCAGTTGTCTTGTTATGCACGCAGTCAAGAGTTTGGATATTTGGAGTTATCCAGCTATTAACTTCGTATAATCATATTTTTATATGTGTCATTAGCAATTGTTAAAATATAACATTGTCAGGATTTCGAGCGTCTTTAAATATTTTTTACTTACCAACCCCTGAAAATATTTTTTTAATATATTTAAGCGTTAATTATTACTTTTATTACTATTTTCAATAGTTTAAAACTAAATTAACGTTTAAATAGCAAGTTGAAAGAAGAAGGATAAGTTTAGTCAATAGGTAGGTACTATCTACTAATGTTTTTTCATAACAGACTAATATTTCGTTTGACAACAGAATCTAAGTAAAAAATCTAATAATAAACTTTTAGGTCAATTTTAAGTTCCGGATAATTTTATTTTTATTTTTATAGTCTATTTGACTTCAATGACATTATTTAGGAATAATGATGAGGTAAAAGTAAGTAGGGTCGATACGCCAGATCTCGTCCATTTAGTGAGTTGGTAGATTTGAGGAATAAAAAAATAATATACAATTTTTCGTAATCATTTTGAACGAAAAAATGTTGTCATTATGCTCCCTTTAGTTTTGCTCTAAACCATTAGAAGTTTTAATATTATCTTTGTAATATTAATAAAATATAGAAAAATGCATTCAAAATCACTAATAATTAATAACAGCATGGAAATAAAAAAATATAAATAAAATCTTACTAATTGGTATTCAAAATATTTAGGTATCACACTTAATAATTATAAACAGACATATTTTAGTTTATTTAATTTTTTGAATTTTCAATAGTGCCTATGGCTCAATTTACAATATGGTATCCTCTCTAGGCACAGTTTGCTTTTTAATATTATTTACAACGTCTGTATTTAGAAAATAGTCGTGATAATGTGGACGCAAATTGGCTATCACAAGGGTAAGCTACATTAAGAGCGTGTATTAGCGTCCAGGAAAAGGCCTAAGTACTGAAAAAAATCTTTGTGTTCGATACGTCATGTAAATAACGTTTTACATGATATAAAACATGCATTGTTTTGTATATTTTAATATCTTAGACCCAGTTAAACCAGACCGCGATCACTTCTGACGCAAAGTGGAAATTGCATTGTAGTAAATTCGCATCCACCTTATTTTAAGTGTCATTTAATAAAGTACAATCACCGATATCATTATCCGTATTGTATGGTTCATGGTTAAGGCTTATAGACTGCGGTAAATCCCAAACTAGACCTAAATATATTAAAAACTTACCTTGAAACGCGCACCTGCTCATGTGGGATTTATTTTTGGCAAAAACGGTAGCATGCTATAAGATTTTTTTTATGTGGGTTTACGTGTCATACATTCAGGGAATCATAGCAATAGCTTTCGTTCTAGAGTGATCCGTCATTTGGACGTGAAATGGACGGTGGACGCGTAAGGGCGTGTCGACCTTACGCAAAAATGTATCCAGCTAATTTTAATTATTTTAAGCTTAATGGTAAGCTTAAAATAATTAAAATTAATTGTGCTTGTTATGAAGCATGGCTTTTGTTCTTTTATTTGTCTTTTTTTTAATTTTAAGTAAACGTACAATTACCTGATCAAAAGCGATCATAATCTGCGATTATTATTTGAGTTTTCTAATAAATTTGCTACTATTTCATTGCAAAAGTGATAAAAATATGTTCTATTTTTATGTTTTGTTTTTTTACTTAAACTTCATTCAAAATAATTAACTTAAATCCAATTTTTACACCTTAAATATTTGTTTTTCTTTGGTGAATAACTTGACAAGTCGTCGGTACACAACTTGACAAGTCTTTTTTTTAATAGATTAAGAAGATAATTTAATCAAATTCTTACGCCAATCGAAAGATATGCATCAAATTAGCTTATTTCAATCATAAAAATATCAATTATCATTAATTCCGATTTACCAGGGAACTCTAAACTTTAAAATCGCTCCCCTGAAAAGTACGCAAAAATGACATGTCAAGTTATTCCCGCGCGGTACGGATATGTTGTAGGTCATTTGTTGATGTTCTGTTATTGCAGAATACATGTTATTGAAATTGAATGGTATATCTACTTGTCACGTTGTATACGCTAAACAGTAATACTAAACTCCAGATATCATTACAGATGGGGACTAGCAATGCAAAAAAGCAAAGGTTAACATTTGTGGCGATGCACTGCCTGAAGGAATTCCACAACCTAATTCGACAACATGACTAACAGCGCTATGCGAGCGCTGTGAAAGGGTCTCTTTGAGCTACAATAACGTCGGAACTAATATGAGTAGATATAGACTGATAAACATACATTCGTTTTGAAGAATAGTTCAAATACTAGAAATACAGTGCAAATAAAACATACTTATACGACTGTCTGTTTTTACAGACTCAACAAGCAAAATATTTTATATTATCATACAATAGCCTTAGATTAGCTTAATCTAAGACGATAGCTAACAAAATTATCTATTAGTAGAAGTATGCTAGAATAGCAATGCGTTGGATGACCCCAGATATTATATTTATTTATTATTATGTAATTATTCAATGTTACTTAGCTGTATTGGCTATGTTTTGCTTTCTGCAAAAAAAGGTATTTTAATGTTTTAATATAATTACAGATCATCAGCAATTGATGGAATTTTATCGCATCTTGCCCAAATTTACTTTGGCGGGCGCAACATTGTTTTGTATAATAATAATTTGCAATAGGTATAACTATTGCAGAAAAACTACGCCAATAAAATGGCTACATTATTTATAAAATAATAGTGGTTGTTATTTTTCACTATTAATACATTATTTAAATATCTTTTATAAATTTTATTTTAAATAAGTATAAAAAATTAAAAGACCCTAAAAGCTACCAAAATGTCGCTTTTTTGCCATTTTATGCGCTGGAGACGGCGATTTTTGCGTTGATAGTTTTAGGATTAAATTGTCATAACTAGTCTGTTAAAAAACATCTATTTACTAACCTAGTAGGTACCTACAAAATTTTTTTCTGCATACATACATACTTAGTACAGTTTCTCTTACTGTGTTTTTTTGTAGTAGTTTACGAGGTTTTACTTTTGAGAGTTTTTCGTTTATTTTGATAAGTATTAGGTTTTAGAATAAGAAAACTTAATGTGAACTTAAATATTGTATGTATACAACTGTCTGTCTACTTAGATAATATTTTTATAAGTGAAATTTAACATGGCAAAGCGAAATATTCGCCTGTTCCAATAATTACCTCATTTTTACTGATTGTAATGTTAGTAAAATAAAAAAAAATTTTTCAAGATCAACGTTTTATCTAAATAATGACTTATATAAATATATTTTTTTATATCATCTACAACGTGACAACAACTGAACTTGCCATCTTCAAAATATTATTTTTTACTAGAATAACGTGATAAGTTGTCTCTTTTTTTTTCAATCGCTATAATTTCATCAATTTAGACGCAAAGTTATGTCTTACTATAAATATTTAAATTCATTAATAGTTAATCTTTAAACGTTTCATACACAATTAGGTAATCCTAACCTTATTTTAAGAGTTATGGTCATTCAAAAGTTTAAAAGTCGATTTCTGTAAAACCACTGTTTTTGATATATCACAGTGTCGTCGCAAATGGACGATATTATAAATGTCAAAGTTTGTGAGTATGGATGTTTGATACTCATTCACGTATTTAAAAACTACTAAACGGATTTTTAGTATACTTTACAGAAGATAATATTTTTTATACATGAGAATAGAATAGCATACCTTTAACTTAGCTTTTGCCCACGGCTTTGTCTGCGTAAAATTATGTCTGTCACAGAAAAAAATATAAGAGCGCCTTCCTGTTTCAAAAACTGGCATAAAAACTATCCCACGTCCTTTCCCGGGACTCAAAACTATCTCTTTACCAAATATCAAAATCGGTTCAATGGTTTAGGCGTGAATTCGTAACAGGCAGACAGATAAAGTTTTTCGCATTTATTTAATATTATTTAGTAGGGATAATTCATAAAGATTTGTTAAAAGCAAGTAAAGCAGATTTTGGAATAGTCAGAAATAGTATTTTCGTTAACAAAATGTTAATTATTATTAATTTGACATACGTTTAGGTATTTAGTTTGGCAATAAGTATGGCATTCAGTCAGGTACTCCATTTTCAGTTAATCTTAAAAGTTATAAAAATATATGGCTTCTAAATACTCAATGTTTGCCAGGGGGGACAACAGTCCTCAAATCATTGATTGAAAATCCAGTCCTGTTGTCTCCCCTAGCCAGGGGGGACAACAGGATTTCGAAATCCTGTTGGCTCGGGACCAGGGGGGCCAAGCAGGGGGGACAACAGGACTGCACCGAAATTTTCTTTTAAGATATGAAATTTTGTTTAGGTACTGAAATCAATCGAGTTTAAAAACAAAATCTTGTCTTATCTCCTATCGAAAGTGAAGGAACAAGAGTTTGCCAGTGTGTTATTTCTAGGTGTTCAGTTTGCGGTATTAAGTAAGTTAAGTTTTATTTTACTAATTACTATCGTAAAGACGTAAAAGTTATTAAGGTAGAGAGCTGGAAATGTAAGGAATAACGAACCTGTATGAAAGAGCATTATTGTCATCTGTTTACAGTACTTTTGAATGATAAGTAGGTACAAGCTTATCACACACATAAAAGCATGGTTTAATTAAAAAATAATAATAATGTAGGTTCTGTAAAAAAAATTATTTTGCGGAAGGAAGCAAATTCGTGTAAAAGGTTTTTTTTATTAATTAAAGAGTACTTAATTAATTAGTTTTTAGAACAACAAATAAACTCGTAACATGATAAGGTGTAAGTAACTAATTTACTCATTACATTTTTAGGGTAGATTTGGATTAAGCTCTGTCCAGTAGTCGTCTTTGAACTCACAGCTGATTGTGGCTGATAGTTGACTGACTCATGGGCGAGCGCGGGTAGTGGGGCGTGGGACGGGGGGCGCAGCGCTTGCCCGGGTCACCGGGTGAGCGCCGCGCGCCGTTTGCGTTGGGGGACTATTCTGCACTGTAGTGGTCGATTATGGAAATCGTAGATATTTAAAAAATAATAATAAAAATTTTGGAAGTCAGTTTTTTTGCTGATTCGTGATCAGAATAAGCTACTTAATCTACTCCCTAAATATGGCGGGTATTGAAATCAACACCCTGTATACATTGTTGGATAGGATTTTTTTTTCTGCGTCGATCTATCTAGGTTTCAACTCAATCCGATGACTTTTTTGGCGCTTTAGCACTTTGAAAATATTAAGTATTCCTAAAATCACCGCCCTTGTCGCTGCTAAAACGACGTGTTTTCAGTGTTTTTGCAACAAGTGTCGCGTAAGGTTTTTTTTGCTGGCAAAATATTTTTGCTTTCACAACATTAAGTATTTTTTTGTTATTTAAGAACTCGAATGACCTGTTACTTTAGCAATTCGAGCTTTTTGAGTTTTATAGTTCATTGGTATATTAGTAGTTATTGATGGTTGTAGTTCAAAATGATTTGGCGTATAAGCAAAAGTAAGTTAATAAGATTCGATTAATTTTGGCGCTTTAGCAAAAAGTAGTCTTTTTTTAATAAGCTTTAAAGTCTTTTAGCGAAAATGAGAGCATTAATCAAAGCAAAAACTATAGTAGTTAAGTATTATTAACAAAGATATCTCAAACACACTTGTGACTATAAGCACACACTACGTACTCGGGTCACTCATAAGTGCCTGCAAAGATGCAAGAATATTGCAACTATTCAAATAAATAATTTGCTCCCTGGGCACACATTTATGCCGGTGGATTCAATGCACTCAGTCATTGAAAAAAGTGTTCGTTCGTTTCAGCCCGAACGATATCCACTGCTGGATCCCCCAAGGCCAGGCCTCCCCCAAGGATTTTCACAAAGACCGGGCCTGCGCCGCTCGCATCGTCGGTCCACCTAGTGGGAGGCCTGCCCACACCACGTCTTCCGGCTCGTGGTTGCCACTTTTTTTCCAGAAATTTTCTACCCCTGCAGCCATCAGCTCTGCAAGCTATGTGCCCCGCCCACTGCAACTAGATTTTAGCGATTCTGCGGGCTATGTCAGTCACTTTAGTTCCCCTGCGTGATCGAATCAGAAATGAGAAGATCCGAAGGGGAACTAAAGTGAGTGAAACTCCGAGCATAGCACGCTCCATCGCCCTTTGGGTGACCTTGAGCCTTCTTATGAGGCCTATATAAGCGACCACGTCTCAGATCCACAAGCCAAGAAAAAATGGTAACAAACACTATTGTATGGGCGCCACGCCGTCTAATAATTGGCCTGCCTGCAAATGCTCTATCAAGAAAAGTTCCCAAACTAGTGGCAAGATAAGTCTTTCCCTGACTTCTTGAGGATGAAGTGAGCCGTCTTCCATTGTATGAGCAAATATGCTATAGATAGGCATTTGTTTGCAATTTCCATGAATATCTCCCTTTCGCTACGAATAGCTCTGGTACATAAATATCACCCAGACAGAGAGAATAGGTTATGGCGTTGTGGTCTGAAGTGACTAGCGTTCTGTCCACTTTCTCTTTAATCCTACCCAGTAGTGGCTTACTGCACGCTGACACATCCACTTTGCTTGTGCGCAATCTGCAATTTTTTGGAAGAAGGAACTGTAAGCTTCACCTAAGCTTTCGGAAACGCTGCCCCACCATTGGTTCTAGGCGTTCACGTCTCCCCCTATAATGATGTTTTGGGTGTTTAGCTTTTTCATACCGCTTTGTGCGTTATATCTAAAGCTCAATTGGATTGTCTCCCTCATAATACACGGACACAATTCCTAGTTTTAGCCTGCCTGCCTCCAGTGTTACCGCGGCCTCCGTCTCCGTGACCAGTTAGGGGTCGTGAATGACTCAATCGGTCACCGAAGAGTATAATCGCGGCTTTGACTGGTTTCTGCCGATTGAGGGTGCACTGAATGACTTTTGAACCAGGAAATTGCTTAACCCTTCCACTGGATCCTATGTAGGGTTCTTGAACGAGTGCTATGGTTATGTCCTTGTCCTCGGCTGCTTGGAGCAGTTCGGCAGTGGCTTGCTTGGAGCGTCTCAGGTTAGCTCAGATGATGTTGAGCTTTCACAAATCAAATCAAATCTCCCAAAAGACCACGGACACGGTCTTTTAGGAGATTTGAACTCTGCATTTTTAGGGTGTTCTTAGCAGTATGCTGTTCTGGAAAGCGCTAAGTAGTCCTACTTTTGTTTTTCTGGGCATTCATCACTTTATCACTGAATGCCATGTAGTGGTGGATGTTGGATGTGTCAGTTCTCGCCCTCGCATTTTTTCCACGATAGTGGTGTGCCTTATTTTCAGGATAGACAGTTTAGCCATGAGTAAGTTCCTCCGCAGTTCCTCTTCCTCTTTGCATAGGGCTTTTGTATGTCCAAAACAGAGGCATTTGGCGCATTTCACTAGTGGGGTCTTCTACCGGTCTTATCTCCAGACCTATGTGGACTGCTCCCGCCTCGAACAAGCGTTTGTAGAGAATGGGCGACACTTCCATCCATAGCATTGTAGAGTTTCTTTTTTTGGGCCTTTAGATTGTCATCCTTTTCCACCTTTAGACCTTTGATTTTGAAGTCAAAAGTGGTTCTGACGGTCTTATGACATTGTCGCCGGTTATGATGGAGTCCGTCGATGAGACTATCAGTGTGTGGTTTGGCTTTTTTGGTGGGATGGACATGGTGGTGGCCGCGTAAGTCACCACCCACCATGTCCATCCCACCAAAGGTTCCCACCAGTGGATAGTGGTGGTCTTTAAAATTGTTAAGTGTCCCTACGTTTTTTCACTATAATTCAAAATATAGTAATTACCTACCACTCCCGTACCCGGTTAGAAGTAATGACAATCAATTATGCATGATGTTAGGATAAATTAAGCATTTTTTGTCATAAAACATAATACCTATTCAATCTTTAAGCATTACTTTTGCTTAAAACGTTTAATGTAGTTAGAGTTTAGTAACATTTGCTTATATTCGTTCTATAGGGTCTGCGTAAGTAAGCAAATATTCATGTAGGCTCCATGGATAATATCGCTTCTTACGCATTTTTTCGCTGGCGCATGCGACTATCTTATTTTGTTGTTTAGTAATTTATCTTCGACTTAGGTACTTATTAAGCTGTATCTCACTAAGTATTTTTTCTCTTTTATCAAAAAGGTTGTTCAAACTATTTAGCACTCATTGGTTGCTGGATATTTGATTATAAATGGAGGTTAGCAGTTTTACCCTGACTAACATTTAATGAATTTTCATAACTCTTTTTCTAAAGTGACACCTATTTTACGATCTAAAAGAGCTACAAACCTGTGGTGCGATTGTGTAAGGCAATCGTATTCATTTGACAGTTCATAACGTACGTTATGATGTGTCGAACGGCTAATTCTAATTGTGTACGGAGTTCATAAAACGATAACGATTTGATCGTTAATTTATACGATGAGTGAATGATGAATATGATTTTGACAGCAAATTCGAATTGTCTAAGGTTTATGAGCTCATTGCTAATGTCAAATGATTGCGGTGACTCGTAACTCATGACAATCGTATAAATTCTCATGGAAGTGTTGAAGATAACTCTCTCTCTGTGAATTTTATTCTCGTCCTCGTACGAAAATTTTGATAGTTTCTTTGAAAGATAAAGTGTGTTAAGCGGTAAGTGTCTTATGTTAATGGAAATAAAATTTAGTGAATCACAAGAGTTCTTTTTCGGCACAATTGATTGATAATCCGAGTGTTTTTTAGACCTACAATGGCGCACGCCTATATGATGGGCATGATAGAACGCGAGCGTCGCATGAGACGCTCTCAGATGAAGAGAAAGGCGCTGCGGAGAGCATCGATGCCCTGGGACATGCCGGATGTCGAGTTCATCAGCAATTACAGGCTGTCGTTGCCATTATTTCAACAGCTTGTTGATGAACTCGCGCCGTTCATGCCCCAAAGGCGTAGATCAACAGGGATCTCTGCAGAGCTTAAAGTAAGTACCTTCTTTTGCAAATGTGAGTACTTAAAGCGAATCCGTCCGTTTTTTAAATGTTACTTTTAATATTATAGATCACTTTTACGCCGGGGGCAGCTACCAGAGGCGGGTTGGAAAAGACTTTAATTTAGGGCTCTGCCAGACTGCTGTCCACAAGTGTGTGGCTGAAGTCACAGAAGCTCTAAATGAACCAGAAATTCTCCAACGGCACATCGCCTTCCCTGGTGACCGTGAGGAGAGAATGGCGGTTATGAGAGGGTAGGTACCCATTTCAAGCTGTTATTATGGCTCAAGAATAGAAAGGGATATAATCCAACTTTTTTTTGCAGATTCATGGATGCCTTTGGCTTCCCTGGAGTTGTGGGCTGTATTGATGGCACACACATTGCCATCATACGGCCCCATGATTTTAAGGAGGCTTTCTTCAATAGGAAGCATTACCACTCACTAAATGCTATGATTGTAAGTTTTTATTAGTATCTACCTTAGTTTGCTGTGGCACTTCTGACATTTATTTATTGTAGAAAAATGAGATGGGTTATTTATAGGTTTTTAAATTTTATAATGTTCTAGATATGTGATGCAGAACTTAATGTTCTTCATGTGGATGCCTCTTATGGAGGTGCCAGCCATGACTCGCATGTGTGGAATAGGAGCGCTTTGGAGGCTCACATGCGAAGTCTGGCTGAAGCCGGTGAAGTGTGCTGGCTATTAGGTAATACATCGAATAATATTTCACCTTTTATGTTTTAAGCCTTTATCGTGCAGCATACCTAAGTAACTTATTTTTACCTTAAAGGGGATTCTGGATACGCCCAGCGGGAGTGGCTGATGACACCCATTCTACAAGCAGCTCCGGATTCCCCAGAAGCACACTACACGGATCTGCACTGTAGTACCCGCAATACTGTGGAGCGGTGCATTGGTGTACTGAAGGCTAGGTGGCGCTGTCTTCTAGCGCACCGAACCCTCCACTACGATCCAGTGAAAGCTGGGAAAATTGTCAATGCGTGTATTGTATTGCACAACATGTGCAATCGTGCACGCATTGAAGTTCCCACACTGGACGGGTATGACATAAGAAGGGACGGCAGAAGACAACCAGCGCAGCCAGTCCATGTTGGTGATGGGGTCACTTCACGACGAGGGTTGGTGGAAAGGTTGTGGAGGGACCGGCAGAACCACAGATAAGCTTTGCTTTGCTCTCTAGAGTTTTCTTGCCTTGTCTCCTAAATTAGCACGGCACTAAAGAAATATATTTAAAACTGCCACGCGGTCTCATGCTAGATGGGAGTCTTCAGGCCACCTTCTATTAACAGGAACGCGTGGTAAGTAACTTGCTTCTGAATGTATTGTAACTTCCTACTTTTTTATATTTTTAAACCGTGGTGACTGAGTTTGTTGCGGCGCTTCTTCTCAGCACTTCCCCAATGTTTGTCTCGAAGCGCTGGTAGGGCAAAAAAGAATGAGACATGTATAGGCTCCTTAAGAGCATTTGACGATTTGTAAGTACTAATTTAATTAGTCTATTTGATAAAGATAATTTTGATTTTAAGCGCTCGATAACGCCTATAAACGCTGCTTCTTCTCAACACTAATTTACAATAGTCCTAAAGCAGTGGTAGCGTAGTTATGTTGGGACATGTAAAAGTGGCCCCTGGGCCTATTTACAGAAATAAATGACTTAAATAAATAAAACTGTTTAAATATACACATCTTTTTATTAAAATCCTTTAGTCAGCTATACTTTTTTTAAGGTCAGCCTTCAACTTCCAAACGTAAGTTTTCATTTAAAATATAATAATATAATCACAGCATTCTTAGCCTACTTATTTGGACTTAGTTTTTTTGGAACAATCAACAAGATATATTAAAATAACCATGGGAAAATCCACAGCCTCCCTACTCATTTGTACACTATACTTTTTATAGTCAGCCTTCATCTCTTTACAAACTAAGTTTTTATTTAAAATATATAATCACAGCATTCTTAGCCTATTACTATAAAATACATAATCACAGCATTCTTAGCCTACTAATTTAGACTTAGTTTTTTGGAACAATCAACAAGATATATTAAAATAACCATGGCAAAATCCACAGCCTCCCTACTCATTTGTACACTATAATTATTTTAAAGTCAGCCTTCATCTCTTTACAAACTAAGTTTTTATTTAAAATATATAATCACAGCATTCTTAGCCTACTAATTTACTTAGTTTTTTTGGAACAATCAATAAGATATATTAATATTAAAATAACTATGAAAAAGTCAGTCCGTAATAATAATTATAGAAATATTGCTATGGCCCATTCCCCGCCACACTCCTTCGGTAGAGCGCCAGAACTTGCTCCGCGATCTCTACCAGGCGCTCAAGGGAGCGCGCTCGACTTCTGTCGATACGAAGGCGCTGCTCTTCGTATCGACGAGCCCACTCTGGGGGGTCATCGTATCGTCGCCTGCGGTCTGAAACAATTTTTTTATTTATAGTTCTTCAATGTATGTTTGACTTTATCTAGCAAGCACCTTAAAACCAGACTCAATAGAAAAGCTATTGTTTGCCACCCCTTTAGGGGTACAGTGCTTGCAGGGTTAAGGGATACTTAGGTCCTTGTAAGTTTAATGTATTTCTACACACCTAATTGGAGACAGCAATACTTTTTACGTGGCCTATTTGTAAGTATGTGTAGTATTATTATTAGAACTCACAAGGTCGAGTGTTTCTGATTTGGGAGGTTCGACCCCGCCTCGGTCCAACCGGCACCGAATCTTCCGACCCAGACAACGGTAACTCAGGAGGAGGGGAAGCATTTCCTTCAAATCATCTACAAAAATAGAATATAAATGAATCCATATTACAAATACAAAATGATATTAATAATACCTACTGCAATTATGTATTTTGTTTATTATACTTACATTTGGATGACTCCCAGTGGGAGACGATGGGACACCTGTCCCATCTACAGCGCCTGCACCACAAGATGGGACAGGTGCAGGCACTGCAGAACACGATGGGACAGGTGCAGGTGCTCTGGAAAGAGACGGGACCTGCAATGACAAACAAAAAAACATGTTAGCTGCTAGCTAGGATGTGGCAACAACACATACCTAATATAACAAATACATACAGGGTGTTAGGTAAATGGGTATATGAGCCGAGACTAGCCCATGTTAACATACTCATATAAATACTATAGTGGTGTCAGAAAGTGGATATCGTAATATTTAATAAATAATATTTTCCCATACAAAACTAAATAAATAATTATTATTTTAATTTTTGGACAGCCCTACGATCGCGCAACTCCCTCCTAGGTCAAACGTGGTCAAACGGTATTTCATTCACAAATTTTGACGCGAGTCGGCACCGCCCACTTTTATTATTACTTTTGAACCAATTCTTCACTTACCTCTTTTTATTGACTCTGCAAGCAATCCAAGATATTCAGGGGGTAACACTTCACTCTAATTCACAAAACGAATCGCAGCACATTATCACATCCATCCACTCACTTATTTACCTTCCCACGCTTTCAAGTGACCGGGTAGGTACTTGTAGTGAAATCCTATTTTCAAGAACGGGATCTCCGGGTCTCCCTTCGGTGGTATGGTGGTGTCGATTCACCCACCCGCGAAAACATTATGACACGAGGTATCGTGGAACGGAAGGTCTCCCGGACATAAATCGTTCATCACACTAAAGAAAACACAAAGTCCTATTGCACCAACACCACTCAACACCATATTAATGTCATTGTATTACTTAGCTATTTGAATATCTAATTATCCAGAACGTCGAACAACAAAACATCGCAACAAACTGATCAAATAATAATGTAAACAAATAAACATGGCCGCATGGCGCATGCGCGGTGCAACTAGTGCGAGGTCATTATTTTTTCCATAAATTCGGTAATCGATATTGATATTACAAAAAATCGATTAAAATATCAAATTGTTTGAAACCCATCTGACTAATCAATAGGAATGTCTTAAAATCAATTATCGAATAATTGATAGATCCTACCTACCTGAAATCGCTCATACTATCGATTGGTCTAAATCAGATAGAAGATTTTGAAAAAAAAAACTAACAACACAGTTTTATTTGGTAAATTAAGAAAACCGTAATCTGCCATGCTTTTGGAAATGTTTTAGCTAAATTTAATTTGCGATAAACGCTGTTATTTTTCTTAGAAAATAATTAATATGATATTTTATTAACGATAGTATGAGTGATTGGGTGGCCCTTCGATAGGCTATTGATAGACAATCAGCAAGATTACTGACCAACTGGATTGTAATTACGGCACTGTAATTACGACACTTTGACATGAGAATGTCTCCAACTTCCTCATTGGCCCTAGAGCAATTCCAAGTATACCATCAATAAAAGCCTAATTAGAGTCATCAAACCTCTCAGTCATTCAATTAGAGCCATTAGAACTTCATAACTATGAGTTGTTTTCTATGTGTAAGCTGAGGACACGTGTCTCCAGCTGACACATCTGTATCTTCGTAAATATTTATGCTACGATAATGTATTATACCTCAAAAATTACAGTCGAATCCAAATAGTAGGCTTTCCACTTTTCAAGACTTTAGCTCAAATACTGTTAAAACCACGATCAAAAAACTATGTGCGAGCTGGAGTACCGTGTCTCCAGCTTACACATCTGTATCTTCGTAAATATTTAAGCTACATCAATGTTTTATATCTCATAAATTAAAGTCGAATAAAAAAACCCGACTTCAAATCTTTCAAAGCTTTATTTCGAACCGTTTTCGAACTACGAACCGATACGTATGTGTAAGCTGGTGACACGTAACACACGGTGGATTATTAAAACCGTATAAGTTAGAGTTGCGTTTTAAAGATCAAATAATTCGTTATAATTAAAGTACACACGAGACATAATTTCAAATCTCTAGGCCTCTTATAGGTGTACCAGAATCTCATGGCAAATAGGGAAAATAAACTTTGTTGAGAGCAATACTGGGGAAATTGGATTAAATGCTCATGATACTGTTTAATTTTTAACATTTATGACTTTAATATTAATGAACATGAAGTACGAATATACATTTTAGGTATGTGTATGAAGAATGTTGTTATACATCGGGTTTTTAACATAAGAAAATGTCTTGAAAAATAAGTAAATCGTATTATGTATACTTATAACTTATCACTTCATTCAGAACTAGAAAACGATTCTAAAGAACTCCACTTGCATTTCTTGTTCTTCAAATAGATGATCAAGTTAAAGAGGTATTAATATAATATATAGCCTGACCAGGAACATAAAAACCCTCGCCATGTTGCGGAAAACTAATGGTACTAATTTCTTTTAATGGCAACAGTAACTGAAAACTTCATTGACATGTCACCTTGCATGTCAGTCTATTGCTGTCAAAGTGTAAACAAACTTTATTTTAAAAGCTTTCCGCCCGCGGCTTCGCCCGCGTGTAATTTTGTCTGTCACAGAAAAACTTTATCGCGCGCGTCCCTGTTTCAAAAACCGGGATAAAAACTATCCTATGTTCTTTCCCGGGACTCAAACTATCTCTATGCCAAATTTCATCAAAATCGGTTGCGAGGTTTAAGCGGGAAAGCGTAACAGACAGACAGACAGACAGACAGACAGAGTTACTTTCGCATTTATAATATTAAGTTGGGATGTGCGCAATGAGGATCATTTCGATTTTTAGCTGTGAATGCAGATTTATAGGGCTAAGAAATCCTTAATACACAGTCCAAAAATTTTTGTTCTACGACAAAAATTGACGAAGTTATGGCCAAATTACTAAAAAAGTTCACTGACCGCCCGGCGCGGGGACGATGACGTCATTATATCCGATCCGAACGCTGCCGGCGTACTGCGTGGATAGAAAATATTTTTTTCTAGCCAAACTATCAGTTTTAGAGAAAAACTTGTAATGACATTTATTCATCAGAATAAAGTAAGCTATCGATAGGTAATTTTTTAAAATAAAAATTGTGAAAAATAACGCAAAAAATCCACACGCTCATACTATTCAATGGAACGCATAGACGCGATTGGGGTCTCCGCGGTGGTATATTTGGCGATTTATTCAAATAAAGTAGTTAGCCTAGAAGCTGGGTATGACTCCCCCGCCCCCCTCCTCTTCCCAGGTCATAAGCTGGGCATGACTTCCCCCTCGGCCAGAAGTTGGGTATGATTTACCCCCCCCCCGGACCAAAACTGGGTATGACTTGACCCCTCCCCCTCCCCCCAGGCCAGAAGCTGGGTAAGGCTTGCCCCTCCCCCCAGGCCATAAGCATAAGCTGGATATGACTCGCCTTCGGCCAGAAGCTGGGTATGACACCCCCCCCCCATGCCAGAAATGCCAGAAACTGGGTATGACTTGACCCCCTCCCTCCCCCCAGGCCAGAAGCTGGGTAAGGCTAGCCCCTCCCCCCAGCCCATAGAAACTGGTTATGACTTGACCCCCCCCCCCCTCCCCCAGGCCAGAAGCTGGGTAAGGCTAGCCCCTTCCCCCAGTCCATAAGCATAAGCTAGGTATGACTCCCCCTCGGCCAGAAGCTGGGTAAGGCTAGCCCTGTCCCCCAGTCCATAAGCATAAGCTAGGTATGACTCCCCCTCGGCCAGAAGCTGGGTATGACTTACCCCCCCCCCCCCCCCCCCAGGCCAGAAACTGGGTATGACTTGCCTCTCCCCCCCCTCCTGTCAGGTAGTTTGATAACTAATGTCAATATTTTATTATGTGCTTTCACCCGCATCTTATAGAATTAAATCAGTCATTGCTCAGCCCTGTGTTTCATTGTACGTGCCTCACAAACGTTTACATGGCGCAGCCGGTAGGATATTCGGCAGTAGATAATTGAAGTAGTAATTCGTATTTTAAAAGTGTTAAAATACAGAACATTTCGTCATGGAGACAGTGCTCACTCCCCCGTTGCCGTTTAAATACGATGAAAACTCGATTGACACTTCAGGAAGAAATGCAGACTGGATACGTTGGAAAAAAGGTTTTGAAATTTATTTCAAAGCGTGTCAGCTAAAGGAAAAAAGCCCTGAGATACAAATAAACATATTATTGCACGTAATTGGCGAACAGTGTCGAGAAGTCGTAGATCAGTCCAACAAAAAATACAATACGCAGCAGCAAGTCATCGACATTTTGGACGACCATTTTAAAGTGAAGAAAAATGTAACGGTCGAAAGACATAAGTTCTTCACAAGAGGCCAAATGGAAAACGAATCGATTGATCAATACATATATGAACTAAGGAAACTGGCACAATCTTGCGATTTCAACGATTTGATGGAAGATTTGATAAAAGATCGGTTGGTATGTGGCGTGAACGATGCTGGAATAAGAGAAAGATTATTGCGGGAAGAAAAGTTAAACTTGGATAAAGCACAAGAGATTTGCCGAATAGCCACCGTGTCAAGATTATACTCAGAAAATATAAAACAAGAATACGTTCACGAAATAAAATACAACAAAAACAACGGTATGAGAATGGCGGTATCGAGAAATTGTGAATATCCTGAAGATGAACAGAGAGAGGTCAATGCTTTGATCTCACGCCGAGGGACACGAGCTCGAGGCCGCCCACACATGCAACATCAGCTGGCGGCCCGCGGAGCAGCGGGACCGTCGTCGGCGTCGCGGGCGTCGGCGCAAGGAGCACCGGTACGACGTGAAAAAGCCAACTGCACGCGATGTGGAGGTGTACATGGACAATATAAATGCCCGGCTTACGGAAAAAAGTGCCTACGGTGCCTGAAAATGAACCATTTTGCTCGTGTCTGTAATTATGAGTCAAATGTTTATTGTGTGGAGTCCGAGGAACAGGTAAACAATTTTATTGATAAACGTGTAGATTATTGGAGTGCTATTTTAAAAATTAATAATAAATTGGTGCGTTTTAAATTGGATTCTGGTGCAGATGTAAATGTTTTGCCTTTGTATTACTTATCACAAATAGGCGTGTCCAAGAATCAATTGATTAAAAGTAATACAAAGTTAAGTTCATACTCAGGTGAAACCATACATGTATTAGGGAAAATCCATCTTAGAGTTTATTATAAAGAAACCATGTATGTACTGGAATTCAAAATAGCTGATGTCCAATCTTGCCCAATTTTAAGTAAACATAGTTGTCTTGAACTAAATTTATTACAGCGTGTCATGTCGATAAAATCATCTAATAGTGTTCCAGTGTTCTTAGACTCATATCAGGATGTTTTTGAGGGTATAGGCTGTTTACCCGGATATTATAGCATAAAGTTAAAAAATGAAGTGGAACCGGTCATACACGCGCCACGAAAGTTACCATTTGCAATAAGGGATGATGTTAAGAAAAAGTTGTTAGAAATGGAAGCTCAAAATATTATTGCGAAAGTAGAAGGCCCGTCGGAATGGGTGAGTAGTATAACCGTAGTAAAAAAGGCAAATGGTGATTTGAGAATATGCCTAGACCCCAAAGAATTAAATAATGCTATCAAACGCGAACACTTTAGATTGCCCACACTTGATGAAATCTTAAGTAAGTTATCTGGTGCCAAATACTTCAGCACACTGGATGCAAGTGCAGGGTTCTGGCAGGTAGCTTTAGATAATAGCAGTTCACTGTGTACTTTTAACACGCCATTTGGTAGGTACAAATTTCTAAGAATGCCCTATGGTATCTGCTCAGCCTCAGAAGTATTTCATAAAAAAATGGTCGAAAATTTCGATGATTTAGAAGGTGTATGTATGTATATAGACGATTTGTTGGTATATGGCAATACTAGGGCCCAGCACGATGAACGATTAAAGCAAGTTCTAGAACGATGTCGGAAAATTAATTTAAAACTAAACAAAGATAAATGTAAATTCGGGTTGGAAGAAATAAAATATCTAGGACATAGAATTTCTAAGAACGGATTATATCCTGAAGATTCACATCTTACAGCAATCACAAATATGCCAATACCTAAAAATAAAAAAGATGTTGAGAGACTGTTAGGCTTAGTAACATATCGACGGTTAAGATTCAATACCATCTATCTCAAGTTTTGGCGGTTTTCACTTTTTAATGCCAATAGATTTAAAGTCCAATTTGGCATAGGTTGTTCAAACACTTATTTCAATATTCATAGTATTTCCAAAGTTATTAGCTATAGAAATACCACCTATGTTAAGAGCGCGTAAATTTTTCTGCCAATACTATCTATCTCTCCTCAAGACGTCTATACCTCACCGCTGCGGGTGCGTGACTGAACAACGCTACGTTCGAAGCACTACAGCCATCTAGCGACAGAACAAGCGACTAGTTGTCGCCACGTCAGAATGTCTGTGACAAAATTGCCCGTGTGCACCGCTAGATGGTTTTTGATCAAAACTGTCAGTTTGTTGTTTTGCCGGTCTCGACAGGTTAGTGGTTCAATTGTTTGTTGTTATTATTATAGAAAAGTGGTTAAAAGTTACTTAATTAAGCATGTTTTAGTGACATTGTGTAGTAGACGTGTTTAATTACATTTGTAGCCTATGGGAATTAGTAAATTGTGAGTTAAAAGTCAGAAATGTGTGAGATAGATGTTATTTCTAGAAAACATTACAAAACTTTGAGTAAATAACTTCGGCTATATTTTCTTTTTTGCAGTAAAATGGCGAAAAGTTACATAATTAAGCATGTTTTAGTTTCATTGTGTAGTAGACGTGTTTAATTACATTTTTAGCCTATGGGAATTAGATAATTGTGAGTTAAAAGTCAGAAATGTGCGAGATAGACTTTATTTCCAGAAAACATTACAAAAGTTTGAGTAAAAATTCGGCTATATTTTCTTTTTTGCAGTAAAATGGCGAAAAGTTACTTAATTAAGCATGTTTTAGTTTCATTGTGTAGTAGACGTGTTTAATTACATTTTTAGCCTATGGGAATTTTTAGTTAATTGTGAGTTAAAAGTCAGAAATGTACGAGATAGATGTTATTTCCAGAAAAGATTATAAAACTTTGAGTAAATAACTTCGGCTATATTTTCTTTTTTGCAGTAAAATGGCGACTAAGTTAAATCAAGGAATTAGATCAAAGAGGATTTTGAATCTACTGAACTATGATGATAAAACCAACAATAACGGCGGAGATGGTAAGATAATATTTCTTTATTTACTCTTTTTATCCGACGGAAAAATAGAGGTGTTTTAAGTTTAACGTGTCAGTTTGTCTCTTTTTCTGTCTGTGGGTGGGGTGTGACTTACTTTCTTTTTTATTGGTTCAGGACTAGATAATTGTAGTAAAGATATTATTTTAATTACAGGTACTTCTAAAGAGAAAATCAACTCTGCTGGACCGTCAGCAACAGCACAGAATAGTACATATTTTGATCCCCCGGTAAAACATAACGTACTTGAAAAATATGAGTGTGACCTTTTGGAACAACAAGCCTCTTTTAAAATTACGTTCAGTACTCCTAAATCTTTATCCTTGAGTGACTTAACTGATGATACTCAAACATTTTCCATTAAAAAAAGATCCTTGTCGGCTCCAATAGTGAGTGTAGTACTCGATTCCACAAGTGAAAGATTAGACATTTCTTGTATAAGTCCTTCAATTATGGCTGATCTGAATATAGAATCAGATGATGATGATATTATATTAAATGAATATTTGACGACAGACTGTGAGACAAGTGAAGACGAGTATGGAAATGTTGACGAAGGCCGAAAGCGTCGTCACGTAGCAAAGAAAAGTGAATGGAAAAAACTTAAAGCTCAAAGGAAAAGATTGCGTGGGGAAGAATATTTAGGATATTCAAAGCCTCAAAACCAGAAGATGCGACAAGATCAGATAAGACCAGCGAAGCAAATAGGTGAGACGTGCATTTCTGATTTTTGTAGAAAAAGTAAATTAAGAGGTTGCAATAGTTTTGACGAAGAAACGCGGGAATCAATCCATAATTACTTTTGGAAAACATTGAATTGGAAAGAAAGAAAAATCTATGTTAATGGACTTGTAAACCGAACTACGACTACTCAAAAAACTAAAGGCAAAGAACATTCCCGTCGAGAGGGCACTATAAATTATTATTTACCTAAAAATGAGGAAAAAATTCAAGTCTGCAAACAAATGTTTTTGAATACTTTATCATTGAAGTCTACTACTGTTCAGATGTGGGCCAAAACAAATACTTTCAACTTAAGTCAAGACAATGATCAGGCAGGAAGCGGAATTAGAAATGAAAAAAAAATAGTTTTAAATGATTACTTAAAAAAAATACCAAAAATGCCTTCTCATTATGCAAGGAAAGAAACAAGAAAATTATACTTAGAGCCTGTTTACCGTACTCTAACTGATGTATTCAACGCATATAAACAACACTGCAGAGAAATTGATATCCCTGCTGTTTCTAGATACACTTTTGATAAAACGTTTAATGACAACAATTTTGCATTATATACCCTCAAAAAAGATATGTGCGATATTTGTGTTGGTCACGAAGAAGGCAATATAGATGAGCACGTTTATCAAGAGCACATAATCAAGAAAAATAGAGCTAGAGAAGAAAAAGCTAAAGATAAACAGGAAGCGGAATCGGGACACTGTATTGTACTTACAATGGACTTGGAATCAGTTAAAGTTTGCCCTTACTCCACGGCAAGCGCTTTATATTTCAAAACCAAGCTGACATGCCATAACTTTACGATTTATGATCTGATATCTCGCCATTGCACATGTTATTGGTTTACAGAAACGGCTGCAGACCTCACAGCGAGTACTTTTGCTTCATTTGTCGTGGACTATTTAGAGCGACATTGCTTGCAAAAGAAAATACCAATAATAATTTATTCTGACGGATGTACTTACCAAAATCGTAACGTTGTTATGGCAAATGCGCTTCTTAACATAAGTATTAAACACCAAGTTTTGATAACTCAAAAATTTCTCGAACGTGGTCATACGCAAATGGAGTGCGACTCTGTCCACAGTGCGATAGAGCGAAGACTCACCAATCGCGTAATAAATTTGCCATGCGATTATATTTCTGCATCTTTGGAAGCAAGGACATCAAATCCTTACGAAGTTATTCAAATTGATTACAATTTTGTTAAAAACTATGCTGATGCAACTTCATGGATATATAAATCCATACGGCCAGGACGTAAAGCAGGTGATCACACCGTCACTGACTTGCGGGCCATTCGTTACAACTTTGAAGAAAATATTATAGACGTGAAACTCCATTTTGACCAAGACTGGGACACCTTGCCACAGCGACCAAAACGTATCATCAATCACGATGTATCGTATTTACCCTTGCATACAAACATGCTTCCAATAACTGCATCCAAATATCAACACTTGCAAGAACTCAAGCAAGTTCTACCAAGAGAATGCCATAGTTTTTACGATTCTTTGCCTCATTTGTAATAATTTAATATAAAAATTAGGTCTATTCCACTTTGATCACCTGGCCTTGATCACCCATGTGATCAAAGTGGACTTCCAGCGACAATTTAGTGTCCTTTGATCACCCACGGATACGATGCCCTGGGTGATCAAAGTGGACTCCAGTAAAATTATTATTTTAGTGTCCTTTGATCACCTATGAATAAATCATACCTCTGAATAGTCACAATGTTACAAAACAAAATAAAGTAAGTACAACAATTGGACATGTATGTGACTATTCAGAGGTATGATTTATTCATAGGTGATCAAAGGACACTAAAATAATAATTTTACTGGAGTCCACTTTGATCATCCAGGGCATCGTATGCGTGTGGGTGATCAAATTACACTAAATTGTCGCTGGAAGTCCACTTTGATCACCTGGGTGATCAAGGCCAGGTGATCAACCTAAATAACCTTATTTTAAAATGTTATTCATTAATAAACTCTTTGATTTTTTATTACGTTGTTTTTGTTCAATAACACCTATCTAGTAGATAAATAAAATAATTTTAACTCTTTTGAATCAATACCACCTATCTCACGTTATCTTGGTATATGACAATAGTAAGACAATCTAAGTTTACTTAACATTTTCCAGTATTTTTTTACCTTTTTTAGCGATTTTAACATTTCTAGTAACTCATAAACTGAAGCGATGAAACGTTTTTTTCGTCTCCTGTAAAGTTGACTTTTTTGAGATAGATGGTATTGAATCTTAACCGTCGATATGTAGGTTCATTTATACCTAACTTATCGGATAAAACATTGCCTCTAAGAGAATTACTTAGGAAAGAGACAGAATGGCACTGGGATGAAAGACATGAGAAATGTGTGCAGGATTTAAAGGCATGTCTAATAACACGGCCCGTGCTTCAGTATTACTGTTTGAAAACACCAATAGTACTGTCAGTGGACGCCAGCAAAACAGGATTAGGTGCGTGTTTAATGCAAAATAATTTACCAGTGTGTTACGCCTCGAAATCGTTAACTACTACGGAGCAAAGATACGCACAAATAGAAAAGGAGTTATACGCCTGTCTGTTTGCCTGCGAACGTTTTAATCCTTACATATATGGTCGCGAGGATGTTACCATTGAAACGGATCACAAACCTCTAATAAGCATATTTAAAAAGCCAATTGTAGATGCACCCTTACGCTTACAAAAAATGTTGCTGCGATTACAACGCTATTCGTTTAGATTAATATACAAGCCAGGCAAACATCTATACATAGCAGATGCATTATCTCGTGCCTATGAGCCGTGCGCGGTGATGAGTCAGTCGGCCGCCGCACGCGGCGATGGTACGAGCTCGAGTCGCGAGCTTGATGAAGTATGCGCAGTGGTCCAGCACGCGGCCCGCGTTACGTCACAATATATCTCGGATGAGCAATTTATAAACATTCAAAAATATACGGAAATTGATGATGAACTTGTTCAGTTAAAAAAGTATATATTGCATGGCTGGCCCATAGAAAACAACAAGGTAGTTGAGGTAGTTAGACCTTATTGTACATATAAAGAAAGTCTTTCAACAGCTTACGGTTTAATCTGGAAGGACGACCGGGTCGTTATTCCAAGGTCGTTGCGGAAAGAAATGCTAAATAAAATACATTTAGGACATATGGGTTTAGACAAATGTAAGCTAAGAGCTAGGGAATCAGTGTTCTGGCCGCATATCAATAAAGATTTAATTAATCTCATATCAAATTGTGACGTGTGCCTGTCGCATAGAAAAAATAATCAAAAGGAAGAATTACAGTCGCATGAAATTCCCGATAGGCCTTGGGCTAAGGTAGGCGTTGACTTATTTCAACTAAAAGGCCTGGATTATTTATTACTGGTAGATTATTACAGCAAATATTTTGAAATAGTTGAACTGCAGTCTACTACAGCTGAAACAGTCGTAAAGTCGTTGAAAAATATATTTAGTCGTCAGGGTATACCTAACATAGTAATGTCTGATTGTGGTCCTCAATTTTCATGTTTTAAATTTAAAGAATTTGCAAAAACTTGGCAGTTCCGTCACAT
Source organism: Ostrinia nubilalis (assembly GCF_963855985.1). Taxonomy (NCBI): domain Eukaryota; kingdom Metazoa; phylum Arthropoda; class Insecta; order Lepidoptera; family Crambidae; genus Ostrinia; species Ostrinia nubilalis. Next base: position 9,390,317 of record NC_087118.1, on the reverse strand, counting down.
AACCTCTTCTCCATATTATCCGCAGTCCAATGGACAGATTGAGCGGACCATACAAACAGTAAAAAATATTATGATTAAGAGTATTGAGGATGGTACCGACTACCGCCTTGCTTTGTTGGAGTGCTTAAACACTCCATTGAGTACAGACTTGGCTTCTCCTGCAGAGTTACTACAAAGTAGGAAGTTACGCGGCATCATTCCACTCAGTAACAAGTTACTAAAACCTAAAATACAAAGAAATGTAAAAAATAATCTATTAAAACGACAATCTAACCAAAAGCTGTATTATGATAAAAGTTTTAGAAAATTGTCGAAGTTATCTGTTGGGCAAAAAGTTAAATTTCTAAATGTAATAAAAAATGTGTGGGTTTCAGGAACAATATCACGCATATTAGGCGATCGTTCATATGAAATAAAATATTCAAATGGACGCACTACTAAAAGAAACCGTAGACACATCCGTTTAGACACGCGGGATCAAGAGACCGCGATACAAAACAAAACATGTAACTTTGATTATGACGACATTGCAGTCACCTGTTCCTCCGAACCGCAACGTAATGCAGATAATAGAAATGTGCCTAATCAATATGTTACTCGTTTCGGCAGGACAGTGAGGCCACCGAATAAATTGGGATCCTGATGTGAAACAAGACTTCAATCTGCATCTGTGTAATTTAAACTAAACAGACAAATGTTTAATATTATAATTTCATAGATAGACATTTTTAATTTTAATAATGTATTTAACTAATCTTAATATTTACAGTTCACACATTTGATAATCAAATGTCGTGAATAGTTTTGGTTATAATAAATATAATAAAATGCCTATTTCAATGTTTAATATTATAATTTCATAGAAATTTTTAATCTTCAATAATGTATTTAACTAATTTTAATATTTACACATTTGATAATTAAATATCGTGAATTGTATTGGTTATAATAAATATAAGAAAATGTCTATTTAAACTTAACATATAACGCACCATCTGATTTAATGTTAAAAGGATTTAATTAATATATTAATACTAAAATATTTATCCAACTTTATTAAAGGTGTGTAAAACTTGTTGAGGATTATGATGTGGTAATTTAAGTATGTTATAAAATTATCAAATATAGCTAATTGAATTTGTATACATACTGTAGGTTAAACTTAATTGTTTGAAAAATTGAGAATACTGAAAATACACTGTAATTTAATATAATCTAATGATAGTGCAGGTAGATACCTAATTAGATACCTATTATAGGCCTTAAGTAAGATCAACTTATTATTATTATATTTAATCTATTTTACGTCTATAATACATTGTATTTATTATGAATACAATCAAATACTCATAATTTTAATTATTATTTATATTGCATGAGTTAATTATTTTTAGTAATAATTAAACAAAGAAATGTCATAAGCTAAATATAAAAGATATTGCATGCTTAATAGGTACTAGTAAAAAACATCAATAATTATGTTTCCTTGGAAGGATGATGTCAGGTAGTTTGATAACTAATGTCAATATTTTATTATGTGCTTTCACCCGCATCTTATAGAATTAAATCAGTCATTGCTCAGCCCTGTGTTTCATTGTACGTGCCTCACAAACGTTTACACCTCCCACCAAGGCCAGAAGCTGGGTAAGGCTTGCCCCTCCCCCCAGGCTATAAGCTGGGTATGACTTATCCCCCCCCCCCCCAGGCCAGAAACTGGGTATTAGCATCATATTATGTATTATTATGTTCGATACAAACAATCATTAAGTTACACTCACCCCAACCGCGTCTCCGCATTGCATCGAATCGTATGAAAATGTGGTTTTTGGACATAGCGATACTTATTTTTCACAATTTTTATTTTTTAAAATTACTGGTCGATAGGTTACTTTATTTTGATGAATAAATGTTATTAAAAGTTTTTTTCTAAAACTGATAGTTTAGCTGGAAAAAAATATTTTCCATCCCAATAGTACGCCGGCTGCGCTCGATTCGGATATAGTGACGTCACGCGGCCCTGCGTACGTTGACTTTTAGCGGCAAAAACGGCCTATGTTTATTACTTAATATCTTCGTAAGTAATGGTCCGATTTGGAAAATTCAAAAAGATATTTATCTTTCTGTCTTAAAGATTAACGTAGATACTAGTTTTATTGAATTTTCTACAACAGTAATGATCCTCATTGATTTTGTGAATTAAATTGCTAAAATATTTTTATAGTCGTGAAAGAAAAGTGGTTCACAATGTGTTAAAGTATTTGTCGAAGAGAAATACTAAGGGTTCGGACAATATTTTCATTGAATAATGTTTCCGACAAAGGTTGTCAAATTGACTGACATGTTTATCGTATAGTACAGTCCGCTATGAAAAATAAACCTATTTTAAAGTTTTTTGTCACTTTCTAAGTGTTGAATTTTATGGAATTGGGAAAGAAGTACCGAGTTTGAAGCGTTCATGAGCAGACATTGCAGTTGAATATTCAAGTTCTGAATTTGATTATTGATGAATAATAAAATAAATCCTACTAACTCGATTGATGGTTTCATTTAATTTATTTAAACCAGGTTACCTATATTAATATTTTTTCGTTAATTTATGAAAATATCAAATTAGCCCTTAATCCTGAATCCTGATACATAAAGTTAGCCTATTAATTTAACACAGGTACGACTGTACTCAGTGTTGCACTATCAAATGCAATTGACGCGCCTCTATGCCAGGGTTTTTATGTTCCTGGTCAGGCTATAAATCGCTTTTTCAGCATTTCAATTACTCAAACTTGCTTGATGAAATCTTTTTCAATTTTCTTTACATGGTCATAACATTTTCACCATTCCTCTGCACCAATGCATGAAATACACCTGAAAACCCCGATAAAGCAGCTATTAGATAAGAATAATATAAAAATAACATAACCCTCCTTCTGACGCAGTTAGGTAATAAACTAAATTTAGGTAAGTATCAAAACATTTCACTCCAACTTACTGTCAACTCAACGACGCGCATTAAAATCAAAGATTGACTTTGAATTATGCCTTATTTTACAAAACACTTTGAAAACATTAAGACTTGCTTTAGTTTTTTCGTCTTTTTCACAAAAATAACAAATAGGCATGAAGAGATTACAAAATTTCTGCAGCGGCTGACAGATCTCTTGATTTACTTTGACAGGTGACAGTAAAGCCATAGACAATGGCCATATGAAAAACACACTTTTCCAATATTTTTGTTTGCCATGAGATTCTGGTACACCTATAGTTTCAGAATTAAAAGCCAAAAACTATTTTCCCGCCAAATAATTCAAATAATATGGGTCGACTGCGACGTTGCCGTTCCGTGCGTCCACTAGAGCAGTCGAATTTGAACCTAAAAACTAGTACTGTTTGAATCATTTTTATTTGTAGTTTAAATCATTTAATTTCGATTATAAGAATTTTAGACTAGGAGCCGGCTGATTTGTGTATTGAGTACTTAATAACCTATATTTTATTAATAAGAAAAAGCTAGGTAAAACAAAATTATATTTTAATATACAAGTATAATAACGAACTTGTTTCCAAAGACTCAAATATTTGTGGCGTTTCTAAACGCAACCACTTTAATTTTTATTTAAATACCGTGAAGTCCCACGATTCTGCCACGTCAAGTGGCAAAAATGGGCAACAACTATACAGGGTGGAAACGTTAAGTGATCTCACTCGATTATTTCTTAACTATACAAGATATTAAAAAACTGGTTACTGATCCTGAAAGTGCTTAATGAGCTCTTTCAAACGGTACCAATAATAAGTTACAGAATAAACTGGATCTATCTGAAAATTCAATGTTTCCAGCTTCCATACTAAATGTATGCCAGACACACAATATTAGAAGTGTAATTTTTTTAATTTAATAATAAATACTTAAAATAAACTCGTAAATTGTATTCTTATTTTAAATTATTAATGAAAAACATTGGTTTTAGGCTTTACTTGCTATAATATTGTCAAGAGATGAGTGTCATGACTGTGGTAGTACTAAATGTATGGAAGAAGGAAACATTGAATTTTTGGTTAGATCCAGTTTATTCTGTAACCTATTATTGATACCATTGGATAGAGCTTGTGAAGCACTTTTAGAATCAGTAATCAGTTTTACGATATCATATGTAGTTTTTAAAATAATGTGACTTTACCAAATGTATGGAAGCTGGAAACATTGAAGTTTCGGATAGATCCAGTTTATTCTGTAACCTATTATTAATACCGTTTGATAGAGCTCATGAAGCACTTTCAGGATCAATAACTAGTTTATTGATATCTTGTATAGTTTAGAAATAATCGAGTGAGATCACTTATCGTTTCCACCCTGTATTTTGCTCTATGGTTACAAACAGATTTTGCATGACATTGACAGATATGTCAAAATCCACCAATCACGCAGCATTTGGACCTCGCGTCTACGTATTGCCATCTGGCGGATTTTCCAATCGCGAAAGCCCTCATTGAATTCTTCTTCTTTTGTTGAAAAAAAAAAATTAACAACATTAACATCACAAATCACAATCACTACTAAGACATCACAAAATAGACGAAACACAGCATTTTGTACAGCATTTGCACAGAATTGGCCGTAAGGATCTATATCCATAGCCGTAAAACTTGTATTAAAAAAAAAGGTTTCGGTAAAACCGGTTTTGTGACCCCCTAAATCCCACCCTTACGTTCATATAAAAAGAATGTGCGTAATCTATACGTACATAAGGCACCTAAAATAATAGAGAGGAAAGAATTTATTGTATTGAACAATGAACCGTCTCAGCTATAAAAGACCCACTAAACTGAACTGTCCCACCAAACACATTGATAGGGGGCGCCACCATTGTTCACCTGTACAAGGTTTCCCAAAAAGTACTGTCAAGCCGAAGCCCAGAGGTAGAGTATCACTAGGGCTACCCGAATACTCGATTTTTTCAAGTTATTTATAATTTTCAGATGATATGATAATGATGAAAATCTTTATCATATTTCAAAAACTGGGATAAAATCTATCTTACGTCCTTTCCCGGGACTCAACCATCTCTATGCCAAAGGATGATGGGCCAGGCCCGCCGCTAGCTGTTTCGTCGCCCGCGTGCAAAACCGATTATGCCGCCCTACGACTACCTACTTAATGAGTTTTGTCAAAAAAAAGGCTAATTTAATTGATGTTTTCTCATTTTTCATGCTATGACATATTTTCTTAAACTTAATAGTCCAATCAATTGGTATTTTTTTCCTGCAAAAGGTGGAAAGTAAAATGTTTTAATTTGTATTAAGTATATTTTTATGTATGGGCTAGTTATGAAAAAAGTATGTTTTCGAACTCGAGAGGTCAGAGCGTTAGTCACCATCTTGAGTTAAAGGGCCGAACATTAATTATTTTTTACATTTAACGCTTCAATAGTTGACTATATGAGAAAAATGTCTTTGAGAAGTATAAAGACGATAAAATTTCAATTGTTTAAGTATTTTTATTTATTCTGTACGTCGCGTTGATAAAAAGTTATACAAGGTAGAAAATTTTCATTTGCACAAAAATCATCGTAGTAGCCTCCCCATCCCTCTTGGGTAGAGGGACGGTGCACACGAGTGTGCGATAGCAGGGAGGGTTAGTGGTGGACGTTTCGTGTGCTACTCCCGCTCTAACCGCACTGGAGCAATGAAGGGTGCGGGAGCAACCCGCTCAATTTCCTCTCCCTTACCCAGATGGGCGCTTACCCGCTTTGATCGGGAGATGGCCAAGGAGGCTGCATTCGTATGCGATAGTCACGGACGGTGATATGGCGGCCATCCAATTAAGAAAATCGTTAATTGAGGTGTGTGATGTTAACATGCCTCGATCACGCTACCGCACACCTTGTCGTGCTGTCTACTGGTGGTCGGCTGAACTAGCTGAGCTGCGTTCACTCGTAGCTGGCGTAAACGTTCACGAGACCCGTCATATGGCTTGCCTTTATGAAATCGGAGCCGCCAAAGACCGAGCGAGGGCAGAAATGCTCGCAAGTTTGGACGACGATACTAACTGTGGGAGATTTTATGCTAGAAACCAACTACAGCCTATTGGTCCTCCACTGACTAAAGAGCAGGCTCTGCTAGACAAGGTTTTGCGAGCGCTCTTCCCGAACCATTTTGCCTTTTTCGCTCTACCATCCATGATAGATTCCCGCAGTGTCAACTCAGCTGTGGAGGGAGCCCCTCTTTGCCTGCCTAGGCCGGATAACTATGCCTGCTGCGCAAGGAAGGCCGTCCAGGTAACTCAACATCGGATATGACTGGGTACAAAGCGGCGCCCTCCTCCCGGGCGTAGATGTTATCAGTTATGCAGGTGACACTCGTCACAGCCTGAGGGATTGTATGGACGCGGCCAATTTGGCGACCACTGCCAGCACTTAAATTGCCTGCGCGCGTCTGGAGACTGGAGTGTTTCTCCTAACGCCCATATTATTTTACCGTGGATGGAGTCAGGATAGAAGTTAAGGTTCAGAGCAATTGTCTGGGCCTGATAGTCGGATAGCCGGTGTCAGTTTGACCCTCATTTTGCCATACTGTCATAGCGCCTGCTTAAGGCCGCGGATGCTTTATCGTGGGGGGGTTCGAGAGCCAAATGGCAGCTCCTTTACGCCAGCATTTTGAAAAGCATTGCGCTTTACGGGGCTGGGGCTCTCATATGGGTTGACATCCTCGACAGAAGTCGAGAGGCCCGCTCGAGAAGAGAGGTGGTCCGCCGCGTGGCTCGGAGGACGAGGCGCACGATACCCTCGCAGTGTGTGCGGCGTGGGCTCGAGGCGCTGGGCCGGGACCTCGTGCTGGCTAGCATAGTCAAAGCAATGCTGGACAGTAATGAGGCCTGGGCGGCCATAGCCTCCTTCTGCGAAAATGTCATGTTGCAAAATGAGTCCTCGGAGCGAGAGCACGAGGACGAACCAAACGCGCCCTCACTCCGTCGGCGGCGGAGGGGTCAGATGAGGGGACAATATGATCGCTTCCTGATTCCCCTCCACGATGATGGTCAGCGGCTGATAGTGTGGGGGTGCCCCCGCCTGCATTGCACACACCATCTCCTCCGTCAGACGGGAACAGCTGCGTGATCCCAGCTGTTCTAAGCGCCCTGAGCTTCTCTTCTCGGAAGCTCTGAGCGCCCGATTTGCCGCCCCCCTGGGCGTGCCGCCCGCGTGCGGTGCACGCATTGCACGCCCGCTTGCGGCGGCCCTGTGATGGGCACTTTTCTATGGAATCTGGGCGTAAAACCAACAGAAATGTAACTACTATTATTTGTTAGGACTTAATATCAGAAATATATTTTCATATAAATAACTACCAAAAACTCCCGGGTTTGCTTGGAAATTGACATAATGTGTAATAGTAATATTAGGTGCTTTATTGCGCAAACAAAAAATATTATTAATTAATATACTTATCTACTTACATTTTAAATACATTAAGTTATTTATCCATTATTATGTCCAACAGTTCAGGAGTGGGGCCAACAAATGGTATATTTAAACCATGTTCTCTACATTGTAAGCGTAGGACCATCCCTAGGTACCTACCATTTAGAGAAATGACATGAACACAGTCATGGTTTCAATGGGATTTCTACCAGTTAAGTTGTAGTGTTGTCGCATAATCGATCACGGATCGATTATTAATCGATATTAACAATTCGATTAATCGGTTTTCTTGATTACCATCATTACTATCATTTGATTGTTAATTCAATTCCTTATTTTCAGCAATATAATCGATTATTGCAATCGAATAATCGATTATGATTTATTCGGTATACATACTTACTAAATCGATAGAATCGATAGTAAGATATGATACAATATTCTCAATATTATCGATAAAAGAAATCTAATTGACCTAATGCTATTTTTATTACCCTAATGTGATGTGAAATACTATGGAAACTTTGCATATTCAACGACCTCTATCTCCGTATCCCCGCGTATTTCAGGATTGCTGTCATACTATGCAATGAAGTACTAGTATTAAGCTTTAATTTAGTATACTTTTTGTTTCTGTTGGTTTAACGCCCAATATGCCCATCATCCTTTCATCAAAATCGGTTCAGTGGATTAGACGTGAAAGCAAGACAAAGTTACTTTCACATTTATAATATTAGTATAGATGCAATGTTTTTGCCTCGATTAAATAAAACATTGTGATCAAAATAAAAACTTATTACCAAAATATTTTATAGGTTATTAGGTACTCAATACAGAAATCAGCCGGCTCCTAGTCTAAAATTCTTATAATCGAAATTAAATGATTTAAACTACAAATAAAAATGATTCAAACAGTACTAGTTTTTAGGTTCAAATTCGACTGCTCTAGTGGACGCACGGAACGGCAACGTCGCAGTCGACCCATATTATTTGAATTATTTGGCGGGAAAATAGTTTTTGGCTTTTAATTCTGAAACTAAGAGGCCTAGAGATTTGAAATTATGTCTCGTGTGTACTTTAATTATAACGAATTATTTGATCTTTAAAACGCAACTCTAACTTATACGGTTTTAATAATCCACCGTGTGTTACGTGTCACCAGCTTACACATACGTATCGGTTCGTAGTTCGAAAACGGTTCGAAATAAAGCTTTGAAAGATTTGAAGTCGGGTTTTTTTATTCGACTTTAATTTATGAGATATAAAACATTGATGTAGCTTAAATATTTACGAAGATACAGATGTGTAAGCTGGAGACACGGTACTCCAGCTCGCACATAGTTTTTTGATCGTGGTTTTAACAGTATTTGAGCTAAAGTCTTGAAAAGTGGAAAGCCTACTATTTGGATTCGACTGTAATTTTTGAGGTATAATACATTATCGTAGCATAAATATTTACGAAGATACAGATGTGTCAGCTGGAGACACGTGTCCTCAGCTTACACATAGAAAACAACTCATAGTTATGAAGTTCTAATGGCTCTAATTGAATGACTGAGAGGTTTGATGACTCTAATTAGGCTTTTATTGATGGTATACTTGGAATTGCTCTAGGGCCAATGAGGAAGTTGGAGACATTCTCATCACTTTGACCCCAGAGACGACTCGACCTTCATTAGTCAATCATGAAATGAAAACTTAACCCCAACCACATGTCGTCTCCATTAATGATTGGAAATTAATTAATGGCACCTGAATTTATTATTTGTAGAAAAAAAAATCCTTCAACGATTTATTATTGAACAAGAGAAAAATCTTAATCGATTTTTTGCCTTCAATGTCACTTCCCTACTCCTGCGCCGCGATGATCTTCCAACTCTTTCTTGCAAGTGAAAGCCGCCGTGCGATACGTCTTGCGTCTCACTCTCGCTACACGTGCCGTCCCATTGTTCGAGAACAATAGGACCTTTCGTTGTCCTTCAAAGATTAAACAGTGCGTTGGACACGTTTCTTTAATGCCTAAGGTTTTTTTTTCAATAATCGTGATTTACGATGATAAAATTTAAATGATTACCTACAATGTCTCATTTTCCTTAATCAGTTATCAAGTTTAATGATTATTCAATTAATTTAATAAGTAAGTTACAGGCAATGAAGTAAAATTAATTCTTGACCACTTTGTTTACTTTTACTTATCCAAATCGAATCAAATAAGGTAAGGGAGTATTTGACTTATGCTAAATCTTTTTAGATGGACTGATTTTCCTGGGGAACTGCTTAAGGTTTTTGCCTCTCAGAGAAAAATTTTTAGGCAGAGAATAATAATGAATTCTGTTATTTGTTTTATCTACGCAAGTTTGTCGTACTATTAATTTTCAGGGGTATCACGACGCAATCTGGCGACAAAAACTGAATCAGCTGATTACTCAATAATGGTACCTTTCCCAGACTTTCTGACACCACTATAGTATTTATATGAGTATGCTAACATGGGCTGGTCTCGGCTCATATACCCATTTACCTAACACCCTGTATATGCGACATATAGAAAGAAAGAAAGAAAGAAACATTTATTGCCATGGACATCACAAAAGACAAAAGAGGTGAAATAAAAAAAAAAGCAAATAAGACAGAGGTGACATAAAACATACAATGAATGAGCAAGTTTAGTAAACTAAGCAGTGCCACCCTGTCGCACAGCGATGCCCATCGCAATGGGACCCCACTCAGCATATGCCGTGGCCCCCGGTGAGGGAAGCCACGACGCTGGTTTTCAGTGTGCCCCATGCCGAGTGAGAGTCACGGACACTAACCTATACTGCATAAAATATACATACATAAATAATAATAATAGTGCGCGTATAAATTTTAAGTGTGAACAGAGTGTTGCGGCAGGTACAAAAGACACTTAACTTCAGTGATATTCTATTTATTGAGAAGATAATTTACAACCATGTGCACACACTTGAATGGTAGGAAAAAGAGACCATAGAGAGGGGCCATAGAGCATACAACGCTTCTGGGTTGCCAGATATCGTTATTACATTTTTACCATACACCCGCCCCATTGAAATTACATTTCAATCTTCAAACAAAGAAGTTAAAGTTAATAACATTACAGCTTACATTTTGCAATATAATACTTAAGCAATGAAATACACCTACAAACAAGAAGAAAGTAAGTTAAGTTAGTTAAGAAATGCAATTAACAAGAAAGAAATTAATTAAGGTAAGTAAGTTCAACAAACCTAAGCGCTCTTGGCGTCATACATAAGTACAAGCTCTTGGCGTCATACATAAGTACACAACCATAAGGTGTCCTACGAGCTATAATAGCCTACCAGTTACATACTAGTAGTAAAACAAGTTTTACCTATTGTAAATCCTTTAAATATAACAATGTAATTATGTATACAATATTTAGTTTAATACACAAGATAGTATACACTCATAGTGTAGAAACAAATCAAACTATGTTTTTAATATTGAAAGTTCAACAAATACATAATTAACCTTTTAACTTTACAGTTTAGACAGTAATTATAAAATTACATTTATCAGTTCTTAAGTTAATTACTTTGCTCAATAGGCAATGGGACAATTTTTGTAATAGGTCGAGAATACAAACCAGTTTTAGTTTTTACAACAACAGCTCGAATATGATTATCTTTACCTTTATATAATTCAACTACACGACCCAATGGCCAAGACATTGGTGGCTGATTATCATCCTTTAATAAAACAATAGTATTTAACATTAAATCTGGGTTTTCTTTGTACCATTTATACCTCATTTGTAATGTATTTAAATAGTCAGTCTTCCAACGCTTCCAGAAGGTTTGCCGTAGCTTACATATTTGTTGATATACATCCAATCTATTATCAGGAAATTCTGCAAAATCACCCTCTGGAAACGAAGTCAGACTGCTCCCAATTAAAAAATGAGCTGGCGTGAGACACTGCTCATCACCATCCAAGTCTCTTAATGGAGTTATTGGTCGACTGTTTACAATAGCTTCAATTTGAGTTAAGAGAGTATACAAATGTTCATAACAAAGTACAGTGTGTCCTAACACTCTCTTTAAATGATGCTTTACAAGTTTTACAGAGCTTTCCCATAACCCGCCCCAATGAGCTGAATGAGGAATTGTAAACCGCCATTCAATACCTTCTGAAATTACATAATTTGAAACTTGTTCAAAATCGTTCTTAAACATGTTGAATAACTCATGAAGCTCATTTTTTGCCCCATGAAAAGTAGTACCATTATCACTGAATATTTTAGCACATTTACCTCGTCTAGAAATGAATCTACGCAATGCATTTAGAAATTCCTTAGTAGTGAGATTCGACACTAGTTCGATATGAATAGCTTTAGTACTCAAGCACACAAAAAGGCAAATATAACCTTTAGTTATAATAGGTTTCCTTATACGAGCAACTTTGACAGACAGCGGTCCAGCAAAATCTATGCCTGTGAACAGAAAGGGTCGAGAAGGAGTAATACGACATTTGGGTAGGTCAGCCATTATTTGTGAAGCAGTTTCTGCCTTAAACCTGTAACAACGTACACACTTGTGTATGAAATGACGCACAGAATTTCGAGCGTTTAGCGGCCACACAAATCTTCGTAAACTGGACAAAGTCGTCTGCGTTCCAGCATGCAACAACCTCTCATGCTCATACCTAATCAACAAGTCAGTGACATGACAACGTGCTGGCAGTAGCAATGGAAATTTTTGATCAACAGGGATATCAGCATAACGTAAGCGACCACCCACGCGCAACATTCCTTCGCCATCTGAAAATATGTTTAAAAACTTCAAAGACTTAGAACCAGAACCAAGTTCCGAGGAAACATTACCATTAGCATTTTTTTGAAAATGAGCATGCTGCACGCATTTGATGATACAACTTGATGCTTGATTAAGCTCTTTACTTGTGAGAAATTCAGTGATTTTAGATTTAGCATTTTTCATATTGTTAATAAATCGACGTACATAAGCCATGACTCTAACCAATCGACTCCAAGACGAATATCTCTCAAATAATTCAAGAAAATCGTTTTTAGTCTCCTCAAAGGTAGGTAGTGCTACACTTGGCATGTCATTACAAGTGTCAACACCCACTGAGTCATCCTGAGAAAACACTTGAGGTGAATGAAGCCAAGGTGAGTCACTTTGAAAAAGCCAGTTAGGTCCATTAAACCATAATTTGCAATTGGAAAGATCCTGTGGTTCCAAACCACGTGAAGCCATGTCAGCAGGGTTCTCTGAAGACTTTACATGAAACCAATTGTCTTTAGAAGACAAATTTTGTATTTGGCCAACTCTATTCGATACAAAAACATCTCGTCTAGCGGGATCACTCTGCATCCAACACAGGGTAATCATGGAGTCAGTCCAATAGAATGAGTTCTCAGAACTAATATTTAAAGTCTTGGAAACAGTGCTCATAAGCTTAGCAAGCAACAGTGCAGCGCAAAGTTCTAACTTAGGCAGAGTGACAGGTTTGAGAGGAGCAACTCTTGTCTTCGCACATACTAAGTGGACTGTAGTTTTTTCAGGACAACTGCAGCGGATGTACACGACGCAGCCATACGCCTTCGTGGAGCTATCTGCGAAGCCATGAAGCTCAACCCTCTCTGCGTCAGTATTAACCATGAGACGAGGCACTGAAATGAAAATAAATAAATAAATAAAATAATAATAAAAGAACTTAGAATCCCAGTCAACGTTTGCCTTCCAGATATCTTGCATTATCAACTTAGCATAGACTGTAACTGGAGCAATAAAACCCAAGGGATCATAGACCTTAGCAATATCAGACAAAATATTTCTTTTGGTATGACTAGTGGAAGTATATTTAGGTACCTCGACCTGAAATTTATCTGAGTTTGGCTCCCACTTCAAACCTAGCGTTTTAATACAAGAACCTTCCTTATTGTCAAAGGAAAAAATGACATTTTTCAAGTTTTTCAGGAGGAAATTGCGACATTAACATTGAGCTATTAGAGTACCATTTGTGCAATTCAAACCTTCCTTTAGCTAACAACTCTTGCAACTCATTTATGGTATTTAATGCAGAAGAAAGATCATTCTCGCCATGCAAAATGTCATCAACGAAGGTACTTTGAAGTAATGCCTTAGAAGCAGATGGAAAATTATCACCTTCATCCTCAACCAATTTCACCAATGTCCGTGTAGCAAGGTAACTGGCTGATGCTGTTCCATATGTAACAGTATCCAGCTGAAGACACTGTATATCATGCGATGGATCATCTCTCCACAGGATGCGCTGAAGTGCTTGATACTGAGGTTTCACTCGAATTTGCCTGTACATTTTAGTTATATCAGACACAAAAACATAAACATAGGTACGAAATCTCATAAGTATGGTAAACATGTCAGGTTGAACAACAGGACCCACAAGAAGTACATCATTTAAGCTCAAGCCCGTAGAAGTGGGTTGAGAACCATTGAATACAATCCTAAGCTTGGTAGTAGAGGAACTTTCCTTCAAGACAGCATGATGAGGCATGTAATATTCAATTTCATCACTTTTGTGTGGATTTATATGAACAAAGTGAGCATGGCCAAGTTTAAGACATTCCTCAATAAATGCTTTATAGGCCTTAAAAATGTCAGAATTATTTTGGAATCTTTTCTCCAATGACATATGACAACGAAAAGCAACATTGTAAGAATTACCTAGTTTTGGTAGAAGTTCTTTGTTTATTGGCAAATCGACATGATACCTTCCTTCTTCATCCCTGGACACAGAATCAAGGTAGCTCTGTTCGCACCTTTTCTCCTGAAATGACAACATATTATCATTAGGCATTTCTTCTAATTGCCAAAATTTTTTAATGTCGTTATGTAGGACAGACAAATGACATTGGCTTTTTAAACCTGAAACATGTTGACCTACCACAGACAATTCACCACAAAATACCCAACCAAATTCAGTATTTATTAATGTGGGCATATTTGGACCTAGATCGATCTTGCCTTCTCGAAGACATTTTGCAAAACATGAAACACCAAGAATCATATCAATGTCCTTAGACATATTGAAATTAGGGTCAGCTAAATGCAAATGCATGAGAGATGGCAGTGCCTCTTTAGACACATTGACCATTGGTAAAGGATCAGTAATAAAATCTAACACACCAAATTCTGAACAATATTTAAAATCAGAACAGTTAGAATAAACTGATAGTGCAACTTTATGCTTTATTTTACAAGTATGACCTCCCACCCCGGCCACAGTTTGACTAGCATCTTCAAAATTAACACAGTCCAATTTATTAGCAAACGCAGAACTAATATAATTCTTTTGGCTACCTATGTCCAAAAGCACAGTGCAGTCATATCGCTTACCATCACTGTCACACACATTCACTAATGCAGTGGGCAGAAGGGACACTTGACATACAGAGGTACTATTTTGTGTACCTAACTATTGAAGATGTCATTACAACATTACTCGGGGAATTGATGTGAGAATCATTTGAAGTAGAGCTACGGGCAGAAGTCTCATTACATGTCTGCGAATCAAGATGTAATAAGTGATGATGCTTTTGTAAACACTTTTTACAGACAATATTGGATGTGCAATTGCTAGTACAATGTTTATCTGATAAACAAACAACACACAAATTAGTTTTGTTAACAAATGTCTG
This sequence comes from Ostrinia nubilalis, assembly GCF_963855985.1. Lineage (NCBI taxonomy): Eukaryota > Metazoa > Arthropoda > Insecta > Lepidoptera > Crambidae > Ostrinia > Ostrinia nubilalis. The sequence goes on along the minus strand of NC_087118.1, from coordinate 9,375,221 downwards.
TCTGTCATTGGGACTCAATTTAATGAATTTAAAACACTTGTAAGTTGAGTGATTTTTGTTGCAATACAAACAAGAAAATAACTTACCATTTGCACTTCTGCCGCTGCCAACAGTCACATGACTAGTGCTCTTTGCCGGAGGCACGACCTTTGTAGTGCTCACTGCTTCAACACGGCATAGCATATCTAATGCTTGGCAGCGCTGCTGTATAAAGTTAAGAAATTGTTGCAAACTAGGGAAATCACTGGAATCTCTATGCAATTCAAAGTCACGCAAAGAACTGTAATCAATCTTTGTTGACAAAATATGTATGAGAATAATATCTTGCAAGTTTGAAATATTCAGTGATAATAGTGAGTTATAATACTGCATAAAATCATTTGTTAATTGCCTTAGTGTATAAGATTTACCATTGACTTTATGTAAAGACAAAATGTGTTGCAAATGATAATTAGCTATAAGAACCTTATTGTCATATCTTGATGTAATCGCAGACCATGCCTTCACGTAGTTTTCGTTCGTACATTCCAAAGTCGTAACCAAAGAGGCAGCTTCGCCGACCAAACACGACTTCAAGTATAAATGCGTAGTTCAAGTATAAGACGTATAAATCCTTGAACGACAGCCAGTCTCCATAACTTCCACTGAACTTGGGCAACGATATCTTGGGAAGATTCGGTTTATGCTGGTGCTCTTGCGTCGATCCGGAGTCACTCGCCGATGAGTTACAATGATGCTTCAGCGCCTCACGACGTTCACGAATGTCAGTTAGTATTCTTTGACACCTTGACTCGATTTTCGATCCCTCAGCGGTCTCTGAAGTATCCATCGATTCCAAATTGAGATTGACGTCCTCCAATCTCGTAAAAAGACTGCTAATTCGTTCGGCGGCAACATCCAACATGGCGGTGGATTTTACGGTAGAAATGTCCCCCAGCTCATTTTCCACAAGTGATATGCGGCCTTTGATGTATCTTCTCACATTTATCAATTTTTGCTTGTCTTGATGAGCAAAATCACTGCTGGTATCCTCGCCGGTTAGGGGCATTTTGAAAGCACGCAATATGTGGTATGCAATGCGTTAACGTCACCCCGGGCCGGCAGCACACAACACGAAAGGACTGCTCCAAGTACAGATTCTCAGTACAGACTCCTGCATCCAGCTCTGAAGGACCTTGAACAGAGTGATGCGGCAGGTACAAAAGACACTTAACTTCAGTGATATTCTATTTATTGAGAAGATAATTTACAACCATGTGCACACACTTGAATGGTAGGAAAAAGAGACCATAGAGAGGGGCCATAGAGCATACAACGCTTCTGGGTTGCCAGATATCGTTATTACATTTTTACCAAAGTGTAAATACAGACGTAGTAGAAAATAATAATACGATATAGACGAAGTAGAAAAGATGTGATAAGGTATTTATAAATAAAAAGATAATATTTAAAAAACAAAACTGTGTGAAAAATATATGGTCACAACGGAGGATGTAAAAAAAAATGATTTTATTTAATAAATTTAATTATTACAGAGTTACAATATTACAATAGTGAGACTCAACCGATGCTAGGTACAAGAATGAATGTAAAATATATTAATTAAAATAACACAATGCAGTGATTGACGTCAATGGAGGCACGAGGCGCGATGTCAGCGTTTTCGGTTACTGGCTGTTGCAATCCGTGAATGGGGGCAATGCTGCTTGTGCGATATCCATAGGGCTCCGTAACACCTCCACCCGTAGAACAGCGATTATTGAAGACTGCTGTCGTAAATTGAGCTGGAGGCTGTTTCATCGTGGTCCTTGATCTGCTAGGAATGGCATAGGTGCCTTGCAGTTCATGGGACATCTCTTGAGACTCTTGAGATTTGATCTTCATCCGCTTCAAGTAGAATCGGCGATACGTTACTACAGCAATCAGTGCGCATGCACTTAATAGGACTAAGTACATTGGGATCGTGGTGTGATAGATGCTGTAATCTTGCTCTCGTAACGTTGATATTGGTGATTGTAGCGAGATCTTGGCGTTTGCGGCATGCAAGTGGTCCAGATTGATGGAGTTCAGCTTGATAGTTGGTAGTGACGATGTTTGAGGTAGATTTTCTCTCGGCAGGTCCATGATCTTCACAGCTTGGCCTCGTAAACGATCTTTAGCGTTGTACATCCGAAATTGTTCTGTCTCTACATAGCAATTATGTGGGACTATGATGAGATAACTACCTTCTAGTGTTTGGTGTAGATCTTGGCTGCATGAAAGATGTACTCTCGTGGGATGTGGGAAGTTGACTGTGTAATGTTTCTCGTCGAGCTCCTCGAAGGCTGGGTTCTCCAATGATACTGTGACTGGTTTGCAGCTAGACGTTCTTACTTGCGTGGTGATAAGTTGATGTATGCAGTCTGGTACTATCTTGCTCTGCAGATTCCGCATCTCCTTACACAGATACCCATTACTTGTCTTCGGGCATTCAGCCTCTATGTATTTGAAATCTTTCAGATGGATGGCAAGGAGAGGAGATGATGAGATGAGGATTTCATGGTTTTTATTAGGTATAATAGATAGTCTATATAAATCGTATACTTGAGATAAAATGATAGGAAACTTAAATACTATTATAATACTATTTCCTGAGTAGCAAGATCCTTATTTGATTATATCGTAGTACTCTCTGATATCTAAATTAATTATGCTTTCCTAGTCGTACAAATTATGTAATTTATTTATCATATCTCTAATTGCTGTTAAACTCAAAATTGAATGATGAATAGTAGATGTTCTAATAAAGGCTAAAATATTGTGCAATTTATTTATCTCTACAGTTACTGAATCTACATTATCACTTAATATGAGTAATACTTGTGCCAAATGGGCGTATTTAACTAGGTCGTTATCATTGGTAGCTATGCTTAGTTTAATTTTTAGGGTTCCGTACCTCAAAAGGAAAAAACGGAACCCTTATAGGATCACTTTGTTGTCCGTCCGTCCGTCTGTCAAGACCCTTTATCTCAAGAACGTGTTAGATTTTAGGAATTAGTCATTTGTAAATTAGGAAATATTAATGTATTAAAGCAGATTCTTTAATTAATAAAGTTACCACAAAAAGAAGAATAATAATAAGCAAAATCTAGCATAAAATACTTTACGTTATATTCCTATCATATCGTATTATACCGTGGAAATATATAGGACTATAATACTGTAGTTTAATAAATAAGCAAGTTCCAAATTAAAAATCCAATTATAAATTCAAATGGTTTATTCAGTACTAGCGGCCGCCCGCGACTTCGTACGCGTGGATCCCGTTGTACCCCCTTCATCTATCTTACGCGGTTTAGATTTTTTCATACAAATGTTTTTTTCCGCTAACTCCCGTTCCCGTGGGAATTTTGCAATATCCTGTTGTAACTAAGCTTCAAGTTTACTAAGGTACCTGCATGCCAAATTTCAAGTGTCTAACTTAAGCGGTTTAGATTTTTCATACAAATGTTTTTCCCGCTAACTCCCGTTCCCGTGGGAATTTTGCAATATCCTGTTGTAACTAAGCTTTAATTTTACTAAGGTACCTGCATGCCGAATTTCAAGCGTCTAACTTAAACGGTTCAGATTTTTCATACAAAACGATTTTCCCGCTAATTCCCATTCCCGTGGGAATTCCTAAGTATCCTATAACCTGCCCAGGAGTATGAAGAATAATTGTGCCAAGTTTCGTTAAAATCCGTCGAGTAGTTTTTGTTTCTATAAGGAACATACAGACAGACAGACAGACAGACAGACAGACAGACAGACAGACAGACAGACAGACAAAAAATTTACTGATTGCATTTTTGGCATCAGTATCGATCACTAATCACCCCCTGATAGTTATTTTGAAAATATATTTAATGTACAGAATTGACCTCTCTACAGATTTATTATAAGTATAGATAAAGCCCTTTTCCAGGGCACTTATACACGTCCCAAATATAGTTTACCCTACCACCACTTCGGGACAACATGGGCTGGTGCTGAGAAGAAGTGGCGGAAGAAACTCAGTCACCTTTGTCAGCCTCTTTTCCAACCAGTTACAACAATTTATAACTTATATAAAAATGAGTAGTCTAGCAGTAATTAAGTCTTATTTATTATTAACATTTTGACGGTATTCTGTATAACCAGTATTTATAATCAAACACACAGAACACAAGTTCTAAGTTAGGTTACGTTAAGTCTTAGGTTTAGGTTAGGTTACGACTTAGGTTTTGTACCATAACACAACCGGCAACTATAAGCATTGCCCTTTTTTATACTGGTCATCAAACTACCGACCCGACCCCGTGGCATGTCACCATCAATTGGCCAGGTGTCAATATAATAGGCCTGGCGCAGCCACATAGCCAGGTGTTAATACAATATCACAATAATACAATACAATACAATAACACAACAAGCATAATAATAGTAGGTATCAATAAACAATGTACACTTAACTTTGGTCAGCATCACCTCAAAGATCCATCGAGACTGCCTTTCAACGAGGAATTCCATATATTTATACCCATACTCCTACCTTTCCTCTACTAAACTCTGATTGGTCACTTAAGACGACCAATCAGAAAACAGGAAGTTAGATAATATTTAAACGGACCCGGAAGTTGGAATTTCTCATTTTACAATATTTGTTTTTGATCAAAGGATAGTAAGTTGGCTTATTAATTATACATTTAATAATATTTAAGAAATATTAATAATTATTATCCAAAAGCTGGAAATCTTACAATAAATTCTATAAACAGGAAGTTCGAATATATTACAACTAATAATATTAAAACGGACCCGGAAGTTGGAACTTCTCATTTTACAATATTTATTTTTGATTGAATATTAGCCAGTTGGCTTATTAATTTATCTATTTAATTATATTTAAGAAACATTAATAACCACTATTCAGAAGCCGGAAATCTTACAATAAATTCTTATTTGCAAACGGAAGTCTTAATTTTATCTGACAGTTAATATGGCGGCTGTTTGATACTTGGTGTCTGTGATGTTACAGAAAGTTAATTAATAGTGTAGTTACTAATATTAATTATAGGTCACATGAAATATTAATATCAATCAGGTATGTACATAATATAATTAATCTAACACGGCCATACTGACATGTACTTCGCTCTCGAAGTACCTATTTATCAATTAAATTTTTTTTTTTTTCTAATGTTGCCATTCACCCATTTAATAGTTAATATTAAATAATTACAGTCTCACATAAAATAATTACAGTCTCAATAAACAGTTCTTAGTAATTCTTAACTTAATTATTATATTATTTTAAAATCATTACAATTTGACCATCAACAGTATCGGTCCCATCATCAACAACAGTATAATGACCATCATCGGTCCCATCAACTACAGTAATGACCATCATCGGTCCCATCAACTACAGTAATGACCATCATCGGTCCCATCAACTACAGTAATGACCATCATCGGTCCCATCAACTACAGTAATGACCATCATCGGTCCCATCAACTACAGTAATGACCATCATCGGTCCCATCAACTACAGTAATGACCATCATCGGTCCCATCAACTACAGTAATGACCATCATCGGTCCCATCTTCAACTACAGTAATGACCGTCAACAATATCGGTCCAATTTCTCACATAATTCCAGCAGCTTGTCGTTTCTGAATTTCAAGATAAACAAGAAATATATTTCATTTGCCAAAATCCTAAATAGAAATATAGTGAGTTCCCCTGGCTGCAACCAGTCTTATAACATTTAATTTTATTACAATGTAGTCTTAAGTCTGACCTGACATGGTTAGTTTATCTGAAGTCCAGTAGGTAGGATCGCTACAAACCTTTGTTCAGGAAAGTCTTAGTCACAGTTCAAATTAAAGTCTTGTATAATTTTAAAGAAACAAAAGAAAAAGAAACGACAAACTACTGGATAAACATTTTAGGCTTAGGCAAACCAATGCTTAAATTTCTTATACTACTTGGTTTTAACTGTTAACACAATTTACCGTATATGTTTAAACGGTATAATGATATAATATTCATTGGAATGTTTGCTTGTGTAGGTACATAAAAATATCCTTGGACCTTTTCCGTGGACATTTACACTAAGTTTCTAGTCGCAAACTAAGCAAAGTTTGTACTATGGATACTAGGATATAAACAAAATATAACCAAAAATAAAAACGGATATAAAAAGGGTCGAACAAAGATAAGGGAAACCAGAGAAGAAAAATTTGAGAGAAGAAAAAAAAAATAGTTTCCTTGGATACCAAATATTAATGACCATATAACTTTGTACATAGCTTAGTCTTTGCTGCCTAATCCAATAGGACACTAAATTATTTAAAAAAAAGTACCAATGAAATTAGGCAGAATTGAGAAGTTTTGATGAAATACCTTCATTCCTATTCTAGCTACTTACAAGAAGAAAATAAGAAGATAAAAATAGAAGAAAGAGAAAAAAACATGGTACAAGAACTTAAATAAATAAACATAATAATACGAAACGCAATAACACGAGCCGTCATTAACAGCGTTAGTGAACAGACAAAATTATATCATTAGTTATTAATCACCATAAAGTTTGGACTGTTTATTACGATTATTTAATTGGGAAAAAATATGTGCAAAACACACACACATGACACTCCACCATACACTACACACTTGTAATACACCGACCATGTGACAGTGCTCGTTTAATTTATAATATCTCTTTTCACATTTATAAAGTTTATAAATTTTAATACACAAAAGTCTTTGTCACAAAAGTCACAGTTGAAGTCTCCTCAAGTTAAGGTCCTTAACAAAAACTCTTACCCCATCGAGAATCAGTACCAACCTTCGCAATCATCTGCTGTCCATGATCACTTATTGGCACCAATACACAATAAACCAGCAGACATTCATTTTAAAGAAAAAGAAACGACAAACTACTAAATGACAAACATTTTAGGACCAAACTAACGATTGGTTAAGTTTCTTATCCTATATTCGTTTTGATACACACAAAATAGTTACAAAGTAGTTAATCATAAAATACCTCAATCTCTCGGTCAGCTCTGAAATCTTATCTCTATCAATCATTTCCTTGGGCCAATACCGATAATTTTCTTAAGCAACTATAATCAACGCTAATTTTCATTCCTCTCAGAGTAAAACAATTATCCGTAAACAGAGACCACATTATGCAATATTATTTCTCAAATTACAAATGAAATAAGGTCCTTTGAATTGAAGATACCTAAAACTTTTTTAACCAATGGTCTTGGGACACGTAGATATACTACATCACCTACTTGTAATGTTAGAATATTATTAGGTCTCGAAAGCCGTGTAAAAGAAACTTAAACCATTTCATATAATATATTGGGCCCCTTTCTAAAGAGACAAAAATAGTATCGAATAATGTCTTAAAATAACTATATCCTTACTGAAAATTATACGGAGTTTAGCAAAGTTTAGAAAAAGTGAGATTTAGTTATAAACAATGTTATACCAAGTAGCCTGATTTTAATGTGAATATTTTATTTCCTGGTTTTTTTTTTTTTACAATAATGTTTGTTCATTTCTATTCTAACTACTAACATAAGACAGATGAATGAAGAAGAACATACTTTAACTTAATACGAAACGCCGACGAATAAATATATTTTTTTTTTACACAATTGTTTTGTATTTAGTCGATAATCTACAGTAATTTATTGACAGTGTAACAAGGGTTCTGCTATTATTATGGTGTAAAATAATTTACTATTTATGATTAAGTAATCGATTCTGTTTTAGTCAGTTGTCCATTTAAAAACATGTAAACACCGGAAAGAAATGTAATAGTGACGAATCATCTCGTAAAATGAAATTAATGTAGTATCTAGGCACCAGCGTTGCCAGTTTTTTTTTTTCGCCAAGTCGGGACTTTGGTACTTTTTGAGTGAAAAAAGCGGGATTCTTCCGTCAGAAGCGGGACATAGTGAAAAAACGTATATAATAGTGTAAAAACGTAAAATCACAGGTTTTCAAATATTTATCTTTTTATTTGACTTAAAATTACGTTTACGTGACAATAGATAGCAAAAGTAGCCATAGAAAATGTATTTAACAAAAAAATAATATTTTAAATCAGATTTACTCTATCGTTAAATTCATCTTTAGAATAAAAAAAGAAAAAAAAAGAAAAATCGAAATTAAAAGTTTTATTCCTAAGAATAATAATATGGCGTTTCAAACAATAGTCTGGTGAAGTGAGTGTCTCTCTCCGAAAAGCGGGACCGAGCCTGTCCCGCGCGGGACATTTAAATTTGATTTAAAAATCGGGACGTCCCGCCAAAATCGGGACGTCTGGCAACGCTGCTAGGCACCTATAGATCGCCGAGGTAATTTAACTAGATAATTATTAATAACATACCTTTCTTTCATTGTTAAACCAACGCCTTGAAAAATAAATAAGAAATCTATCACTTTTTTTTTTCAGAAATTGTATTGACCGTTTGCACATTATAAATATTCATTCTCGTGTAAAGAAAATTGTTTAATTAAAGCTAGAGTCGAGGACTTGTGAAATAATGTGTAATATTAGGAGAACATAAGTGTTTACGGTGTAATTGTATGTAACAGTATCTATTTGTTTATATTGCTATCGGTTTCTAATTAATCAAGGTATATAATTATCAAGTAGCTACATCATTCAACAGTGATTGTATACTATTACATGATTTATTTGCTCCACTGATTTTTAGCAAACGAGATTTTTAAAAATACCCGTTAACCTTGGAACAGTAGTGTAACTTTATTGTTAAATTTCTCATAATACGTTCGGCCAATCTGACATTCAATTACAATTTATTATGCGTTGAGCATATCAGAGACAGCATAAATATTAAATTTCACTGGATGGATGTACCGGTAGTAATCATGTTATAAAACCAAGTGTTTTTAATAGTGTAAGTAAACTAAATTTAAAAAAAACCATCAATCAAGATTAGGATATATCCATAGCCTACAATGGATTATACGAGTCTGAATGGCATGAAGAGGTAAAACAGCAGACTACAGAAAAAACGATAAAATGCCACGAGACTAGAAGAAAGACTTATCGAATATAATACATCCAAAAGAAGAAAATAACTAGACACGGTGTTAAATCATCCGGGCGCACAGTAGTTTGATTTTAAAAATAGGTGGACATACGATCGAAAGTCATAATTTCACCGAAACAAAAATTGTTTTGGATAGCATTTTGAATGCTGATCAACATTTGTCATTATGAATTTTTCGATAAAACGAGCCTTTCATGCTTAAAAAAAATATGATAAGAAATTTTGTATGGAGAAAAATCTTTTTTATTTTTTTTCTGGCTACTGTTGCAAACTGTAGCGGTCAAACCTTATGTAGTCGTAAGTACCTATGGTGCCTAACATTACACACATACATAAATACTTTTTGCGGGCACGCGCGGCCAAGCGAGTAATGGACATGCAAAATTTTAAATATTTTTATTAATTCATTATTGTTTTTAATGCACTTAAAGTAATTATTAATAGATAAATATACTTAGTCTAACTTACTACAGCCTCCTATTACCTCATTTCACGCTAAAACCTTTCAAACTAGAACCTAAGTTTGTAGGTACTAGGTAGTCTAAGTTGTTTTTATTGTCATTATAATATTCACTACTGGTCTACTGGTTATCGTGTAAGATAGATTAGGTAGATATCAACCCTTTACCTACTTCTTGGCACTTATAATACCGACATACATGATTAAAAAAAGTCTTCAAGCAAGAACCCTTGACTTCAATGGTTATGAAAGATTTTTTAACTTTCTAGAGTAGTCCTGAATAGATCCTTAAATAATTTTGACTGTCATAATCGATTACAGTAGGTATTGGGTTCCTTAAGGGTTTCAACCCATATAGTAAACAATACATTTTTATGGCTCTCCATTCAGTTAGTCAAATAATTCCATCATAAATGGAAATATCCGTAACCCTCTTCTACACATTAGTTAGAAAAGTTTAAGTGCATTAAAAACAATAATGAATAAATAAAAATATTTAAAATTTTGCATGTCCATTACTCGCTTGGCCGCGCGTGCCCGCAAAAAGTATTTATGTAGTAATGTTAGGCACCATAGGTATTTACGACTACATAAGGTTTGACCGCTACAGTTTGCAACAGTAGCCAGAAAAAAAATAAAAAAGATTTTTCTCCATACAAATTTTCTTGTCATATTTTTTTTAAGCATGAAAGGCTCGTTTTATCGAAAAATGCATAATGACAAATGTTGATCAGCATTCAAAATGCTATCCAAAACAATTTTTGTTTCGGTGAAATTATGACTTTCGATCGTATGTCCACCTATTTTTAAAATCAAACTACTGTGGGGCGGTGAGATAAAGAAGAGAAAGAAAAAAAAAACGTAGTGAATAAATACGTTTTTTTTTTAATTGTTTTTGAAATTCATTTTATTTTACTAGTCAATTTGACCCGACATATTTTCAAATGTAATATTGTAGTTTAAATCTGATAAATTTTAGTTGTATTTGGTATCTAGCTATGCGATTTCTTAATATGAAAACTATTTTTGATGTTTTCCTACACAATGTATTTTGATTATTGAAATAAATTTCATGCTTTGTTTTATTTTTTTTTAATCTGACAAAGTCCCCCTATTTTCGACCATAAGTTAAACAACACTGCCATACTAGGACAATTCTGCTCTGAGGGACGTTTCTTAGATTTGATATTATACTAGAGCACAGCGATATCAGTTCAGATGGGTGTTACAATTTCACAACTTAATAAATACTAAAGCAAAGCCCCTAAGGGCCTTACCGGCCTTTGCGACGTCACCAAGCTGCTCCATCCAAACTCCTTCGATCTTTCTTCGAAGTATTTGCACCACCCTTCTGCACCGCTGCCGCCGGCCGCTGGCTCGAAGGCTGGCAGCACCACGTCTTCATCAGGTCTTCGATTCGAGAAAGCAGCATCCCATACGGTTTTCAGGTCTGAGCCAGAGAGCAGGTTCCATTCTGAAACTTAGATAAGGACGTATTAGCAAAAGTGCTCGAATCCCACTTCTGATGTTAGATTTTAGGAATTAGTCATTTGTAAATTAGGAAATATTAATGTATTAAAGCAGATTCTTTAATTAATAAAGTTACCACAAAAAGAAGAATAATAAGCAAAATCTAGCATAAAATACTTTACGTTATATTCCTATCATATCGTATTATACCGTGGAAATATATAGGACTATAATACTGTAGTTTAATAAATAAGCAAGTTCCAAATTAAAAATCCAATTATAAATTCAAATGGTTTATTCAGTATAAAGCCCTTTTCCAGGGCACTTATACACGTCCCAAATATAGTTTACCCTACCACCACTTCGGGACAACATGGGCTGGTGCTGAGAAGAAGTGGCGGAAGAAACTCAGTCACCTTTGTCAGCCTCTTTTCCAACCAGTTACAACAATTTATAACTTATATAAAAATGAGTAGTCTAGCAGTAATTAAGTCTTATTTATTATTAACATTTTGACGGTATTCTGTATAACCAGTATTTATAATCAAACACACAGAACACAAGTTCTAAGTTAGGTTACGTTAAGTCTTAGGTTTAGGTTAGGTTACGACTTAGGTTTTGTACCATAACACAACCGGCAACTATAAGCATTGCCCTTTTTTATACTGGTCATCAAACTACCGACCCGACCCCGTGGCATGTCACCATCAATTGGCCAGGTGTCAATATAATAGGCCTGGCGCAGCCACATAGCCAGGTGTTAATACAATATCACAATAATACAATACAATACAATAACACAACAAGCATAATAATAGTAGGTATCAATAAACAATGTACACTTAACTTTGGTCAGCATCACCTCAAAGATCCATCGAGACTGCCTTTCAACGAGGAATTCCATATATTTATACCCATACTCCTACCTTTCCTCTACTAAACTCTGATTGGTCACTTAAGACGACCAATCAGAAAACAGGAAGTTAGATAATATTTAAACGGACCCGGAAGTTGGAATTTCTCATTTTACAATATTTGTTTTTGATCAAAGGATAGTAAGTTGGCTTATTAATTATACATTTAATAATATTTAAGAAATATTAATAATTATTATCCAAAAGCTGGAAATCTTACAATAAATTCTATAAACAGGAAGTTCGAATATATTACAACTAATAATATTAAAACGGACCCGGAAGTTGGAACTTCTCATTTTACAATATTTATTTTTGATTGAATATTAGCCAGTTGGCTTATTAATTTATCTATTTAATTATATTTAAGAAACATTAATAACCACTATTCAGAAGCCGGAAATCTTACAATAAATTCTTATTTGCAAACGGAAGTCTTAATTTTATCTGACAGTTAATATGGCGGCTGTTTGATACTTGGTGTCTGTGATGTTACAGAAAGTTAATTAATAGTGTAGTTACTAATATTAATTATAGGTCACATGAAATATTAATATCAATCAGGTATGTACATAATATAATTAATCTAACAAACGCGTGAACGTATCAAGCTGAAATTCACATGAAATACTCAGGTCTATTGTCCCTTTAAGCTGTGAAAATATCAAACTTCTAAGCCAAGTCAATCAAAAGATACAGCCGATTATGTCGATATTTTCAACAAATTTTCGACACTCGCAAAGGAATCAAAACCTACAGGATACTTCCCGTAAACTCAGAATCTTGAAATTTGGCATAAAGCATTGTCATATAATGCAAATATAGGAAAAATTGCGAAAATTACATTTTTTTAGTTATATAATATAATAAAAATATTTTAATAAAATGAAACTTACTACCTTATTTCTCACGAACGAATAAAGGTATCAAATTGAAATTTATACCAAATACCTAGATCTATTGTCCCTTTAAGAAGTAAAAAAATCAAACTTCTAAGTTAACGCGATCAAAAGATACAGCAGTTTATACCGACACCTTAGACGAATTTCCGTCACACGCTAGGGAATCAAAACCTACAAGGTACTTCCTGTGAACTCAGAATCTTGAAATTCGGCACGAAGCAACGTTATATAGTACAGATAAAGGAAAAATTGTGAAAATGATAAATTTGAAGTTATATAAAATTTAAAATATTATTTTTGCTTACATGACATAAAATATTTTTTTAATAATTATAAACTTACTACCTACCCTTTTTCACATGAACGCGTAGAGATATTAAAGTTGAAATTCATATCAAACACTTCTTAAATCTAATTGCCTCTAAACTGTGAGAAATTCTAAATCAACGCAAAAATTCAAAACGCTGAGGTAGGTACCTACCTATAATGGAAATATAGGAAAAATAAATAAATAAAAAATAATCATACCGCATTTTTTTTTTTTATAAAACTCCGGACTTTGACGTAATTTTGGTTTAAGTGAAATGAATGGTGTCCATTGGCATAGCTACAGGTTTTACCTTAGAATACTTGTTTTATATTTGTAGATAGTTACCCTGCCTAAAAAAAAACCCTAGCTACGCCAAAGCTAGCGTTATTTGATAAGGATCAGATATAAACACAAAATAATCTTGCGTGCATACCAATGTTATTTATACCATTTTGCAAGGGGAAAGGAATTTGTGGTTAGCCCTGACTACTTAAGGACAGGAAAAAATCAAATGATACCGCGAGCTAACTACGAACAGCGCCATCTATTGACAACCGTGCGAACTACGTAGTGTCGTTGCTCGGTGATAGGTGTTGCTGATTGCAGCTCATTGTTACAATACTTTTTATTAAAATCGGATTTTATTCCGGAGGTTTTACAATTTCTTACTACTTTCGCAAATCATTACAAATGAAGAAAGGAATTTACGGTGTGGTACCCTCAATGTACAATTAGATTTCGAGCGATACCACTTTTGGGCATTCTTCTTTTAAGTAGTTACTTTCCCCATTGTAATGTTATGAATTTCATTTTGCAATAAAAATACCATAGTTATGACTCGATTGTCGTAATGAACGAACTTTGTAAACCTTGCAGGTTTGTACGGAACCCTCGGTGCGCGAGTCCGACTCGCACTTGGCCGGTTTTTTCTAGTATGTTTTGCATTATAATTTGGTTATTTGCGATATTCTCGATAATTTGAGTGTATTGAGACGACCATTCTTTAGTTAAACTAACTTGACTATTCAATTCCGTTATTATCTCGTTTTCTTTATGTTGCAGAGATTTTATAACTTTATCATAGTGTATTGCGTCGGTATAATCAAGGTTACCAGTGATACTTTTTACGACTGAACCGAGACCATCTATGAGGCTTCTTTTCGAGCGAGTTGTCTCAAAGGTTTGTAGCTGCTCAGTTAACATTGTAACGGCCGAATACTGAAACGCCATTTAAATATTTGACGGCTTCTCAAATAGTTAAGCAGCTCCTAAACTTACATTTCGCATACTCAAAACAATATCTGAGCAGTTCTCAATTTTTAAGCACCTCTCAAATTAAGTTGCACTCAAACGCCACTTAAATGAATTTTCGCATACTGAAACGCCATTCAACGCTAAGCATTACTCAAACAACTGTCAAATCGTCTTAAGCAGCTGTTAAATTTGAGAGTGCTTGCGCGGTATCTTAAATCCTATTCTTATACCTAAATCGACCTAAATAGTGGTAAATAATGTGTGTCATCGTTATCATTTCTTTCGAGCCTCGAGGAAATACCTAGATCTAATCGCAGGAACGCAATAAGGCTGAACGCTATTGAAAAATATTATTATAATGACATGCAATTCCGAGCGAGGTTCCGCGTCTCTAAAGAAACGGTGCTGTTTCTGGATTCATAATTTGGAAGCTCTTTGAAACCCCTCACCAAATGCCATACAACCAGTGGACCAAATACTTATTATAACCCTACTGTTCTACGCAACGGGAAGTTATGAACGTGTACTAGGTGATATCTTCCACATCTAACAGCCAACTGTGCATCGTATAGTGCACGAAGTAACAACCAAAATAGCTGCTATGAAATCGCTTTACATAAACATGCCTATTTCTGAGGATTAAGGGGACATCGCATAGCAGCATTTCCAAGAGTTGTTGATTTGTCAATTTGATGCTCTGTCAGTCAACAATGATAAATGTCAATTGTGGTTACGTTTCGGTCCACGATCGCCACTTAATAGATTTCAACAATAAAAAGTATCACATTTAAAATTATTTTTTTAATTAAATAAAAATGCAAGCATTAATTTTTTTATATGATAAAACGAGATTTATATATAATAGAAACTAAAAATAAACTGTTCTATGTTAAGTTGATTGAGTATATTTCCATAAAAGACAATACATAACCAAACGATGCTGCGTGTAATGGATAAAAGACGTAAAGTTATCATTTGTGTAAATGAAAACATACTTTTTTTGGTAAATGTTGCCATTATGTAAACATTTGAGAGCTGCTTAGCTGATCACGGCTTCAAATCCGTTGAGTAGCGTTTGAGAATACCATTTAAAATTGAAGGATACTTAAATTTAGGAGCCCGTCAGCTGAGTGACAGATTTGAGTAGTGTTTCAGTATTCGGCCGTTAGTTTAGTTTTAAGATAGTTAAGATGAGGTTCAAACAAAGCAGACGTCTTATTATTAAGTTCAGGGCTAATAGTACTCAGTTGCATAGAAATAGAGTCGATTTTAGTTTGTAACTCTTTAAGATTAATAGTTTGTAAAAACGTATGGTAACTAGAGATAATGTTAGTGGGGCCTAATCGGAACGGTAAGATGCCGGGTCCATCGTCAAGGCTTTCAAGTTTTATCTCCTGTGTAAGTACTAGGAGAGTCCTGTAACAATTGGGCACTTTTAGGTACTCTTTTGAGGCGGGACTTAGCGACTGGACCGCGCTTCCTACGGGTATAAATATGAATTGGGAGGTCGGCCATAACTATGTCCTTGGTATAACGTGGGGCAAGTTTCTGACGGGATGCAAAAGGATTTTTAATAAAGACAGGCTGTTCGGGACTGTAATCGACTTCAGGCTCTCTATTCCTGTTTCTATTGTCAGTTATTTCCTTACGAAGGCTAGTGCAAGATTCTTGAATCATTCTATAGGCTTCACTCATCTTAGCTCTATGATCAATTACGTATTGTTGCAATAAATGTGATGAGAGATCTATATCAAATGGATCTCGTGGGTCGAAATGACCTGTTATAATGTCTATGGGTTTACACTTAGTGAAGCTGTGTATGGTACTGTTATAAGCCAGAAGGGCATAAGGGATCAGGTTTATTACAGACTCAGTTTTTCTATCGATTTTTAAGATACGCAGATGCTCTAAGATGGTTGAATGAAATCTCTCAACGATTCCGTTTTCGTTGGGAGTGTGAGGGGCAACCTTATGATGCTGTATCTTATGCAGTCTCATAAGTTCTGAAAATAACTGATTACTAAATTCGGGGCCATTGTCAGAAACCAAAGTGATAGGGATACCATGATGAGTAAAATATTTTAATAAGGCTTGAACTACACTCAAAGCGGTGCCATCTCGGAGATAGTAAGCTTGGGAGTACTTAGAAAAAGAATCTACTATAGTAAGAAACTTTTCGCTTTGTATAGTGAGTAAGTCCACATGTAGCAATTCAAATGGCTTACTAGCCGGTGGAACTAATTTAAACTGTTGTTTTATAGGATGACGGTCGTATTTCGCTTGACCGCAGACTGTGCACTCGTTGATAAATTTAGTTATGTGCTCTCGCATCTTGGGCCAATAGTACTTGTGAGATAACGCTAAGAAACACTCGTTGATGCCGCGATGATTTGTCTTACCATCGTGATATTTATTGATAATATCTTGCTGTCTCAAGTATTCCCTAACGTTTTCTAGTTCATTTTTAGCAATGGTAAGATTCATAGCCGAATTGGACTCTGACAGTTGGATGCTGATTCGCGTGTGCGTATCGAAGGGTTTTGTTACTACAGTGCGGCCCCTTATATCACCTACAACGTTTAGAATAATTTGCTTGGTAAATCTGTTCAATGGATCATCCGTGATAGGAACCTCGAGTATTGGATGTTCTACGTCTGTGTGAACTGTGATGGTCCTAGACTCATCAGCATCCTCTGGAGCTGTGACGGTTCTAGAATTATCGAGATCTTTCTCCGACGGGTTAACTATGATGGAACTGATCTCGTCGTTATTTAACTCAATACGCGATAGAGCGTCCGCGTTTGTATTACATTTACCCTGCTTGTAAGTTACAGAGAAATCGTACTCGCTAAGTTTAAGTCGCCATCTCGTGAGGCGAGAATTGGGCTCCTTTAGACTCATCATCCACTGTAACGGTTTATGATCTGTAATAATTTGGAATTTTCTGCCGAAAAGGTATGGCCTAAAATATTTGGTGGCCCATACAATGGCGAGTAACTCTTTCTCGATGGTACTATAGTTTAATTCGCTAGAGTTTAATGTCCGAGATGCGTATGCGATAGGTTTATCGGAGCCTATGGACCCTTGTGATAATACTGCGCCTATCGCGACGTTGGAGGCATCAGTTGTTAACAGAAACTCACGAGAGAAATCTGGGTATTGCAGAATCGGATCATTTAATAATAACGTCTTACAGTGTTCGAAACAAGCGGTGTAATTTTGATCGAGTACTATTTTAGAGCCTTTTTTAAGACACTGCGTGAGAGGTTTTGTTAGCTTCGCGAAGTTTGGGATGAACTTTCGGTAGTAACCGAGTAAGCCGAGAAAACGTTTGATCTCTGTCGGGGTTTTAGGTATCGGGTAATTTTGAATAGCTGTGATTTTATTAGGATTGGGTTTAACACCGTCCTTACAGATAACATGTCCTAAAAACTCGGTCTCTAATTTTAAGAACTCAGACTTATCCATCTGGATCTTAAAATTCGATTCCCGTAGTTTTTTAAACACCTTTTCCAGGTTAATTATATGTTCCTGGAGGGACGTGCTAAACACGATGATATCGTCCAAGTAAACGAGGCAGATTTCATTCTGGAGACCTTTTAAGACATTATCCATCACTCTTTGGAAGGTTGATGGAGAATTCTTAAGTCCCATCGGCATTCTCAAAAATTCATAATGTCCGTTCTCGACATTGAATGCAGTTTTGGGAATGTCTACAGGGTCCATCTCGACTTGATAGAATCCGCTCGCTAAGTCTAACGTTGTAAAGTATTGACATTTACCGAGTTTATCTAAAACATCTGTGATATTAGGGATCGGGTACTTATCGTCAATCGTTTTCTCGTTTACTTTTCTAAAGTCCACGACAAGACGCCATTTAACCTTGCCTGAGGCATCTGCCTTTTTGGGGACGACCCAAATAGGAGAGCTCCATGCAGAGTCTGAGGGTCTGATGATGTTTTGCTCGAGCATCTTCTCGATCTGATCGCGAACTTCTTGTCGGTGGACATACGGATACCTATAGGTTTTAGTGTGTACCGGGATTTCATCAGTGGTTCTTATCTTATGTTTTATCTTGTTGGTGAACGTCAAAGGTTCTCCCTCAAGGTAAAACACGTCCGCGTAGTTAGCACATAAGTTTTGTAAGTTAGTCAGCTCTTCAATATTCAAGTGATCTGTACGTAGTCGTGATAAAACTTCTTTTGTTCGGTCTGATAAAATCTCGGTATTTTCACAGTTAATGTTATGTAATTCAGCTGAAACCGGGCGGTCCATTGAGAAGATGATGTCATTAGGTGTAGTGTTCGTAATCTCTACCCAACCGCGGTTATCTTTTACTTTAGTTAAACATTCGGAAATCAAACAGTTGCAAATGACTTGGCTTGTCACAAATACATCTCCGTCTCGGCTATTTATAGGCAATCGAACTAACTTTGATGTTTTAGCCGGTATAATTTCCTCATACAAGTTAACGTTGCGTGAGTCATACATGTCTATAGGTACTTCTGCGTTGCGAGTTATGAGTAATTTATGTTTTAAGTCAATATTAGAGTCCCAAGTGTCAAGTAAATCGAAGCCAATAAGACCGTCGAAATAGCTATGAAAATCATACACGAACAAAGTAATGTCGCCTTCCTCTTTAAATTCATTAAAGCAAGGTAAGGTTATAGAGTGGTCGCTCTTGCTGGTAGCGTGAACGTTAGTTACTTGAAAAGGTTCATAGTTAAGTTGAACGTGGTTAAAGTATTTTTGGACGGCCTGCGGGCTAATAAAGGACTGATTGGCTCCTGTATCTAACAAGAGCTTTAAAGGAGGGTCTTTAATTTGTATGTAGCCCAGCTGCCTTTGGATATGAAAATTTACTTCTATTTTCGTTTGTCTGACTTCGAGACCTTCTAAAAATTTTCCTCATCAGTTGAGGGAATGCTATGTGCGGTTTCCTCGACCACGGGAGACTCTGTAGTCTGGTCTTGTTCATACTCATAGTAATAATCAGGGTATTGCTCGTAGGCATTGAAATCTGGGTAATAGTAGTCATACTGAGGCTCACAATCGTAATGAGGATCGTAATCATAAGTGAAGTCGTTGAAGTTAACTTCACGAGTCTTGAAATAGTTGCTTGGCGGTGGATTACCGAATTTGCGCCAATCATGGCCAGTTGGAGGTAACGGCTTAGGGGTAAAGGGGGCTACGCCGCTCATAGGGCGTGGGACGCCGAAGTTATGCGCGGGTTGCTGCTGAGGTCTTGCCAGTCTAAAGACATTACTTTGAGGGTTGTAGTTGGGAGGAAGGGCTCTGAACATCTGTTGAGTTCTGGTAGGCCCACGCGGGGGCTGCATCTGTTGCATATTATTTGGCCTCCACCCTTGTGTCGGTTGAAGTGGCATAAGATGTTGCCTGGATGGACCGGGAATATTAGGGTTGTATTGTCTGGAGTGGCCAGGCATATTGAACACTGGCATTTTCTGAGCAAAGTTATTTAAGGGCAAGTTATAAGTAGGCAAGGCTGAATTAGATGGTGACGGTTGTACCCACTCCTTCCTACTGGGGCCTTCATTACGTTGTTGCAAGTAAAGTGTGTTAAGTTCCTCTTGAACATATTCAAGGGCCTTTTCCATAGTTTGTGGTCTCATACAACGGATTCTAGAGCCCAAGGGATCTTTTAAGCCACGTAAATAGGCTTGAAGGGTGAGTTTACTATAAAGAGTGCGTTTTGCCTCGACTGTAGTAGGGACGGACTCGTTAAGAGTTATGTACGTCATAATAGTGCTATATAAATTTTGGCAACGTTCGTAAAACTCTTGAGGAGAGCTAGAACCTTGAGTTTGCATTGAAAGGTCGCTGTATAAAGCGGTCTCATCGCGATGGTCTGCGAAGTTGTTAATAAGAGCGCTACGTATCCCGCTCCAGGAATCGGAAATGCCACCGGAGTTTATTAATCTAGCCGCGGGACCGGTAACCTTGTTGAGTATACCGTTTATGAGCGCTAAATTATTTAAATCATTCCCTGGCCCGACCTTGAAATGAGCTACTACCAAACTATCGCACAAGTTAATAAACCGTGTTAAAATGTGAGGGTTACCATCGAATTCGGGCAGGAGCCTAAGCGACTTATAAATCGTGTCAATATCGTCATGAGCCATAGTTTCCTCTAAATTCCTATTCTCGTCTATTGCACCGAGCCTACTGGATGGCCTACTATTATGCACTAACGCACGCGAGCTTCTCGGATGAAAAATCTTGGCGGTTAAAATAAAACGTCACACACGAAATAAGACACAGAAAAAATATGCACAGTAAAATAAAATAAGAAAAATGTATAAGTAATTAGGAATAAGGGTTATCAGGACCTTGGAATAATCAAGGACAGATAGGTAAAACACTAGGAATATAAGGAATAGTAAGGATTGAAAGATTCAAAGTACTTACAGCATTTCTGGGGTATCACTTTCTTTACGGAATCGATGTCTGGATTCTCCTCAGTTGGACCACAGGTAGATTCGGGATAGTCACGGTGGATCGATGTTAGAAGCCTACTCTTTGACTATCCTACCGACTGCGCCAAAAATATATGGTCACAACGGAGGATGTAAAAAAAATGATTTTATTTAATAAATTTAATTATTACAGAGTTACAATATTACAATAGTGAGACTCGACCGATGCTAGGTACAAGAATGAATGTAAAATATATTAATTAAAATAACACAATGCAGTGATTGACGTCAATGGAGGCACGAGGCGCGTTTTCGGTTACTGGCTGTTGCAATCCGTGAATGGGGGCAATGCTGCTTGTGCGATATCCATACATTAGGGCTCCGTAACATGTGTGTGTGCATAATAATAATAATAAATTGTAATGTATTAAAGTGCGTTTGTGTATACTGTGATTGTGTGTGTCTAGACGTCCGCAAAACAGTCTCGATCGATCGAGTCATTCTGCGTGGTTGTGGCTATTCATAGCATCAGTTAAATCAGTTTGGCCCATAATCTTGAGCGCTTTAGTCGCATCGCATACCCACAATACAAAAATAATAAATAAACAAAATAAAATACATCAGTGTCAGATCAAATGTTTATACATATCACACTGTTCATACATATTTATAATAACATAGTACATAATCATATTCAACTTATCATTATTTAACGAAAATACAATTTAATGAGATCCATATTACAAATACAAAATGATATTAATAATACTGCAATTATGTATTTTGTTTATCATACTTACATTTGGATGACTCCCAGTGGGAGATGATGGGACACCTGTCCCATCTACAGCTCCTGCACCACAAGATGGGACAGGTGCAGGCACTGCAGAACACGATGGGACAGGTGCAGGTGCTCTGGAAAGAGACGGGACCTGCAATGACAAACAAAAAAACATGTTAGCTGCTAGCTAGGATGTGGCAACAACACATACCTAATATAACAAATACATACATATATGCAACATAAATCATACTGTTTATACATATTTACAATAACATACATAATTATTCAACTTAACATTATTTAACTGATATACAATATAAATGAGATCCATATTACAAATACAAAATGATATTAATAATACTGCAATTTTATTATGTATTTTGTTTATCATACTTACATTTGGACGAGTTCCAAAGGTAGATGGGACAGGTCCAGAACAAGACGGGATCTGTAATGACAAAGAAAAAAAACATGTTAGCTGCTAGCTAGGATGTGGCAACAACACATACCTATTAAAACAAATACATGCATTATACTTACATTTAAAGGTATTTGGACCTCGGGATTCCCAGCATAAGAAACCTCTCCTAGTAACTGGAGTATTCTACTCTCAGTTACTGTGAGAGGTTTCTTGGCTGGTCCTCCTCCAGTCCCTCGGGCGTGTTGCCGAACCTCGGTGTCCCGCTTCCGAGCCCGGTATTTTAACTCGTGCCAATACTGAAAAATTGGGATAAATCTTAGTCATTATTGTGTAATAAGTTATTTGTCAATATCAGTAAAAAATAAGTCTTACCGTTTTCCAGGCTGCGGCTTCTTTGGATGTCCCATCCCCTATACTATTCAAAGTGCGGGCCGTGTTGCGCCAGAATTCGTCCACCCGCTGACTGGCCAGGGCACCCCACACCATGCGCCCACGCGCAATTTCAGTGTTGGCCTCTAATAGGCTAAGTAGGGTCTCCACTTGGGCATGGGATATTAATCTTCCCCTTGGCACTGAAAATGAAATTTATTTTTTGATAATATGAATACCATTACCATTTATACAGGAATAATACGACTGTTATAAAGAAGCTTGGGTTGTTTTTACTTAATTTATACTTTGTGTTGTTTGTTTTTGATAGAATGCCTTAAAGTAGTGTAATCATTTATACTTACTGGTGTTTTTGAACAACGACTCACTTCTAAACTTTAGAAGTGAAAAAAACTTTAGAATCTAAAGTTTCAAAAGTTTTTTTCAGTTTTTTTGACACTTAACGTCTTTAGTCATATAAGCTTGACAGTTAACACTTGTCATTCACAGAACATAGATAAAAATACCACTTCTCAAAACACTTTTTATTTTATCATTTATTTAATATGGCACTAAGTTCGCCTAATGTTAAAATTTTGGCATTAAAGTATAAATAAATAAAAATAAATAAACATTTTACGTCGTTTTAAGTAGTCCATTAACGCCATCTATTGTAGAGTAGTAGTCAACTTAGCCTGCCATCTGGGGACGGGTAGTGGAAACTAGTATTTCATTCGTTCTATGCGTTTGGTTATATGATTTGCAGAGGTAAATTTTTAGTTCAAATTCAATGTTTTTATGAATAAAAGTATGTTATTAAGGTGCAATTATAAAATGTTATTAAAAAAACTGCATTTAAACATGAATTTGATTTATCATTTGTTAAAAAAAAATGAGTTTTAGCGTATGTTTTTCAATAATAAAACGCAAATCCATGAAACGATTATATAGGGTCCTTCTAAATCAGCTACGTTCCGTTTAATGGGAGCATGTATACGTCACACTGAATACGTTTCCAAAGTTTGAGCCAAAAATTCAGGCTAGTTTCCGAGATAATTAAGAAAACAACTTCATTTCTTATCAACCCAATACAACACCCTGTTCAGCTGATTCACTACTACACTGACAAAAATCCGCACGCACACGAGCTTACGTAATGGCCGCCATTACTGCCGTTGGGCCACTGGCCGCGAACACAAGAGTGCCGCCGGACGACGGACCGGCGGGCAGCGCCACTCAAGCTATTCTAGGGCTACTACTAGTTATTTAAGGAATTAAATTAAGCAGAAAATTAAAGTTTATTTATTTTTGGTAACATAAAAAAATCTTATGTGGTAAGTACTTATTTAGTGGCCTTAATGGAATGATGTTTATTCAAAAGTTCGTTAAAATACCTTTGCGCTTGCAAAAATCTTTTATTTCAAACGTAGCAACGAAACGAAGCAAAAAAGTTAGTTGCCGAAATCAATGACTTATTTTTATGCCATACACAAATGGGATAGTTACCATGACTATGAAATTTAGAATTACGGTTATTATTACGATAAAGCAGGCACATTTTTCATGTTAATTTTAATCGCTTAATATCCCCTTAGCAAATTAAAAATGTGATTCGTAATTGACTCGATTATAGCAGAAACTAAACGCTATCGAATTATCTACCTGTGATTATCGGCAGTCTTTAGTATTCCGAAGTAAATAATTGTTCCCAACTATCAATTTTAAACTGAAATAATAATCATTAAAATCATCGTAGAAACAAAAAAAAAATATAAAAGTAAATAATGATAGTTTTATTATTGTTAAGATTAGAAAGAATTTTGGAGTTGACATCCTTATTTATGCGTGGCGGAGTCGGTGGTATCAAAGACAGCCGTCCCTCACAATAGCCGACCGCGCTAGTGTTGTAAGAACCTCGAGTCTTTAAAGTCTTTATTTCGAGACTTGAGTTTATTTTTAAGACTAGGACTCGTTAGTCACATGAATAAGGGAATAATTGAGTCTTCCGAGTCCTTTCGAGTATTTTAAGTTCTTTGAGCTAGACTGAATTATGACATGAGTTGGTGTATACTAATAGGCAATAATGAGTGATTTCATCATCATCCGTATGTTATATGAAAATAAAATAAATCGCACAATACAAATGTAATATCAATAAAATTGCATTAAACGCAAATAATCGAATCAGAAGTATCCATCTAAAGACTGACGATTTTCGTAATCAAAAAGTTAAAACGGTCCAATAAAATAATAAACACACAGTCTTAATTCATTGCTATTTTATTTTCTTCAAACTTTTAATAAGTAAGATTCCAAGACTCGAGTGTCGTATCGTACAACACTAGCCGGCGCAGCAAACGAACTTGCCGCCGCCTTTAGACACGTGCCGCCGGCCGCCGGCTAGCGCAATGTACACTCACCAAAATAAAATTAAGAAATGCAACAAACTTTTTTTTACTATTCAAATTAAAATTGTGTTTATTGTTAAATCACAGGTACATAAGATAGGTCATAAATAAAAACCAAGTTGGAACGGAAATGATTCGGAAATTTTATTTAACTAATTAGGTACCTACCTACCTCATCTACTTTTCTATTGTAATAGAAATGATGACATTAACGATTAATTTAAGAATGGACTTTGATTTAGGATAAATGGAATATCAATACAAACAAATTGAAGAGTTTTATTTGCTTCAATAGCCTAATTTAATGTTTCTAAATAATTGACTAGGCCATTGAATTACCTTCACAAAACAATAAGTTTGATTAATTTTTAATTATTATCTGTTATAGGATATTTTACCATGAAATACTCAACACCGTAATTTAGATTCGAATCAATTGAACTCGAAAGCAAGCAGATAAAATAATAAACAAATAAGTTTCTTTTTTGTCGACTGTACGCTTATGCCAACTTTTCGGCTCTTGCTTTGGCGGCGTCGGCGTCTTTGTGTCAACAAAAGGCGTGCGGCTTGTCGGCATTTGTCGGCGCGTGCGCTTTGATTTAATTCAGTTTTTGACTAGCTTTCTTGTGTGAAGGTGCGTTTTGTAGTGCTCGTGAAGTGAACTATGACGCACAGGTGCACAAATGCAAATAAATTTACTAAGACGCGCCTTAAAAATCATGGCCTTTGCTGGTTGATTTTTCGATGGTATCGTGAGTCCATTTTACTGTGATTAACATAAGATAATAAAAGGATAGACAACGATATGAGAGTAGGCCTGATACATTGAAGTGATAGCTCGCCCAATCAGTCGATCAGCTAATCGGCTATCAGCTGTGACGACTGCTGTGAGTTGTTATGACGTGAGTGTAAACAACAAAAAAGTGTGCAGTGGTAGTGAGCGTTGTGTGTGTTGTGTCTCGTGTTCCTGTGCAGAATGAATACACTACAGCTTTGTTGTGTGAGTAAAAAATACAGCATGTTCCATTATGTAAGACGAAATGAATTTTTATTTTTGTTAGAAAATGTAACTTTGTAAAATCATTATAAAACACATACTCAAATTTGGTGAACTTGTTCAGTGTACCGTATAGATGCCCCCATTAAAAGGAATGTAGCTAGTTTAGAAGGACCCTGTATACGACCGGTCACTTTTCGGTCTTCATGTAATGGACAAAATTACACAATTCGAATTTAGTTATACGATCGATGATCAATTGTATTCATTGTCCATCCATGAACAACTTTACACAATCGCACCTCTGGTGTTTTCATTAAAATATAGGCAAAAAATCAAGAACACGATTGCATTTTAAAAGAACTGTTTAACATTAATATCAAAAGAGATACGAATTTTTTTCGTAAAAAAAAAACTTTGATCCTCATTTCCCACTAGAATGTAAAATGTATTTTCCCACTAGAATGTAAAAAGTAATGAAATCTAGACTTTGTCTAGATTTCATTACTTTTTAGAGATAAACAAGCAGTTCCATCGAGACTTGGCTAGTTTTTTACAGAATGTTTTTGGTGGGATTTCACTTCTTTTTGTAGAAAGTGGCAAAATTATTTAACGTCGTCGTTTTATCGACATTTTTTACGATATTAAACACAAATAAACTCAACGACCTTTAAAATGGACAACGAATCAGAATTGTTTTAATAACATAACCTTAGCGAACCTTACAATATAATAAACGAAATCAACGAAATGCAAATTACACAACATTCAACTTAATCGACGGGGGGCTCTAGAAAGGAAAAAAATCTGGACACCGCTTGCTAGTGCTAGCGCCATCTAGCGGTGAGCGATACAGGCGAATACCACGGTGCCGGAGTAGTATTTATTATGAATGTGGTGTTACTCCAGATCTTCGATTTTCCTAGTTTTTATAGTTTTCCCTTTATGTGGCCATTAAACCCTAACTCTGTACCAAATTTCAGCTCTCTGAGTTTATGGGAAGTACTAGTTCTATTTTGATGATTATCAGTGAGTGAGTGTCGTAAATGCGAAACTTTGCTTTCGCTTAACTTCGGAACTAAATGACCAAAAGACTTGAAATTTTGGATTTTAAGTACGTGATTATAGCTTACTAGATGACGAAAATTTCTGCGTTCTGGTCTTATCCAGAGGTTCTCAAATAGGGGCCTGAAAATGCGGCGAAATGGTTCCAGTAAAGGATGGTACGGCAGTGTTTGCTTCGCGCTCGACTTGGCGGGGGCACTGCCGTGCCCCCAGATATTGTATTATTGGCATAGCAACATAATATTCACATAGGATAGGTATATCGGACGACGAGGCAAAACATATTCAGATACCAGGATACACACACTATTACCAGTACAGAAAGAATACCATTGGTGGCGGAGTATCTATCTTTGTCACAAATCACCTAAAGCACTACCACATCGAAGAAATGTCCCAAAATGATAACCACTTACTATGGGTACATCTCAAAAAATTCTCAATAGATATTGGCGCAATATACAAACCTGGCCGTACTAATGTTAGTGATTTTCTGGACACATTTTCACAACAACTAAGCCGAAAAGAAGAGCAATAGTGTTTGGAGATTTCAACCTTGATCTACTAGATCCTAATAAATCTGTAAAAGACTATCAAGATACATTACAAGAAAATGGTTTTAAGTTAATAAATAACATTTCTCCTGAATATTGCACCAGGGAAACATCACAAAAGAAGACCCTATTAGATCATGTCTCCACAAACCTAAATGAAAACCAACTTCACATGGCTATCATGGAATTATCTTTATCAGATCACAAGCAGATATTTCTCGAGATCAATAAATACCAACCAAAATCAAAAAAGAAAATCCTCTACAAATCAGTCGACTTTGAAAAAACTACAAGATAAAGCAAAAGATATTATGAAGGGCAGAACAAACAAGAATATTGATAAATTTGAAAAAATATTGAGTAACTTGATTGATTAATATAAAATTGGGAAAACTAAAATCCTAAATGCACCAAAACAAGACTGGGTAAATGCAAAAATAATAACTGCAATAAACCGAAGAAACTTTCTATACAAAGAACATAAAAGTAAACCAAACAATGAAAACCTAAAAAATAAATTCCAAACAGAGAGGAAAAGAGTGTCTGATGAAATCAAAAAAATGAAAAAAGACTACTATTACAAACAATTTTCTGACTGCAAAAAAAAACCAAGAAAAATGTGGACTTTGATCAACAACCTTACTCACAACAAAGTAAAAGATATCTCAATACCGGTTAAGCTGGAAAAAGGCAGTCAAACAATAACAGATGGAAATGAGATTTGTGAATGTTTCAACGAGTTCTTCGCAACGATAGGATCAAGTTTGGCAGAAAGTATACCTAGTAAGTATCATAACAACAAGACGCACACGACTGCAACGATTGATTCTAGTCAGGACGGTTTTGGTTTGACGTCGTTAGGGCCAGCTACAATTGATGAAGTATTATTACTTATACAAAAATACAAAATACAAAATACAAAATATTTTATTTCATTACAAAAGTACATTAAATAACATACAGGGTTTGGAGTTTCCTTTTAAGCATACAGTTGCTTGTGTTAGGAAACACCGCTCTTGTGTTAACAATATTTAAGTAGAACTTATTCAAATCTCTATTGTACCGCGTGTCAGTGTGTGTGTGTGTGTGTGTGTGTGTGTGTGTGCGTGCGTGCGTGCGTGCGTGCGTGTGTGTGTGTGTGTGTGTGTGTGTGTGTGTGTGTGTGTGTGTGTGTGTGTGTGTGTGTGTGTGTGTGTGTGTGTGTGTGTGTGTGTGAATACTATGTATAAGGTTTGACTAGGTTTTCGATGTCGTCATAGTTTTTGGTCTTAAGCCACTCTGTGATTCTGTTTTTACACTCATGGATAGTCAACGGATAAATATTTAATTCATTGTTAAGGACATTATAAATAGAGGATGACAGTCTACCGTATTGACGTTTAGCAAAAGTAGTTTTGACCATAGCTGTAGGAACAACATTTTTCTTTCTTCTGCTATCAGTATTTATAAGTTTGATGTCGTAGGGAAAGTATTTGTGTATTTTTAAGGCAATCAGGAGCACATAAAGCTTACGTACACTAAGGAGGCCCGACGTCAGGAAGAGCATATCAGTAGGAAACCTGTAGGGTTTGAAGTACATAACTTTCACCAGCGATCTTTGAGCTCTTTCAAGTTCCAAAAATTTCATTTTAGATGCACCTCCCCAGATCGGCAGACAATAACCTAAAACTGATTGGGCTAATGAAATATATACTTGGTTTAATAATTCCTTATTTGCAATATGACGTAATATCTTGAAAGTCCAAATTAATTTTCTAATTCTATTTAAGATCAATTCAATGTGAACATGCCAGGATAATCTTTGATCAAATATTATTCCCAAATATTTAGTATGCTCAACTTTCTCCAGGTCAACGCAAGAGCAGTCAGAATCCGAAAAGTTTTTGCAATTATGAATTTTTATTTTGAAATCGGCAGCAGGTTGAGAACGATCATAAATGGAGAAACAGATATAGTGCGTTTTTGCAGTATTTAACGTTAAGAGGTTATCCTCGAGCCAATGTGATACCACTGTCAAGCCATTCTCAGCAGAATTTCGAGTACATTCCCAAGTTTTCCCAGTAAAAAGAAGAGCAGTGTCATCTGCGTACGTAAAAACACGTCCATTGGTCAAAGTCATATTACTGAGTTGGTTAATGTAGACAAGAAACAATGTCGGGCCCAGGACACTGCCCTGAGGTACCCCATAGGTTATATTTTCATCGTCGCTAATATGATTTCCTATTTTAACTCTCTGTTTTCGCTCCGACAAGTAGTCCTTAAATAACCGCAGCGGGAGGCCTCGAACACCAATGCTCTGTAGTTTTTCTAGAAGAATAGGCACAGAGACTGTGTCGAAGGCCTTTTTCAGGTCTAAGAAGACTACTAGACATTTGTTACCACTGTCCACTGCTTCTGTCACGGAAGAAGCTAGTGACATGATAGCATCTTCTGTAGAAATGCCTTGGCGAAAACCGAACTGTTGTGCTGATATTAATTCAAATTTATTTAGATAGCTTACGAGTCTGGAGTTTAAAATTTTTTCAAGAATTTTGGAAATGGAAGGTAAAACAGAGATTGGCCTAAAGTTGGATACATCGGTTTTATCGCCACTTTTGTATACAGCAGTTATAAGGGCCTTTTTAAGAGAGAATGGAAATATGCCCTGTTCAAAACATAGATTTATTAAGTGAGCCAAAATAGGAACGATTTGAGCGTGAGCGGCCTTAAGGAAAAGAGTTGGTATGTGATCCCATCCAGGCGCACTGCTAGATTTCAAATTCATTAAGGTAGTATGAACTTCCTCAAGATCCGTGTCATGAAGCGCAAAAGATGATATTGGCAAGTTTTGTTGCTTAAGGCGTTCAAAAGTTTTGGAGCCCGTCACATTAATTTTTTCAGCTAATGATTTACCCACGGAAGCAAAATAATGATTTACCCTATTAACGGAGTCTTCAGAAGTCAAGCCTAGGTCTAAAAGACCAGTACTGTCAATTTTCTTTGGCTTCCGCTGTGTTATACAATTGATAGCATTCCAAATTTTTTTAGGATCTTTGTGAGCTTTTAGTAACTGTTCTCTATCGTATTTTCGTTTTTGTTGTCTAATAAGGTTGTTGCAATAATTTCGATAACGTTTAAAAGTGATTTTTAACACCTCGTTGTATGGGTCAGACTTAAGTTTTTTTTGTAAAGCATTACGATTCAAGATACAACGATGTAATCCTGTTGTCATCCAGGGTTTCATTATTCTTAATTTAGAAGGAATTGATAGTTAAGACTCCAACACCAGCTCAGGCATAGACAATATAAATACAAAATCAATAAAATGTGTGAAACACCAAATTGCCCATGAACTCACTGACTGTATAAATCATTGTCTTGAAGAAGGTACATTCCCTAACAATTTAAAAATAGCTAAGGTAACGCCTATCTTTAAATCAGGCTCTCGGTCAGATCCCAGTAATTACCGACCAATATCAGTACTTCCAGTGTTATCAAAAATTTTTGAAAAGATTATTTATACACGCCTTCATACATACTTAGACACAATTTAATTCCTTTACCCCAAACAATATGGTTTTAGACCCAAGTCAAACACCCTTTCTGCAACTGTTGACCTAATCACAAAAGTTAAAAATAGCATTGATGAAAAAAACCTTTGCCTTGGTATTTTTATAGATTTAAAAAAGCGTTTGACACAGTTAGCCACAAAATTATTTTAGACAAACTAACAGACATTGGTATTACCGGTAGTGCCTATAACATTTTCAAATCATACCTCACAGAGCGCTCACAAGTTGTAAAGATAGCGGATTTTCAAAGTTCTACTACCCAGATAACCTACGGAGTTCCGCAGGGTTCAATATTGGGGCCTTTGTTATTTCTCATATACAGGGTGTTTCTTGTAAGGTGTCAAGCCGAAGGCAGGTGATAGGTGAGGACTAGACCTATCGATTTCACCCCCATGTATGTTCTACGATTTTTCATAGTTTAGAAGTTATCGTTAATTTTGTGATTTTTTCAAATTGTATGACCCAGTAGGCTTTAAATTTTTTTATCTTTTTTTTGGGTCGACTTTTCTCAGATTTCTTTTTTTTGACAGATTCCCTATTAATTGCAGATTTTTGAAAAAAATAATCAACTTCCTATCTTTGATGCAAGATACAAAATTTTTGCTAGAAACATAAAAAATATGCTTTTAGCGGAACATTTTAAAATTTTCAACTTAAAAGTTTAAAAAAAAAAAGAAATTCCATAGGTCCAAAATAATTTAAAAAACTGCGCAGTTTTCTGAACTTTCATAATAACACAAAAAAACATGTACTTAATAGGCCATTATTTTCTGTAATCGCTCCACTCAAGTGGCAAGTTGGAGATTCCGTTACATGTTTTTGACTTTCTTAGGACTAAGTAATGTTTGCAATCCCTTAAGTTTACGTTATTTAGAACACATTTAGAGACAATATCTGAAAAGAACATTTTTTATCCACAACGAGGAAGCTCTTGCCCTTCATCTGGTATCAAAAAAAAATCAAAAAAATACCATAGGGAATATGAAAATAATATTGATGAACTGCGGACAAAGCTGACTGAAGCACAAAACCAAATTAAAATGAAGAAGGTTTTTTTTTTTTTTTTTTTTTTAAAAGATTATTACCAATTTGTATTGCCCAAATTACTAATAGTCCCATTAGCCCCTCGTGGTAAGCTAAATAAGCTTGTGTTACGAGTGGGCTCACCACAATAGTCGAGCGGCGGTGGGATTCGAACCCGCGTTCCTCGTATCTCGAGTCGGCCACACCGACCCCTTCACCGTTCGGCTATCGTGGTTATAAATATATTGACGTTGTCGAATGTGCATTCAGGTCAACGGCGGACATTTTGAACATTTACTTTAAATTAAATCATTACACCCATTTTTGCTCTCTCTCTCTCTCTCTCTCTCACACACACACACACACATACATACACACACACACACACACACACACACACACACACACACACACACACACACACACACACACACACACACACACACACACACACACACACACACACAC
Organism: Ostrinia nubilalis; assembly: GCF_963855985.1. NCBI lineage: Eukaryota > Metazoa > Arthropoda > Insecta > Lepidoptera > Crambidae > Ostrinia > Ostrinia nubilalis. The sequence goes on along the minus strand of NC_087118.1, from coordinate 9,342,727 downwards.
ACACACACACACACACACACACACACACACACACACACACACACACACACACACACACACACAAACACACACAAACTCTTTCCCTTTCTCTCACACTCTAATATGTAAGTATATCGAATTTAATCGTAAAGTAGCAACCTCCACTGTGGTCTAGTGGTAAGGCCACCTATTTAGGACAGCCAATTCCTCTGTGGTTTAGGATTCCGAGTGAAGCTCGCTGATCATCCATCAGTTTCCATCAGGTCAGATGAAGGGCAAGAGATTCCTCGTTGTGGATAAAAAAATGTTCTGTTCAGTTATTATCTTTAAATGTGTTCTACGTAACGTAAAGATAGAGAATTGCAAACATTAGTTAGTCCTAAGAAAGTCAAAACATGTAACGGAATCTCCGACTTACCACTTTAGTGGAGCGATTACAGAAAATAATGGCCTATTAAGTACATGTTTTTTTGTGTTATTATGAAAGTTCAGAAAACTGCGCAGTTTTTAAAATTACTTTGGACCTATGGAATTTCTTCTTTTTTTTAAACTTTTAAGTTGAAAATTTTAGAATGTTCCGCTAAAAGCATATTTTTTATGTTTCTAGCAAAAATTTTGTATTTTGCATCAAAGATAGGAAGTTGATTATTTTTTTCAAAAATCTGCAATTAATAGGGAATCTGTCAAAAAAAAGAAATCTGAGAAAAGTCGACCCAAAAAAAAAGATAAAAAAATTTTAAGCCTACTGGGTCATACAATTTGAAAAAATCACAAAATTAACGATAACTTCTAAACTATGAAAAATCGTAGAACATACATGGGGGTGAAATCGATAGGTCTAGTTCTCACCTATCACCTGCCTTCGGCTTGACACCTTACAAGAAACACCCTGTATATTAATAATATCAGCAATCTTGACCTTAAAGGCGACCTATCACTTTACACCGATGATACCAGTCTGTTTTATTTTGGCCATAAAATGGACTCAATCGTTCAAGATGCACAGAATGACCTTGATCTTCTTAGTGCTTGCACACGTTGACTCGCGGGCGCGGGCGCGGGCGCGGTGACGAAATATCAAACATATGTAGTGATTCCAAGTGTTCACGTACGAAACGCACGTGCGGTCTAACTAGCGGGCAAGCTAGCGATTGGCGCGCGCGGAGCGCTCGCGGTAATTTCAACGCGTGAAGATGTTTGTGTGTGTTCATGTCAAACTAGCGGCGGCGCGCGCGTTTCACTCACGACGTCAGGTAAGTTCAACCAGTTTGATCTTGTCGCTAGAAACGATAGCACGTTTTTATCATGTCGTTCAATACAGAAGAGTTTATTAGTGCTATTCAGGCTAGAACTCCTATTTGGCAAAGTAAACACAGTCATCATATGAACAGAAATGTTGTTTAGTTGATAACGATAATATTAATTAAATTAAATAATAAAGAGGAACCTTGTTTGAATTTGATTTTGATTGAAAATTATAAATTATTTACTAAGAAAATCTTTTTTTTAAACTCACCTTATAGTTACAAATAGTCTTTCTTCGGGCTTTATACTTTTATGAAAATTTGTGTCTACTTTTGAAATATCACTCCTTATTGAATCCAGTATGTAATCAAAACAGTTGACACTCATCCTGGTATATCCAAAAAACCTTGAAGGATGTTCTCTAAAATTACGATATAAAGTATGAAATTCACCATACCGTTCTCTTTCTTTATTAATCTCGTGCACACCAATTCTAATTTTTAGCATCTCCCACTTTAGGTATGAATTTTCGGTTAAAAATAAAAGATCGTCGTCCATAATTCGACCTCTGACAATACGTCACAATCGCGCGAACGCCTGGTCGTCAATATGAACACGAGCTCGCGACGTTACCCGCGCCCGCGCCCGCGCCCGCGCCCGCGCGTGCCTACGTGAACAAGCACTTAGTGTCTGGTTTCAGTGCAATCTTTTAACCCTTATGGTAGCAAAAACCCACTTTGTAATATTTACCGCTAAAAACAAAAAAATCCCAAACTTTCAACCATTAATGATCAATAATATAATAATAAGCAAAACAAATACTGAAAAATATTTAGGACTAATTTTAGATAATCATCTGACATGGGAGCCTCACATTCGAAAAATAAGGGCCAAATTATTATCCTTGACCGGTGCCCTTCGCGCCATAGTTCGATGTTTACCACATAGTATACGATACGACAATGGCGAAGCCTCACATTGACTATTTGATTGAAATTTGGGGGTCTGCGGCCAAATCTAACCATAAACTTATACAAACATCACAAAATAAATTAATAAAAACACTATTCCAATATGACTACCTGACGGCAACAGCAAAACTATATATGGATACAAAATTAATGGACATAGACAAAACGTATAAATACTACTCATGTATTCTTATTAGGAACATTATGTCACAGGAAATACAAACAAATATTACATTCCAAACTAATAATGAATATCCCCAGCTAAAACGTTTAAGGAACCCAAACAAAATAATACTGCGCTCGCCACGAACTAACTTTGGAAAAAAGAACATTACTTTTGAAAGTGCCCAAATGTATAACAAATTACCAAATAATATTAAAGACGTAAAGAGTACGGACGCATTCAAAAGAAAACTTAAAGCCTATTTACTTAATCATCCAGACGCAAACAAATCACAATGATTTATCATTATAACTTGCGAGACGCTTCTAGCTGCGCTTATCCGTGTAACGGCCAAAACCCGTTCCTTTTGTTTCGCTTCACTGTAGCTCGATCGCTCGTATTGACAGTGCCGTGTGTCGTCTTGTTTAACCCTTTCGGACCGCTCCAATACAATTGTGCGGGTTACAAAATCGAGATTATCTCATTAGTTTTACATCGGAAGTGGATGGGCTGAGTATCGTACGATTGTGCGGCATGCGTTCTTTCACCTCCCGTGCAAATTTTGTCCGAAGCGCAGTTGGTGAGCAGGTTACAACATGTACAGTTCATGACTGATTGCGCTCCCCGACTTGGCGAAAGAAAGTACCTACTATGGTTTTATTTTGTAATTGTAGTAATATACAAGTTATTAATTAGACAAATAGATAAAAATAGCATCTTTTTGTGATAACAGTGACTACTTGTAAGCAAAGACTTTGGCGTAACGGCTTAACGAACTTTACTGACACAATTGTATCGACGTGGGCCCTACAATACCTTATGCGTATTTTAAGTTTCTCATAATTATTAATTTTCCATGGTTTCCGCACCATGTTTCCGATTTTAAACGACGCTACTATCGCAGAGATACTCAATGCATCTGGGGATGAGAGTGATGACAACGACAAAAGCTAGTTTCGGCTACTTCAGATGAACTACTCCTCTTCTTCTGATGAAGGCTCAGACATTCATGACGATACATACCTCTGAGTATGCAAGCGGCATAGCAGACGAAGCCCTTCAATCGTCAACATCTTCCAGGAGATGCTGTTCATGATCCAGGAGATATTAAAATTCCATAGGAATATTTCGAGCGCTATATTTACTGTTGAGCTCATGGAACAGATGGTTTTGCCCACAAATCAATATTAAATGGCAAATACTGGTATAAAATTGAAACCTCATTATTCCTTACGGGTTAAAAATACGTTTTTCGGAATACATGCCATTGATAAAATTTCCAAAACCCTTACAATTTTGACCCTCACAATTGTACGTGGGAAGTGAAGGGCCCAGTTTGATACAATTGTTGGTATATGAATTTTCCAAGATGGCGGCGGAAAATCTGGAAAATTATAGCAGATTCGTAATCTGCGGCCCCAAATTACCTAAAATTCATTTTCAAAATTACAAATGTCTTTCTAGTTTAAGCGCGGGTCCGAAAGGGTTAATGATACCAAAATACCCACCCACACTAACTTAGTTTAGCACGCTCGCGTTAAAAACGTTTATTTTAATATATTGTCTTTATTTCTAAGTTCTCATGTAAGTGAAGTAATTCTTATGAGAATAAAGTTTCTTTACCCGTATATTTTTGTTTTATTAGGCTAAGTGTACGAATGTCTGTATAGTTTGTCTGTATATTATTAATATGTCTAACGGTACCATCCGCGGTAGAACATTATTATTGAAACTGACTCAGATACTGGATACCTGTATTATCGTGACATTGGTTCTGCTAATAAAATATTTGATTAGATTTGACTTAATTTAATTTGCTGACAAGCTTGATCACATTTCTCAATTATATTGACTTCTTTATTCTTACCTATAATGTAAAAAATTAAGAAGAAATAATATAGGTACATTTATTTGGCACATTAAAACAACAAATTACAAATTTGGACAGCGTATAAATTAATTTGGTAATAATGCCAAAAGGGCTTTCACTCAGCATAATGCCGCAGTGCGTAGCACTACAACGCTAGTTTTCAGTGGTTGCTGAGCGAAGAGGTAGGGGAAGCCCGGGCAGCACGAATACCTTAAGAAAAGTGGCAAAAAAACCACATAAATATTCAATCAACAACAGTCTATTAATTAATAATTTGTATCTTAGGTAATCATCTTTAGAATTGTAAAGAATAAACTTAGAAACTTAAACAAATTCTACAATAAAAATGTCATTAAAAAAAAAGTTCCAATTATCCATTTTGCCCGACCCCCCTGGGCAAGACGGATATGTACAGTAATAACTGCTTTAATCATTGCAATCATCACAATAATCTTCTTCTATTTTATAATAAATCTGTAGAGAGGTCAATTCTGTACATGAAATATATTTTCAAAATAACTATCAGGGGGTGATTAGTACAGTTGCCGCGAATACTCGCTATTATTCGGTATTCGGCATTACTCGAAATTTTATTGATATTCGTCGAATACCGAATAATAGCTAGTATTATTCGGCATTCGGCGAATAGTCGTCTAAAATAAACTTTTAGTGACCAAAAAAACTAATGAGTTAAAAATAATCATATTTTTATTATTTTCCCTAACAAAACAATACACAATATCAATTATTATTTATAATATGTACCTGTGCCTATCATATTCATGAAATTAAATTAGTTAGGCTTTTTAATTAATATTTAAAATCCAACAGAGGCAGATTGTGGTGCAAAAAATCATTTTTTTCTGCACGTTCGGGAGCAAGTCGTATTCGTTTTTCCTCGTAAATTAAACCTGCCTCGGAAAATAGTCTTTCTGAATAAACAGAGCTTGCTGGTGTGATTAAGTATCATTTAGCAAGCTTACTTAATATAGGAAATCTATTCTTATTGGTACTCAAAGTCCACCATTCACATGGGTTTATTTTTCTGTCAGCCTTTGCTAATGCGATGTAGTGGGCGATTTCTTCAGCATTCTTGGGGTGCTCTTCAGTAGGTTGCTCTATAGATGATTCTTCAAAACAAGCCTAAAAGGACAATGGGCAAAATGGTACCCGGCTCCAATAGATATGCTTCTAGTGTCATTTGAAAGGTCTTACCAAGACGAACAATTTTTACTATGGCCACCAGCCTCAGATCTGGTTGTGTTCGAAGATAAACATACTTTTTTGCAAAATGGTACCCGGCTCCAATGGTTATGTTTGTAGTGTCATTTGAAAGGTCTTACCAAGACGAACAACAATTACTATGGCCACCAGCCTCAGATCTGGTTGTGTTCGAAGATATACATACTTTTTGTGTAACCGAAGTATCAATACGTGTCCATCGTATGGTACCTACTTAGGTTATGCGAGGCATGAAGGGTTTACTGCTCCAGCATCCTTCCATCTCTTTAATTATTGACAGGGATGATTGTGAAATAAATGTTTTTATTTGAAGAACTACTACCCCCTTATCAAAAAAAAGTTATACCTAGGATGAACCTTGGATTAAAATGACTTTTCCACACCAAATAACAATTTAAGCCAGAGTTCAACTAGGGTGTAATTTTTATTAATAAAGGTTTTATTTTTCGGGTTTTATAATGGGTTGTTAAAGCAAATAAACCCACAAGTCCACCCACAAGATGGACCGACGACCTCATAAAGGTAGCGGGAAGGCGCTGGATGCAGGCCGCCACCAACCGGCCATTATGGAAATCATTGGGGGAGGCCTATGTTCAACTGGACGTTCTATGGCTAAAATGATCATGATGATGATGATGAAAGCGAATAAAGGGCTAATAGCTTGGGTAGTTCATCGTAGGTATATTCCTTTCCTTTTCAATGTTTTTTTTAGTTACATTAATAGATTGTAGTCATAATACATACTCGTATACATGGATGATGTGTTATATTTTCATTTATAATACTTAGTGGAATTACTACTTTCAAAACGTGAATTAGAACTGGCCCCATAGCAGACATCTTCCTACATCTAAAGGCCTTTTGAAATATATATTGGTTATGGCTATTGGAGCGGGTACCACTTTCCATACATTGTTGCCCATCATCCTTTACTACATATATGTAGGTATAACATGAAACAGATTTCTTTAACTTTATTGTTTTCTTTTCTCACAACCTTAGAAGAAATTACAAATAATTTTAATATTTTTATGTCGAATAGTAATGTCGAGTTATTCGACTATTCGCCAAAGTGAATGGCGATTAATCGGTATTCGACTATTCGCTATAACCACTATTCGCGGCAACTCTAGTGATTAGTGATCGATACTGATGCCAAAAATGCAATCAGTAAAATTTTTGTCTGTCTGTCTGTCTGTCCATCTGTCTGTCTGTCTGTCTGTCTGTCTGTCTGTATGTTCCTTATAGAAACAAAAACTACTTGACGGATTTTAACGAAACTTGGTACAATTATTCTTCATACTCCTGGGCAGGTTATAGTATACTTAGGAATTCCCACGGGAACGGGAATTAGCGGGAAAATCCTTTTGTATGAAAAATCTAAACCGCTTAAGTTAGACGCTTGAAATTTGGCATGCAGGTACCTTAGTAAACGTAAAGCTTAGTTACAACAGGATATTTCAAAATTCCCACGGGAACGGGAGTTAGCGGGAAAAAACATTTGTATGAAAAAATCTAAACCGCGTAAGATAGATGAAGGGGGTAAAACGGGATCCACGCGTACGAAGTCGCGAGCGGCCGCTAGTACTGAATATAAGGTACAATCCTCGTGTGCCCACTTCTTGCATTGATTGCACTCTATCCAATCCTCGGTAGGTGGTTCAGTGTATTCTTCTGAGCACACAACATAAATATTTTGTTTTCTCCATCTGATTTTTATTTTTGGTCATTTTTCCTCTTGACAAGTCTTGTTTGGAAGTTCTTGTTTTCAGATGTGTGGTTTTGTTAGGGCCTGCTATTCAGTTATGGCTGTCTTTACCTATCCGTTTTGCCCATATCCGTTTTGCCCAAAGCACCAATATTTAAAAGTTGTATACCCACCCGTTAAATTTCTACCGGTGAAAAAAAGCAACACACACAAATTAAACTTAATTTAACATGCAATCAACTAAACAGAGTCTATAAGTCAACACTTAATACGTAATCAAAGAAATCAACACACATACCTACCTTGCCAAAAATCGTAAGAAAATACCCAAAAACATTTGATTTCGAATTGACAAAAAGTTCACGCATGTATTGTTTTGGTGGAACTATCATGGCGTGGCTGTGTTGCTGTTTTACAGACCCGCAAACGTCCAGTAGCGCCATGTGTTGTAGGTTTTTAGTAAAATCGATTATTCTTCTTACCCACATTATGCTTCTTGCCCGGGCTTCCCCTATGTACCTATCTCAAAACATTCATTTTCATCAAAGTTGATTCAGCAGTGTAGTTATTAGTCAAAATAACTGTAAAATATTGTCTAAGTTAACGATTTCCTTTCCAATCGCTAACAATTAATTTCCACCCCTTTTTTATTCCCACATATATCACGTCCTTCCACGACTAGCAATTTTGATTTACAACGTTGATTATTTATTAGCACCGGTCGATAATTAATCATTTTGTGCATGCTAGTGATTATCGCACCCCTGCTACTAAGTGGTTATCAGTTGTATTTTTCAATATACAAAACGAACATCAGTGCCAAGGAACAACTGCCATTTTTCGATAATAGTTATTGTGATGGAAATCGCTTGTTTATAATCGTTCCACATGATAGCTAATATACAGTGTGTCCGGGCTTGTAGTGATCAAACTTTAAGGGCGTAATCTATGGACAATTTTATCGATGAAAATACTTCAAATTTAGGGCTTGACCCATTTCTCGCAAAATTACATGGATTTAAGTTTTGATTTTTAAGTTTTCACCTCTTCCTTCAAAAACAAGTGATAGCGTGGGTAGCTTAATACTAATAAGCAAAAATTTTCTATCATGCGATAGCCAATAAAATTATCTATTAGCAGAAGTAGAAAACAGATACAAGTTTTATACATTTTAAGGGAGTAAGAATGGATTTAATTAGAAAAAAACATGACTTTTTTCACTTCTTTTTCAGTTACCTATTCTCCAACACAAGAAAATCCAGGTCGTTAAGGTATGTTTTATTTGCATTGTATTATTAGTATTTGAGCTATTTTACAAAACGAATGTAAATTTATTAGTCTACGTCTATTAGTTCCGACGTAATTGTTGAACAAAGATACCCCTTCCCAGCGGTTTCCATAGTAATCGGAATAGGTTGTGTGATTCTTTCATGCAGTGCATTTTCGCAAGTCGCGTGCGCTATGGAAACCGCTGGGAAGGGGTATCTTTGTTCAACAATTACGTCGAAACTAATAGACGTAGACTAATAACACAGAATACATAATAGTAGCAACAGAAATTGCACTCCTTTGTGTAGGATCAGATGCCGACATTTTAACGGTAATAATAATAAAGCAAAACGCACATGGTGCATTCGAAATCGCACCTTACTACTACCTCACAAGAGCGCATTTTTTTGTGTTAAGAATTGATCTACGTCACCGCTCAAGCGTCAGGGTTGTATGAGCAAAGTAAAATAAATAAAAACTTAATTTTAAGAAGCATTTATTGTATTTACGATTAGAAAACTTTAATCTAGTGGAGTTTGTATAATCGTACCATCTCTAAAGTACCTATTAATAAACTTCAGTGTTGCGATAATTCGAAATTAAACAAACAGTTTTAAAAGGTGTAGTGTCGGAAAATAGACACGGTGAAGTAATGAAGTAAAGTTAATGTTTTTATTAGCTAAAATAATTTTTTTGCTATAGTTTTTTGTCATAAGTATTTCAAAATAATTTATTATTTAAAAAGTGTAGTTTTTAGGGTTCCGTACCTCAAAAGGAAAAAACGGAACCCTTTTATAGGATCACTTTGTTGTCCGTCCGTCCGTCTGTCAAGACCCTTTATCTCAAGAACGCGTGAACGTATCAAGCTGAAATTCACATGAAATACTCAGGTCTATTGTCCCTTTAAGCTGTGAAAATATCAAACTTCTAAGCCAAGCCAATCAAAAGATACAGCCGATTATGTCGATATTTTCAACAAATTTTCGACACTCGCAAAGGAATCAAAACCTACAGGATACTTCCCGTAAACTCAGAATCTTGAAATTTGGCATAAAGCATTGTCATATAATGCAAATATAGGAAAAATTGCGAAAATTACATTTTTTTAGTTATACACTACTACTTTTTTATCACCGGAAAATTTTTAACAGGTTATGTAGAAATGTGTGAAAATTATAAAGTAAAAAAAAAAATTAAATTTTTATAAAGTTAATTTTTTTATTAAATTTTCTTTAGTCCCTATTTTACGCGTCACAGCTGGGCCACTCCGCTGCTCGTTCATTCAGTAGAGTAGTCGTACGCGCTCGCACATTGATCTGTCTGTCTCGCTCACGCCTTGACCACGCTTCCAGTGTTATTATTACTAATTTAGACCATTATAATGCAACATTTCAAGTAATTTTGAGTTCTAATAAGTGTTTCATTACACTTACGTACTTCTTTACGTGGTATTCTGACTGTTAACACTAATTGTAAGTTAATAATACAATGAAATACCTACCTACTGTGAATACGTTACGAATACACACCAATGTGTCGTTACGAGGCTACTACGACTTTAAAAGAAATATGTAATTCAAAGATCTGCCAAAACAGCGGCTTTCAGTGTTATCATCACAGAATAATAATAATGTATTACTTAGCTACCTATCTTAGGCTATTTTTATTGCAACATTTCAAGTAGGTAATTAGAATTGTAATTGAACGCAGGGCAAAGGACGAAAACAGTAATTTAGTAATTACGTAATACGTCACGTTGTATTTCTGTGAGTTTTTAACACTAGTTAATAATAATACCTACTGTGTAACTCCAATTGAGATCGCGCGTCGTTCGTAGTTCGTGAATTTAAGATCCGCCATAACAGCTGAGTGGTGCGAACAGTTTTAGATGGTGGTTTTAGTAGGCGCTTAGGTAAAATAATAAAAATAATTCAACTTTCCATTCATACTTACCCGGGCTTAGGATCGGCCTTAGGACCGGCAAAATTCAATGCTTTGATAAGCACCCTGCATCGTGCTGAAGTGTGGCTGTCCCGGTACAGTCGCAAAACTGCACTACACAATTTCTCCGGCCAAGAATAATAATGCACGTATCATTTTTGAAAAAGCATCTTTGAAAAAGAGGCTGACAATAGTGACTGAGTTTCTTGCGCTGCTTCTTCTCAGCACTGGCCCATTTATTGTCCTGAAGCAGTGGTAGGGTTAATACTGGGACGTGTAAAAGTGCTTTTTTTAAGCCTATTTACAGAAATAAATGAGTTTTAATGAGTTTTTTTTTAATTAACACGTATTCACGTGAGGTGAATTGGTAAGACAACGTAATAATTGCACGACACTATTGACTTGATTGATACAATGTTAACAAGACACTTCACGACCGATAAAGAGCTCGCGCGCGCGCAACTGACCGACCGCGGCCGGCGGCCGGAAGAGCGAGAGGGCGGCGCGGGCCGCGGCCCCGCGCCGCCCTCTCGCTCGTGGCTCGCGGGTGATAATGGCCGCACAACAAACGTACACCGCCGCCTTTAGGAAGTGTCGGGCCGGCAACGTCGCATCTCTCTCCATAGTAACGGCGGGCGGCCTTGCGTTGAGCGTAAATAGTGCTAGCGACGCGTGTGTCCAAATATTACCAATTTTGGGATGAAATTTTGAGTAGCTTTATTTAACTTTTTTTTTTGCATAAATAGGATCAGTATCAATAACTCATTACCCAGATTTTTTTTTTCCGGTGATAAAAATGTAGTGGTGTATAATATAATAAAAATATTTTAATAAAATTAAACTTACTACCTTATTTCTCACGAACGAATAAAGGTATCAAATTGAAATTTATACCAAATACCTAGATCTATTGTCCCTTTAAGAAGTAAAAAAATCAAACTTCTAAGTTAACGCGATCAAAAGATACAGCAGTTTATACCGACACCTTAGACGAATTTCCGTCACACGCTAGGGAATCAAAACCTACAAGGTACTTCCTGTGAACTCAGAATCTTGAAATTCGGCACGAAGCAACGTTATATAGTACAGATAAAGGAAAAATTGCGAAAATGATAAATTTGAAGTTATATAAAATTTAAAATATTATTTTTGCTTACATGACATAAAATATTTTTTTAATAATTATAAACTTACTACCTACCCTTTTTCACATGAACGCGTAGAGATATTAAAGTTGAAATTCATATCAAACACTTCTTAAATCTAATTGCCTCTAAACTGTGAGAAATTCTAAATCAACGCAAAAATTCAAAACGCTGAGGTAGGTACCTACCTATAATGCAAATATAGGAAAAATAAATAAATAAAAAATAATCATACCACATATTTTTTTTTTATAAAACTCCGGACTTTGACGTAATTTTGGTTTAAGTGAAATGAATGGTGTCCATTGGCATAGCTACAGGTTTTACCTTAGAATACTTGTTTTATATTTGTAGATAGTTACCCTGCCTAAAAAAAAACCCTAGCTACGCCAAAGCTAGCGTTATTTGATAAGGATCAGATATAAACACAAAATAATCTTGCGTGCATACCAATGTTATTTATACCATTTTGCAAGGGGAAAGGGATTTGTGGTTAGCCCTGACTACTTAAGGACAGGAAAAAATCAAATGATACCGCGAGCTAACTACGAACAGCGCCATCTATTGACAACCGTGCGAACTACGTAGTGTCGTTGCTCGGTGATAGGTGTTGCTGATTGCAGCTCATTGTTACAATACTTTTTATTAAAATCGGATTTTATTCCGGAGGTTTTACAATTTCTTACTACTTTCGCAAATCATTACAAATGAAGAAAGGAATTTACGGTGTGGTACCCTCAATGTACAATTAGATTTCGAGCGATACCACTTTTGGGCATTCTCCTTTTAAGTAGTTACTTTCCCCATTGTAATGTTATGAATTTCATTTTGCAATAAAAATACCATAGTTATGACTCGATTGTCGTAATGAACGAACTTTGTAAACCTTGCAGGTTTGTACGGAACCCTCGGTGCGCGAGTCCGACTCGCACTTGGCCGGTTTTTTTTTTATTATTTAAATCACTACAGTTAATTATTATTCCTAAATATTACAATTTTTCATTAAAGAAGAATAACAGTGCTGTTGGAACAATAAACCTTGATTGCGACTATGATCGACCGAGCGTGTATAGATACACGTGTGCAAACAGGCGCGTGGCGGCCCGGACTGATTTGCAACTTGAAGTTGTCGCGCGCTGTAGGTAATTATCTCGGCCGGCATAGGCGAGTGACGGAGGCCTGCTAATAAGTTTACATTCGTTTTGTAGAATAGCTCAAATACTAATAATACAATGCAAATGAAACATACCTTAACGACCTGGTTTTTCTTGTGTTGGAGAATAACTGAAAAAGAAGTGAAAAAAGTCATGTTTTTTTCTAGTTAAATCTATTCTTACTCCCTTAAAATGTATGAAACTTGTATCTGTTTTCTACTTCTATTAATAGATAATTTTATTGGCTATCGCATGATATAAAATTTTTGCTTATTAATGTTAAGCTACCCACGCTATCACTTGTTTTTGAAGGAAGAGGTGAAAACTAAAAATTAAAAACTTAAATCCTAGTAATTTTTCGAGAAATGGGTCTAGCCCCAAATTTGAAGTATTTTCATCGATAAAATTGCCCATAGATTACGCCCTTAAAGTTTGATCACTACATGACCGGACACATTGTATAATATCGGCTTTATCCCTGGCTATGCAAAATGACTATTACAACCCTGCCTTTTATACGCCTTTGTACCTTTGATATTGTACCCTTGGTGATTGAATGGTGATAACCATTGAGGTAATTTATACAAATTATAGAACACTACACTACTTAGGTAGGTATGATCCATACAATATCAGCGATTTAGTTGCTTGCCAGCTTTAGACGTGTTATTAAAGTTACAACACTTTTCTTTCTTTCTGGAAATAATGTGAAATGTATTTGTGCTGTGACTGTGACAAAATGCTGTGATGTGAAGATGTTGCACATGTACATAAACTTAAGGAATACGGCAAAGTGCCAAGGAATAACTTCCTATCGGATAAATCGCACCCTTAGAATGAAAGTGACCGAATCCAAAAAATGCAATTTGTGGTAAATGAACAAGAAAGTCTTCAAAAAAGTGTAGTCTTGAATACATTTTACTATATCTCTTTCGTGTTCCGTCGCATTTGATTGATTTTAAGTAGATTTATTGATTAACCTTTTGAGTTAACATTGGCAGAGTATTTTTTGTAATTATACTTTATTTAGTATATATTTTGACATAAAATATAAAGTACTTCTAAATTAGGTCACTTTATTACAAAATACTTTTGAAACTGATGAAATTTTTTATTAATTAAGTCTGTTTATGACGCATATTGCAAATGAATCTGTTGACATAAGTCATTACTTACTTAATGTTATGTGAATATAAGGTAGTGAACATGGGCGTAGCCACGGTGGGGCAGGGTGGGGCAAGTGCTCTAACCTGTCAGGTACCTAACCAAATCTAAAAAAAAAATTATCTAGGTACTAACTACAATACGATGTACACTACCAACTACTTTTTGGGTGAAAGATTTCTTGGTGTAGGTAGGTGAGCAATAAGACAGTGTTGGATAATTCGGATAATTTGAATTACACATTCAGATATTGGGTGCTATAAGGTAGCCTTTTTGTATGAAAAAAACTAACCGAAGTATAGCCCAAGGGTATAGTTTGCTTCTTAGTCGTTCGTTTCAGCCGAATGACGTTTACTTATTGCTGGACAAAGGCCTACTCCAAAGATTTCCAAAACGACCGGTCCTGCGCCGCCCGCATAGGCACCTCCCGCGACCTTCACCAGATCGTCGATCCACCTAGTGGAGGGCCTGCCACTACGTCTTCCAACTCGTGGTCGCCACTCGAGAACTTTTTTGCCCCAGCGGCCCATCAACTCTGTGAGCTATGTACCCCGCCCACTGCCACATGATTTTAGCGATTCTGCGTGCTATGTCACTTTGGTTCTACTGCGGATCTTCTCATTTTTGATTCGATCGCGCAGGGAGACTCCGAGAATAACACGCTCCATCGCCCTCGGGCCTTCTTATGAGGCCCATAGAAAGCGACCACGTCTCAGATCCTTAAGTTGTCACTGGCAACACACACTGGTCAAAGACTTTTGTTTTGAGACACTGCGGCATTTTGGACGTGAGAATATTGCGAAGCTTCCCGAACGCAGCACAGCCGAGATGAATTCGACGGTTGACCTCTTTCTCGAAGTTGGACCTACCTAACTGGATTGTCCCAGGTACACTTAATTGTCAACAACTTCGAGTGTAGTCTCTAACTTTCAGAGGTGTGGGTTACAACACGGATATTTGACATGATTTTTGTCCTGTCCATGTTCATTTTAAGAACCATTTGTTGAGAAGCTCTTCATACATCGAGAAGCCATCGAGCATGACTACGATATCTTCCGCGAATCCAATGAAGGTGATGAAGTCTTCGCTCTGCCTAGCGCTCATCCAGCTCCAAAACCCCGAAAGCTTTTATCTCGAATTGCAAAATCTTTTCAAATGCCTAGGAGACTACGGAAATGTGGACGAATGCAATGACAGGTTCGTAGGAATTGTCCAAACGACTGGGTCTAAGTTCATTAAAACCCGTCGTTCAAAAGGAACCAAAAAGATCTCTGACCTCACCAACTTATGGAAGAGAGAAGAAACTTGGTTCTGCAAGTATACTCAACTCGCGACCTACGCCAATTTGATACAGACCCAATTAAAGAGGCGACTGAGCGTAACAAGGGCTCTATAGCAAGAGATCTGTCTGTTGGCCAAAGCCAACTGACTCAAGCTGAAGACCGAGGATGGCAGAGTCATCTCGTCAGGGCCTGAGATATTGGAAGAGGTTGAGGTTCTACGGAAAATTATCACGAGTGTACGCACACCTGATCACAAATCTAGCCGAAGACCCAAGAGCTAGATTGACCCGACACTATAAGATATCTCGGACGTCAGTCTGTGCGAGATTAGAATGGCTCTCAAACACCTGAAAAACAACAAGGTACAGGGTGATGATGGAATCACGGCTGAGCTTCTGAAAGCAGGTGGAGCGCCCGCACTAAAGGCTCTTCAGAAGCTGTTTGACTCCGTCATCCCCGAGGGAAAAAAAGCTCCCTGTCTTTGTTTTCATTATCAGTTTGCATGTTTGGAGGTGTTATTACCATCAAACTAAACATATCTTGAACTAACTCGTCTTGATGTTATTTTGACTATAGAGTAAGAGCTAGTGAACGCCAGACCTACGTCATTTTATAAAAGCTGAAAGTTTGTCAGCGTATGCTCCCAATATAGGATATACTATAAAATCTGTTTTTTTTTTTGTTTAATATTTTGGCAATAATTAGAAATATTTTCCCCAACACTCACACAGTTTTGACAGTTCCAACTCCTTGCCAGACAGTTTTTTAGGGTAGCTCTAAAGCTCCCAAAGCCACGATGACCCAAACTTCATAATTCACCAACATTATAACCTATATCGGGAGCATACGCTGATAAACTTTCAGCTTTTATAAAATGACGTAGGTCTGGCGTTCACTAGCTCTTAGTTTACTAGTAAACTTGTGAAGTAAAGTCTGAAACAACACAACTTATTAAACTCTTAAGTACATAAATTTATACATATCTTAAACAAATTTTATATTAAAGCGACATATTCAAAAAATATGTTAATCGGCCCTTTTTATTTTTTCTTCTACACAGGCGCAATATCAAAAATATCAAAACTAAATTAGGTTAGTTCAGTCATAAATAGTCCTATTCGTAAAAGTGTCGTGTATCCTTCATTTATATTTTTAACTAAACAGACCGAATCCATAAATGAACACTGAATACTCTAACATATTTAGTTTCAATACAGACCTATTTATTAAAAGGTCACTTTATGACAAAAAAATCATGAACTTACCTTTACAGTATTTTTGTAATAAACAGATACAATTCGAGATCCGCCAATGTTTTACACGTACATTCGCAAGCACCGCCGACGTAAAACTAGTTCTGCCTCTTTCACACAATATGCATATATGAAAAGCGGGACTAGTGAAAGAGACCGAAGTATGCGTTGCTCTGCCTTTACTAAGAGATAGGTCACTTTATCTATACAGGGATATAGAGCATGCTTTATAAGGTCAGTTTATGGTGAAATCGAGAGTAACAGGAATTTTGAGTTAAGTCACTTTCATTCTAAGGGTGCGAAATAAGATTCCTGGATGGCTCAAACCCGGAGTGAAAACGCCGCTGTGACACATAATATAACAGAAGGTAAACTCCATACTAAGCGCGCTCGAGCCACGCACACATAGACACCGCTCACGTACGCGTTATCAAGACTGTCTTGGACGAATGCGAGGCGCGACTGCGTTCGCTTGAGTGACGCTGCTCACGCGTTCGTAAAATTATTTTGTTTGTGCGAAAATTAGTGAACAACAAAAAAGGGGTATTATGACATTTGTTAAGTAGAAGGTTGCTTACACTCAACATTAAAAACTAAATTTTCGTTTTTGAAACTAACAGTTGATTCCGGGAGGTAAGTAAGGTATTTATTTGTATTTCAATAGTTCGTTTAACGTTGACAAATTGAAAGCCAACTCAATTATTAGGAATATCGAATTGTTTTAGAGGTTTTAGTAATTATTGGATAATAGTGTCAACCACTCAACTACTTCCTTCTCGTGTATTTGTTTGCAAACTATTACCACGGGAACCCGATGCCTATAAATCTTGAATCATTCCCAATCAATCTCACTAGATGGCGACATAAGTATCGAATTTCTGAAGACGTTTGTAAAAAGTCACTAATGCTCAGTAAACAATAATGAAAAAATGTTTTACACATTAATTTGTTCATTTAAACACAGTGAATGATTCAATTAAACAATATTTCTTCATATAATAAAATTTTATCATTAGTAAAAACTGAAGTCTTAAACAATCGTTTTTGCAGCGCTGTAGAAGTAGCATTTAGTTACAAATGATGTAATAGATGGCGCTCATCGCTGCTGTTTTATTTCGTCACTTATAAAAATACTAAAATAGGTTTGGTTTTGCAACAAATTATTGTTTTATTAATTGTCATATTTCTTGTAAAATGCAAAAAAAAAAATCTACATTCAAATAAAAATGAAAGAAACACAAATTAGCATTACAAAAGTTCGGCTATAATTTGTCTAACATTGTGCATTGTGGCGCCTAAAATCGACAATATTGATTTTTTTTAAGATTATTAGCAATTTGTATTCCAAATATTACTAATAGTCCCATTAGCCCCTCGTGTTAAACTAAATGAGCTTGTGTTACAAGTGGGCTCACCACAATAGTCGAGCGGCGGTGGGATTCGAACCCGCGTTCCCCGGATCTCGAGTCGGCCACTCCGACCCCTTCACCGTTCGGCTATCGTGGCTATAAAAGGTTCGATTGTTTTCCTTCCAATTATGATAACCTACCCAGTGTCACTCACAATAATAATTAAGACGAATCTTAATCTAAAGACCTACATACACTGGAAAAACATAACCCTTTTTCTGGTGTAGTCGGTTATAAACTGTATTGCCCATAATAATGTTTAAGGTCCACCTTTTGTTCATAATGTTAAGAGCATTATCCGCCAGTCAACGTTTCAGCCACGCAGAGAGCTGTTAGTAGGTAGGTGCGGTGCAGAGGTGCAGTTAATGTTTTTTTTACTCATTTAATTTATTTTAAGATGTATAGCAAATAAAAAAAATCTTTACCTAGTACCTATTAAAGTGAACCCATTGTTAATCCCCTGTTTAATTCCATTGTTAATTATTAAATTCGGCCACAACATAAACAAAGTGAGAGCTTTGCTGTCTCACTCGCACGCTCCATACCTACTAGCTGTAGCTGGCCATGCCGAGACGCGACCGCGCGGCCCATTGGATTGGCGTCATTGAAAGTAGAAGCAGGGTGCGCGAGCGGCAGGCAGCGAATGTTACGGTAGACAGTAGGTAATTATCCTTAAGCAAGTTCTCTCCCAAATACATGTCAGTCTGCATCAAGTTGTATTTCACTTATTTAAAATCAAAATGCAGATTCATTCGTGTGCGTTAACTCAGAGATATCGTCGCTTGCCTCTCTAGGTGACATATCTGAAATTTTTTTCGAAACTGAGTTATCTACACCATCTTAATTAATTTCGCAAGACGAATCGATCTATCTAATCGCCTGAAAATTTTGCAAAATGTCAGTTACGTCAGTTAGAGAGGCAAGCGACGATATGGTGACGCTGATCAAGATGTGCTTATGTCATGGAAAAGGTAGAGCCTTAAATCCTGTAAATGTGCCGAGAATCTAGCATTTTTGCCCAATAAGATTTCGGAGTAATTGAAGAAAATAAGAGTCCGTTGCAGTAATGCTTGAAAACGTTACTGCAGCCACATTATTTTTACCCATTAGCAGGCCTGGCTCACTCCGCGCGGTACATCCGATAATTACCTACAGCGAAGCGCCCCGCCGGCGGGTATTATATCAGTCGAGTGTCAGCGCGCGCCCGTCAGGTCGCTGGCGTGCGTTGTAGTATGTACCTAATTCTATGATCGAAGTATTATTTAAAAATGGACATAAAGAGAAAGAAATATTGTGCGGCGTTCGGGTGTTTAAATTCGAAAAGAAATCTACACCGGATTTATATTTTTTTTTCGCTTCCCAAAGATGCTGAAAGGTATGTTGGCCATGTAGGTAATCAATAAAATTCTTAGGATAGTAGTATAGGAACCTAACCTACCATGACTACCTACTGCTCAGAATGCGTTCGTTCGTTACAGCCAAATGACGTCCACTGCTGGACAAAGGCCTCTCCCAAGGTTTTCCATAATGAATGCGTACTTACCTACATACGTACCTCATTACATATAAGTAGATTAATTAATTTTTCACTAGACAGCAACCCTAACAGCGTAAGAAGAGTTCAGAGGCACGCGATAGAAAGAGATAAAACTTGTAGGTGAATAAAATTGTAGGTACGTAGTGCTGTGCGAGCTGAATTCCACTGTATCGCGTCGTAGCAAGACTCGCATTTATTTAAATCGTCTTGCGGAGTAATCCTTCTGTACCTGTACTATTACTTATTCTGTGCCATTAGCCTTAGCCAGATTAATTTTTTTCAATAAGTAGCTTATATTTGAGCCTTTCCATGGTCTAGCAGCGACATTTGTGCCCAACCAACCAACCAAGCCAATCTCTTTAAATATATTTATTATTTATTTAATGAAAGAAACATACAGCTTTTATATTACATATAGGTACAGGAAAACTTTAGTTTATTCATAAGCCAAAAAAGTTTCCAATGTTAATTTGTCAATAGTGAAGACATATTATAAAAAGCCAAATCGTAAGCCTTACCATGTTTAACGTTAAGGTAGGTACTTACGAAGAAAAGTTTTAGTGTGAAATTAAGGACCAACTTATACTTCAGTTAATAAGGTTATTTAGCGTCTTCAATAGAAAGGGATAATATTCGACATCATGTTAAGAGTTAAGAGTTGCGGTTTAGATTAATCTATGGATTATTATCTGTGCCTAAATATGACTGTAACTTGTTTTGTGAGCCTTAAATAAGTAAATAAATAAATAAAGTCGTTCGAAGAAATGGAAATCCCCAAAACGTTACCACGGGGGGCTCAAACGTCGCTGCTTGACCATGGAAAGGCAATACAACCTACGCCATATCGAATGACAAATGATCGAAAATCAAAATATCGAATACGTTTCATCGACCGATCAAAATATCGAACGATCAAAATATCGAATGCTCAAAATATCGAACGTTCAGAATATCGAACCATCAAAATATCGAACGATCAAAATATCGAAAGTCGATATAGACGTTTTTATTAAATTTCATCATGCATCATTTCTTCAAGTTTATAAATTTTGAGAATAATGTCCGTGGGGACCTATTATAAGCCTAGCCTGTCCCAAAAAGGAAAGTTCAGAAATGATGCGTGATGAAATTTAATAAAAACGTCTATATCGACTTTCGATATTTTGATCGTTCGATATTTTGATCGTTCGATATTTTGATGGTTCGATATTCTGAACGTTCGATATTTTGAGCATTCGATATATATTTTGATCGTTCGATGAAACGTGTTCGATATTTTGATTTTCGATCATTTGTCATTCGATATGGCGTAGGTAACCCCAAATACAAGCCACCTATTGAAACACCTTAAATCTGGCCAAGGCTAATAGGCAATAATCATGTCGCTGCTGCAGTAACGTTTTCAAGCATCATCGCAGCGGAATCCCATTTTCACCAATTAAGTACTCCGCAACCTTACCGGGTACAAATGGTAGACTCTCGACACATTTACAGGATATAAAGCACCAACCCCTCCACATAAGCACATCCCGACCAGCGTCACCATGTCGCTGATGTAACGCACACGATTAATTTATGAATTATTAATCTTATCTACCTACTTATTTAAAAAGACCAGTGTCGCGCGCTAAATGAAAACAAGCTTGGTAGGCAGGTACCCATCCATTGGGGCTACTCCCGATCCCAGTAACGTCAATATACTTAATAGGTATGCATGCCAGCCATTCACGCAGCACGTGTAAGTGAATCGAAAATGATGCTATAGTCCGGTCGCGCGCCGCCGAGCCCCACAGAGCAAAGTAATACGACGGGGACGGGCCGTCCACAGTGAGTGAGCGAGCGCGACAGCAATACAATTACGCGCGAGTGATAAGGATCGGTAGCATGGTGTAATTGGACGAAATTCTACGTATTCGGCGACGATAAATAGAGAGAGAGAAGGAATAAAACATCAGTAAAATAATAATTAAATAAGTAAATAATATTTTGCTACCTAGGTATATTTTGTGCTAGCACGGTATTATTACTCGTAAATAAATAGGTAGGTGCTATTATTTTCGCGAGTGACGCGCAAACGAATGCAACAAAAAACCTAAACCTAAATCACAGATAATCCTAAATCTTAAACCTGTTTGTGCAAGTCGATTAAAATGTAGGCATATTTTTGAATAAACTACGATACGAGCTTAGATTAATAAAACCTTATTAATCTAAGGATACGAGTACGAAAAACTAAAACTAGATTTTGTATTTTTTACGAACAGTTCATTTGATATTTATTTACTTGACTGCTCCAGAAGGAGGGTTATGTTTTTTTTACATAATAATTATTTCTGAATATTTTTATGGAAAAAATAAGTTTTTTATTGATATCTCTACCTTTATTACTGCATGTTTCGATATTGTCCTGTTTTATATACCTAATAAAATAAAACAAATTAGAGTTTTATGATGATAATTTGAAGCGGGATACGAACCCATGGTGCTGGATATTGAGCGTCGGCTGTGATCATTGTGCTACTTGAACATTATTATACCGTGCCGAAATTTTCAATAGTGTCTCTAATCTGTTTTTTGCTAATAATTAATTAATAATTTTTTTAATAATAATTAATTTAATTAATAATTAATTTTTAATTTTTATTTTTTTTTTAATTTAAATAATTGCGGTATTTGTTTTACAAAAGAGGTGCCTCCGGGTTATAACACACACAGCACCGAGAGATTCATGCAGGATGGTATTTGTCAAGCACAAAGTTCTTACAGCTACTTGCATATACATACATGAGTTATGTCGATTAGTTAGAAAGCACAGCAAATTTTTCCAGCGTATAGGAGACACGTCACGCCGTTGTGATTCGCGACGCGCAAATGACCTCGTAGTGCCCGCGGCACGACTAACGCTATTTCAAAATAGTCCGTATTATATGGCAATTAAAGTCTACAATCACTTGCCGAAATCTATAAAAGCCCTCCAAGGTAGAAAGTTTGATAGTGAAGTAAGGACACTTCTCATTAAAAAGGCATATTACAACTTAAAAGAATATTTTGATGAAAGATTGTAATTACTAGATAATGATTGTATAATTGTGTACTCCTTTATGACATACATTGTTGTTGATTTATTGTTGGTGACATTCTATTAATACCATGACCATAATTAACTACTGACCTTTTATAATTATTATTGTTACTGAATCTAATTTTATTGAAATAAGCATGACATCTAAATATTTATTAAACTCAATTATTGTTATTTTCCAATAACTTGCAATGCCCTTACAGGGCTCTTGTTTGTGTCTAGACATAATTATTTGTAAACACCTAATTGTACAACAGGATGCAATAAATGAATATGAATATGAATATGATTTGAAACCTATGTAAATCGAATGTCAATACAATAATGTGGTACAATCAAGCTGATGATATTTAAACATCCAAAAGAAATATTGCTATTAAAAAGTGATGGGAAATTTACAATTCTATATTTCGCATATTTTCAATTTGATTTTCCTCAAATATATCACGGAATTTAAGGCTGATTTTTTTTATACAATTAGATTAAATATCAGACTATATCTTGCAATTAAAAATGTTTGCATATATTAAGGTGTAATTGAGAAAAAAAATAAAAACAAAAATCACTAAAATCATTTTTCCTAATTAACTGAATGCGTTTACGAAGCACTTAATACGCTTATTACGTGTAGTTTTAAGAGCACTATGAAGTATTATAACAATTCTGAATTAAATGTTATTAGTTAACGAGTGAGAATATTTTTGCATAATTTTGAAGTAAAAAAAATAGGTAACTTTGAATTTTTATACCGCGAAAACTACTTGGAATTTTCAAACGGGAGTTTTACTATCATGTTTGTATAACTGAGCTCTATACGGTTCATCAAATAAATAAGAATGTCCGATTATACAGTCTCATAACATACTGTGCGAGGGGAACTTTATTGCAAGGGTCCAGGAGAAAAGACGCGTAGTCAAAATGACTGCGAACAATGGCGTTGTAAAGAAGCTTTTGAGAGTAGGGATGAGCCCCCCACCAAGTTCCAGAAAGGGCGCGTATAACGTTGATTCCTTTTTCCGCCTTTTTAAGGATGTAGTTAAAATGAGCGACACCTGTTAGTCTAGTATCTAGGATCAGACCCAAGAATTTGACCTGGTTACAGCTGGGAATAGGATCACCGTCTAAGTATACCTCGATGTCTGGAATGTGCCGTTTCCGAGTGAAAGTAACGCAACAGCATTTCGGCACAGAGATGGATATGCCGTGAGTCGTCATCCAGTCGCCGAGGTAGTTCAGAGCGGCATTAAGACGTGTGTTTGCCTGATCTATTGATTTAGATGTAATGTAAAGAGCAATATCATCGGCGTACTGTAGGATATTGCAGAAGGAATCCACAGCTTGGTCAAGATCGTAGGTGTATATGTTGTAAAGAAGTGGGCTGAGCACGGATCCTTGGGGTAGACCCTTCCAGAGTAGACGGGGCGGGGATGTGATATTTTGACATTTAATTTAAACAGATCTTGCCATTAATGAGTTACAGATGAAACGAACCAACTTCTCCGAGCCACTCAGATGTAGCAATTTTTGCCTGAGTACTGGAAGTAGGACGTTATCGTAAGCAGAAGAAATGTCCAAAAAAATTCCCACTAGGTATTCCTTATTTTTGAATGCCAATCTGATGTCAGTAGTTAAGATGCTTAGGCTGTCCAGAGTACTTAGACCTTTGCGAAAACCAAATTGAGACTTCGCCAGAATACCGCGAGACTCCACAAACCATTCTAGACGGTTTCTAATCATATGTTCCATGATTTTTAGAAGGGCAGAGGATAAGGCAATAGGGCGGTAGGAACTATATTCCAAAGGGTCCTTCCCTGGCTTCGGAATAGGAATAACAATTTGTTCCTTCCAAGAGTCAGGGGTGATTCCCTGGTCAAAAAAATTGTTTATTAGTTGCAGGAAGTAAGATTTAGCTCTGAGGGAGGAATTAACTAAAAACGAATATGGCAATCCATCGGCTCCAGGGGATGAATCAGAGAGGCCGCTTAATGTAGACAGGAGTTCATCAACAGTGAAAGGGGAATCTAAAATGCCAGTTGAAGCAATGGGCACAAAGGAGGAGGATGGGAAACAATCCATATAGGGAACAAAGGGAGGGGCTAATTTGTCAGCAAAGTCTTCCAACCAAACAGAGGGATCATTTGAGGGGGGATTGGATGTTGAAAGGGATTGACGGTACCTTCTTATCTGTTTCCAAACCACAGAAGAGGGAGTCCTAGGTGACATAGACTCACAAAAATTAAACCATCCTAACTTTTTTTTTTTGATAAAAACTTCTTTGTCTGGGCAGCTGTCTGCTGATAGTGCAGGTAGTTCTCCATAGTCATAGATCTATTATACAGTGTGAGTCACGTTAAAGTGTACATATGAAAATAGATGAAACTAGACCTATTTTTATCGACAAAAAAGAGGTCAAAAAATTTTTGAGATTTTTTTTAAATTTTTTATAGAATTTTTTTTCTTCCAATTACTTATTGTAAAGAAAACGTAATAACTTTTAAACTAAGCGGTATATCCTGATAAAATAAAAACAGTAATAATGCTAAATAACAGGCAATACTAAAAAAATACAAACAATACACAAAAAATGCCAACAAATAATAAAAAACGATACTTTTTGAAAAAAATCTGCTTAAAAATTCGTGTTTTTTTGGTTATTTGATAAATTTCTCCGAAAAATGCCCCTATAATAGGTGGTTTTTATTGTTTTGTATTATTCTCTATCGTATAACCTTTGTAAAACCAAAAATTGCATGTCTCTATCCCTATCACAACATTTACTATGATCGTTTGAACTAAGCCTCTCCGGGCGCGCCATTCAACGCTTCGTTAACAATGAAACTGAAAATGGCTCTAGATTTGTAATTTTGATAAAGACAAGTTAGATTTCAAGTAAAAACAAAAGATTTCGAAGTAAAATAAGCATTTTAGTTAAAATTAAAATTGTCCCTACCTGTAGAGGAGAATAATGTTGTGGTAGGCCTTTGTTCAAACTATCATAGCAAATGTTGTGATAGGGATAGAGACATGCAATTTTTGTTATTACAAAGGTAATACGATAGAGAATAATACACAACAATAAAAACCACCTGTTATAGGGGCATTTTTTGGAGAAATTTATCAAATAACCAAAAAAACACGAATTTTTAAGCAGATTTTTTTCAAAAAGTATCATTTTTTTTTACTTGTTGGCATTTTTTGTGTATTGTATGTATTTTTTTAGTATTGCCTGTTATTTAGCATTATTACTGTTTTTATTTTATCAGGATATACCGCTTAGTTTAAAAGTTATTACGTTTTCTTTACAATAAGTAATTGAAAGAAAAAAAATTCTGTAAAAATTTTTAAAAAAATCTCAAAAATTTTTTGACCTCTTTTTTGTCGATAAAAATAGGTCTAGTTTCATCTATTTTCATATGTACACTTTAACGTGACTCACACTGTATTGTTTTTCGGCCTGCTTACGTCTGAGAACAATGGCTGAACATTCTGCGTCCCACCACGGAGGGGAGATCTTTTGAGTGGGTTTTTTTTGTGGGAAGTGTTCATCTGCTGACGACCGAAGGATGTTTGTAAAATTTTCGTATACTGAAATAGGATTTAAAGGAGTAATTATAGGGAGGGAGTCTAGTTTGTTATCTACCGATACGGAAAAAGCTGACCAGTCAGCGTTTTTTAATTTGTATCTTAGTAGAGGAGGGGATTGGACTGTTCGGGATGATTTGTTAGGGATAGTGATCAAAATAGGGAAGTGGTCGCTGCCGAAAGTACTTTTCAGAACACTCCAAGAAAGCAGAGACATAAGATTGGGGGAACAAAAGGATACATCCACCGCGGTGGCCGGATTCTGAGATGGGGAGCATCTTCTAGTCGGGCAGCCATTGTTCAGAACGCATAGGTTAAGGTCGTCTAAAAGGTCTAGAAGTAAGGAACCTGGAGAATCCGTATGATATGAGCCCCAAGCGATGTTATGGGAATTAAGATCGCCCAAGACAAGAACGGGAGGTGGAAGAGCTAGAATAACTAAACGAAGTTCATTGAGACAAGATGAGTTAGGGCGGGGAATGTAGACGGATAGGATGGATAGATCGAAAATTCGCACGGCCACGACATTAATGTCCTGGCTATGCGAGGGAAGAGGGAGTTGGGAATAGGAAAGGGAGCGCCTTATGAGGAAGGCGCTTCCTGCGTATCCATCATTTCTATCGTCACGGAGACATGAATAGCCAGACACACGAAAGTGCGATTCCGGAACTAGCCAGGTCTCCGAGACAGCTAGGAACGATGGAGAATATTTATTAATTAAATAGGAGATTTCATGTTTTTTCCGTCTAATGCTCTGGCAGTTCCACTGGACCGCCTGGATAGCCATTGTTGTTAGATAATTGAGAGATTTGGAAGAGTTTGTGGGTAACGTTGGACGGTATGTTATTTTTGTGTTGGGAAACAATCTGAAGGATAAGGGTTAGGACGAGGTCTAAAAGACTCTCGTCAGCTAACGGCGATGATTGAGGGTTGTTATTAAGGGCACAACCATTAGGGAGGCTAGAAGCACAATTGCCTATTATGGCCTGGTGCGCCTGTCTATCGTAACCTTTCCCTAAGGGCACGTGAGGGCGGGGAGAACGAGTAATGGTTTTCTTGTAGAAAAGAGGGAGGTGAGATGCTTGAGAATGGGAGGGTTGTGATGATGAGGGAAGAGGTTGAGGTGATGGGGATTTCGTGATGTCGGCATAAGACCTACGAGTTGCTGGGTACAGGGCCGAGGCCTCGGCGTAGGATATGTTGTCTTGCGACATAGCAATTTTTATGGTTTTTTGTCTTGAGTGCTCTGGACAGGATTTGCTAAGCGCAAAGTGGGGTCCTGAGCAATGAATACAAGTTGCCTTTTCCTCTGTTACATCGTGTAACACCTTTTTTGGCGAGGTTAAATACTTACCGATTTCCACAAACAAACATTCCAACTGACCGTAAGGTCACATATTACAAAGTGTACAGTATTTCCTTTGTCACTTGATTGTGTCGTCGTTAGAGATTCACTGAATTTAGATTAACTTGTATTAAAAATTAATTACGTTGTTTTGGTAAACAGAGCAATAAATAACCTCACTTTTTGAATGTCTCCGTTTGACAGATCAATGCGTTACGTTTCATTCTTTTAGTAAAAAAAAGTGTATAACAAAATTAAATGTCCAATACTACATTTTTATAAAACTTAATATTTAGGCTCTTTAATTTAAATTCTAGCTATTTACAGTATTTTCCTCAATGTTTATATTAAAATAGCATTATAATGTATCTTGATTGATCATGGATTCGGAACGTTCTAGAAATTTGACATATTCTGAGTGAAACGAAACACGCAGGTGACGTTCAGAAACTTGCTTGTTTGTTATTTTTTTTATTTCCTAAAGTTTAATTATTTAATTAAATTTAAATGAGAGAAGCAGTATTGTGAGTTCTCATATCGAAATTATTCAATAAGAGCCTAGTTAACACAAGTAGCATTTATTGAAAGTAAAGATAAAAATTATACAAAACTGCTTGATATTGTGATTTGCTGGAGTGACAAGTTTTAGAACGAAAATCTGCGTCACGGGTGATGACCGGCGCTTTTTGGGAGTGCACTTTGCTCTGCTGGCCGCGGTCGTGAACAGAAGTTTTGTAGTGTGTGGTGTTGTGGCATTCTGAGTCGGCCCTAAATGTGCCCTTTCCCAACTCAAACGGGCAGGGCACGCATTATTATTGTGGTCGAAATAAGGGAATTCCGGTTGGACACCGAAATCCCGCTGTCCGCCGATTTCGTGGACTCACTGCCACGTGCTGAATTTTATTACTGAAGGTAAGCAGGTCCTATTCCAAGGATTACCTTGAGTTTCTTCTTGTTATTTTCTTGTTTGCATTGGCGGCATTGTTAACCAATGCACGTGGTTGTTATTTGCAGATTGTGTGTGGTTGGGCAGTGCTCGGTGGCGAGCCTCTGCGCTGTCTTGTGTCGCTGTTGCTGTCTGTTGTTGCTGACGTTGCCTCCATAGCAGGAGGTGTATGGTACCGGTTGTCCTGTTTGGCACCGGCTATAAGGTGTTTGGCACCGGCTGTCCCGCAGTGCGAGACGCTTGCTGCGCCCGACGGGTGCGGAGGGGGTTGAGCCGAGTGGTGGTGACTAGCGCGCTAATCCCGTAATCTTAAGTATTTTTAATCTGTACCAACCAAACGGCCCAACGACCCATCCCTTCTTTTTTTTATCTAGTTTTATTGTCTCACCCGCAATAAATTGTTGTCAATTCAAATATCTATTTTTTATTTTGCTCCGGCAAAAATTTCTTATTTACAACTGCAACTGTCCGCTGAGTGGGGTTGTGTGCATCGGAAACATCTTGCCTTCGACCTGCATTGGGCTTTGACGTGGCCAAGGCGGCAGCAGTTGAGGCACTGGATGGTAGGAAGCTGATATGTTTCAACTGGGATGGAGTTGTGAAATAAGAAAACTCGTTTTGGCAAGACCTGTCCCTTAAACGTCACCACCACCGATTGAGTGGGGACCCAGGTCGCTTGTCCGTCTGTGGTCACTTTTCTGTTTAGGCGGCGAGCTTTAAGTAGGATGCCACATCCGTCAGGAATCGTCAGTGAATCCGCAAGTTCTTCCATTGAAAGATCAGAGGGAATTTGTTTGATAAGGCCCATACGGGTCACGTTGTACGTTGGGATTGTAGCTGAATACTTGCAGAGAGGTAAGACCTCATTACTCAGGAATTTGTTTGCTGCGCTAGCAGAGGAAAACTCGACTGAGATTCTATTTCTCCCAATTTTCTTTATGCCGTCGTTGATGACATCAGTGATTTTGTGGGTAACCAAGAACTTTCCAAATCTAATTGGTTGGATATATGTTGGGGCATTCGGCTCGGATTCGATACGGGACACGTGAACAATGAAAGGACCTTTGTCCAGGTCACTGTAGATTTTTGGGGAAATCACGAGGGATGGGTGCGTGTACACCGGTTGGCTACTTGGGGAAGACAATGGAGCAGAAGGGTTGTTGGAACGCTTAGCGGGCTCTGAAAGAACCTCCGTATCCAGACGGCGTTTTGTCGCGGCTTGGGAAAACAATGGCTGTGAGACTTCCATTGGAAAGGAAGCCGGGTCCGGAGGGTCCGGGGGATCGGAAGGAGTTAATTCCATGTTACTTACGGTTTTACCAGATAAATCCGTCACCTGTTTTTACTTATTGAAAATAACTAAGCTTAAAATTAAATTTTTGTGATAAACTGAACGTTAAGCCTTTGATTTTTCCACTGAAACACCTGAAACACGTGTTGCCACTGTCACATCCATTTTTTTTTATTTTTTTTTTATAATAGATATTCTAGGCTACGTCAAATTTAATGGTTACCACATCTCTTCATCAATCATAAATCATCACATCACAATTTCAAAAAGAAAACAGAGACCAACACAAACAGCTGTTTGTACTGTGTGAGATATTGTTTTACTTTTTTGACGGTTCATAGCTTGTCTCTGACAATTCACAACTTGCCTCGTTTTTTTTACTGATATAATACTTCTATTTTTTTTTTATATATACAGGATGTCCCGTAATGTAACGTCAAGCCGGAACCGGGTGTTAAGGCAAGTTATGCTGGTTATCAGAAAAATAAAAAAAATCTATGTGGCATTTTGTCAAAATAATAGGCATTTAAAAAAAAAACAAAAAATTCTACTCCCGGTGACGGTCTTTTTACTCGTGTTGCCACAAATCTTCACTTTTTCCAAATTTTTTTTTTGGTATGTAACCCTGAATAATGCTTCTCTTAATTGTTATCAAAATTACAAAACCAACTGCTCCAGCTTGGATGAAAAAAATACATTATTCCCAAAAAATTTTTCAAAATAAAAATTTTGCCTAGTTTAAACTGACTGTACTGAAAAAAAATTGTACTACGCGAGTATGGCAAGTGACGTCATAATTTGGCGCATTTAGTAAGGATTCCAAAATGGTACATCAGTTGGTAAATTCTTGCTGTAATTGTCGACAATTTTTGGTTTTTTGGAAATAATCCCGTTTTTAACTTTATCTACCTTGGTTAAAAAATATTATTCTAATGTGCCCAAAATTCAAGTTTTGTCACCATGACAGTAATTAGTAGTTGACATACTGTGACAAAAGTCACCCGTGCGCGCCTTTACTACCTGCTCTGCCTGCACTTGTACTTGGTAACAGGGATAATAAGGATATGAAGTTTCGGTTATGGATACGGTTACGGATATTAGAATAATATTATACCGGTTTCGGTTACGGTCACGGATATGAAATCATTTCAGATTATCCGAAAGTTTCGGATAATTTCGGTTACGGAATTATTAGAATTTCAAAAATGTAGGTATAATTCAAATAGCAAAATGCTGCGTGACCCACATAGCTACTTTATGTACCAACTAAGACGACACCTATGTATGATAAAGGTAAAACAGGCTGGCATATTAGATGGTGCCAGGGAATGCCAGACAAGTTGGTAACAAATATTAAGATTTAAGGTACAATTCCAAGACCGGCCGCAGACCGCAAACTGCAACCGCAAACTGCAAAACTCTATGAAATCGGCAGCGCGGCATATATTGCAGCTGCGGCGTGTATACTGCAGATTTCATAGAGTTTTGCAGTTTGGAATTGTACCCTTAGACTCCGCCTTTATCCGAAATTATCCGCAACTTTTGAATCAGTTTCGGTTACGGTTATGGATATTTATTTTTTTCGGATATCCGATAGTTTCGGTTACGGTTACGGATATCCATAACATCCCTGCTTGGTAAGATGGCCCTCTCCGTCCCGCTCATACCTTTTAAAATGGCTTCTTCACCTCACTTAAGCCAGAAACTTGAATTTTGGGCGCATTAGAATAATATTTTTAACCAAGGTAGATAAAGTTAAAAACGGGATTATTTCCAAAAAAAACAAAAATTGTCGACAATTACAGCAAGAATTTACCAAGTGTTATACCATTTTGGAATTCTTAATAAATGCGCCAAATTATGACGTCACTTGCCACACTCGCGTAGTACAATTTTTTTTCAGTACTGTCAGTTTAAACTAGGCAAAATTTTTATTTTGAAATTTTTTTTTGGGAATAATGTATTTTTTCATCCAAGCTGGAGCAGCTGGTTTTGTAATTTTGTTACATAACAAAAAAAAAATTGGAAAAAGTAAAGATTTGTGGCAACACGAGTAAAAAGACCGTCACCGGGAGTAGAATTTTTAGTTTTTTTTTAAATGCCTATTATTTTGACAAAATGCCACATAGATTTTTTTTTATATTTTTCTGATAACCAGCATTACTTGCCTCAACACCCAGTTCCGGCTTGACGTTGCATTACGGGACACCCTGTATACGAGCTCGAGCTCCTTTGAGAGTGGACGTGTTGTTGGTTAAATCACAGAATACATAATAGTAGCAACAGAAATTGCACTCCTTTGCGTAGGATCAGATGCCGACATTTTAACGGTAATAATAATAATGCAAAATATCCAACGCACATGGTGCATTCGAAATCGCACCTTACTACTACGCTCACAAGAGCGCATTTTTTTTGTGTTCAGAATTGATTTACCTCACAGCTCAAGCGTCAGGGTTGTATAAGCAAAGTAAAATAAATAAAAACTTAATTTTAAGAAGCAATTATTGTATTTACGATTGGTAAACTTTAATCTAGTGGTGTTTGTATAATCGTACCATCTCTAAAGTACCTATTAATAAACTTCAGTGTTGCGATAATTCGAAATTGGACAAACAGTTTTAAAAGGTGTAGTGTCGGAAAATAGACACGGTGAAGAAAATTTAATGTTTTTATTAGCTAAAATAATTTTTTGCTACAGTTTTTTGTCATAAGTATTTCAAAATTATTTAAAAGTGTAGTTTTTTTAATTATTTAAATCACTACAGTTAATTATTATTCCTAAATATTACGATTTTCCATTAAAGAAGAATAACAGTGCTGTTGGAACAATAAACCTTGATTGCGACGATGATCGACCGAGCGTGTATAGAAATACGCGTGTGCTCACAGGCGCGTGGCGGCCCTGACTGATTTGCAACTTGAAGTTGTCGCGCGCTGTAGGTAATTATCTCGGCCGGCATAGGCGAGTGACGGAGGCCTGAAATCCTCTTATAATTACTTAAAAATAGACCTTAGTGTAATAAAAATTAGCTCCAAATTTGACCAGTATCCCAAGTTGACTGTTATATTGTAGAATAAGTTAGTGTACAAGTGCCACTTCAAAATGTACCGTTCGCCAAAGACAACCAACCCAGACAATAAAGCAGGCGAATCAAGCACTGTAACTACTCGAAGACGTAAGAATGATGACGACTTCTCGAAAGTTTTCACTACTTTTACTACAGAGATACGTAGTACTTTGGATGACTGGAAGAGGGAAATTCAAGACGAAATATCCGGAATTAAAAGCAATCTGGATGATGTATTGAGAACTGATCTTGAGAAACTGCATGCATCGTTCGCTGAATTCAAATCTGAAATCAGTAGCATCCGTCAAGAATATAAAGAAATAAAGAAATCAGTACAATCCCTTGACCGCAAACACTCTGAAACAAATTAAGGTATTGGAAAATTCTGTACAGTTCAATAGCGACCAAAACGATATGGTCCAGAAAAAAATGGAGTCACTGACAATTAATAAAAAAGCAATCGAATCACTTGAATCTAAAGTTGACTTCTTGTCTAATGAAAATAAACTATTGCAATGAGGATCATTTCGATTTTTAGCTGTGAATGGAGATTTATAGGGCTAAGAAATCCTTAATACACAGTGCAAAAATTTTTGTTCTACGACAAAAATTGACGAAGTTATAGCCAAATTACTAAAAAAGTTCACTGACCGCCCGGCGCGGGGACGATGACGTCATTATATCCGATCCGAACGCTGCCGGCGTACTGCGTGGATAGAAAATATTTTTTTCTAGCCAAATTATCAGTTTTAGAGAAAAACTTGTAATGACATTTATTCATCAGAATAAAGTAAGCTATCGATAGGTAATTTTTAAAAATGGAAATTGTGAAAAATAACGCAAAAAATCCATACGCTCATACGATTCAATGGCACGCAGAGACGCGATTGGGGTCTCCGCGGTGGTATATTTGGCGATTTATTCAAATAAAGTGTACATAAGTGTTGTTAGAGTCATATCTTCTTCCAAGTAAAATATAAAAATGTATAAGTATTAATTTATTTACTTCTAACAATAAGGTATAACTTCTAACAATAAGACATTGCTATGAAAATCATTTCGATGTACACTTAATAATACCTACCTGTTATTTAGTTTTTCTGAGTTAAACCTACGCACCTACCTATCTATTCGCCGTTCCCATGGGCGGGCCAGCTGCTGCAGGAAAGGACAGCCGCTCCGTGCTGGAAATCTATTTAATCTTAGCCTTTAGCTTAGCTAGGTAAGGCTTGCCCCTACCCCCAGGCCATAAGCATAAGCTGGATATGACTCCCCTTCGGCCAGAAGCTGGGTATGACACCCCCCCCCATGCCAGAAATGCCAGAAACTGGGTATGACTTGACCCCCCCCCCCCCCTCCCCCAGGCCATAAGCTGGGTAAGGCTAGCCCCTCCCCCCAGCCCTAGAAACTGGTTATGACTTGACTTACTGGTCGATAGGTTACTTTATTTTGAAGAATAAATGTTATTAAAAGTTTTTTTCTAAAACTGATAGTTTAGCCGGAAAAAAATATTTTCCATCCCATTAGTACGCCGGCTGCGCTCGATTCGGATATAATGACGTCACGCGGCCTTGCGTACGTTGACTTTTAGCGGCAAAAACGGCCTATGTTTATTACTTAATATCTTCGTAAGTAATGGTCCGATTTGGATAATTCAAAAAGATATATCTTTCTTATATCTTAAAGATTAACGTAGATACTAGTTTTATTGAATTTTGTACAACAGTACTGATCCTCATTAGAAATTGTTGTAATACAGATAACAAAATGTCTGACAGTGCTGCCACCTAGTGTATGTATGTGTAATGTGTACTAACTACGGGTTTGTCAAATAAATAATAGTCTGTGCTGAACAACCAATGCGTTTTATTAGGTTATGGGCCCAGTCCCGACTTTTTTGTAAAAATTACCAGTTTAATTCACATTGAGTTGCACAAGAATGGCTGTGAACTTGTTAGTAAATTTTCCGTTCCCAAGTTACGCGGACGAGAAAATTATGACGAATGGGCTTTTGCCGCCGAAAATTAACTCCTCCTAGAAGGCTTGGAAAACAGCATCAAGCAGGAAGATTGTGATGGCGTCAACGCTTCAAATGATGCGAAGACGAAGGCAAAATTGATTATGACCATCGATCCGTCATTATATGTCCATATAAAAGGCGTAAACTCAACCAAGGCATTATGGGACAAACTCAAGAATATGTTTGACGACTCCGGTTTTACTCGCAGAATAAGTTTACTCAGAAACCTGATCTCAATAAGACTCGAAAACTGTGATAACATGACTGCATACGTTACTCAGATAATAGAAACATCTCAAAAACTTAGC
This sequence comes from Ostrinia nubilalis, assembly GCF_963855985.1. Lineage (NCBI taxonomy): Eukaryota > Metazoa > Arthropoda > Insecta > Lepidoptera > Crambidae > Ostrinia > Ostrinia nubilalis. Next base: position 9,307,749 of record NC_087118.1, on the reverse strand, counting down.
GGAACCGGGTTCAACATAAATGATGAGTGGGTGGGCTCATTGCTTTTGGCCGGTTTACCAGAGAAATATGCGCCGATGATAATGGCCATTGAACACTCCGGAATTAATATAACAGCAGATGCAATCAAAACAAAATGATTGGATTTAGAAGTCAGTACCGGAAGTGAAAATTGCATAGAAACAGCATTTGCCGCCAAACACGTGCAGCGTAACAAATATGGCGTCTCTCATTCGTACAACAACAAAAGTAATAATTCAGCAATGAGAAATACGCAAGCTGAGTCAAGTAATTCAAGTGTGAAATCGACCAATGGAAAGACAATAACTTGCTATAATTGTAAAAATGTTGGCCACTTCAAGAATAAATGCCCATACAAGAACAAAGCATTCCAGAAAAATAAACAAATGAATGCATTTAGTGCCGTATTTTTGAATGGCTCATTTAGTAAGCAAGATTGGTACATTGACTCCGGGGCAAGTTTTCATATGATATGCAACAAAGACTGGTTGAGGAATGTGTCTGAAAATCCACAAGTTACAAGTATTATGGTTGCCAACAACAACAAAGTTGAGGTTATGTGTTGTGGTGAAGTACAAGTTACAACTTCTGTACATGGCAAAGAGTGTGATGTGATCATAAAGGATGTGCTGTATGTACCCAGCTTGGCCACCAACCTTATATCTGTGAGCCAAATGATCAACAATGGAAGCAAACCATCTTTCAAGTCTGATGAATGCCGTGTATATGTCAACGTGAAATTGTGAACTCTGTCAGTTTATAATATAACGCGTTAGATTGTAAACTAACAGTGGGTTAGGTTAGGTTAGATTGTAATTTAACTACGTCAGATTATAATCTGACGGAATTCACAATTTTACGGTGACATATACAACCAAAACAATATGTTGATAGCTACAGCATCACTGGAGAATGGCATTTACAAGTTGAACTTGAGTGAAAATACCAGTTCTTGTCCAGCAGTAGCAGCAGTGGTTGACAACAGAACTTGGCATAGACGGATGGCACATATCAACAGCAGAGCTCTCAATTTGATGAAAAATGGAGCAGTTGAAGGCATAAATTTTCCTGATGAAAGCAACATAAACATGACAAGCTGTAAAGTGTGTTGTGAAGGGAAGGCAACCAGGTTACCTTTCACACATGTTGGCACAAGAAGCTCTGATGTTCTGGAAGTGATACATGCTGACATCTGCGGCCCAATGGAGACAAAGTCAATTGGAGGCTCCCGCTACTTTCTGACTTTAGTAGATGATTATAGCCGCATGTTGTTCATCTATTTTTTGAAGAGTAAAGATGAAGCACTGAATTGTTTTAAGGAATTTAAGAGTATGGTAGAAAACCAAAAGAATAAAACAATTCAAGTATTCAGAACAGACAATGGTAAGGAATTCTGCAACAGTGCCTTTGATAGTTTTTTGAAGAGTTGTGGAATAATACACCAGAGAACCAACCCCTATACTCCGGAACAAAATGGTTTAGCTGAAAGACTAAATCGTACCATCATAGAAAAAGCAAGATGCTTACTGTTTGACGCAAATCTAACAAAGAGGTTCTGGGCAGAGGCTTCGCACACAGCTGTATACCTGAGAAACCGTTCTATTTGTGCAGGTTTGCAAGCAAGACCCCTTATGAGTTAGTACCTTAATATGTAAGTCTAGATATTAGCACGTCACTACCTTGTTTAATATACCACGCAATCTTGTATACCCATTCTTATGATACACCATACAAGAATGCATGGTAAATTCAGTGAACTGCTCCTGAATCGAATGTACCTACTACTACTATTTCTATTTATTTATATTAACCGGCAGACAGTGGTGACTGAGTTTGTTGCGGCGCTTCTTCTCAGCACTTGCCAAATGTTGGTCTCGAAGCGCTGGTAGGGTAAAAAGATTATGAGACATGTAGAGGCTCCGTAAGAGCATATGACGATTTGTAAGAACTATTTATTAGTCTAAACAAATAAAGAAATTTTGACTTTGACTTTGACTTTGACAGGGCAGAAACCAAACCTTGAACATGTTCGCATCTTTGGTAGCGAGGTTATGGTTCACACTCCCAGAGAAAAGAGGTTAAAATGGGACAGAAAAGCTACAGAATACATATTGATTGGTTACCAAGATAATGTCAAGGGTTACAGAGTATATAATCCTAGCAATGGCACGACAACAACAAGTAGAAATGTCATAATAATGGAAAACAAAGATGATGATCACTGCAGCAATAGTCAAATGTTGGTAGAAAACAGTGAAGAGATATTGCAAAATGTAGTTTCAGAGGGGAATTGTGAACAGAATACCTCAGATGAAGAAATGGATAAATCTCTAGAATACCATGATGTTGAAACTACTGTACCAACTGCAGAGGAACCTGAACCTGAAATACAGCCACCACCACCTGTAACACAAGAAGAATCTGGACGTGGAAAGAGAATAAGAAGACCACCTAAGAAGTATGGTTTTCTAAACATGACAGTTGCTAATGAAAATGAAATGGATGAAGGTTTTCTGACATTTACTGAAGCTATGAGTGGATCTGAACAGGAAAGTTGGAAGAAAGCTATTGCAGAAGAATTAAGATCATTTGAAGAAAACAGTTCATGGGAGTTAGTTAGTGTACCTGAAAATGGAACTCTAGTAAAATGCAAGTGGGTGTTTAAAAAGAAAAGTGATGTGGACAATAAAGTGCGTTACAGAGCTCGATTAGTGGCGAAAGGGTATTCGCAAGTGCCTGGTGTAGATTATGAAGAGACATTCTCTCCCGTTGTGAGACACTCGACATTGAGACTCTTGTTTGCCTTGTCAGTGAAATTAGGACTTAATGTAAGTCACTTAGATGTTACCACTGCATTTTTGAATGGTGAGTTGAAGGAAAACATTTTTATGGAATTACCTGAAGGTTTTAATAATGCTAAAGATTGTAATTGTGATAATAAAGTTTTGTTGTTGAAAAAGGCAATTTATGGCCTCAAGCAATCTTCTCGTGCATGGTACCAAAAAGTTGACACTTGTTTGAATGACCTGGGTTTTAAAAGATCTGAGCTAGAGCCTTGCCTTTATACAAAAATGAGTAATGATGTAAAGTTAATTATTGCCTTATATGTCGATGACTTTTTTGTGTTCTCAAATAATAGCACTGAAACTAGTAAATTAGTAGAAATATTGAGTCAAAAATTTAAGTTGAAAGATCTGGGTGAAATTAAAAATTGTTTGGGAATGCGTGTAACTGTTGATAAAGAACTGAATGTTATTAAATTAGACCAAGAGCAGTATATTGAGAAATTGTTAACAAAGTTTAATATGTCAAATTGTAAAATGTCTGATACTCCTATAGAAGTTAAAATTAATTTGGAAAAAGCTGAAGTTTGTGATAAACAATTACCATATCAAATATTAATTGGCAGTTTGATGTACCTTGCTGTGTTAACTAGGCCTGACATTGGATATGCTGTAAGTTTCTTAAGTCAATATAATAATTGTTATGATAATTGTCACTGGACACATGCAAAAAGGATCTTGAAATATCTAAAGAAAACTAAAAGTTATTGTATATGTTACGGTCAAAGTGATAAATGTAAAAATTATGAATAATCGCCGGTTATTATGAATAATTACCGCATGATTTGGTAAATTTGATTAATATGAGGTCATTTATGTGTGTATAAAACTAAATAGGCGGCTTAGGGGTGGCCCAAGGGCCACCCCCGCCGCACCTTAACCTATTTTTCACTTTAAATCAAAACATTATGTTATAGGCATCATGGAAAAGTAATATTATGCAAAAAACATTCCAAACTCATTATGCCAAATTATATTAATATATGATATCAAAACGTTCAAAAGTTTGGCTGTACACGAGCACGTACACAAGATGTTGTTCTCTTTTATGAAATTTGTTAGTACTAAGGTTTAATTATTAAATAATCACTGTTAAATGTGATTAATTTATCACTTTCACCGCGACTGTCGGGAATTATTCATAATAACCGGTTATTATTAATAATTTTCAATTTATCACATTAACCGTAACATATACAATATTTAATTTATTTAATATGAATAAGAATAAGAATAAGAAATTTATTCATAATGTTCATTACATGTCAAATTTTCAATATATTTTCTTATTATGCCTGCAAAATTTTGGTGAAATATCAGTAGTTTGGTATTATTTTGTTTATTCACGAAAAAACTCATTCCTTGAGGAACTACCTGTGGGATTAGTATCAATTGGAGTTGCCTTAGGTGATAATACTATATTTGGAGGGTGCCTGACCTTTTTAAAGTAGTATGGAATCGTACCCCTTAAGAACTGATGAGTTTTCGTAATGGCTGGTTGAGTTATGCAGTTTGAATTTCTTTTTACGCTCAGTGGTAAGGTCGTTCTTCCCAAGTTATTTATAGTTTTATACTTTGGATAGTCAATTACAACATTTAACTTGATGCACAAAAGGTTTTGAAATTGAGTGTGTCCGACATTCATCTGAGTAGCACTAATAAAGGAACTGTTTGAGAATGAAGATGTTAGCAAGTTCAATTCATTATTAATTTTTTTCTCATTTAGGTACTTGTTATCATTAACAGGCAATACAATAACCTTACAATGTCTTAATTTGTTGAGCGCTACACAAAAACTTGAAAATACAATATTAGGATTTGAGTCATGGCGACCAGTCAATAAAACGATCATGTCGTCTTTAGTCAGTTTTCCGGATAAGTCATCAATACTTCGCAGCACGTCCCGCAAAGTGGCATCGGGCATCACAATTCCGGTGATGCTATACACGTCGTTCCATTTGTTCGCTCGTGTTTTTGTAAGTCGAGCCGCAAGTCCCCGTGCTTGTTCATCTCCAATAATAAAAATACTTGCTTGTTTATTCTTGCTATTTGTTGTATTTTTATTTTCATTTGCAGATAAGGATGATTCAATCAATGGGGTAGGTTTATTTTGAGAATTTGGTAATACATCGGCTGTAGTAGACGGAGTTACAACAACAAGGTGATCCATGTAGGCGACGCACCACATATTCGTACTGTGCTCGTGAATTGTACTGTTTTTTTATTATTCTCTTGTCTATCGTTTACGAAATAAATCTACGGCCGACCAAGGAGTTACCGCGATATGCAAATTAGCAAAACGCAGTAAAAACGCACCTAAGTTCAGTCGTCCGCGCGCCACCGCAAACGTAAGCACGCATATAGCTCCTCGGTCGCACCGTTTTACCTATCGAAAATAGTGGTCTTATTTCCATCCCTTACAATCGTTCCTTCGAGCCGGATTTGTCTAACCAGGACTATGTATCGTACTCCAACCAGTGATAGACTTTTAACCACTAAATCCCGTGAAAAGTTGCTCGATAGGATTGAATGATGTCACGTGATCAAGTACAAAATGAACTGTTAAAAAATAACCGTGCAGTGAAAACTGAATCAAATGCAGTGTCATGTGAATCATCATCATCACATCTCAAGCGGAAGCAGCTTGAATTAGCTGCTGCAGAGGCCAAGGCGAAGATCGAAAAGGAACTTATCGATAAACGCCTGGAATGCGAGTTAGCTATGGTCACAGATGATAAGTGTTCATATAAAAGCCGTACAAAAACAAGTAAGAGTAGGACTGTCAGCATTGACGGAAGGCAGTCCAACGTTAAGCAATGGCTGGAGCAGAGTAATGTTCAGCCGTCACCAGTGGCAGCGGCAACGGCCACGGAGGCAGCGCCGCACGGTGGATCGAGCCCATACAAGGTGTTGGACATGGTGCTTTAAATGCAACTACTTAAAACAAGATTGATTTGCATATAAATTGAAAGATGAGACTTCATTCTATCAAATATCACTAATATCAAGTCATGATCTACTATCATAGTTATGTGGTGCGACCGTAAAGTGAACAAAGTCAAAATCATGGATTTTCTGACTTCTGTTTGTATTGTCAATTTATCCAATTTCGTTCACTGGTTTTATGTTATTACTTATTAATGTATTATCTTATACCTTTATCTTAATCTGTGTGTTAAAATGAGTGCCTAAAAAACTTCTAGCTTGGCTATTTTGACGTATTTTTAAAAGGTATTTTTTTTAATGAAAACTGCGTGTTTTAGTTGACATCTTGGGCGATCTTTAACAAACCATGAATGAGAGATGATAGATGACAACGTGGGCGATATTATTACTCAGTTTTTAGACCCTTATTCATCCCTATTTTCGAGAAAATCACAAAAAACTAAATAAAAGCGCCTCATTTTTCCGCATAGCAAAATTAACTTAGGTAAAATTCGTTACACTAAAATAATGTCAGGTAAACCAAAGATGTTTATTTTGGTTTATGAGTTGTTTATCGTGTGCAATTCAGTAAAAATACTCATTAAAATGAAAAACCTCAAGTCAAATAGAGATTTGTATGCATTATTAAAAACCACGATGAAAGATCGCGCTAGTTCTTTAGCTAGGATACTAGAGCTGTTTTCGCATACACTCTCTTCAGATAAACAGAGGTAAGTACTAACGTAGTTAATACTTTATGAACATAAAGAAATACTATAAAACAGATATAGTAAAAAAATCATATTGTCATCATCTCAAAAGATTGTCGTTGAATTTAGTACATACCATACATACATTTTGTATGTATTTTTTTCTTCATTTATGATTGTGTTAGGTAGGTACTGAGTTACACATTTTATTTATCAGATAACTATAAAAAAAAAACAATAATTTCATTGACATTGTTTGTCGCAAGAAGAAGTAGTGTCATTATAATGAGCACCAGTTTTTAGCTACAAACGTAGATTGGCTTAGGCAATCTGTTGATTGGAGTCAGTTTTGTAGTCCGCTAAGTCCCTATAAAATTGCATTAGTATGTATCTAACAGCTAACAGAATATAAAATCAAGCTCGACAAAATCGAACAAAGTGATTGTGTGCAATGAAAAATCAGGCGTTTGCAAAAACATTTCTTTCATAAGTTTAACACTTAATGAGAATAAATTTAGAGTATTGTTAGATTATGTATCTAACAGTTAACAGAATATGAAAACAAGCTCGACAAAATCGAACAAAGTGATTGTGTGCAATGAAAAATCAGGCGTTTACAAAAATATTTCTTTAATAATTTTAACACTTAATGAGAATAAATTTAGAGTATTGTTAGACTATGTTACTCTTTAAATATGGAAACAGACCAAAATGAGTGAGTATTTGCTTTTAATTGAACAATAAATACAAGTTTTTCATCACTATATTTTAAGATTTTTTTTCACTTATATTAATTGCCATCTAATAAGTAAAATCTATCACATTAGAAAGATAAACTTGTCAACCTTACACTGTAAAAATTTGAAGTTACTACGTTGACGCAATCTCATTTTATTTTAAAAACACTGAGTAAGGAAGCGATGTCCAACGCTTTGTATGGGCTCGATCCAGTGTGCGCCGGCACCTATTGTCACGGATCCCCGCCGCGCGCATGCCCCTGACCTGCCCGTCGACGGTATACTTCAGCTAGCCCACACACTCAAGGATATTATGGCTAAATCACCTCATCATCAAGACGAACGCTTACTGACCCGTTTGGCCACCCCTCGTGAATTACCGCTATTCACTGGCGACTGCTTCGAGTGGTTACATTTTCGAAGCGCCTATGAGGAATCTACACGTGTCTGTCAATTTACTGAGTCAGAAAACCTTTGGAGACTTCGTCGTGCACTTAGAGGTGAAGCAAAAGAAGCTGTCACTGACCTACTGATCGGCAGCACCTCACCGGATGTTGTAATGGAGGCACTAGAACTCAGGTTTGGGCACTCAGATCTAATTGTACAACAATTGACATCACAAATGAGAAAGTTGTCACCACTTTCGAGCAATTATCAACATGATATTATCAACTTTTCGATGAAAGTAAATAACTGTGTTGCAACTTTGAACTCACTGAATCAGTATGACTACTTGAGAAGCCCAGAACTGTCATCAGCAATCATCTCTAAACTGCCTAGTATTTTAATTAGCAAGTGGACAGACTACGCTTATGATAAGCTAGCAAGCAACGTTTCTAAGCTTCAACTATTAGCTTCGTTTCTCAAACGTGAAGCCACAATGTCATCAGTCGTGGGAGTCACACATCTGAGAGACAGTCGTAAACTGGAATCGACAGCAACGCATAACCGAAGGTCTGATGATAAACCTCGCTATTTCACGTCTAACCGTCCTGTACTAACTACGTCAACAAACGTCACTCAATCCCAGCCTGCAGCGTGCATTTATTGCTCGAAGTCAAATCACTTGCTAACGGAATGTCGTCCATTCAAACGTGCTATGCGAAGAGATCGATGGAGATTTGTCAAAGCTAAAAATCTATGTTTTTGTTGTCTATTGGATCGGCACGAAAATAATGCGTGCCCCGCACCCGTATGCGACGTAGATAACTGCGGGCTATCGCATCATCAACTATTGCATTATAAAAAACCTTCGCCACGTACACAATCGATCAACACAGTGCAGCAAGAGGCGGACTTATCACCGGTAGCTGAGAGTGAGTCATCGCGCGGCGAGACCGTGGCGCACGTCGCCGCCCCGAGCGCGCCGGCTGCGCGCGCGCCGCCCGACCGCAGCGGCGGCGCCGGCGCGGCGGCCGCCCTCCGCCCCAGCCAGTGAGTGAAGTGCTACTCAAAGTGATCAAAGTCAATCTTAGTGGCCCTAAGGGCATAGTGAGTGCGTATGCGTTATTAGATGACGGTGCATCCGTTTCGTTAATCGATAAGGACTTGGTAAGCGAATTAGGTCTTGTTAGTTCTCAGTCTAGCCTGTCACACTCCTAGTAGAGGAGAGGGAACAAAATAAAGAAAAGATAGACAGTAGGTTCTTAGGTTTAATAGGTGGGTTCACAATAAACGACCGAATGTGTGTAACTCAGTTCCGTCACTATCACTGTCCTGCAATTCCGTCGCGTAGCTCCAGGCGTAGATGTCTTGATGTTGTATGTGGATAGCAGTAGGCCAGGCCAGGCAGAATAAGGGGCTTGATAGACGTCCGGTACCGGGTAGATGGGCCCTGTAATAGTGTAAACAAAATATTTTACAACTATTCCGATTCCCTATTTTTACTGCAACATCCAAAGATCGGCAAGCGAAGCGGTAGGTGGGAGCAGATGATAATGATTTGCAAAAAATAGTGATCAATGATGAGGCACAATAATCAACTAATACATAGGGGCAGAAAACAATTAAAAGCTAACGATATTATTTTGTGACATTTCGCAACAGACAGAATATGTCTGTCTGCCAGTTGAAGGAATTAGAATTAAATTAGTACGAAATGTCACAAACGAAGAGAAGTTATTAAGTGTAAAATATAGGTGTGCGACTAAGATTAATTAATAACTATTTACGCTATGTTATGTACATAGTTGTGACATAAAATATTATGTGGGTACATATTTTTACTATTTACATTACCCACTCAAGTAACTACTTAAATATTTCAATTAACACTTTTTCTCGTTTAAATGAATTATAAGATCAAAGTATTGTAATTTACATGTAAGGATATAAAGTACTAAGTACGTTATGATCATGACACAGCGTGTTTTGATGGTGAAATTACGAACTACAGCTTACAACTACAAGAAATACATTGCAACACTTACCCGATAATTAACGGGGGATTCACAAGGTAAATAATTATTATGTACAACACGTTTTAGGTAGCACGATAGTACGACAGCAGATAGGTAGACTCACGTAGCAATAATTAGAGGTACGCGTCTTACTCAGAACGCATCCAGCTAGCCAGTGGGCGCAGGCCGAGGAGTCGTGACCTTCGAGACCTTTCACTTTACGGCCGCGTGCGAGCGTATGTGGTAGTCAGTAACAATCTTTAGGCCATTTAGTTAAGTGTTTCAACTTTGTATTATTTTACTTGTTATTAGTAGTAACTTAGAATTAAGACTTTTAGTTTAATTATTTTTATGTAAATAATAAATTGTACATACTTAGAATTAAGAATTTAATTATTTTAAGTTTCCGTACTATATTTAATAGTGAAACATTTTATTTTATGTAAAATAAAATAAAAGGTTACAAGCCCAATAAAATTTATTGATGCCTTTGGTATTGAAATATTTCAGTCTGATGTACCTAAAGTTATGACCCTCACAAAGATTTCTGGTTCTTTTGAAAATAAATATTATGACGTCACTTTGCGACAGGTTGATGGATTACTAATGTTTGGCCAAAAAACGTTTCCCAAATTATCACATCGCAAACAACGTATCGCAAATTTTCATTTGGCAAAGCAACTTATTGCTAACTTTTAATTCGCAAATGTTGTTTTTGGCATATTATTGTTTAGCAAATTATTGTTTGGCAAAGTATGGTTTGCCAAATGTTTCATTAGGCAAAAATATTTCACGATAAACTATTTACAAAATAATTTAATTGGTGCATAGAATCGATACAAATTAGCTTGTGGTTATTATTTTGTTTAGTGGGTAGTTAATATAAAATTTGTTCTACATTAATTTCCTTATTTCATTCTTTTTATCGAAATTTTCAAACGATTCATTAACAATAGAGGTGATTCTAGCGCTCGGCGGCCGCTGCCGCGGCACGCTTCGCTCGCCTTCGCGCATTAAGGGTCACTGTTCTAACCTAACCTAACCTACTTTTTTCTGTAATACCTACTTTTTGCAACCATACTATTTCCTGCAACATACATAAAATTCTTGTGAAAACCATGATAATGTGTTTTATACTTTGATTTGTGGGTAACGGTGGGTAAGTATGTGAAGTGTCAATTTGACCAAACAAATTATTTGGGATATAATATTTGGCAACATAAAACATTTGCTATATAAACATTTGCCAAGTAAAATTTGGCCAAATGATAATTTGACCAAATGAATTAGTTGCGAAAAGTACAGTTGCTAAAAGTTCATTTGGGAAATGAAACTTTGGCGATAAGTTGTTTGCGAAGTGAAATTTAGCGAAAAGTAATTTGGCCAAACGGAAGGATACCAAAAGATTATGTTTGTACTGAATGTGTGGTGCCTCGACTACTTATAGGTGAAGATAATTATTATCTTTTAGCTCCTCATGAAATTCTGCATGGCAATAAGCAGGAACCTTATGCTACGAGATGCTTACTAGGCTGGTCCATTCATGGTTGCTACGGTCTCACTCACACTCCCGTGAACGGGCACACGTTCCATCTCGCTCACTCAGAGGAGCACGATTATGTAAACGAGTTAAATCTTTTAGTTGTCATTTGAATTAGACTCGATCGGAGTTTCAACCTTACGACGCGAGAATACGGCACATTTGAGAGCGGTACGTATTCTAGATGAAACATCGCGTAATATTGGTAATCAATGGGAAGTAGGTTTACCTTTTGTGTTAGGTTCATATATAAATTTGTTCAATTTCAATATTATAATTGTTATTTTTAATATTTTATAAAGCAATTTCAATTGTTAATAGTCGATCTTATAACATTAATGATTTTATTAGGTGTTTATTTGACTACTTGAGTGAAAAGATGTTTCCGCCAGATGGCGTGGTCTGAGCAGAAAATCGGGTAGGGAGCGAAATGATAAAAGTGAGTGCTCTAGGCTGACTCGGTCTCTTCTCGGCAGATCTTTGAAACTGTGAAGTACTGTAGTTACTGTGCACGGTGGAAAATAAATACCCTGTTGAAAGTCTACAGTGTTTAACTTGTGACCTGAAATATAATAATCCAACAAGTCAGACGCGGGAGAAACAGCGTTTTAAAACGTAAGTACACGCCCATAATGTAATCTTTTAAGTGTGTGAAGTGTATAGTTAAAAAGGAATACTTTAAATTTTGTTACTATCCCTTGGTTCCGTAAAGCAATATATTATACCGGTAAATTTAATTTTGTTTTAATTATTTTTAATTCGTGAAGTATACAAGTGCCTGATAAACTACAAAGAAATCAAATTAGCTAGAAATAATTTTGAGTCAAAGTTGAAATAAGAAACCGGTTATTTAGCTACTGGCACCTGGGGTTTCTCCTAACGGTGACTTTGAAGCATGGTATGGTAATTTCTTTTATTCCTATTTTTCTTATTGCTAATAGCTGTGCTAATAGTGGCAGAGTTTTATTAAGATTTTTGAAATCATTTTTTTTCAATTAGTTTAATAAATAAGAGTAGGTCTCTAAGAGTAGGTACTACAAATCGTTTTCAATAGTGAATTATAAGTGAATATTTTTATTTTTGACGGGGTTGTTGTACTATCATTTATTTTATATTAACAACGTAATATTAGAATATTTTGGATTTTAAAATGAGTTTTTGCGTTTTTAATTAGTATCATTTTTTTTTATTTTTATACTTTGATAAGGAGTGAAGATTAGTGTTGATTCTATAAAATTTGGTTAGTGTTGTATTTAGGCTATAATTTTAGTATCGTACGTTTATGGGATATATTTTTTTAAATACCCACAAAAAAAAACCTAGAAAGCTACTCCTTTGGCTTTAGGTTTATTTTCGGGTATGTGACTAATATATTTTCTTCTCTTTCGAGTGGCAAACGATGGACGGCTCAAGTTCGGAACCAGGACGCAAGCGTCGGCGACTGGAAACACCGGACCCTAGCCAGCCCCGACAACAAGATGACATCCCAAACGAAGACCGCAGTCACAACTTGGATCGTCGAAGCCGTAGCCGTTCCCGCGAGAGGAGTGCGAGGAGCAGTCGTCTTCGGGAGCGTCACGAGGAGTTAGAAAACGTACGTACAAGACTTCAAATATTAGAACGCGAATTGCAAAAAGATCGTAATAATATAACCCGGTCACGTACTAGAGAAAGGAGAGTAAATTCACCATGTTCTTCACGTCAGTGTTATCGAAATAGGCGTCGAGACACAACTTCCAAAGAACGTTATCACCATCGTAGGCAGGAATAGGATAGTGATAGGCCTCGTTGTAGATCCCGTAGCCCTAATTTCACGAGTAGAGATATCACAGAAATTGTAAAATCAATTAAGAACGGTATTTTACCATCTCAGCCGAACCAAATCACATCATCAACTAACAAAAATTTAGATCATCAAAATATTATTCCTAGTTTTGACCCAGCTACAGAGAATCAACGTATTAATCTATGGCTAAAGAAAGTCAACGAGTGTGCATCAGTGTATGGCTGGGACGATAAAACTACCGTTCACTTTGCAATGCAAAAATTACAAGGTTTGGCCAAAATTTGGTACGAGAGCTTGGACACAATTTTGTTTTCGTGGCAAGAGTGGCAAGAGAAATTGATCAAAGCTTTCCCTTCGGAACTGAATTATTATGGTCAAATCTTGGAAGAAATATTGAAACGTAGGAGTAGGTTCGGTGAACCTATTGAAGTGTACTATTATGAGAAATTAAGTCTTTTAAATCAATGCGATATTAGTGGTAAACGGGCAGTTGACTGTATCATCCACGGTATTAGTGACAAAACTATGAAATCTAGTGCCCTGGCTTTGCGTTGCTCTAACCCGGATCAATTACTAGAATTTTTGTTAAGTAACAAGGACGCTGGTAGCTTTTCTGATAGATTGCAGTCTAACTTTCATGCAAGGCAAAAAACTTGGTCAGATAATACTAAGGAAAGCTCAAGGTTTAATAGTAAACAGCCGTATTAGCCAATCAGGGTCCATATTGTTTCAATTGTAGGGAAAAGGGACACCATTTTACACAGTGTTCGAAGCCCTTGATTAAATGTAGTCGATGCAATAGAGTGGGTCATAAAACTGAAAATTGCTTTAGTTTCAAATCAGATAAAATGCAAAACAACCAACATGATGAAACTCGTAAAACAATGTGCATAACTAGCTCAAGTCAAAATTCAAAATTTTTAAAACCGGCAAACGTAAATGGGGTGGAAACAGAAGTATTCATTGATTTTGGTAGCGAGGTAACATTAATTAAAGAATCATTTGCATTGAGTTTGGGTTTGAAAAATGATTCTAAAGAATCTATGATGAAGGGTTTCGGTAATAATATTGTAAAATCTTTGGGGAATGTGAATGTTACATTGGAAATCGATAATGTGAAAGCGGAGGTGCCCTGTAAATTGTGAGAGATAATCTTTTAGATACGAAAATTGTAGTAGGTCAGACTTTTACAGAGCTACCCCATATTGTGGTTTATAAAGATTTGTCTCAACTACGCTTCTATGATATAGGGAATGAACTACCGCAGTCTGAATCTAGTAATGATTCATTCGTTAAAGTTTTGGCTCAATACGACATAGAGCTCCTTTAACCCTACAAGGCTCAATTTTTTTTTAGTGCGCGACAAAAATATATTGGTTGTAATTAGTGATGAGAAGATAGGAAAAACTTATAAAAATAAAAATAAAATCATATTTTACTGAAAAATCAACTTTTTATTTTAGTTCCACATACGGTACCCTGAGCCTTAACTATAATTTTTGGTATTAATAATTAAAATTATTATTCTTAATAAAATGAAATAACTTTTATCTATTTAACTTTTTTATATATTACAATTAATAATAAACATAATCATATGAATAATATCATAATTTTTTTATTTTTTATTGATGAAAAGATCTAAAACAATAATTAATTATTATATTTATTTAGGAAAAGTTCTACGCGACATTTGAGATAAGGACGTTTTACTTTGCAACCGGGATATTTGCATCGTTGTCTTTTTTCACCCCAAATAGGAAATGCTCAAACCCATCACGTTTGACATCACGAGGAGGTACATCCAGGTCACCCAAAGGGCGATGGAGCGTGCTATACTCGGAGTTTCCCTGCGTGATCGAATCAGATATGAGGAGATCCGTAGGAGAACCAGAGTGACTGACATAGCCCGCAGAATCGCTAAAATCAAGTGGCAGTGCGTGGGGCACATAGTTCGTAGAGCTGATGGCCACTGGGGCAGGAAAGTTCTTGAGTGGCGACCACGAGCCGGTAGACGAAGCGTGGGTAGCCTCCCACTAGGTGGACCGACCATCTGGTGAACGCGGGAGGTACCTGGATGCGAGCGGCACGGGACCGGTCTTCGTGGAAATTCTTGGGGGAGGTACTCTTTGTCCAGCAGTGCAGTCCAGAGTGTAAAAAGTTTTGGATGGACTGATTTTTTTCGATGTCATCATCACTTTCAGCGTCAGAAAAATCTTGTTCATCTTCACTCCCAGAATGAATATTGAAGAAACCCTCAATATCTCCATTACGCAATCTTCTTCGCGAAATTATCTGCAATAAAATCAAAATATTCATATGGTAAGTTGTCGTAAGTACGTAAGTAAAAACGGACACTAAAGCTCAACGTACCGTATGTGGAACTACAATAAAAATGTGATTTCCTAATACGTTTACTATTGTAATAAATAATACAACTTACCTCTGCAAATTATACACTTCTTTATAACACAGAGTATTTTTTTTCTAATCAAAACTGTTCAATAACTATTTTTTATTTATTTTTGAATTCAGACAAACGACTAACTTGTCACTTTCATTCAAATTTCACACTGAGTGCACTACAACCAAAACACGAATGACATCTTTAGGTAAAACTTCGTATTACTACATTGCTAAATGTCAGTAGCTTCTAATAAGATGCAAAAGATGTCGCTACTAATAGTTTTATAGCTATAGGAACGATTAAAGTCGGTGTTCCACAAATGGAACTGGGTGCCTTGTAGGGTTAAAGCTTTTACATACGATGGTTTTAGTGGAACTATTATTATAAAAGAAAGGCTAGTAGGGAAACCCGGTCAACAGTTTGTCATCTACGGTGGTTTACATAAAGTTACAAACGGGGTTGTCTATATTACTGTAGCCCCTAGTTGCAGTCCTTGTTTGATAATGGATAATTTTGCATTGTGTAGAGCTGAAAGGATGGACACTGTGAATAGAATCTCCAGACATTCTCCAACTGTTCTTGAATCGAGAGATTTTGGAGAGATATTGGATTCGGATCTCAATATAGGCGAATCGGTATCAAAAGAGCACAAAGATAAGCTTATTGAGCTTTTAAATAAGTATAAACATTGCTTTGCCTCTAGTCTAGGGGAATTAGGATGTACTAACGTCACGGAAATGAACATAGAGCTTAATGATCAACGCCCAATTGTTTGCAGACCTTATAGGCTTTCACACCATGAAAGAGAACAAGTCCGTAGTATGATTGATGAGATGTTAGATGCAGGCATAATCCGAGAATCGGTTTCAGAATATGCTAGTCCCATCATTTTAGTGCGGAAACCTGATGGTAGCCTCAGAATGTGCATAGATTATAGGAAATTAAATTCAGTAACCGTCAAAGAAAGATATCCGATGCCTATTATTGAAGACGAGATAGCGCGCTTATCCGGACAAGCTTGTTTCATCACTTTGGACCTAGCATCTGGTTACTATCAGGTGCCTATCGGGGAGCACAGTAAACAGCTGACTGCGTTCGTCACCCCAGATGGACAGTTTGAATTTAACAGAATGCCATTTGGGTTGGCGAATGCACCAGCTGTTTTTCAAAGAATGATGAACAAGATTCTGGGTTCATCGCGATTTACAAAAGCTATGGTTTACATTGATGACTTGCTTATTTTTGGCGCTAACCCTCTAGAATGCTTAGATAGTAGCAGTAGCCGTTCGGCAGCAATCGTGAGAGCACGCTTACTCGGTCGTACACTAATTCCAGTGTTTCTCAAACATTCGTACAATGTTTACCTGCAACGCCTGTGGTGTGAAGCATAATGATGGCCCGATCTGTAGTGTTTGCAAAAACCAGTACGATTACACATATTCTGGGGTCACGGAAAGCGGCTATAGAAAACTTGGAGACAGAAAAAATTCATGGCGATGTCCTAAATGCAAGTCTAGCAGCCCAGCACCATCCCCGGCGTCCACCTCTCCGATGCCCTCGCAGTTGGATAAAATGCAAGAGCAGCTTAACAAAATCATCTTGCAACTGGCTCCCCTAGCAGCTCTCATGGAAGATGTCAAAACGATCAAGTCTGACATCAGCGATCTGAAGGAGTCATTAGATATGGCACACGGACTTTTAAACAACTTTTCAAGTTCTATAAAATCTCTTGAAACGCGTGTGTCAGTGATTGAAGAGGTGGCAAATGTGACACCTACTCTCCAAGCAGAAATATCCAGACTAAATCGTGAAATTGATGATAGGGACCAATGGGCCAGAGCTAACAACGTTGAGATAAGGGGAATCCCTCAGAAGAAAAGTGAAAATCTATACGACATAGCCATGAAGATTGGAAGTTTATGTGATTTTCCTATCAAAAAAGAGGAAATAAATTATGTTGCCAGAATACCCACTCGAGTGCCTAATGCTGAGAAACCAATCATAATGTCACTCAATAATCGTTACACCAAAGAAGAATTGGTAGCTTCAGCGCGTAAAAGCAAGAAACTTAACCTTCCTGCGATGGGCTTCTCCACACCTGGAAACATTTACATAAATGACCATCTCACACAAAGAAATAAGTCATTATTAAGTAAGGCAAAATCATTGGCAAAGGAAAAGAATTTTCAGTATATATGGGTAAAACACTCAAAAATCATGGCAAGAAAATCAGATACGTCACCCATATTTTTTATAAAATCCGAAAGCGATCTTTCCAAAATAATCTGATTCATTACTTACTATGTTTAATATTTGTACTTTTGTTACTGGATCTCGTAAGTGTAAACAGTTTGAGAACCGTCGGCGCCGTGTTAAAAATTAGTCATAACGCCTGCTTACTGTGTCTTAGTGGAGTGAGTAACCGGTTATCGAGTGTGAATGCCGCCGTCTCAACGCTGCGTACGCGCCGTTCGCTCGTGAGCGTGCGCTTTCTCGCAACCAGCGTAGCGCCTATTATTGCTTGCGCTTCTTATAGCTTATTAAGTTTACGATCGCCTGCGCTTAGAATCCTGTGCGCTGTGCGTATGGTGCGTATTTATTACACATCTACCTTATACTGTCCTCCTTATCTAAATTTTACAATGCTAATGTTTATATTAGTTTTAAAATATGCTAGTCACTTTAATAGTAGTTATTTATATTACGTATGCATAGAAATTAATAGTAGTAAATTGATAGCTCCGTGTCTGACGACCAATTTAACATTTTATTTCGTGCCGCAAAGCTATTACAGACGTATATTAAAATGTAACACAGTGAACTTAGCGCTTGTGCTGCAGGTAAGTCTCATTCAATACTTACATCGGAACTTGTTACGATGGACTTCTATTGAGTTTTTTAGTCTAGATAAAAATGACTACTACAGAAATTAACGCATATTACCAGAATACTCGGGGACTTCGTACTAAGACACACACATTCAAAAGGAACCTACTTCTTTCATGTTATGATATTATTTCACTAACGGAAACTTGGCTCTTAGAGGGACTGAATACTAGCGAGTTATTCGACGATAGGTACGTAGTCTGGCGACGGGACAGGAATTACTCGAAAACAGGAGAAAGATACGGGGGTGGGGTACTTTTAGCCGTTCGGCGTGACCTAGCAGCTGTTGAACGACCTGAATGGCGCTCCTCTGCGGAGGATTTATGGGTGACCATATCATTGAATAATAAGAACCTTAACCTGGATAGGATGAAATTACATGTTTGCACTTTGTACCTCTGCAGGGAGAACTTAGGCAATTCCTTTAACTTGCAATTACAGAACTTTGCAGATAATCTGTCACTGATTGTTAATTCTTGTCCGCAAGATTTATTCTTATTAATGGGGGATTTTAACTTGAGCAATGTCGATTGGCATGATGGTCCTAATTTTCTGCAGCCGTTAGGCATAACAGGTGAGTCACAAACCCACTTCTTTGATACTCTTGCTGAGTGTAATTTAAATCAATTTAATTATAATAAAAATGTAAACAATCGAATACTTGATTACGTGCTATGCAATAATAAAGTGACTGTCATATCATGTGACGACCCCCTAGTAGCGGAGGACGCCCATCATAAGTCATTAAACATTGCCTTAAATTTTGCCCAAACTACCCCTTTGAAAATTAACCCTAGACTTAAATACTATTATGAAAAGGCAGACTACGAACCAATAATGACATCATTGAATGATATAAACTGGGAAGTTTGCTTAAATAATAATTCATTGGCAGACGCAACCAATGTGTTTTATCAGCATTTGTACGATATTATAGATAAATATATCCCATATAAGTCAATTACCAATTACTCTTCATACCCACCCTGGTTCAATGCTCCATTAAAGAAAATTCTTAAGGAAAAATACAAATTCTTTAATAAATATAAAATATATAACAACAGTCATGATTATACCACATTTTGTATTCTGCGTGAAAGGGCTAAGCGAGTAGAACAGAAATGCTATGATGATTACATTAAGCGTACTGAAAATGCTATAATTGAGCAACCTAAAATGTTTTGGTCGTTTGTTAGATCTAATAAAAGTGGTTCAAATATTATTCCTTCAACTTTACATTACAAGGACCAATCCGCAAATACGGGTGAAGAAATCTGTAATCTTTTTGCCTCCTACTTTCATTATACATTTCTCTCTTCACCTTTAAGTAACACTTGTAATGTTTTTTCCGGAGTTCTAAATGGGAATGATTCAAACACTATTAGTGACATTGAGATTGATTCCGATAAAGTTTTCAAACTACTTAAATCAGTAGACTTAAGTAAAGGTGCTGGGCCAGATAAAATCGTGCCATTGTTCATTTTTAAATGTGCAAAATACTTAACCCTACCACTTACTATTTTATTCAGGCGATCAATTTCGGAAGGAATCGTGCCTGTAATTTGGAAATCTGCATTCATCACACCCGTGCACAAAAGTGGCTGTAAGAGTGAGATAGGGAATTATAGGCCTATATCAAAACTTTGCATATTTGCAAAAATCTTTGAAAGAATAGTGTATGCTGAAGTTTATGGGGCTCTGTCATCGAAGTTTATCCCAGAGCAACACGGATTCTTAAAAAAGAGATCAACAGCCTCAAATCTGTTACTGTTCACGGACTTTACCACTTCTTGCATGGACTCTGGAGGACAAGTGGACGCCATTTTCACTGATTACAGTAAAGCTTTCGATCGGATTGATCATCTGTTGCTATTGCGAAAACTTCTCCTTGCAGGAGTTCATGGTAACCTGTTTAGATGGTTTACCTCATACATTGAAAATTGATCTCAGGCTGTAGTGGTGAATGGCTTCTCTTCTTGCTGGACCAATATTCCCTCAGGCGTCCCTCAAGGTTCCTTATTGGGACCCTTGCTCTTTAATATCTTCATAAACGATGTGTGTACTTGCATCAAACATTCAAAATTTCTTCTTTACGCTGATGATATGAAGATATTTAAAAATATTTGCTCTTATGATGACTCTCGTTTTCTTCAGGAGGATCTGGATAGGTTTTAGCAGTATTGCTCCTTGAATAGGTTGGATTTAAACGTCGCAAAATGTAATTTTATATGTTTCACACGTAAAAGGAAGCCACTGTGCAACACATACTATCTTAGGGGACAGGAACTGAAGGAAGTGGTGGAGATACGAGACCTAGGTATCATACATGATACTAAATTGACGTATGAGAAACACGTGGACAATATTGCTAAAAGAGCTAGGAGAGCAATGGGTTTTATCATGAGAACGTGTTCACAATTCAATGATATCAAAGTACCCAAAATTCTATTCTGTTCCTTGGTGCGAAGTACCCTCGAGTATTGTTCTCAGGTCTGGAACCCTCGTTATAAGGTCCACTCTGACAGACTGGAATCCGTTTTTTTTATGAGGTTCTTGCAGTACAAGTGTGGGATTCGTGATTCTGACTATGAGACCAGATGTCGTAGATTCCATATTTTACCCCTTAAACACAGAAGAGCAATTGCGGATATCATATTTTTAGTAAAAATCGCACAGAATTATATTGATTCTCCAGAACTGCTCTCGAAAATCTATCTCAAAGTTCCAAATAGAACTGTTAGGCTGCCTATTTATTTAAATATCCCCCGCTGCAGTACCAACTACAGACAGAATTCATTCTTTTTGCGATCGGCATGTGAAGTGAACAAATTGGTTACCATTCCTGAACTCGATTTGTTTAACTCGAAACCAAATCTCTTTAGGGACACATTGGCTAAATCTTGGTTCGACGGTTCATCAGCTGTTTAATGTAGGTATAGATCTTATTTAAAAATAACTCTCTCATGTAAACGAATTGGCTTTTGTTGTATAATTGTATTGCTACACATATGCGAAAACATGTAAATGGTGTATAGTTTCTTAAGCAGGGGTTAATCTATTATTGTTTCACTGTATGTTTTCCAAACAAAATAAAATAAAATAAAATAATAATAAAATAGGTTAGAGGAGGTCCTGCAATTAATTGATAAATCCAATTTGACTTTAAAATTATCAAAATGTAACTTTCTTCAAAATAAAATTGATTATCTGGGGTACGAGATTAGCGCTGAAGGGGTGAAGCCAGGTTGTAGTGTTTGTATCTACGTACTAGATAGATACAATACGCTGTCTCACATACACAAGTGATAGGCAGTCACGTGACGTCGTTACGAGTGGGACGAGTCAGTCGTACGGCAGACGCCGGCGAGTACGGACGTGCCCCAATGAGACGCTTGGTGTTACGGTGAGCCAGTGTGCACATTTAGGTACACTACAAGTGGCGACGAGGATAAATACACATTTTTTGAAAAATAAGGAAAATAAAAGGTCAGTAAAAATACATATTTTTGAAATAATAATTTGTAACAAACCTGCCATAATAATTAAAGTTCAGTAATGTGTCTGATTTCATTGAGTTATGGATAAAATAACGATTATTCTGCTTTGGAAAAGGCATAATTATTTTGTTGTATGAGAATAGTCAAGTTAGCAGGCGAAAACATTTTGGTTTTTATCATTATAAAATCAGATTTTATTAGAAATACTTATTATCAGCTTGAAAATAGCAATAAAGTTATTGGTGATAATAAGTAGTGATATTAGAAATAAATAAGTATTCAGCAGAAATCGGCCAAAACAAAATAAAATAAAATAAATAAAAAGAAAAGTAATCAGACCTATGGTAAAGCGTATCTACGAATTTTAATGTTGTTTATAACATATAAACTACTTCCACCCACTCAGTTTGTCTAGATTTTTAACGTATAACTTAGTACTTTATGTATGAGAATAGACATACCTACTCACATGAAGTTAAACGCTGTTAATGTCGACGGCGTCCCAGCATTCGGTATTTATAAAAAAAAAAAAAAGAATCGAATAACGTTCTGTGGCGGTATATTTGTGGTATTATATTGCACAATTAAAAGTGGATCCAGCAATTGGTCAACGGGGTCCGGTACAGGTGGAAGAATTGGTGAAAAGGGAGTCCTTTTATAGTTCTTAAGTAGTAATTTAAACAATGATGGTGGAGTCTGGCTCGCCAGTCTTGTTTTCACATAAATCTAGTCTAAGCCGCATGACTGATCTGGTTACCTCAGAAATGTTATCGTCATTTGGACACAGAAATAAGTGTTGTTGTCACTGGCTCTCACCGTGACTTCACGGGTGGAGTGCATGAAGCGCTTCTTTGAGGCCTACTAGTGGATTGTCACCATTTCATATAGCATTCATTGCTCTCATTGTGCTGCAAATAAAACAATGAAAATCGATCGGATGGAACAGATGGTAATTTGTAATCGTTTTGAATATTCAAGGTAAGCAATCGAATCTAAGATCTTTCTACAAGAGCGCGGTCCCAGCAGGGTAGAACTTGCGTTTTAGCCAGAGGACGTTGTCTGCTAGATGGATGCTTCCCCTGAGGATATCCATAGTGACAGATTCTGTTCATCAATAGAGTTTGGGCCGGGCTTGTTGGTGGCGGTTCCGCCAGGGTTCCTTTGCTGTTTATTTACTACTAGCTGACCCGGCGAACTTTGTTCCGCCTTAATGGCAATAAATAAGCAGACTTCTTTTTTAATTTCGAACGGTATAAAAAGTATCCTATGTCCTTCTCCTGGCTCTAAACTACCTCCCTGACAATTTTCAGCTAAATCGGTTCAGCCGTTCTTGAGTTATAAGTGGTGTAACTAACACGACTTTCTTTTATACAGGGTGTTTCTTGTAAGGTGTCAAGCCGAAGGCAGGTGATAGGTGAGGACTAGACCTATCGATTTCACCCCCATGTATGTTCTACGATTTTTCGTAGTTTAGAAGTTATCGTTAATTTTGTGATTTTTTCAAATTTCATGACCTAGTAGGCTTAATTTTTTTTTTTTACTTTTTTTGGGTTGACTTTTCTCAGATTTCTTTTTTTTGACAGATTCCCTATTAGTTGCAGATATTTGAAAAAAATAATCACCTTCCTATCTTTGATGCAAGATACAAAATTTTTGCTAGAAACATAAAAAATATGCTTTTAGCAGAACATTCAAAAATTTTCAATTTAAATGTATGAGAAAAAAAAAATTCCATAGGTCCAAAATAATTTTAAAAACTGCGCAGTTTTTTAAACTTGAAGCCAAATTTCTCGAGTTTTCTCGAACTCGAGAAAACTCGAGAAATTTGGCTTCATTCGAGACGAGAAAAAAATTACCGGAGCTCGAGAATTCTCGAGTTTCGATTTTGAAGCTTTAATATTCTTGAAAGCCTATTTTCTTAGACAAAAGTAAGTTTTTAATTATTTAATAGGTCAACGTTGCTTTTAGACTGGCCTAGTCTTTCCTTTTTTAACTGATTTGATGTAAGAAGAAGTAATGATCTCAATCGAAACTAAGTAAAAATGTTCACCAACTAGTATGCTATATTTATTATGTATGTTTAATCTGACTGATTAAAAGACTGAAAAATTTGTTAACTAGACAGTCACCTTACCTAACAGACGTTAGATTTTAGGTACTCGTGCCTCCTCGTAAAGTTTATTCAAGTCGTTATCTGTAAGAAATTTAAAAATTAATTAAAAAGTTTTTTTTGTTCATAAAAAAAAAACTATTTATCGTAATTTTGCTATTTGGACTTGTGTTCTTTAGAAAACAAGTGATTCAATTGTAGCTCCAGATTTTATTGTTATTTATCCTTAAAGAACACGCGACTTTATGACTTTTGCTATGATTATTAGTAAAAATTAATTATGAAAGAAGATTTTATTTTTAGTTTATTTCCTTACCAAATTAAGTGGTACTAAATTCTAATATTGACTGTTGTGCATGAAAGTAGGTAGGTATATTAGTTTAAAAAAAACCTGTTTTTATTAAATTTTAACCGATTTCAGCAGTTTTCATTAAAAGACTCGAGACCCGAGAAAACTCGAGACTTTGGCCTCGAGAATTCTCGAAACTCGAGAAAAAAAATTGGTCGAGAAATCAGAAACCCTAAGTGTGAGTCACGTTAAAGTGTACATATGAAAATAGATGAAACTAGAACTATTTTTATCGACAAAAAAGAGGTCAAAAATTTTTTGAGAATTTTTTAAAATTTTTTATAGAATTTTTTTTCTTCCAATTACTCATTGTAAAGAAAACGTAATAACTTTTAAACTAAGCGGTATATCCTGATAAAATAAAAACAGTAAAAATGCTAAATAACAGGCGACACTAAAAAAATACATAAAATACACAAAAAAGGCCAACAAATAATAAAAAATGATACTTTTTGAAAAACATCTGCTTTTAAATTCGTGTTTTTTTGGTTATTTGATAAATTTCTCCAAAAAATGCCCCTATAACCGGTGGTTTTTATTACTTTGTATTATTCTCTATCGTATTACCTTCGTAAAATCAAAACTCGCATGTCTCTATCCCTATCACAACGTTTGCAATAATCGTTTGAACTAAGCCACTCCGGGCGCGCCATTCAACGCTTCGTTAACAACGAAACTGAAAATGGCTCTAGATTTGTAATTTTGATAAAGACAAGTTAGATTTCAAATAAAAATAAAAGATTTCGAAGTAAAATAAGCATTTTAGTTAAAACTAGCGGCCGCCCGCGACTTCGTACGCGTGGATCCCGTTTTACCCCCTTCATCTATCTTACGCGGTTTAGATTTTTTCATACAAATGTTTTTTCCCGCTAACTCCCGTTCCCGTTGGAATTTCGCAATATCCTGTTGTAACTAAGCTTTAAGTTTACTAAGGGACCTGCATGCCAAATTTCAAGCGTCTAACTTAAGCGGTTTAGATTTTTCATACAAAAGGATTTTCCCGGTAATTCCTGTTCCTGTGGGAATTTCGGGAATTCCTTTCTTAGTGCACCTCTACGGTACCTAAGCTACGTCCCTTATAAATTTCAAGTGCCTACGTTTAGCCGTTTAGGCTGTGCGTGGGTATGTCAGTGAGTCAGTCATACAAAAGGAATTTCCCGCTAATTCCAGTTCCCGTGGGAATTTTGCAATATCCTGTTGCAACTAAGCTTTAAGTTTACTAAGGTACCTGCATGCCAAATTTTAAGCGTCTAACTTACGCGGTTTAGATTTTTTCATACAAATGTTGTTTCCCGCTAACTCCCATTCCCGTGAGAATTTTGCAATATCCTGTTGTAACTAAGCTTTAAATTTACTAAGGTATCTGCTTGCCAAATTTCAAGCGTCTAACTTAAGCGGTTTAGATTTTTCATACAAAAGGATTTTCCCGCTAATGCCCGTTCCCGTGGGAATTCCTAAGTATCCTATAACCTGCCCAGGAGTATGAAGAATAATTGCACCAAGTTACGTTAAAATCTGTCGAGTAGTTTTTGTTTCTATAAGGAACATACAGACAGACAGACAGACAGACAGACAGACAGACAGACAGACAGACAGACAGACAAAAATTTTACTGATTGCATTTTTGGCATCAGTATCGATCACTTATCACCCCCTGATAGTTATTTTGAAAATATATTTCATGTACAGAATTGACCTCTCTACAGATTTATTATAAGTATAGATTAAAATTGTCTCTACCTGTAGCGGAGAATAATGTTGTGGCAGGCCTTTGTTCAAACGATCATAGCAAATGTTGTGATAGGGATAGAGACATGCGATTTTTGGTTTTACGAAGGTAATACGATAGAGAATAATACAAAGTAATAAAAACCACCTGTTATAGGGGCATTTTTTGAAGAAATTTATCAAATAACCAAAAAAGCACGAATTTAAAAGCAGTTTTTTTTCAAAAAGTATCATTTTTTATTATTTGTTGGCATTTTTGTGTATTTTACGTGTTTTTTTAGTATCGCCTGCTATTTAGCATTACTACTGTTTTTATTTTATTAGGATATACCGCTTAGTTTAAAAGTTATTACGTTTTCTTTACAATAAGTAATTGGAAGAAAAAAAATTCTATAAAAAATTTAAAAAAAATCTCAAAAATTTTTTGACCTCTTTTTTGTCGATAAAAATAGGTCTAGTTTCATTTATTTTCATATGTACACTTTAACGTGACTCACACTGTATAGATTTATTATTCACTCACATTGTGTTGAGAATATTTGATGGAACAACGCTAGCCGTAGAACACTTATAAGGACGAGTTGCCCGATGTCTAAGTGGCTCTTAGTTGGATTAGTCACCCGACAGGCTGGTGTGTATGACATGTACCACCTTAGGCAATTTGAGCAAGTCGTAAAATTGTATGTGTGTGAAAAAAAAAGTGTTTTCATTAAATTGGATAAAGCGGTATAATGTTTACTGTAAATGTTAAATGTAAATTTAATTAGTTCAATTAATTATTCAATGTTCTTTAAATGTAATTCAATGGGAATACTATGAATAAAAAAAAAAAAGGAAAAGTATTAGTGGAGTGAAAATAAATGCAATAGTTTTAGTTGTCAGCGCTCTAAAATCTGATGAGTACCTAAAGAATAAAATGTTAAAATGTTTACTTATCTTGCATATAATTTGTTTAATGTTGAATTGGGAATAAAAAGTGAAAATGAAAAATGAAATGTTTTATTTCATAAATGAAAATGGTTTACAACATATTTAATGTTATTTATTAAACAATGCTTCAACAGCACTTAATTATATATAGGCAGGAAGATACTACTTGATATTTTGGTACTTGTACATTCCTTTTAAGTTTGAAATATTTAAGAAAAGATAATGTTTTACACATAATACTATTTTCTTAAATAAGCTTGAATTGAATCCCGAAATCAGACATAATTTTGAGATTTATTGATAAAGTTTCAAATATCCTTGAATAAATAAAATAAAAGTTATTTATTTCAAGCATGGGCCATAAAAGTATTAGTAACAAAGTTCTTAGAATCTACGTTAGTAAATTACAATACAACTACAAGATTACACACAAGTAAAATATGATAGTTTTAAATCTTTGAAGTCCCTCACGGTTTCTGGTTTAAGAAGAACGTTATTTTCGTTAAGAATTACAATTCATTTACTGATAAATATGCTAATTATCAATTAAATGATTTATACTAGAAATAAACTAATAAAACATTAGCTATAAACATTGCTTAAGCGCTAGAATAATGAGCGTAAAGAGCACCTGCGGATTTACATTAAACGATTCAATAATTTATATCCTCTTATCATCTGCTGGTATAGACCAGCAGCCTCTTCCACTTTGGTGCAAGGTTTTGTCATAAGTCTTCACGCTTGGCAGGCGATTTGGAGAACGTAGTTTGTGTTTGGGATTCCTAATAACAAGCGTGTATTGAGTATGCAACATGACCGTGATAGGAAGATGCCTAAGGGCCCAGTATCTTTGAAATTGTAAGTGAAGAATAGTTGGATTGGATGTTCTCAATTCGTTGGGTTGGAGACTGTACCAGGATGCCGTAGCGTAGCTCGGTGGAAATAAGTGTTTGCCTGTGGTATCTGCGGATAGTGTGGTGCAATAGTACGGTACTCCTGGGTGGTTTAGTCGGATCTTGCTGAGTAGTAAGGTCTTAAGAGGCGAGACTGTACTAGAATATTGTGGCTGTATTCTGGTAGAGAGTGGTGTTTGCCCTGAGTAGCCAGTTGGAATTCGGTAGTGCGATATTTATTTATTTATTTAAACTTCAGCACACAAACTAACAATGCACTGTGGCGGACTTAATGCCGGATGGCATTCTCTGTCAGTCAACCACGGGTCATGTAGAAAGAGTAAGGCGGTGCAAAAAAAATTTACATTTTTGATAATAAACCTACTTACATAAGATTACATTAAAATAAATAACATAATACAAATAAATATAATAGACATACACATAAATACATAAACATAATAATATTATAAATGTACACATGACTCATGTCTGAGATAGCGAGAAAATGGAGAAAAAAGGTCATTCCTTGAAATGTTTGCGCAGAGCCCTTTTGAAAGTAAATTTGGAAGAAGGTTTGCGTAATTTGGCCGGAAGGCCGTTCCAGAGACGTACAGCGGAGACTAGGAAAGAGTTGGACATGAAGCCGGTGCTATGATGAGGGGTGGCAAGGCTGAAGAGTCTAACTAGAGCGAATATTTCTATTGTGAGTGGAGTGGAGGTACTGAAATTTATCTTTTAAATAAGATGGAGAGTCAGGATTGAAGAGAATCGAATGAAGCATACAAAGTGAACGAAGATATCTACGCTGTCTGATGGGAAGCCAACCAAGCTGCGAGCGAAAATGGGAGATGTTCTGAGGTGAGATACTTCTGGGTGGTGCAATCGGATCTTGCTGTGTTTAGCAAAGATCATAAAGCCATTGACTGTTTGACTGGTTGACTTAGGTTCCCGAGCCTGTAGCCGTATTCACGTAACAAAACTTCAACGGCATGCAAGCGATTTGATCGCTGGTGTCACTTTTCGTATTCACGTGTTAATCGCCCGATTTTGTTTTGATTTCGTTTTATGCGTATTCAATCGTAGTCTCTGCAGTATTCACCTATTACCTATTTTGAAATTTGGTTCAAGTGATTAAACGTCAAATGACAAACCGCTGAGTTGGGATCCTATCGATTTAGAACTGTTTTCATTAGGACGTCGGACGATGTGTCAAAATACGTGAATTAGGCCACTGTTGTTTAATTGATATTTTAGAGAAAATTTTGGTAATTTTGCTCAATAATTTGTGAATCTCAGTGATCTTCAATGTTACAATTAATTGGAATTGTTATTAGTAGTTGATTGGAATCGTAAAAGCTAAGTAGCTTAAAATAGGCTATGGTTACAAGTTAGTAACATAAGATATTTAGTTAGATGGGTTTTATTTGAAAGAGTAACTAGTAGTAGGTACTAAAAGTTTAGTTTTCTTGCTCTGAAAGCATATATATTTTATATTTCATGAAGAAAGATTGGCCGAGCGGATACTGGCTGTTCTTCTTAGTTTTTCAAAGGAACATACGAGGACGCATGTCGCGTAGGATGGCCGTGTTGCAGACAGTCGTGAGCGCGTGCACTAAACTGGAATACGGGCGCGGCACCTGGAGGCGAATCGGCACATCACCGTTGGACGCGTTTCCGCAGAGCCATAATGATCATAGCAGGATGGATCGAACTGACTTTCACTCCTGACGCCGACAAGAGAAGAGATCATCGCTTGATGCTCATTAAATTGGATATATACTGATATCCGTTAAATTGTATGTACCCGTGATATCCATTAAATTGGATGTACCCTGATATCCATTCAATTGGATGTACACTGATATCCATTAAATTTGGATGTACCCTGATATCCATTTAATTGGATGTACCTGTGATATCCATTAAATTGGATGTATCCTGATATCCATTCAATTGGATCAAATCAAATTTCTTTATTTGCGTAATTCCAGGTACATAAGTGGTCTTACATAGATTTGGTAGGTTTCACTGATATCCATTAAATTTGATGTACACCTGATATCAATTAAATTGGACGTACCCCCGATATCCATTCAATTGTATGTACCCTGATATTCATTAAATTGGACGTACCCCTGATATCTATTTAATTAAATGTACTCTGATATTCATTATTTTGGATGTATCCTGATATCCATTAAATTGGACGTACCCTGATATCCATTAAATTGGACGTACCCTGATATCTGATATAAATTGGATGTACCATGATATCCATTAAATTGGATGTACCTTGATATCCATTAAATTGGATGTACCCTGATATCCATTAAATTGTATGTACCATGATGTCCATTAAATTGGATGTACCCATGATATCCACTAAATTGGATGTAATTTTTTTTTCAGGCAACTGATATCCTTTAAATGGGATGTAACCCGGATCTGTTAGGTAGACTTGTTGTTTACTAAATTCAAATTAACTTATTTGCATTAATTGAGCGTAACTGAAATTGGATGTTTATTAAAGTAATGTATACCCAATGATATTAAAGAACTATAGATATGTTACGTTCATAGAAATTACGATTTGAATCCGTGCCGAGCTATTCCAAATTGCACACATTGACAAATGTGACTGATAAGTGAAACAAAAGATACGAAATAGCACGCAAATGAAAGAGATAGCTATAGTTTTAACGATTCTGCACTAACTAATCTATGTCCGCAGCGCACGCATCCTTATCGCTCTAACGTCAAAACAAGATCGCTTTCTCTTTCTTAACTTGAACATGGCGCATGGCGTCTTGATTGTTTGCATAAATAATTGAAAATATAAATACTAAATAATTTTGCATAATCACATGTGGTAAGAGATCCCTTGTATTTTGTTTACTTTAGAGTCATAATTGGTACACTTTCGAAACACACACGATGGCATTTTTTATTCATTTTGGTAAGAACACAGGAACTTACGGTGTGGTACGCACGCGATTGCGCACGACGCAGGCCACACGAAGACTAAACACAAGACGTCCCAATTGGGACGTATTTGAGTATTCACAGCGCGAGCGCTTATAACATATCTGCTTTTGTTTTTATATAATATCATTGTGTATACCTAATAGATATTTAAAAAAAAAAGAGAGTGAGACGTATGAGTACAATTCAGTCGGTGTTATCGCTGTATAGCGATCTTTTCCACACTTCTATTACAATAATTAACCTTACATTTACTTGACAAAAACTTTCATTAAAAGGACAATGGGCAAAATGGTACCCGGCTCCAATAGATATGCTTCTAGTGTCGTTTGAAAGTTCTTACCAAGACGAACAACTTTTACTATGGCCACCAGCCTCAGATCTGGTTGTGTTCGAAGATAAACATACTTTTTTGCAAAATGGTACCCGGCTCCAATAGTTATGTTTGTAGTGTCATTTGAAAGGTCTTACCAAGACGAACAACATTTACTATGGCCACCAGCCTCAGATCTGGTTGCGTTCGAAGAAAAACATATTTTTTGTGTAACCGAAGTATCATACGTGTCCATCGTATGGTACTTACGTTATGCGAGGCGTGAAGGGTTTACTGCTCCAGCATCCTTTCTTAACTCTTTAATTAGTGATAGGGATAATTGTGAAATAAATATTTTTATTTGAATAACTACTACCCTCTTATTAATAAAAAGGTATACCTAGGATGAACCTTGGATTAAAACGACATTTCCATAACAAATGACAATTTAAACCAGAGTTCAACTAGGGTGTAACTTTTATTAATAAAGGGGTTGGAGTTTTATTACTTCTTAAGGGTTTTATTATGGGTTGCTAAAGCGAATAAATCCACAAGACCCAATAAGTCCACCCACAAGATGGACCAACGACCTCATAAAGGTAGCGGGAAGGCGCTAGATGCAGGCCGCCACCAACCGGCCATTGTGGAAATAATTGGGGGAGGACTGTGTTCAACTGGACGTCCTATGGCTAAAATGATCATGATGATGATGATGAAAGCGAATAAAGGGCTAATAGCTTGAGTAGTTCACCGTACGTATAATCCTTTCCTTTTCAATGCTTTTTTAAGTTATATTAATAGATTGTAGTCATAATACATACTCGTTTACATGGATGATTGTGTTATACTTTCATTATAATACTTAGTGGAATTACTGCTTTCAAAACGTGAATTAGAACTGGCCCCATAGCAGACATTTTCCTAGATCTAAAGGCCTTTTGAAATATACAGTGTGTCCGGGCTTGTAGTGATCAAACTTTAAGGGCGTAATCTATGGACAATTTTATTGATGAAAATACTTCAAATTTGGGGCTTGACCCATTTCTCGCAAAATTACGAGGATTTAAGTTTTTAATTTTTAGTTTTCACCTCTTCCTTCAAAAACAAGTGAAAGCGTGGGTAGCTTAACACTAATAAGCAAAAATTGTATATCATGCGATAGCCAATAAAATTATCTATTAGCAGAAGTAGAAAACAGATACAAGTTTGATACATTTTAAGGGAGTAAGAATGGATTTAATTAGAAAAAAACATGACTTTTTTCACTTCTTTTTCAGTTATTTTCCAACACAAGAAAAACCAGGTCGTTAAGGTATGTTTTATTTGCATTGTATTATTAGTATTTGAGCTATTCTACAAAACGAATGTAAATTTATTAGTCTACGTCTATTAGTTTCGACATAATTGTTGAACAAAGATACCCCTTCCCAGCGGTTTCCATAGCGCACGCGACATGCGAAAATGCACTGCCTGAAAGAATCACACAACCTATTCCGATTACTATGGAAACCGCTGGGAAGGGGTATCTTTGTTCAACAATTACGTCGAAACTAATAGACGTAGACTAATAAATTTACATTCGTTTTGTAGAATAGCTCAAATACTAATAATAAAATGCAAATAAAACAAACCTTAACGACCTGGTTTTTCTTGTGTTGGAAAATAACTGAAAAAGAAGTGAAAAAAGTCATGTTTTTTTCTAATTAAATCCATTCTTACTCCCTTAAAATGTATCAAACTTGTATCTGTTTTCTACTTCTGCTAATAGATAATTTTATTGGCTATCGCATGATATAAAATTTTTGCTTATTAGTGTTAAGCTACCCACGCTTTCACTTGTTTTTGAAGGAAGAGGTGAAAACTAAAAATTAAAAACTTAAATCCTCGTAATTTTGCGAGAAATGGGTCAAGCCCCAAATGGCAATGCCAGATTTTGTATGGAAGGTGGCGTCTTTTTTTTTCGCGCGGCCATCGACCAAACTTTGTTTTTTGATTACAAAATAGTGTAATAAACCAAACTTACTATGGCATGTATACCTCTAAACTCAGTCTGAACTGAGTTACGAGCATTAGAAGTTTGATGATTTTCATACTAGATTTGCTTTTTGCGCGCAAGTTTTGTAAGAAATTGCAACAAAATAGTGACATTGTATGTGTAAACAAACAATATCATCCATTAAAGGCTCCAGACATCAGTATGCAGCAGAATCAGCGCAATAAAAAAATAGCGCAATATTTTGTTGCAATTTCTTACAAAACTTGCGCGCAAAAAGCAAATCTAGTATGAAAATCATCAAACTTCTAATGCTCGTAACTCAGTTCAGACTGAGTTTAGAGGTATACATGCCATAGTAAGTTTGGTTTATTACACTATTTTGTAACCAAAAAACAAGGTTTGGTCAATGGCCGCGCGAAAAAAAAAAGACGCCAATTTCCGGCATTGTCTTTTGAAGTATTTTCATCGATAAAATTGTCCATAGATTACGCCCTTAAAGTTTGATCACTACAAGCCCGGACATACTGTATATTGGTTATGGCTATTGGAGCGGGTACCACTCTCCATACATTTTTGCCCATCATCCTTTATTAACAAGGAAGGGATGTAGTGTTTGTAGTCCAATCAACGAGGCGTTTGTAACCCGAATAATTCGTCCGTCAATGAAACTTGGCACATGGTGAAAGTAGGTAATATAGATCATAGATATGCAAAAATCCAACAAAATTTTTTTTGGGAAGTTATGTTTTTTGACCTAAACATGAAAATCGTTAATAACTCTCTGTGTAAAAATTCTCAGCCTGAAATTCTTTCTGTATACGTACCTATGTACTACTTAGAATATGTATGTAAAAGAATCCAACAATTTTTCGATTTCAGAGATACCTGAAATTTCACTTTTAACATTTTGCACTTTAACTTCTACTGAAAAATTGCTCTGCTGATTTTTATTTTTAATACGCTTTTATATGTTCAAATACATAGCTTTTCACAGTAATCCAATAGATTTTCCTTTACTATGTTATAGTTCTTATTTTTACGTAATTACGTCGTGTGAATAATTGCTCCGTCCATTTTTATACATCTATTGGCCATTTGATAATATATTAAAACAGATTTATCAAAAATCCAACAAATTTTCGAACGTTAAATATACTTTTAAGGATATACCGCACGCGGGCAATGTAGTTCGCGGGCTAAAGTCAGCGATACGCTCTTATTACTACTCCCGTAAGGTTGACATTTCAAGTAAGAGAAGGTAGACGCGTATCCATAGCGAGTTTTTCACCATACGCCTTAATTTTAAGTATTTGGTTTAATTATGTACTAACATAGCGATTGTAGTAGGTACCTAGATAATCGACATACCTAAATATTAAACAAGTCTTATAAATCAGATGGGAAACTATTTTTTTAAAAAAAGAAAAGAAAACAAGAAATCTAACAAAAACTTATATTCCAAACGTTATTTTAAAATTACAAAATTACGATCTCCTAACGACCTAAGACACGTCCACCACTCTCGAGCGCCGAAGGAAAAGTGAGCTCCGTCCGTAGCAACAGGCAGCAACCTGCTCCGGCGCGCCACGATCACGCCACCGCTGACGTCACCAGTACGGGCTGCTAGGCCCCGCCTCTTCTTCAGTTATTTGTAATACGGCCTCTCCTGACCGCGAGGCGTCCCCGACCGCTTCTTGAGAAGGTCCTTCGCCACCATCCTCTGCTTCTTGAGAGGGTCCTTCGCCACCATCCTCTGCTTCTTGAGAGGGTCCTTCGCCACCATCCTCTTGGCCTCCCAGGTCATCGGTAGAATCATCAGACTCTGGAATTGCAACAAATTCTGAGCGACATAGTAAAACGAAAATGAGATGAAAAAAAGAGGGCTCTGGATAACTTTGCGTTATGATAGAAAGCGTGCACTCAAACCATCACAAGCAAAGCCTTAATAGACAACGTCTATAATTTAACTAAGTTTGGGAACAGATAAATCTCAAAACTAAATAACAAATGACAGATTCCGGATTTCTGTCACCTGTTCGCATAACAAACGCATTATAATTTTAATGCAGAAGCTATGCCCCGCGACAGAGGCTCCAAAAGTTCGCATGTCACGACTCCTTGATCATAACATAGGCACCAAGTTCGCATATTATGACCATCCCTACTCGCATAACTAAAACATTAGGTGTTAAATGTAATGGTTATGCCCCGCGACAGAGGCACCAAAAGTTCGCATGTCACGACTCCTTGACCATAGCATAGGCTCCAAGTTCGCATACTATGGCCCCGTGACAACCAATGTCACTCATGGTGTTGCACATCAACATGTGTAACATCACTCACAACTCGCAGTAACACACGCCATAGGTAGCTGCCTTAAGCAAGCGCACGTGGTATAAGCAACACAAAGCTCACGCCATAGGTAGCTGCCATAAAGCAAGCGCACGTGGCCAAAAATGACTTACCACCCTCGAAGAAGGCTGCACACGTTTCCGGTGTCCACTCCCCGCGCCACTGAACCATATGCTCAGCCGCCGCTTGAGTTCGCTTGCCATATGAACCCGCCATGAGCTCCAACTCATAGCGATGATGTGGGAGGTCCCGAACTACTTTGTAAGGGCCTCGCATGCCGGAATCCAGTTTGCCAGAACTTTGTGAACTTTTACCCACAAAAACAAAGTCTCCTACAGCATAAGTAGGTGGTTCGCGCCGCGTCGAGTTGACACGTTCATCTTGTTGACGTTGATTTGTTGCTAATAGTTCTGACGCCCTTTGCCTTCGGAGAGTAACTATCGCCTCGCGATTGTTATGTGTGTCGTCAAGAGCCACATCCCTTATGAGAGACCTTAGTACGGGAGTGGTACCTTCAGTCCCGATCAGAAGGTTGAGGGGTGCCATCTGAGTCGTAGCTTGCTTGGTAATATTTAACGTCAGTTGGATTTTCCATAAAGCTTCCGACCAACTTACGCCTTTAACGTTTACTTCGACTCGCAGCATGTTTAATACGGTTCGGCAATAACGCTCGACCTGACCATTCTCACAATGCATGCCGGGTGTGATTAAGTGTGTGGAGCATCCCATATTTAAAACCCAAGTTTGAAAACCTGAACCCTCGAACATTCTACCTTGATCAGATACGATCAATGTCGGAGTACCAAATAAAGACAACGCATTCGTAAAAACACGCTTAAGTTCGTCTGTGTCTTGCCTACGCATGGAATACAGAAGACAGAACTTTGAAAAGGCGTCTATTATTATGAGAATGTATTTGAAGCCGTCAGACTCCGGAAGCGGACCAAGGACATCCATGTGGATGGTAGAAAAAGGAACGTCGGGCTTAGTCCATGATTCAATGGGCATGTGAGGTCCACGGGGAATCTTTTTATGAGAAAGGCAGACCACACAATGGTTTACATACTTTTTCACAAATTGCCTCAGACCGGGGAACCAAAAATGACGCAGAATTAATTCGGTTGTTTTATCAATGCCAATATGTTGATGGTCATCGTGAAATACACGTAAGAGGCTCAGACGATGCCCCTTCGGTATAAAACATAACGAACGCGATTGCTCGCCAGTGGGACTGTATTTATAGTA
This sequence comes from Ostrinia nubilalis, assembly GCF_963855985.1. Taxonomy (NCBI): domain Eukaryota; kingdom Metazoa; phylum Arthropoda; class Insecta; order Lepidoptera; family Crambidae; genus Ostrinia; species Ostrinia nubilalis. Next base: position 9,271,099 of record NC_087118.1, on the reverse strand, counting down.
GAAGAGGTGGTTTTTAATTTCATAGCGGGAGGAATCTATCTGACCATCTCTCAACTTCTCCATCAACTCATGGGTTTCAGAATCGGCAGACTGGGCAATTTGAGCCCAATTGTTAGGCCTACGTATGTGTGAGACATTAGCCGGGTTACGACTCAAAAAATCGGCGTGTTGCATAAGTGCGCCTTTCCTGTACTCGATGGTGTACCGAAAGTCTTGTAAGTAGACCCACCATCGGGCAACTCGGGGTAAGAGATCTTTTTTACGTTCGGTCAACTTAAGCGAATTACAGTCCGTCACTATCTTAAAGTTAATACCGATAAGATAGTGCCGAAAATGTTGTAAGGCCTTCACTATCGCGAGAGTCTCGAGTTCGTAACTATGATATCGAGACTCTGCGCCATGTGTGGCCCTACTGAAGTAACCAACTACCCGTTTGCGTTTACCCTCATGTTCTTGTAATAGGACAGCTCCAAAACCGATCGCGCTTGCGTCTGTGTGCAACTCAGTGGGCAACTTCGGGTCAAATATTGCTAACACCGGTTCCTCCGTTAAACAACCAACTATGTATTCACGAGCAGCATCTTGCTCGTCACCCCAGATAAATGGGTGACCCTTTTTCGTTAATTTTGCAATAGGAGCAGTTTTGACGGCATAGTTGGCTATATATCGTCGGAAATATCCCGCGAGACCCAAAAATTGCCGCACTTGCTTCACTCTCGTCGGTTTTGGTGACTTAACCAAGGCCTCTACTTTCCTAGGGCTCGGCCGTACCTGACCCTGACTTATGAGCCTACCTAAGTATTCTACTTCGGTCTCTAGAAAAGAACACTTTTTCAAATTGATCGAAAACCCTGCTTTTGTGAGTGTCTCAAGGACCTGATGTAGAGTTTCGAGACCCTCATCTACTGTGTCAGACATAATTAACACATCATCAATGTAATTAAGGACTTTTCCGGTGTCTATTAACGGTTTTAACGTCTTTGATATTATCCTCTGATACACTACGGGAGCGTTCGTCAAACCGTAAGGCATTTTCAGATACTCAAAATGACCTTCCGGCGTGACGAAAGCGGTTTTACTAATGGAATCATCATCAGCTCTCATAGGAATTTGGTGGAAGCCTGTGGCCATGTCTAGGCTGGTAAAGTACTTACTACTGCCAAGCTTGTCTATGTGATCGTCTATGAGAGGTAACGGAAACCTATCTTTGACCGTAATCGCATTGAGGGCTCGATAATCAACGCACATCCTATCAGACCCGTCTTTCTTTTTCACGAGTATGATAGGACTTGCGTACTCTGATTGTGACTCACGAATAATGCCTTTACTTAAAAGGTCTTTAGTTATTTCACGGACTCGCAACTTTTCATCCGCCGAAAGCTTATAAGGTCGATAGTGCACTGGCGAGTTACTATTCAGCTTAATTTCCATGCAGCCGGTATTAACAGTAGAGGTCGCGGTTCCCGTGACAAAAGAATTGTTGTATCGATCGATAAGTGTAAGTAACCGGTTCTTGTCCTCGCCTACTAATGATGTTTTCACCGCACTACTATCCAAGCTACTTATTTGGCGCACATGAGAGGGATTATCAATCCTTACTAGTCGCTGAACGTCACTTGTACGTATATAAGCTACACCCTGACGATTTAAGATATCTGTGCCTAGCAAAATAGGAGCACTTATGCAGTCCGGGGAAACAACAAATAAATCGACTTCTAAAGATATCTCAGGAAATTCGATTACTTTCGTAATGTAACCTGTGGATTCTATTTCCTGACTTCCGATCCCGCGCATGACTCGATAGGTTGGTATAATACTACAATCGATATGTTTAAGTACCGCACTGGAAATCAGTGAAATATCAGAACCACTATCGATTAAGACATCGACTGGCACCTTCTCTATAACGGCAGTCATAATGTTAGTTTGAGAAGCATTCGTGATTTTTGTGCAAAAATTGACCTCATTTACGTTTTTCTTATTAGTTTCGGACCGTTGCTTCGCAAAACAGTGATCTACCAAGTGCCCTGTCTTTTTACAGAACGTACAAGTCAATGCCGATTTATTTGTGTTTGAGACATTTGTGACTGTGCTATTTGAATTAGGCTTTTGTCTCTTAGGACAAAAGTCTTTCTTGTGACCGACACCATCGCAGTAAAAACATTTAAGATCGGATTTATTAGTCCCGCGTCTCGAGCTAAAACGGTTATCGTTATTTGACGAACGGGTAGGATTGTGGGTATTTCGAAAATCTGTTTTAGGTTTGGTGTACGCGGATAAAAACTCGACCAATTGATTGGGTTGTAATTTAGCGTTTGTAGCAGCAGCTTTCACTTGAGGATCACTTATGCCTCTTATGACGATAGCAGATTTTAAATCGTCCGACAACCCAGTAACAACATTTAATCGCAGCAATGATTTACGGGCATACTCAGCATAAGTGGAAAAGCCTTTTGAATTTGTACACATTGTCTCAAATAAAATGTTAGCGACATCGATACTTCGTGGACAGAGTGACCGAAATTCCAATTTGAAATTAGTCCAGGTTCGATCGGACGTGACCCAGTCATTTAACCATGCGCGTGCATCGCCTTTAAGGCAACCACCTATGCGCGATAGGCACTCCCGATCGTCCCAACGATTTGCCTCGCGGCCACGATCCACCTCTGCACACCAAGCATCGAAATCGTTGATATTAGGATCAAAACTTGAAATGTAATAATGGTTCGATCTTACTTGTAACAAGGATGATAGCGCGCCAACAATCCTATCCGTTGCGTCCCCTTCATTTCTCGACTCGCGACCGCTGGCCCGCGTTGGCTCCGCCGTGACCTCGACTGCAGTGGAGTTCGTCGCCTGGCTTGACGAAATGGGCTGCCGCGGTGGCGTCTGGCACTCGCGTGGTGGACATGTCGTTGCCGTAATTGTCGATGGAACGGATAGCCTATTCTCAATAGCATTTAGTTTTCCGAGAATAACATCTAACGATTGGTTACGAGGGCTATCACGACGTCCGTATGAACTATCGCGACGCCGTTTACTAGATCTATGACGACGGTTATAAGAACTACTTTCACGACTGGAACTACGATCTCTTTTCTTGGATTTATGTTTAGGCATTATGAACGCGTTCTAAATTATTAACACTTACGCAAATAACAAATTCCAAGATTTCACACAATCCACCCACCACCACAATTTAAAAATTTTAGCGTTTAAAATGATTCAGCGGCACACACAAAAGTTAAATTTTACACCGTTAGCGGAAGGCTACGTGGCCTATCCCACTTCTGATCTTATAAATCAGATGGGAAACTATTTTTTTAAAAAAAGAAAAGAAAACAAGAAATCTAACAAAAACATATATTCCAAACGTTATTTTAAAATTACAAAATTACGATCTCCTAACAACCTAAGACACGTCCACCACTCTCGAGCGCCGAAGGAAAAGTGAGCTCCGTCCATAGCAACAGGCAGCAACCTGCTCCGGCGCGCCACGATCACGCCACCGCTGACGTCACCAGTACGGGCTGCTAGGCCCCGCCTCTTCTTCAGTTATTTGTAATACAAGCTTATTTCACGTAATTACGTAAATTCTATTTACACTTATTTACCTCTCTTAAAAATAACACTGGGTGATTAAATTTTATCAAAATTACAAACTAAACATGCATTGTCAAAAGTTACATAAAAACAAAGTTATTATTCCTTCCTTGCAAAAAACGGTTCTGTTTGACGTGACGGTGACGGCATCACGCATCTCTTTTTATTACACCAATTTGCTGCTAGTGACATCTCGCTCGCTCAGTCATTTGTTGCTCTATTCTAGCTAGGTAGGTGTAATAAAAAACCTAAACTTTATGCATGCATAAATACAATGAAATAAAAACTTATCTTAACAAAACACACGTCATAGGTATTCAAAAACCATTTTATAGCCGATATTCAATGAATTTAGTTTCGTATCGCTGAGTATTGCAATTTGAGGGTTCGATTGCTATAATTATTTGCATCAGGCCTGGCTCACTCCGCGCGGTACATCCGATAATTACCTACAGCGAAACGCCCCGCCGCGGGTATTATAATTATCAGTCGAGTGTCACGCGCGCGCCCGTCAGGACTTGATGTTTTGCCTTTAATAAATAATTTCTTTAGAATACAATTTATGCTGTTTTAAGAATTTTATCGTTAAAATATTAACTATTACCTTTCCGTGTAGGTAAATGAAACGGAAGAGTAACATCGATACAACAAATTACGACAAGCTAGTTCTTTTACCATAATGCATAGGTATTAAATAAATTGTTGTTAAAGTACAGCGAGTAACATTAGATTAAGTTTGTGCAAAGCCAAATACAAATATGATTTTCGGGTGACGCCTCTCGTTCTAGGATGTAGCCGTTTCGTGTTTGCGTAGTAAGTAGGTAGGTATGATGTCATTCTTTCTTCTGTGATAGTAGGTATGTTTAATTTATTTGTCTTATGTTAAAATAGGTATGAATGAAGACATTGTATTAAAATAAGTACTTTTTTATCCTAAGTAAGTATTATTTAAAATGTTATTTTTACAAAGGTAAAATAACACTAATACCAGGCCTCCGTCACTCGCCTATGCCGGCCGAGATAATTACCTACAGCGCGCGACAACTTCAAGTTGCAAATCAGTCCGGGCCGCCACGCGCCTGTTTGCACACGTGTATCTATACACGCTCGGTCGATCATAGTCGCAATCAAGGTTTATTGTTCCAACAGCACTGTTATTCTTCTTTAATGAAAAATTGTAATATTTAGGAATAATAATTAACTGTAGTGATTTAAATAATAAAAAAAAAACTACACTTTTTAAATAATAAATTATTTTGAAATACTTATGACAAAAAACTATAGCAAAAAAATTATTTTAGCTAATAAAAACATTAACTTTACTTCATTACTTCACCGTGTCTATTTTCCGACACTACACCTTTTAAAACTGTTTGTTTAATTTCGAATTATCGCAACACTGAAGTTTATTAATAGGTACTTCAGAGATGGTACGATTATACAAACTCCACTAGATTAAAGTTTTCTAATCTTAAATACAATAAATGCTTCTTAAAATTAAGTTTTTATTTATTTTACTTTGCTCATACAACCCTGACGCTTGAGCGGTGACGTAGATCAATTCTTAACACAAAAAAAATGCGCTCTTGTGAGCGTAGTAGTAAGGTGCGATTTCGAATGCACCATGTGCGTTGGATATTTTGCATTATTATTATTACCGTTAAAATGTCGGCATCTGATCCTACACAAAGGAGTGCAATTTCTGTTGCTACTATTATGTATTCTGTGCTAATACTTACCTACATACGTACCTCATTACAAATACCTAAGTAGATTAATTCTATTTTTTCACTAGACAGCATAGCAACCCTAACAGTGTAAGAAGAGTTCAGAGACACGCGATAGAAAGAGACAAAACTTGTAGGTGAATAAAATTGTAGGTACCTAGTGCTGTGCGAGCTGAATTACACTGTATCGCGTGGTAGCAAGACTCGCATTTATTTAAATCGTCTTGCGGAGTAATCCTTCTGTAGGTACTACTATTATTTATTCTGTGTTTGCATGTAACATTTTTGGAACTTTACATACTACCCGTTCGCGCTAAGTTTGCCGGTCCGTGGAATGCGCGTCCCCTCCTCCAACCGCGATTAAACGCAAATAATTAGTGATTAAACGCAATTGAGTGTTTTATTTTACGCAAATACACAACTTTTATCAATATTAATTTTAAAAAATATTTTCAATATAGTTTGCTAAAGTTATAGACGCTTTCCTTCGAGTGACGTCATATCGCCATCAGCGGCAAACTTATCGCGAACGGATAGTAAGAGCGTTTTAAAGCTTCATTTTTCGGAAAATAAAACAATTAGTTTATAATGTAACTTGAAAAAATCGAACTGCCTACGGTGGACATCGAACTACATATAAAAATCTCAAATACTTTTTTTATGAAAACATTGTTAGGCCCTTACCTAAAAATATAATAATAAATTTTGATCACATAAACATGGATCTAACCAACATTGATAATTTAATAAAAAGCCAAAATCCGTTAAACATCGAAAAATGCGCAGCAGCTGCTTATTGTAGTGGTTGGGTTATTAAAACAATTTATAAAAATATTGGTTATTGTGAAATGTGTAAAAGTGATTTAGAAGGGGATGGTGAAGAAATCTATTCACAATTTATAACTATGAAAAAATATTCAGAAAAATGCAATCTTCACTATCCCAATAAACATTTGCTGGAATGCCTATTGCATATAGAAGAAATCACATTGTTAATTTTATCAACACAGTGTGAATCGGATCAAATATCCGAATGTATAAAATTGGTAACCACTTCTCTTGTAACATTAAATTTTGTGACATGCGAAAGTCATAAAGAAAAAGTTAAAGAACTTATTATATGTAAAGGAATTTCCTTGATGATAAATGACTGGTGTAAAGAAATAAATAATATATTAAATGGTAAAAATATGGTTTTTGATGAAAATTGTCCTATGAAAATGTTAGCGCACAGATATTTTGTATCACATAAAAGTAAAAATAAAAGTTTTAAATGATTTACACATTTGTTTTTCATTTCTTTTACCTTGTTTAGCAATTGGTTATGTGCAGTTTTATTTTGGTAGATTTTTTTTCCAAATTAATGCACATTGTGCATTGTTTTGGAAAAAAATCTACCGAAATAAAACTGCGCCTCAATAATAATATTTGGAATAATACCTGGATACGAACCATGAACGACGAAAGCACCGTGTTACAAGCAGAAGCGAGTACGGAGCTTGAGAACTAGATGGCGCCTCTTTCTATCAAAACCTTGAGACGGCTATCTATACGTAGTACTTATTCTTATCTATGCTCGGGAGCCATTGCAACAACCAGACGTTCGCGCGCGCGTCTATTGTTCCCTCGGTTGCATTGCACAGAGTCCCTAGCGAATTGCTACCCACACTGTTCCCACTAACTTGGCTTGACTCGATACCTCGTTTAGGGGGCGTCCATAAATTACGTGAGACTTTTAGGGGGGGGAGGGGGTCAACGAAAACCTCACTAAATCTCACGTGGGGGAGAGGGGAGGTCTCAGAAAATATCACGTAATTTTTCCCGCAAGAAATAGGGTAAAATTGCCAGAAAACTGGGTTATTGAAGTAAAAAAAAAATGATTTTTTTTTATGATTAGGTATAATGACAATTTATTATAAACCGTCTAATCAAATTAAACTAAAAATGCCTCCATCTGCATTTGTGAACACTAAAGATGCAGAATAAATGTCGAAATTCGTTTTGTCGGCGTGATTAATTTACATACCTTCACAAAATTACAGCTCCCCAGTGCCAATAGTTTCCAAGCGAAACCTCGGACAGACAGACAGATATATCGAAACTATAAGGGTTCCATGTCAGGACTACGGAACCCTAAAAAATGACATTATCATACGTATGTATGAAAATATTATGTATTCGTAGTTAAAGTAACCAATAGTCAAATTTGACAGATGTCAAATGACAAGTGGTTAAATAACAGAAAAAAATGTTTTTATAACAATGTTTAACTTTACTTTTAGTACATTTTTTAACTATTTACATTTATTTATTAATATTTAACCATTAGTAGCAAAATTTTACAATTACTTATTTTAACTATGAATCAAAAAACTGGTCCTAGGTTGAAGCAATTGCTTGTCTTACTAAACGACGGATGGCTACGGAACCCTGCACTGCGCGTGGCACGACGACACTGGGTTACTGATTTTTTCATATAAATCTAATAGAATCGAAGCATAGACATTGAAAAATAGGCATTTTATTAAATATCACGTGAGATTAGGGGGGTGGGGGAGGGGGTCAGGCAAAATCTCACCAAATCTCACCATGGGGGGCGGGGGGGTTGAAAAATGGCCAAAATTGTCTCACGTAATTTATGGACGCCCCCTTACCTCCGCGGAGCCATAAAGCTTCGTGTTGCTGTTGAAACGTTCTATCGTTGATAGCTACCTATTCTCGTCCTTACCGAGTAGTGCATGTGATACTCATCCCGAACTTGCGGTAGCAATCCTGCTGCCACCCTTCCTGAACTTCACACCCCCTCGCCCCGTAGGTCCAACGCCTTTTCCCAGTGGTCGCGCTCACTATCGAGGCTTCGGTCTCTGGCTCGAGCTAATCGGATCACATCCTACCCCCCTAGTTATAAGTATCCAGACTAACACTCGATAAACCTCGCTCAGGGCGCCGCCCCTCTCGCGGATACGAAAACTAGTTTCGGGACGTGAACCGGGCACGTCGCTATCCCTCTTGTCATAGTAGATTTGCAATTGTGGAATAACTTACTCGTTATTTAAATAATAGTAATTTAGAGTCAGTGAAACTAGAATAAGTAAACTATTGTGGAACCTGAATTACAAAGTGCCATTGTGTTATTGATTGTGCGTTTCCTTGGTCAAATATGCCTGTAGGCATCCTGGATAGGTACACATCTGTTTAAGAGTGTTTATGTATTAAGTTCAAAACGCCACCAACAGATGGCGCTGTACGTTATTAACTCGCGCAAGTGAAGTATTTTTTGGCCCATACATATATGGGTGACTACAGAGTCCATTTTCGAACAACTTAATACACGTCTTGTCTTAGTACAATACTATTGTGGTTTTATTTGAGTTAACCCTTTAGTACAGTTCAGAACATCGCAAGTTCAGTGTGTTAACATTGGTCCTAAACGAGACCGGATTTTGGGAACAACAGTCCCAGTCAAGGAGACACGACGCTTCGTGTACTCGCAGTGGATCGCTGTGGCAAAAGTACACGCAACAAACCGCCCGGCAACAAGCGGTGCAGCGGCGGTCAGGCGTACTGGGCGCAGCAGCGCCAGCGCCGCCAGCAGGAGCGGCCGCAGCGACGTCACGAGGCGAAAGCTGAGCTATCGACGTGATTGAAGGTGACGACATCATCAGGACGACAACAGTCAACGGCACACAGGCAAAGGAAGTCGACGCAAGTGTGAGTGATTGTGTGGTGATAAACTGTGAGTACAATTTTGACATTTACCCAGTTCAAGTGAAGAAGTTCGAGGCAATTTGGACCTTATTACTTAAGAGTTTTTAACTTGTAATATTTTAGATTCTATTGTGAGTAATATTGGACTTGTAAAATTTTAAATGCATGTTTTAGGACTTAGAATAATTTGCTAAAAAACGAGGGAACGGGGAATCCATGCCCGATTTTGTTGATATTTAAGTTAAGCGAAAACACTTGTAATTTTTTCATAGATTTGTCATATTGGTAAAAGGTTAGATTTTATTTACAAATTGCAATATTTTGTTTATGCAGTCTTTTAATTGTAATTTCAATATGGAAGGTTTAATTAACGTTCAGAAAGACTTACAAAAAGCTATTGAAAAGGTTGCAGTTAATTATAGGAAAAGTCCAAAGGATAGAATCACTATTGAATATTTAGAAACTAGATTGGAAAATGTGGAAAGAGATTGGGGATTATTTTATAAAAATCACAATAAGTTAGTTCTTCAGTACGAGGGCAAAGAATTGGAAAATAGTTCATATGTCATTAACGACATCTATGATAATACTGAGGAATCTTACATAATGTATAAATCCTGTTTGAAAACTGAGTTAAATAAATTATTGGCTTATGCACAAAGAGAAAAATCTGCTAATTTAAATGTTGAAAAATGTGAGTCCAATAATTCTTTTGTTAATTTACCTAAAATATCGATTCCGAAGTTTTCTGGTAATTATTCAGAGTGGCCAACATTTAGAGACTTGTTTACTTCACTCGTACATAATAATAATTCACTCGATGATGTACAAAAATTACATTACTTAAAAGGCCAACTGTCAGGAGAAGCAGAACAATTAATAAGACATACTCCTATTACCAGTGATAATTATTTGCAGTGTTGGGATCTATTAGTAAAGAGATACAACAATAAACGTTATCTTTCAAATTGCATTTTGAAACGATTATTTAGTCAAAAACAATTAAATGTTGAATCATCATCGGGATTAAAGGAATTGTTGGACACTACATGTGACTGTTTAGGTGCGCTACAGAACATAGGTATACAGGTGTCCACATGGGATGTTATTATCATTCATATAGTAACGTTTAAATTGGACTTAGAAACGCGTAAACAGTGGGAATTACATATTTCTAATATTGATGCCAATATTTTACCAACTTGGAACCAACTTAAGGAGTTCTTAGAGAGTCGTTTTCGGGCTCTGGAGTTCGTAGTTGCGAAGAGACCTTTCCAACAAAATAGTAGTCCTCAGAACAAGCCCAAGGTATTGCTTTCTACTAGTGGTTCTGGTATGCGATGTGAATACTGCTCAGATGTTCACAAGTTATGTTTCTGTAAAGAGTTCGCTAAACAAGATTGTGCAAGACGACGTGAGTTCGTTCTTAAAAATCGCATTTGTTTTAATTGTTTGGGCAGTAATCACACCGCTTACGAATGTAAAAGCCCCAGTACCTGCAAAATATGTAAAAGGCGCCACCACTCGTTACTTCACATAGCATCTGAAAGGGTAAACGAAAAGAGTTCATCTGAAGAGGTCTCTCCACTGGTGACTTGTCTGTCAACAATGGAAAAACCTAAGCAGGTTTTATTAGCCACCGCGTTAGTAAATGCCGAGTCACAAACAGGTGAATTTCAAGTTATACGGGCGTTGCTTGATCAAGGCTCTCAGGCGTGCTTTATTACCGAAGCCACTGTGCAGCTTTTAAGATTGAAAAAGAGATCAATTCATGGCGTTATTTCAGGATTGGGAGATAATAAATCAGTAACTACCAAATATGAGGTCAACTTTACAATACAGTCGCGTTTTGATCCTTTGCATAAAATACCTATCAAGGCGTTCGTGTTAAAAAACATCACTGCATATTTGCCTGAAAAGCACATCAAGTCAATCAATTGGATAGATTTGCAATACTTACCGCTAGCGGATCCTGGGTTCACTGCATCAGGTAAGATTGATTTGCTGATTAGTGCAGAAGTTTACAGCTACATTCTGAAAGAAGGGTTAATGAGAAGTCCAACGGGATCGTTGATCGCGCAGAACACCACATTGGGGTGGATCGTTTCAGGTGTAGTTGACACTGCCAATGTAACTGAAGAAAATAATAATAAATCTAAGGCCATTTCAAGAAATATAACTGTCATGCACGCACAAGTAAATGAGGACGACATTTTAAGGAAGTTTTGGGAAATTGAAGAACAACTACCTGATAAACGGACTATCCTAACCGAAGAAGAACAATGCTGTGAGGACTTCTTTACAAGCACCACAGTGAGAACACCCGAAGGTCGTTACATTGTGAGGTTACCATTTCGTGAAGATCAACCGCAATGCACGAATCACGGGTCTAGAGATATCGCAGAAGCTAGATTTAGATCTTTGGAAAAAAGATTCGCAAAGGACAAACACCTAAAAGAAAAGTACACAGGAGTAATAAATGAATATCTAACTTTAGACCACATGAGGCCAGCCAATGAGAACATAAAGGAAAATGAAGCAACTTATTTACCACATCACGCTGTTGTACGAGATGATAAAACGACAACAAAGGTTCGAGTGGTATTTAATGCCTCAGAGAAAAACAAGAAAGGCGTATCATTAAATGATACTCTTATGATTGGCCCCACCATACAAGCGGACCTTCGCCATACTGTGATGCGATGGAGAGAACACCCGATTGCTTTAGTAGCGGACATCGTCAAAATGTATCGCCAGGTTTTAGTAGCAGAGGAAGATGTAAAGTACCAACGTATCCTGTGGCGCGACGAACCTGAAAAACAAATAAAGGAATATGAATTACTGACAGTTACTTTTGGAACAGCATCGGCGCCTTACCTTGCGGTCAGAGTGTTGCAGCAAATCGCCATGGACGAAGGCCAAGAAGTTCCTCAAGCTGCTGAAAGGATTCTACAGAGCTTTTATATGGACGATCTGATGACTGGTTGTTCAAGCGCCGAAGAAGGTGTAGAGCTCTATAATCAGTTAAGCAAAATATTAGAAAAGGGCGGATTTAAATTACAAAAGTGGAACAGTAATGATAAAACGTTAGTTGAAACTATCAAGGAGATGGAAAGGGAAAGTGACGGGTTAGTGACGGAGGAGGTGATAGAAGGAATTAAGGACAGTAATAATACACAAGAAACAGAACTAAAGCTCAAATTAGACCAAACAGTAAAAATATTAGGACTTACCTGGAACCGCGACGACGACTTCCTGCAGTACTCGGTGATCCTTCCTCCAGCAACCGCACCTGTAACTAAAAGAACAATTATAGGAGATATAGCGAGACTGTTCGACCCACTAGGATGGATAGCGCCTACAATCATCATAGCAAAGATTTTTATTCAGCGTTTATGGTTAGCTGGTGTAGGTTGGGACGAACAGCTTTCTAATGAACTATTAGATGAATGGAACACTTACCGAAAATCATTATTGGATCTAACCAAAATCAGAATTCCACGTTGGCTTGGTACTTGTCCAGACGACGTCCAGGTCGAACTTCACGGGTTTTGCGATGCCTCCAAGGCAGCCTACTCCGCAGTTATCTATTTAAGGACAATCAACATACAAGGACAAGTGAATGTATCGCTTCTAACTGCCAAAACAAGAGTAGCGCCTATCAAGCAAGTGAGCATCCCAAAGCTGGAACTATGTGGAGCGGTTCTGTTGTCAAGATTGTTAACTGAGACTGCTAAGGTTCTTAACATTCCCAAAGACAAGGTTAAAGCGTGGACCGATTCCACCATTGTTCTCGCATGGCTGAATGCTCACCCTAGTAAATGGAAAACCTATGTCGCCAACAGGACCTCGGAAATTCTAACGAACATGAACTCATCGCAATGGAGCCATATTTCTACGAAGCACAACCCTGCCGATTTAGCTTCTCGAGGAGTTTTGCCGGTTCCTTTAGCTGAGAGTAGCCTATGGTTCAAAGGGCCACAGATAATTCAAGAACAAATCATAACTTACCCTAGAGCGACGGATTTGAAGGGCACCCTTGAAGAATCAGCCGGTAGAACTTATGTTGCAACCATCCCGGATGATACGATTTTCAAAAGATTTTCTTCACTGTCGAAATTACTTAGAGTCGTAGCATACTGTAGAAGGTTCATAAGACGAACAAGGTCCACATATTTACGCAAGGATGAAATTGATGAAGCTCTACAGTGCTGTATTAGACAAGCCCAAAGAGAATCATTTCCATCTGAATATGCTCAATTGTTGGTCGGAAATTCAGAACACAAATCAAGTTCATTGAGATCACTATGTCCATATTTAGACGACAACAAGATCATCAGAGTCACAGGTAGATTGCAAAAAGCACAGGGAGATGAGAACTTTAAGCATCCAATAATCTTGCCAAAGAATCATCAACTCACCAAGTTGATAGTAGCTGACGCACATGAAAAAACGTTGCACGGCGGTCCCCAGTTAATGATAAATTATCTGCGGTCTGCTTACTGGATAATTTCAGTCAGAACAATTGTGAGACAGCACGTTCATGCATGTGTGATCTGTGCTAAACAAAAGGCTCAGACCAAGGCTCAATTTATGGGCTCATTGCCTTCAGTAAGATGCACGCCAGCTAGACCATTTCTTCACAGTGGTTTAGATTATGCTGGACCCATCAATATAAGGACATCCAAGGGTAGAGGTCATCGCTCTTATAAAGGATACATCTCATTGTTTGTATGCATGAGTACGCGCGCTATTCATCTCGAGCTGGTGAGTGATATGACCTCTCAAGCTTTTCTTGCAGCGTTTAAGCGTTTTACTGCTCGTCGAGGACATTGTACCGACATTTGGAGCGATAACGGTACAACGTTTGTAGGAGCAAGCAAAGAGTTGCAGCAATTGAGTTCCATCCAAGAACCCATTGTACAAAATCTTGAAATGAATGGCACTACGTGGCATTTCATTCCCCCCCATGCCCCCAATTTCGGAGGTATCTGGGAGGCTGGAGTGAAATCTACTAAATTTCACCTCAAGCGCGTAATTGGAGACCAAACTTTAACTTTCGAGGAATTAAGCACTCTCTTGTCTCAGGCGGAAGCATGTTTGAATTCACGTCCGATAAGTGTCATTCATAGTGACGATCCTAGTGAACCACTTCCACTAACTCCAGGACACTTTTTAATTGGAGAGTCACTCTTGACAGTACCAGAGCCCAATTACGAAACCTCATCATTAAGCTCTTTAAGTCGTTGGCAGTTAATACAGAGATCAGTTCAAACCTTTTGGAGACGTTGGTCTCAGGAGTATTTGGCATCAATGTTAAATCGATATAAATGGAGATCTCACACTCCAGAGCCAGAGATCGGTCAGATTGTTTTAATTAAAGAAGACGATTTGCCTCCTAGTAGGTGGCTTTTAGGGCGCATTTTAGAGAAGCATCCAGGTAATGATAACATATCACGTGTGGTCACCTTGCGCACTAAGTCATCCGTCATAAAAAGACCTACCTCAAAACTTTGTATTTTGCCTATAGCAAACTAAGTTTATTTTGTTTTAAAATGTTATTTGTCACTAAGTACAATTTTATTAATTATGTTAATTAAGACATTAGTTAAGTACCAACCCAATGTTTAGTTCATTAAGTTTTGTAGGCCATTCCTGCAATTAAATGGCCTAAGGGGGCGGTATGTTTAAGAGTGTTTATGTATTAAGTTCAAAACGCCACCAACAGATGGCGCTGTACGTTATTAACTCGCGCAAGTGAAGTATTTTTTGGCCCATACATATATGGGTGACTACAGAGTCCATTTTCGAACAACTTAATACACGTCTTGTCTTAGTACAATACTATTGTGGTTTTATTTGAGTTAACCCTTTAGTACAGTTCAGAACATCGCAAGAACATCAACGCAGAAGGCGAACTGGGACTTAGTACTAAACAGCGGGGTGTCAGACTGAGCTAGCTGAGACACCCCGTTGCAACCTTAAAGTAAAAAGTATTTACTTTACATTTATTAAAAAGTTTAATACCATTTTTCCATAAATCTTATTTGGTACTAGGCGGAGGATCCGTTACTCAGTACCGAATACATACGGTTTGCTACAACTCTTAATTTTGAATATTAATTTGAAACCTCGGCTCAAGCCGTATCTTGAGGACGGGTTCGGGAGAAACGGTACATATCTGTTTTGTCCAAAACGGATGGCTTCAGCGACACAGGGGCACACAGGGGGCACGCGTGGCCAAAATGCATTATCTTATCCGACAATTTACACAAAATATTGCGTATTATTATTTAGAACTCACTTGCACAGAATACTATACAGAAGGCGGACTTAATGTCATTAAGCTAGATAGACTGATGACAACAGTCATCAGTCTATCTAGCTTTCCTAATTTCGGTAAAAGAAAAAGGTTTTAAATTTCACCACTTACATTTTCAATAATTTATGTCTGATGCGGTGCGACAGATGGTTGTTAAATTAGTTCGAGAAAAAAAGTCTATCCATCCACCAAGTAACAAAAATTTCCGTTGAATATCAAAATATTTTAAGCGCATCGTATTAAAATAAGATGCAGAATAAATGTTTTAAGTGACAATAATGTATGTATTTCAAGTGCAGGCTAAAATGTTTTAAGCGACATCAAGTATGAATTTTAAGTGCAGGCTGCATGTTTAAAGCGACACCAATAATAAATTTCAGATTCAGGCATAATAACGATTCAAATGCCTTTTGTTGCGTAGTTTTCAAGCAAAATCACTTATGTCAATTTCATAATCATTTTATGAAGTCCTATTTTTCTACAATTTATGTCGTATCAGACAAACTAGATTCGGACTAGACCTAAAACTGAAACTAAAACTGATGTTTCAAGCGACAATAAAGTGTTCAGATCGCTACAAACCGAGCTCAAACAACGCAGAAAATTCTCGCAATTCCGAATATAACTCAATATCGCCCAAGATGTCGCTTAATGCAAATATAGCCCGTGTACCCTCCAATTGCACCACTCAGCGATACGCAACTAAATTAATTAAATATCGATCATAATATAATGGATTTTGTCCTGACCATGAATACGTGTGTTTTGTTTTGAAGAGTTTTTTTTTTTCGTTTTTATTTAACTTTTGACAATTCATGCTTAGTTTGTGATTTTGGTTTTAATCACGTCACAGTGTTTTAATTTATTATTCAGAAGCGTAAATTAGTGTGGATTACAATTATGTATTTGAAGAATAATAAGTTATTTATTTTTAATCGATTTTATAAATGTACAGTCAAAGAACTATTTCATCATAAGAGCTATCATTTGCGCATGTCATGGATTATGTTCCCTGTCTGCAACAATTAGTAACTACTACAAACAACTAAAGCCCGGTCGCCGAGTACGTAGAATTTTGTCCAATGACCCATCTTTATCAACTGCAACATGCGGCCGCAGTGAGTGTGCGAGTGCGACAGCAATACAATTACGCGCGAGTGATAAGGATGGGTTTGTTACTTGAAATGTCAACCTTACAGGAGTAGTAATAAGAGCGTATCGCTGACTTTAGCCCGCGAACTACATTGCCCGCGTGCAGTTTAGCCTTAAAAGTATAGTTAACGTTCGAAAATTTGTTGGATTATTGATAAATCTGTTTTAGTATATTATCAAATGGTCAACAGATGTATAAAAATGGACGGAGCAATTATTCACATGACGTAATTACGTAAAAATAAGAACTATAACATAATAAAGGAAAATCTATTGGATTACTGTGAAAAGCTATGTATTTGAACATATAAAAGCGTATTAAAAAATAAAAATCAGCAGAGCAATTTTTCAGTAGAAGTTATAGTGCAAAATGTTAAAAGTTAAATTTCAGGTATCTCTGAAATCGAAAAAGTGTTGGATTCTTTTACATACATATTCTAAGTAGTACATAGGTACTAATACAGAAAGAATTTCAGGCTGAGAATTTTTACACAGAGAGTTATTAACGATTTTCATGTTTAGGTCAAAAAACATAACTTCCCAAAAAAATTTTTGTTGGATTTTTGCATATCTATGATCTATATTACCTACTTTCACCATGTGCCAAGTTTCATTGACGGACGAATTATTCGGATGTCTCCATACAACGAATCTCCTCGTTGATTGGACTATTGTATCTACGTACTAGATAGATACAATACGCTGTCTCACGTACACAAGTGATAGGCAGTCACGTGACGTCGTTACGAGTGGGACGAGTCAGTCGTACGGCAGACGCCGGCGAGTACGGACGTGCCGCAATGAGACGCTTGGTGTGACGGTGAGCCAGTGTGCACATTTAGGTACACTACACAGGTGAAAAGAAAATACAGTGCGTTCAAAATTTTTCAACACCTACCGACGTACATAAAGTTAGACAATTTTTAGGCTTGGTGGGATTTTTCCGGAAGTTTATACAAAATTTTGCCCATATTGCATTTCCACTGACAAAGTTGCTCAAAAAGGATGCTGTATGGGAATGGACTAGTACTCAGGTAGAAGCGTTCGAAACACTCAAAAGTAAATTGGTAAACAGACCTGTTTTGGCTATATTTGATCATACCGCAGAATTAGAGCTCCACACCGATGCAAGTAAGCACGGTGTTGGTGGTATTCTCTTACAAAAAGCTCATGACTCTAAAGACTTTAAGCCTATCGCTTACTACAGTCGGCAAACCTCGCCCGAAGAAAAGAACTTTCATTCATATGAGCTGGAGACACTCGCAGTTGTGTGCTCTTTAAAAAAAATTCGGATTTATTTGATAGGAAAAGAGTTCAAGATAGTTACCGATTGCAATGCCCTTCGCTCAACTTTCTCAAAACGTGACCTCGTGCCTCGCATAGCCCGCTGGTGGTTAATGTTACAAGAATTTAATTGTAGTGTTGAATACAAACCTGGTGTTAAAATGCAACACGTCGACGCTCTATCTCGTAATCCGGTTGCAGATGTAGACTTACAAAATGAGTGTTTTCCTTCAGTAATGACCATAAATAGTGAAGATTGGTTACTTAGTCTACAACTTGGTGACTCCGAATTAGCCAGGACCCGCAGTATTCTCGTTAGTGACATGAATCCAAAAGACCTTCAATATATCAAGGATAATTATGTAATCAAAGACAATAAACTGTTTAAATGCGTTGACGGCGATAAAAACAATTTACGTTGGGTTGTAACAAAGGGGGCAAGGTGGCAGGTATGCAGGATGAATCATGATGATATTGGCCATTTTGGAATTGAAAAGACGCTAGATAGAGTAAAAAAACAATATTGGTTTCCGAAAATGACCCGTTTTGTAAAAAAATATGTAGCAGCCTGTGTTGAATGCGCTTTTGCTAAACATAATAAAGATAACCGTAAAGGATTATTACACCCTATAACTAAAATAGAAATACCGTTTCATACTCTGCATGCCGACCACCTTGGGCCTTTTGTTAAATCTAATAGGGGAAATTCTTATTTACTTGTCGTAGTAGACGCTTTTACAAAGTTTGTCTTCATAAAACCCGTAAGAAACACAAAAACAGTTAATGTGATAAAAATATTAAATGATATATTTTATACATTCAGAACCCCTGTGCGATTAATAACTGACCGAGGAAGTTGCTTCACTTCACATTCTTTTAGGAAATTTTGTCTTGACAAAGGAATTAAACACATTTTAAATGCTGTGTCGAGCCCTAAATCAAATGGCCAAGTAGAGCGATACAATCGCACAATTTTGGATTCCTTGACAGCTCAAAATTTAAATAATGCCGAAAAAGACTGGGACCTTGAGGTAGGAAAAGTTTAATGGGGTATGAACAATACCAAACATAAAACTATTGGCAGGACACCAGCAGAGGTTCTCTTCGGAACTGCCATTAATGGGGACATAAATTCGTCACTTGAGGAAATCTCGTCAGAGACTCGAGAAACCACAGATTTAGATACTATTAGGAAAGAAGTAAAAGATAAAATTGATAGTGAACAAGTTAAACAGAAGGCTTATTACGATAAGGATAGGCGCCCTGCACACATGTATAAAGAAGGTGAACTAGTAAAAATTACTCAAACTTCTTATAATAATGATGGCAAAAGTAAGAAATTACTTCCATCTTACGTAGGACCATTCAGAGTCATAAGAGTTTTGGGAAATGACCGTTACAAAATAAAATCGGTGCCAGGGTTCAGTAACATAAAACATAAGCGAGGTACTGTTGTAGCCGCAGACCGTATGAAGCCCTGGGTACATATCGCAGCTCTAGAAAGTAATAATGACACTGATGATGATACAGTCGATTGCTAATGAATTTTATCAACTCTTATATTTTATATAATCATATTAGGTAAACATTTATTTCATCAATTCATCATTTGACTAAACCATTTTGCATGTAAAATAAAAAAGGAACTTTTACATCTCATTGTCAAATTAAATATAAATTAATAATTACAAGGAATGTAATTTAATGTACATTTTTACTTTCATATACATTTTTAATATACACTCTATTCTTACCTAACAGGTAAATTAATGCATACTTATCTGTTTAATTATTTATTGATGTACAAAATTATATTCTAAGGATTTGTGTGAGATCAGATTTGCTAACTGTTTTGTTTATTTTAGTACAGCGAGAACAGATTAGCTCGCATATTGTAATAAACACTTGTGTAATGATTTTAGAATTTATATTGTATTTTATACGATTATTGGTTACTTTTAAATAGTTATTGCAACAATTTTAGTATTTTTATTGTATTTTAGAAGAACCCTAAAACCCATTATTAAATTAAAATACTTTATTTGATTACTTCCTAGGCATTTTGCAGACATTAGAATGATTTTAGAATTTATTGTGTATTACATCCAATTATTTCATATTTATTATTTAATATAATTATTTTAGATTTTTATTGTATACATTTTAGTATTTTAAAAATTAAAAAACAGCTAATTATGAAATAAGTATTGCATTTGACTAGTTCCGGGGCATGCCGTCGATAAGTCGTTTTGAACCGGTCGACTTTCACTGATGGAAGGGGAAGTTACCTTATCGCTGGCATGCCGCTGGACAGTCAGTTCGATTTGAGCGTTCGAAGCGAGAGGTACTATTAGGTTGACGTCATAATGTCGGAATTGTGTAAATCAGTGGTGATGAAATACAAGTTCAACAACCTACAAGAGTGTTTCATTTCAACTCAGAAGTGGTACGTGATCTACAGCTCATAAGGTACGTCTTAATTTATTTGGTTAAAAAGTAATTGATTTTAAAAGTTCAAGTAGAAAGAAGTGTGAATATTTCGTTTAATGCATGGAAAAGTTATGTTTAAAACGAGGCTAGACGCGCCTCCAGATTATTAGGCTAGATGCGCCTTAGACTATGACTATGACCATGACTATGACTGTGACTGACTTAGTATATCGAGGCTAGACGCGCCTCCAGTTTATTAAGCTAGATGCGTCTTAGACTATGACTATGACCATGACTATGACCATGACTATGACTGTGACTGACTTAGTATATCGAGGTTAGACGCGCCTCCAGTTTATTAGGCTAGATGCGCCTTAGACTAGATGCGCCTTAGACTATGACTATGACCATGACTGTGACTGACTTAGTATATCGAGGCTCGACGCGCCTCCAGTTTATTAGGCTAGATGCGCCATTGACTTTGACTAAGTATGAGACCTGTAGAGGTTCCTTAAGAACATAATATTCGACCATTTGTAAGTACTATTAATTAGTCTAAACGAATGAAGATATTTTGACTTTTGACTTTGACTTTGACTATAACTATGACTATGACCATGACTATGACTTAGTATAACGAGGCTAGACATTCCTCCAGTTTATCAGGCTAGATGCGCTTTTAAATATGACTAAATATAACGAGGCTAGACGCGCCTCCAGTTTATTAGGCTAGACGTGCCTTGGACTATGACTATGACTTAGTATGACGAAGCTAGACGTGCCTCCAGTTTACCAGGCTAGATGCGCCTTAAGGGCCCCATTGTTTAGGATGTCTCTAGAATAAAAATCCTTCTATTGCTGACATAACAAGGAAGCCGTCCAGTTGTCACATGAGTTGTGTGTGTAGGTCGCACTGAATAAAATACAAATATAAATACAAAATCTTTATTTGTGATGCATAAGTATAATAGAAACATGTCACAATAGTATTTTACTACACTTTGCTCAGGGAGCATAATATTAATTGTCAAATAAAAGATTTTTTAGATTTATTTTTGAGATCTAGATTTTTGGAAAAGATATGAATCAAACTTTTGCTTAATATAACATGAACATAGCTTCCATATGATGTTGAGTTGATGCTGGTCAGACACAGTTTATTTCGTCGAGTACTTTATTTCACAGTTGAATACAACGACGACTGAAGATGGAGCTCGTATACCGCCAGGGACAACCGTCAGCTGACGATGAAATAAGCGTGCTAAGCGGAAGAAGTTGTCGTCGTCGTCCAGTAAGAAGGCGCCACCACGATCGTCTTCTATGGAGCCAAGGTTGAAGAAAAATACGCGAAGGAGCTCATCTTCTTCCAGCTCTACTGAAAGAGCAGTGCCACATGTAGTTCGTAAAATTTCTGATAGACTCTAGTGAAGAAAAGAATTTCTTCATTGGTAGTTTTTTTTTATTGCGCACACATTATTGAATATTACGCATACCTACAGTAAAATGGGAATATTAGCTTATGTAGTAAATCTTTAATAGTAATTATTAAAGGTAATAATAAATTATTCGATTATAATGTATAAAGGAACGTAAAAGTAAATGTGCTAAAAAAATACATTTGAAAGAAAATATTTTTACACAAGTAAAGTGAATTAATTAATGATTCGTTTATTTTAAAATTGTCATCGGTTCGGACTTTCGGTAGGTACTTTTGCCAAGTACAATATCTTGTCTATCTATAATTCCACTTCAAAAATATATTTCGAATTATTCTGACCTCTGGTTACATTAGTCTGACCTAGATAGGACCTGTTTCTAGGTGAATTATGCTTTTTCTTCTAATTTAGTTTTCTCAAAGAACTAAATCAGTTAGCGACCTCAAATAAACACAATATTATTATTACTGTAAGAAGTCAGTAACTATAAAAAGAAGGTTTCATAGATAGGTTATGTTAGGTTAGGGTCACTTTTCATTTTTTGGTAGAGCAAAAGATATGAAACGTCAAGGTTCCATAAGAGCAGAAGTTTAAAGTTTTTCTTTTAGTAGTCTTTCATTTTTTTTATGAGCGTTACTATAATAGCTAATGCAAATAAGAGAATTTTGTCTTTAACTTAGACATTGCAAAAGTTAATTGGCTTGGCTAAGAACTACGGAGTCCGTTAGAGGAAATTTTGAATCCTACTACTTGAAAGGATGAACAGTTTACGTAGTTATTTTAATGACAGAAAAAAGAAATATGAGACTGTTTTGGCAAATAAAAATTCCTTTCCTGCAGCAGACATAGAATCAATTTTCATTTTACAGAAAAGAGCTGTTCGGGCAATATACGGTCTTAAACCACGTGACTCGCTTAGAGAAGTTTTTAAAGAAATCAATATATTGACTGTGGCTTCGCAATACATATTTGATAACATTATGTATGTCCGTAAACATATACATTTATTTACTAAGAAAAGTGACGTCCACTCATTTAACACGAGACATAAAAATAAACTTGCTGTTCCATCATTTAGGTTGCATAAGATAGGTAATTCATTCTTGGGGAAATGTATTACCATATTTAACAAAATACCACACAACCTTGTCGAATTGCCAATAAACAAATTTAAGATGCATATAAAAAATACCCTTATGTCCAAAGGGTACTACAAGGTTCGAGACTATATTGATGACAAGGATGCGTGGTCAGTTCAGTCTGCACATATTTGATGTACTTAAATTTGACTATTCTTACCGTTAGATAATTCCTGGCAATAAGTGGTGACTGAGTTTGTTCCGGCGTTTCTTCTCAGCACTTGCCATATGTTTGTCTCGAAGCGCTGGTAGGGCCCAAAAGATAAGGAGACATGTAAAGTGCCCCATAAGGGCTACCTTTTCTTTTTTTATTATTTTCTATTGACGTTCATAAGTGCCACTTGTGGTCTAAACTGAATAAATATTTTTGATTTTGATTTTGTTTTTTTTTTATTTTTAAATGTTGGTAGTGAGTGCACTTGTTGACGCAAAACCGATGCTGAAACTAAGTATAGTTTGGCGGATCATTTCAATATCAATTCCAATTGTAAAAGTTGTGGTCAATCATCAGTCATACCTCTGTGTATAGGGCGAACATAAACAAAAATGTTGATGAGATTGACGCTGTTATAGAAGTGTTAGTGATTGATGATGCATAGCAGACTTCACTGACAATAGACGATTTGACACCATTCCCCATTAATTCGATATTACAATTTATTAAAGACATTCTGATCTTGAAGACTTAATCTGAAATGACCTGTAAATTACCGTTTTTGGTCGCATTGTAATTGAGAAAGGTAGTTTGATTGAATTCACAAGATAGTGACGTCACTTGCTTGTCGTGCCATACAAAAAAAAAGAGTTTGATTTAACAGTTTTTAAAAGTACGTCAATTGACTGGTGGTGTCAACACGTCTATCGGTCAAAACTTCACGTAACTGCAATTTCTCACGGTTTGGAATACTGACATTATATAAAATTCCTGGTCAGAATATTTTCGAGAGCCACGAAGATGACGGACACAGGTGAATACCAGTTAACATAAATTTCTAGTTTTACAGAGGATAGTTTCAGACTTTTAGAGTTGCCTTTCGATTTAAATTTTTTAAATAACTTGACACCTGGCGAGCTTAAGGCCGTGGGTTCGATTCCCGCCTTAGGCGGTTCTATATTATCAAGAGTGATACTACGTATAGTACTAAATCGAACTGACCTCCTTTGAAAAGTAGGATTAATTCGTTAGCGACTTGTATAGCGCGCGAGTCAGACAGTTCACTAAAAACTATATCGTCCATATACAGCGAGTCGGAAGCGACGGCGCGGGCGAGCGGGAAAATATGGCCATCGTCCTCAACCAACTGTTGTACGGTGCGGAGAGCGTGGTACGGGCTCGACTTGAGTCCAAAGCAAACGCGGTTAAATTGGTATAATACCAAAGGATCGTTCATGTCGAAACGATAGAAAATGCGTTGATAGCGACGATCGTTTTCTCTTACGCCAATTTGTAAAAACATTTGACGACAATCAGCCGACAGAGCGACTTCAAAAAGGCGGAAATTCAAAAGAATTTTAAATAAATCACCCTGTAAATTCGGGCCACTATGAAGGATGTCATTAAGCGAAAGGCCAGAACTTGTCTTAGAGCTAGCGTCTAGGACAGAGCGTAGTTTAGTAGTAGATTTATCTAAACGTACAACTGCGTGATGCGGGATAACGTAGTCAGAAAGACTGTCGTTGAATATATCGGGTGATACAAGAGATAGATAACCTTTCTCAAGATACTCGCGAATGACGTCATTATAGGCGGCTCGTAATTCAGGCGCGAATTCTAATTTTCTCTCAAGCGAGAAGAAGCGTTTTTTCGCGACATCTACTGAGTTTCCCAAAGAGAAAACATCAGAGTGAAACGCTAAGGCAACTGTGTACCTGCCAGTATTACTATCACGTTCCGTGGTCGCTGCGTAGAAATGCTCGCACTCCAACTCGTCAAATGATTTACTTGTCGAGCGAGTGACAGGAGCCTCATCAATTTGCCAGAATTGTTTTAGAGCCGATTCTAATGAGTTTATGTCAGACGGACGCGGAATATAAGAACAACAAGCGAGCGATGTTTTATTACGTCGCGCAGGCAACGTGGGCACACTGCCCATAATTACGTAGCCCAGGACGGTCTGCACAGCAGGCGGAGCGGAGGAGTTGCTGCTGACCACGCGAGGTAGCAACAGATGCGGGAAAAGCGAAGCCCCGATCAGCACGTCGATGCGCCCGGGGGTGCCAAACGATTCGTCGGCGAGCGGTAAACCCATTAGATAAGGCAATGCGGAAGTATCTACCGGAACGGTAGGAAGATCGTCGGTTATCTCATCGACAATTAACGAATCTACGTTATATTTAACGTTTGAATTAAAGCGGGACGCGAATTGAAAATATACGGAACCCTTAACGGATTTTTCCGTACCACCGATACCCTTGACAGAGAGAGTATCTGAAAATTGACTACTTAAACTTAATCGTTTACAACAGTCTGCGGTGATAAAATTAATTTGTGAACCGCTATCTAATAAACAGCGAACGAGGTGTTCATTATTAAACGAGTCCCGAACAATCACTGTCGCAGTTGACAATAATATTGTTGAGTTCGTCATACATCGCTGCTTACACGCAGAAGTAGAATGATTGTTTACTTTATTTGACGCGGCGATGGATGCGTTACATTGAGGAGCGGCCGGAGTGACGTTTCCGCCCATCGGCGCCGCGGCCGGCTTACTATGAATGCACGAAGGCTGCGCGTGTGATGGCGATGGCGGCATAGACAGCGCGCTCGCGTGTAAAAGGGACGGCTGCGCCGCGATGGCGTCAACTACTCGCTGCGTGGGCGGCGTAGGCGCGCTCTGCGCCGGAATCGAACCCGAGCGGTTTCTAGCGACGGCTGATAAGCCACAAGGCACTTGCGGTGAATTAGAAGCGTTATCGCGGTTAGTGAAATGTAAAAGAGTATGATGTTTATTTTGACAAGATTTACATCTAGACTGAGACTGACAGACATTGGTCTTATGTTTGTTACTCAAACAATTAATACAACCGTTTATTTGTTTAATGTAATTAAACCGAGCGGTCGGTGACATATTAGAAAATGCGGGACATTTATACAAATGTTCATGAAAGAAATTGTCACATAAACACTTTGCGGGTTTATTTATAACAGCGTATGATTGCGGTTGCGGACATTTATTAGATTTATTTAAGTTAAATTGCCTTTTTTTGTGATTGTTGTGACGTATTAATACGTGTCGTTGAATTATTTAAGTTACTAGTATTTTGTAAAACGCGCGACTGCTCCTTGATGAACTTGACTAAACTATTAAAATTAGGAATTTCGTCTTTTGAACTCATTTCGAATAATCTGGCGGTTTCCGAATCTATTTTCTGTATAGCAATGTGAAACAGAATGAAATCAGTGAGATTATCGATTTTAAGATTTTTTAAGGCATTTGCGGCGGAAACAAAATTATCAGTAAATAATTCAAAATTATCGATAGATGCGGAACTAAATGATTTGTGGTTAAACATCTGATTTAAATATGTAGAAGCCAATAAACGCTTGTCTTCGTATTTATTAACGAGCGACTCAAGAATGAGATTATAATTATTTCCATCTGGATTAATACCCGAAAATGCGGTTTGAGCTTTGTCTGACAGTTTGCCCAGTAGATAATATAATTTTTCGGCGTTTGTCAAAGATCTATTTTCGTGGATTGTAGTTTTAAAGTTAGCGTAGAACAATGGCCAGTTACGAATGTCGCCATCAAAAGACATGATTTCTAAGGGCGGCAGACGCACTTGTTGTTTTTTAATGTCACTGCCAGTCGAAGCAGGCTCGATTGAGGACTTAGAAAAAATAGAATAAACATATTTAATGCGGCAATACATATCCTCGAAATTAGTCCATGACTGTTCGTCGATAACGGCGTTAGCGTTTTGTTTAAGAAGAAGAGAATTATAACGGTCTAGTGCAGCACTGAACTCGTTGCGAATTGCATCTATGTTGACGCATGCGGACATAAAACTTTCCTGTGGCTCAGCGCCGGAGTTGACCTTTGAAATAAGGTCGAAAGTGCGCTGAATGCGCGCAAATATTCTATTGCGACATGATAATGCCAATTGAATGTCCATAGCTAGAGAATCTCTGGCAGTCTCACTGACTGAGGCATCTTCTTTAGCCTTTGGCATTTTAAATAAATGTATATAAGGACGCGGTTAAAGTAAATGAGGAGCGGAATGAGCCACGAAACTGCAGCGTGCAGCTGGGCGCGGAGGTAGGTACTTAGAGACCAAGCGAGCGTTGAGTTTGGCAAAATGAGCGTAGAATTAATTATGACAGTACGCAGTGACTGTTCATAACGCGGTAAATAATGAAATAATGCGGGATGGAGTACGATTGAAGAGCGATTGAAATATCTATTAAACGAAATATTTATTTATGAGCGAAAAATATTTATAATAAAGAAATATGGTGTCATCCAGGCAAAATATTGTTAAAATAATGCGTACAATGTTAGAAAATGCGGAAATGTTAAGCGAGAACAATAAAATATAATACGTTTGAGATGATTTTTGCGGATAAAGCAAAATCCGAGCACGAAGCAACATAAATATGGTGTGGCCAAAAACAATATGGAGCCACACCGTTAGTATGAAAGTAAATTATTCCCTTCACACCGCGGTTAGGAGTCGAAACTCCTGGAGTGGACTGTAGGTGTTGGTTTTGCGGTTTGTACTATTTTGCTTTGAATGACAATTGATCTCCATAAAATAATGAGAAATAAAAGTGAACGTGGGCCAGCAAAACACATGGGAAGGATGGAAATGTGAAAGGTAAAGACTCACGAGAGATATTTGTAGGCAAGATCCTTGGTATGATGAGCTGGGTTTTCCGGGCGCTGGCATCCAGGTGGTATCGTCTACGTGGACGTCTTCTTCGATGATGATGATCGAGTTAGGAGGTATTTCACACACCCAATGTACTGCACCATATGTGGTCCACGAAATACACTCGCGGGAGATCTCCAAAATGCGATTAACACAATATAAAACGATAAATAAATTCAGTCCAGAGCTGTGGGACTGAACGCGGCGCGGGAGCTCCTTCCAACGTCACATTGCGAGCCAAACTAAATCTTCCAGTCCACGTAGTGGGCGCAAAATGTTGCACTCGCTTTCGATGCTTTCTTCTCGCTCGCTCAAGGGCACCTTGTATGCGTGCAAGGGAGAGGGAAGATAAGAAATGCGGAAGGAGGAAGGATTTTAGTGTTTTGCTGGCGAAACACCGATATTCATGTGATTAGAAAAAAAAAAACCTTAGATTAGGCGCGAAAGTTTAAAAATAGAAAAGATTATATTATGGCGGCACCAAACCCTACATTTAAAGTTGTATTTGCATTTTTCTGAATGAACTCCAAGGCATATTGTGCACAAGTTGTAAAAATTTGTATCTGATAGATACAAATTTTTTACGGTCAGCGACTGGTGCCATTTTAAATTTAGGACATGCATAAATGGGATAATCATTACTACAAAAGAAACAATTTTTCACAGTTTTGTTATTTGAATTTGTGGCAACATTGGAAACTTTATATTGATTAAAGTTAGATTTAGTTTTTCCTTCATATGAAGTATTTTTTACAGGTAAACTGTCTTCAAGACCTATTGCTCTTTTTTCTAAAAATGACAAAAATTCATCCATAGTAGGTAAGTTATCAGGACATGGCCTGTCAAGGTGGTAAGCTCGGTTGGTATAGCTATCAAGCTTACGTGAAAGCAAAGATATTAATAACATATCCCATTCCTCAACAGGTTGACCACAATTTTTTAAAGCATGAAGTTGTTGACGCACATCTGAGATAAAAGACCTAATACTTGCCGCTGTCCCCTTTTGCATTTGGGGCATATCCAAAAGAAGATTGACATGGTTTGCAATAATTCTAACTTTATTATCATATCTTTGTTGTAACAATTTAACCGCTTCGGGATATGATTCGTTAACGAGAGGCAAGTTTATAACAACTGCTAACGTCATCACCTTGCAAGTATTTCCTTAGATAAAACATTTTTTGAACATTGGATAATGATTGATTATTGTCAATAACTGCTTTGAATAAATCCATAAAGGGTTTAAATTGAGTAAAATCTCTACCATCAAATGTTGACAACTCAATATTAGGCAATTTACTATTTGACTGACTTTCTGAAACTGACTCTGATTTAAGTTTAACTATGGCAGCATTGATTTTACTAAGAATATTAAAGTATTTGTCTTCGACCAATTCCTGGTCTTCTTCATCACTTTCGTCTAAACATGATATATCTATGCATACACCCTCATACTCCTTGTAGGTGGTGATGAGTTTGTCCCTGCGCGCTTCCAGCATCTCAACCTTGGATAATTCCAGGTTATTAGGTTCATCAATAAATTTTTCTAAGCGAGTGATTGCAGACTTACATTGTCCTCGCTGTTTGCAAAGTCTTTTCAGCTCCTTTTCCGTGGTAGCCATAATAACGAAACGTAAACACCGCACTTAGTAGAACCACTTGATAAAAACACAAACACTTGCACTTTTGACGAATATGGCCGGCACCCGGCAGCACCCACGCCGCGAATTTCCGCCAAGTGATTTTGTCGCCGGTGACCCCTGCCTCCCAGGCCGGGGTGTCGCACGGGGTTGCTCCAAAAATGACCCTGGGGTCTTGTAGCACGATGATATTGTCGTAGACGCGAGAATTTATAGAATTCTCGATGTAGGGACGCTCGCTGGCACGTGACCGGTTCCGGCTTATAGACCGAAATTATCGCCGATCCGCAGTAAAGACGAACGAAAACACTCACAGGTTATTTTATAGCTCGAAGGACCACTTTCCGCCTGTTAAATAAAACAGGCGGAGTATTTTATAGCAAATTTTGATTTATTGAAACCAATTTATAAATGCACACAATATGGCTGCGCTGCGCTCCAAAATAGAAGAGAGAGCATAGAGTAAAGACCAATCTAATCATAGACAATATTTTTTACTTTTTTAATTTTTTATGTTCCGTATTGAACAAAATTCGTTACATAATGAGTAATAACAATATTACTTACAAAAAAGCGTTGGAACTTTTCTTGAAAGATAAGAAGAAGAAAATTCAAATTCAAAATTCAAATTATTTATTTGCAATAAATAGGGTTTACAAAAAGATGTTTCAAAGAGATAAATGTTGCTTTCACCTATTTAACTGTGATAACACAGCATGCAAATTTTCGTCTTAAAACGACTTTTTATAAATTACAATAAGTTTTCAATTAGATAATACAATATTATTAATTTAACGATTACCACTCATATGTAATTGTATTCCATATTAATTATTTATCATGTCAATTTAAAATTTATTATCCTTACATAACAGTATTTTCATAGAACAAATAATGTCAAATTATGAAATAGTCAAATCATAAAAAGTCAACATGCATTATCATTTTGGAATTCCGTAATACTATAATAGCATTTTTTTATCAGCCAATCTCGTAGATTCTTGGTCATCAGTTTTAAACATCCTTGTTTGAATTGCTTTGGGATCCTATTAAACAGTTTTACACACATGCAGTAACAACCTTTCTGGCAAAAAGTCGTTCGTAATTGACGATCCAGAACAAGCCTGTCGCTATTTCTTGTGTGTCGAGGATAGACCTCGGCGGCCGTTTTAAATAGTTCTGGATGTTGCTTGACAAATTTGAATACTTCCAAGATATACATACCCGGGACGGAGAGTATGTTCAGCTTAAGGAACAAAGGTTTACATGATTCAAATGGACCCTTACCACAAATTGCTCGTATGCACTTTTTCTGTGCGATAAATACCCGATTTATATGGATACTATTGCCCCATAGAAGAAGACCATAATTGATATTGGAGGCGACATATCCATAATAGGCAGCCAAGGTTTCTCCTCGTATTCGGTCCCAATTCTGGATTTTGTCAGTTCGGCTGCAAGACCAGCACATTGTTGCGTCCCCAATATGATTATTTTCTGCTTTGTAGAGGATTTCTTTTTTCCATTTTGTGTGGTTATTTCCCGAGAGGTGAGTGGTGAGTTATTGTTCCGTTGCTCAAGCATTTCAGTCTTCCCAGACTGAATATTGTTGAAGTCTTTCACATTTGTTTGTAGTTTTGCCTTCAAGATTTGAATTTGCTCATTAAGATCATTTATCTCCATTTGAGCACGCAGTAAAGACTGTTTTAGGTCAGTAATTTTTGTTTGAAGGTATTTAAAATTTGGCGAGTATTTCTTTCCCTCTGATACCGGAGCTCTCGGTGGTGTAAAAAAGAGCGAAGGTTGTAGGGATTGACGCCTATCTTCCTGAACTGTTGTGTGCGGGAGTTTGCAAAGATTTCTCAACAGGGTCAATTCTTTATTTTGCTGTGCTATACATTTATTGAGGTCATTATTCTCCAAAATCTTATTTTCCAACTCGGTTTCAGTAGAAAGGTTTATTTTTAAAAGCTTAATTTCTTCCTTCAGTTCGTAATCTATTACAGTGTTATTCAACTGCGTGTGCTCTACGCTTCTTGACAATCTATCTACAATGGAATATGAGTCATCCAAGATCTCCTCCTGCGTGGTAAAATGAGAGTCATGATTTTCTTCGGATATCGAAGTGGAAGGCGAAAGACTTAATGTGCTTAGTGGTGATTCCATTTTGTTTAGTTGTGTAGTTACGTTTTTTAATTTTTGTTTTTTCCTATGAGTTACATTGTTTTGCTTCTTTTTATCTATGTTTGTTTTTGATGAAGCTTCACATTTTTTCTTAAGAGAACAGGGGGGACATTTCCAATTCCGTCTGTTCTCAGTGCTCATAATATTCTACAATTTCTCCGAGAGTCCAATGCAATCGAACTCGTATCTATTTTTACACTTATTGCATGGTATAGTGTCTTTTATAGTACATCTAGTGCCACATTTGTGGCAAACAGCCGACGTAGTTGCTTTGCAGTTCGACTTCTTTGTATTCATTGGAGATTTTTTACTAGTAGACATTGTTAATATAAAATTTTCTGCTCAATATTTCAACCAGAAAAATATAAATAATCGTCGCCGATGAGTTTCGAACTCCGGGTCCTCGATGGTCAAGCGCGGTCGAAACCACTGCGCCAATTTGACTTGTTTACTAGTGACGAAAATACGTATTTGATTTGTCCTGCTTAGATGTTGCGCTTGTTCATTGATAATTTATCCACTGCTTTATAGATGTCGCTTTTGGGTAGCGTGTTGACTCAGTGTTTGTTTACTAGCAAGTTATATCATGGCACCACTATGAAAAGTCGGCTACTCCTCAACAGATGGCGTGATAGTACACAGTACAACTCCCCAGTAATTGACTGCGTCACACTAGAAGTCAGTCATTTCTCGCTAGATGTCGTTATGAAGTATCGACCATCAACAGCTGAATTTTGCACGTAGTAGGTGGTATAGCTATTCAACAATAGGTGGCGCTACCATAAAAAGTCGGCTACTCCTCAATAGATGGCGTTGTTTTAAATTTTATTCACGATAGGAGTGGGTAAATTTGTTAAGTTCAAAGTCCATAATGTTTACATAAGAAATTGTTTTTCTAGTTTGAAGATTTTGCACTGTACACTATTCTTCTATGGTAGTTGTGTAGTTTTTAACGTCACTTTAAAGGTTTTGCACTTAATTATTAAAAGTTTTCAATATTTACAACAGTTTTTATAGATTAATGTCACAGTTTTAATGTTAAGTTTTTCACTAATTACTGATTATAGTTTCTCACCAACACTGTCAGTCACTAATTGTCACTTAGTAGTACTTTTTAAAACGTTTTGAGGAGAATTTATCACTATTTACTATTTTTACATAAACATTGTTACGGAGCCCGATTTACTACGCAGCGCCCTCTAGCGGCGAGTCCGAAAAAGGCGAGAAAGAAAGAGAACAAGAAATATCAACACAAGGAAAAAATGGATTACCATCATCATTCCTATTGACATCAGACAATGACTATAGTTTGCCAATACAAAGAACATACAGTAGCGTAGTTAAGACTTCAGCAGAGATACATACTAAGGAATGCGAAGAAGAAAGAGAAGAATGTGTTAGTACAGAAAAAAAAAGTACATCGAAGAAAAAGAGAAATAAAAAATCTAAAAATAGACAAAATAGGCAGCAAGATATCATAACTGAATGTGAAGATATGAAAACAGAAAGTGAGGACCGGGAAAATAATGAAGAGAGAAATACAGTAGATTCGTCCAGAGAAAAGAAAGAGAAGTTTGACTTTTTGGGTTTAATTTTGAAATTGAGGAATATCATTATATCCAGAGAAACCTTGGAAGAGAAGATTTTTTTGTCCTTTAAAGTGATATTTGAAGAACTGAAACTATTTGCCTTAAAATTTTTAGCTGGTGGAGATTTAGTTGAACGTTTTTTTAAGTGTTTTAATGAAAAAAGTACATAATATTAATATTGTGCAATGGAACTCACAAAGTTTGCGGCCTAAGTTGGTGGACTTTGATACACTGCTATGTCAAGAAAAAATTCATATAGCATTAATTAGTGAGACATGGTTGGATGAGGATGAGTTACTTCGTATTCGTGGCTACAATGTATACCGTAAAGACAGAAATGATTCTTATGGAGGCGTAGCTATCATTATTCATAAGTCAGAGTTCACAGGTTTGTTCCATAAGTGGTATCAACCCAGGTATTGAAGCAATACACGTTAGGATCTGTAATTGTGAGTATATTGAAAACATTATATTGCCCATCCTCTGTGCATACAAGTCAGACAGATTGGGATAAGATTTTTAGTTTAGCTAGCACAAAAGCATTAATTGCAGGTGACTTTAACGGTCACCATTCAAACTGGTCGTACAAAAATAATCAAAGAGGTTTTCAGTTGTTTGACTCATCATTAGAACACAGTTTTACATCGCTTAATAATGGGCAAGCTACAAGAGTGAAACTAGTTAACGGTAACTTACAAAAGTCATCCCCTGATGTGTCATTTTTATCCTCCGATGTTGCTATACATTTTAGGTGGCAAATAATGAATGAACCAAATGAACCACCTGTTTATCAAAATTTCTGTAGACGACAACTCTAACGATTTTAGTAATAGACGTAATTTTAAGAAAGCTGATGAAGCCGCCCAGGCTTATAAACAGGATCTATTAAACTCCTTTTTTAATTTTGATAGCTTAGACTGTAGTAGTGATAACATTCAAGAATATTATGATCTTTTATTGGATCAAATGAATCGATCTGCCAACAAAAATATCCCAAATATAAAAATAAGTAGGAATCCAGCCAAAAATTTTAAACCAAAAGAATAGTGGAGTTCTTCTATTTCTAGAGTCGTAGCTGAACGTAGATTAGCGTTAAAAAGATTTAGGAGAAATCCCACCCCAGATAACTTACAGCTATTTGAAGAAAGTGTTGCAACTGCTAGAAAAGAAATAGAGCAAGCCAAAAAAGTTAGCTGGAGAAAGTTTTGTTCTGAAATAAATGAATGTTCATCTGTTAACGATATGTGGAGAAAAATGCGATGGTATAAAGGCTACCGTCAAACAAAATTTTCAGCCCCAGAAAATAAAATAAAAGATTTACTTCATTCTCTTGCACCAGACACAGTGGCAGGTTGTTGTCCTGACCTTAAATCGACTAATTTCAAACTTGAAGCTGCCTTTACAATGAATGAAATGGTGTGCTTACTGAAAAAAGTGGATACGTCCCCAGGTATTGATGGCATTACATATTCCATGGTCTTCAACTTGCCTCTCTCAGGTAAACAATTTTTGTTAAACTTATACAGGGTGTCCCGTAATGTAACGTCAAGCCGGAACTGGGTGTTGAGGCAAGTTATGCTGGTTATCAGAAAAATATTAAAAAAAATCTATGTGGCATATTTTAAAAATAATAGGCATTTAAAAAAAATCAAAAAATTATACTCCAGGTCCGGTCCTTTTGCTCGTGTTGCCACAAATCTTCACTTTTTCCAATTTTTTTTTTGTTATGTAACCCTGAATAATGCTTCTCTAAATTGTTATCAAAATTACAAAACCAGCTGCTCCAGCTTGGACGAAAAAAATACATTATTCCCAAAAAAAATTTCAAAATAAAAATTTTGCCTAGTTTAAACTGACTGTACTGAAAAAAAATTGTACTACGTGAGTATGGCAAGTGACGTCATAATTTGGCGCATTTAGTAAGGATTCCAAAATGGTATAACACTTGGTAAATTCTTGCTGTAATTGTCGACAATTTTTGGTTTTTTGGAAATAATCCCATTTTTAACTTTATCTACCTTGGTTAAAAATTATTATTCTAATGAAACCAAAATTCAAGTTTCTGTGACTGACTACCGTACAGTCAGTCACCTGGAGTAGAGTTTTTTGATTTTTTTAAATGCCTATTATTTTTAAAATATGCCACATAGATTTTTTTTATATTTTTCTGATAACCAGCACAACTTGCCTCAACACCCAGTTCCGGCTTAACGTTACATTACGGGACACCCTGTATAATGCAATTTTTAGGCTTAGTGTTATTCCGCATCAATGGCGATCGATATTAATAGTACCTATACCAAAAACAGGGAACGAGACTAATTCCGACATTAAACTGAGACCTATATCCCTAATTTCCTGTTTATGCAAATTATTTCACATTATGATAGCTAAAAGACTTGAGTGGTATATAGAAAAAAGCAAAATTCTATCAAATTATACATGTGGTTTTAGAAGAGCACAATCATGTTTAGATTGTTTAACTAGAGTAGTAACATATATTCAAATAGGATTTTCTAAGAACTGTCCAACAGCAGCCTGTTTTCTGGACATAGAAAATGCATACAATAACGTGTTAGTGGAGAAAGTTGTAGGAATTTTGGACGACTTAAAAGTTGGAAAAACTATTTGTTGTTATCTATGGTCATTTTTGAGTGATAGACATTATTAATGATTAAGGGGGATAAAGAAGGAGTTCCTTCTGAAATAAGACATACTAATAAAGGACTGGCACAAGGCGATCCAATCTCTCCTTTATTGTTTAACATAGCCACTTTTAATATATGTCATCAGATTGGTAACGTTAATATATCTCAGTATGCTGATGATTACGTTCTTTACATTAGTCACAAAGATATACATAAATGCGAGGTTGAACTACAATCAGCGATTGACATTATGATAAACTTATTTGACAGTATTGGTCTTCAGTTATCTGCAAACAAATCAAAATTATGCCTATTTAGTAGAGGTTTTAGAAGGAAAAAAGTAAGGATTAATATTGGTGATAAGTCATTGGCAACTGAAAACACGATTAAATATTTGGGAATTTGGTTGGACAATTCGCTTCGGTGGGGCAAACATGTGAATGAAGTGGCTCAAAAGACCTCAAAATTTTTAAATATATTGAAATTACTCTCGGGATCAGGCTGGGGCATGCATCCTAAACATGTTCGCCGATTATATATGTCGTAGAATATTGATTGTCATGTAATTACTTAGTAATCATTTTAATAAAAATAAAACCAAATAATAATAACAACATTAATTTTAAATGTAATAAATTATAATTTGATTTATTGTAAATGTCTAGTTATGTTATAAAATAGTTTGCAGTAAGTAAAAGGAGTTGTATTGACCGTACCGAGACAGGTCGGGCGCTACCTGCTAGCCGGTTTGGGTGGGGATGGCTGTATAAAAGAACGAGCACGACCGTAGTCGTGGCATTCCTTACCGACCACCAGGTCGACATCCTTCTGGTTCAAGAGACCCTCCTAACACCCTCTATTCGCAATCCTAGGATAGCGAACTACAATATCATTAGACACGATAGGCCCACACGTGGCGGCGGCACGCTTATTTACTATAAGCGTTCTCTGCACTGTGCTTTAGTCGATCCCCCTTCTCTCTCTAACCTAGAAGTCTCACTCTGTCGGCTAGCCATGACTGGACACGAGCCCATTCTCATCGGCTCGGTTTACCTCTCCCCGAACAAGACTCCCTTAAGGAGCGACTTTGAGGCCCTGTTTGCTATGAATAGTGCAGTCATTCTTGGCGGCGACTTTAATAGCAAACACACTCATTGGGGTTGCGTAACATCCACTGCCAACGGCATGATGCTAAGCGAACTCTCTGAGGAACTCATTTTTGACATCTTAGTCCCTATGACGCCCACTCACTATCCTTACAATGTCGAGCATCGGCCCGACATTCTTGACATGGCAATTCTAAAGAATATAGGCCTCCGCCTACACTCTATAGAAACCATGCACGCGCTCACTTCTGACCATCGCCCGGTCGTACTCCAACTAGGCTCTCCTGAGTCTACACCCACTATGAAGACAGTTGTGGACTGGGACAAACTCAAGGTAAAACTTGGGAACTGTCAGAGCCCACAACTGTCCTCAATCCCCGACGATATAGTTTCGCCTCACGAAACTATTCACGCGATCGATGCCCTCACTAGTCACATCTCGGTCGCCATCGGCGACTCGTCTAGGCAAGTGCCTGCGATGGCTAACCACCGTCTCAGGTTGCCTGACGACGCGCGAGAGCTATTGAGAGCAAAGAACGCAGCCACTCGCGATTACGACGCTTATCCAACCGAGGAAAACAGAGCCCGCCTACGTTCCTTACAGCGCGCTGTCAAGGCTCGTATCGCGGAACTCCGTAACAATCAGTGGGATGATCTACTTAAAGAAATCTCGCCATCTCACCAAGCCTATTGGAAGTTGACGAGAGCCTTTAAGTCCGACACCGTAGCGTCCACGCCACCGCTTTTACGTCCCGATCAAACGCTTGCGTTTGACGACGACGCCAAAGCCGAATGTCTAGCCGACAGTCTAGAAGCACAGTGCTCCCCCAGTACCCTCCCAGTAGACTCTGCCCACCTCCGCATGGTGGACAGCGAAGTCGAACGTAGAGCCGCCCTCCCTCCGACCACAACCCTAGACCCGACTAACGTCGACGAGGTGCGAACGATAATCAAAGGTTTCCGTCCCAACAAAGCCCCCGGCCCGGACCGTATCTCTAATAGAGTCTTACGCGCCCTGCCCGCCCCCCTAGTATACCTCTTAGTTGCTATTTTCAACGCGGCCATGTCTCACTGCATCTTTCCCGACGCGTGGAAAGAGGCAGAAGTCATTGGCATTCCGAAGCCCGGTAAGAAACTGGCTGACCCCACAAGCTACAGACCCATCAGTCTCTTAAAGACCATGGGCAAGTTATACGAACGTATAATTGTTTCTCGATTAAGAGATTATGTTTTTTCTAATAATCTCTTAATAAACGAACAGTTTGGCTTCCGCGCCTCACATTCCTGCGTACAACAGGTGCACCGCTTAACGGAGCACATACTTAGCGGCCTCACTGCTAAGCCACCTGTAGGGACAGGAGTGCTATTCTTCGACGTAGCGAAGGCATTCGATAAAGTCTGGCACAATGGCTTGATTTACAAGCTTTACGAACTCGGTGTGCCGGACAGTCTCGTGCACATCTTACGTGACTTTTTATCGAATCGCACCTTTCGTTACCGAGTAGATGGCTCCCTCTCCTCCCCCCGTCCCATAAGAGCCGGAGTCCCCCAGGGCTCCGTGCTCTCGCCCATCCTCTTTTCATTGTACGTCAATGACATCCCCAAATATCCGCATACGGATTTAGCCCTCTTTGCGGACGACACCGCACTCTACAAGTCCGGACGTAATCGGAATTACGTCATCTTGGCGCTCCAACGCGCAGTCACACAATTAGGCGAATGGTTCAGGAAGTGGCGTATCGAGGTAAATCCCGAAAAAAGTGCAGCAGTGTACTTTTCTAGGGCTTTGTCTGCGAGACGTCCTCCGGTTCGCACTCGCCCTAATGTCCCCACCTATCTCACCTTATTTGACCAAACTATTCCTTGGAAAAGTGAGGCCAAGTACTTAGGTGTCACCCTCGACCAGAGATTATCGTTCGCTCCGCACCTCAGACGCGTCTTGAGCCGTGCGAACCACTACATCCACCGACTCTACCACCTAGTTGGAAGGAAAAGTAAATTGTCACTTAGAAATAAGTTGACAATTTACAAAACCTGCATCCGTCCAGTGTTGACTTACGCCAGTCCGGTGTTTGCTCACACTTCCTGCACAGACCTTAAGAAATTCCAGACCCTCCAAAACAAATTCTTACGCCGAGCCGCGGATGCCCCGTGGTTCGTGCGTAACACGAATCTCCATAGAGATTTCGAGATCCCATCGATTGATCACTTTATGAAAGAAGCCTCTCGCCGCTACTTTGATAAAGCGATCAACCACAAGAACCCTCTTATCGTTAGCGCCGCCACGTATACACCCCAGAAAGATGTCGCTGCCCAATACCGACGACCTAGGCATGTCCTAGACGACCCGGACGATCCTATTACCGAATTTCTTAACACAGACATCACTGCCTTAAGCACGCCAACTACTTCACAACACAGTAGCTCGTTACACCGTACTCGCCGGCGAGTACGAGGCCCTGCTTTCCATTTCGGACGGTACAGACATGTACCGGGCCGGTTCTCCCCTATCCGTCCCCCGGACACGGCCTGAGCCGAGGTCCGAGCCTACCGTGGCGCCCTCAGGCCGCGTCCGTAGTCCCCTCGATCGGGCCCACTTAGAGTGAGCCCGCCGTAGGCTGGACTTTGGTCCAACACCGCGGTGGGCAACCCTCTAATGGGGTTCGCCACTGATCGGGCGCCTTATGCGCTCGATACGGCCCGATCGCGAACGTCGGTCTGCGACCGACGCGGACGAGCCTGGGCTTCGCTTCGCGAAGCCCACACTCGGCCTCGTCGGCACGCGCACCGACGATCGCCAAACGGCTAGAGTACCTTCTGTACTCGCCACTCTGCCCGGTGAAGCTGGAAAAGCTCCTCAAGCTACCAGCGCGCGTCCCTTCAAAAAAAAAAAAAAAAAAAGTCGTGGCATTCTGGCCTTACCCGCCGCTCGGTATTGTTGTCTCGGTCCTGTGTGTGAGACTGCTCGAATATTATTATTGTTATTATTGTATTCTTACCGAAATACAACAATCTATAGTGTAAAAACTATACATCGTTTTATTTAACTTCCTGGTGAAACATAATGTCCTGCCCCTTCTGACCGTTCTCCGACATCAGAAGCGGGATAAAGAAGGCCAGCCCACTTCAATTTTTTTTTTCTCCTTTCTGCCGTACAGGCAAAACTCAAGGAACATTATGGCCATGTTTTTAAAATATTTCTAACAACCCTCACGTCAATGTTACTCCGCTAAGTCATTTATCGGCTGTTCTGGAGCCCTTCAAACACTGAAATGCAGAAATAGAAGGCCCGTGTTATTATTTTTTTTCAATTGACTATCACCATGTTCGAAATCACAGGGATGATTACATTATTTTGAAATCTATAGTCACAGGGATGGCTTTCAGAGTTGTGGCACTTGCATACCTACTATTCATGATGCTTTCTTTATATTTGATTAAAATGCACTTGTACTTTTTGGCTTTTATCTTTTATTTTCGTTATAGTAGGTTTTATAAGACAAGGTAGTTTTCAGTTGATGAATATTCATGTTTTACCATAATTATGGTTAAAGGTAGTAGTTTGCAAATTAGTATTACATCCAATCATAAGTGATAATTTAATCTTAACTCAAAACAATTTTTAGTTTGGCTCAGTGGTACAAATAGTATCAAAAAAAGTGCGCCATTATGAACATGCAATAAATTACGTCACGTGCATTGAGTGAAAAATGTTATTGTAAACTATTTGAACCTATCACGGTTCACCACTGATCTGAATATTATCGTGACGGATGTAAATAGACTGAACCTATTAGAATCGCTTAAATAGACTTCCTGAATTCATTATCGGTTTACCTTGTAGTAGGTAAGTACTCGTCTAATAGAATACGGGCGGTAGGCTTAAAATAAGATTTTATCTCGGGAAAGTAGCAGCTTTGCCACTTTACACTTGCTTACCTATTCATGATCAATTGAGAAGAATGCCATAGGGTTTTGTACCAGTCTAAAGTTGAAGTCGAGGTACATGCTGTTCACAGTAGCGGTGATGATGATTTTTCTGTAATGGGAACTCGAATTTGCTCTTGAGCTGTAAATCGTAGTGTGTAGTCGATGGGTGATACACACAGTGTTGTGATAGTACTTAATGGTACAGTTTCAGTAATGGTGATTACTGTGGGAAATGGAGATACTCGAGTGTCCTACGAATTTATTAGTGTCTAACATTATTGAACTGTTACATAGCCCTGGTTACTTATATGTTCTTAAATGTTAAGTGTCGATTTTAGAAAATACTACATTATTTAATATCCCATCTCGTTAACTACAAGCAGTTTTCTCAAATTGTTAGGTCGGATCCGGAATATCGTAGCCGTGGCCTATTAGAAACCGGTATCTGTTCTGAGTAGTCCCTGGGAATTAGGTAGTGCGATAGTTCTGGGTGGTGCAGTAGGATCTGGCCGTGTGTAGCTAAGAGTATGAAGTCATTGGTTGACTTAGGCTCCCGAGGTAGGGTATCAAAATGTGGACCGCAATTGTGATACCTGGGATTCATTCGATTTTTAAAGTAATTTTTGGTAATGATGATGTACCACATGGCCTTAGTGACTTCAATGTAGCAATTATTAGGAATTGTGAATAGTAATGATTGGATTTCTAAAAGCTAGGTAGTTTCTAATAGATAGCTATGGTTACTAGTTAGTATCACTAGACATCTACTTGGATGGCTTTTATTTTAAAGAGTGGATAGAGTATAGGAAACTAGTTGTAGAAAGAGTATCTAGTAGTACTGAAAGTTAAGTTTCCTCATTTCTGAAAGCACATAAGTTGCTTGAAATAGAGGACCGTGTCATTTGTTTTTTTCTTTTTTTTTCAACTTGGCTACCGCACATTCTATGATGGCATAGCATTTAACAGCTACTTTCGATTTGCTTCGTGACACCAAATTACAAAATGTAGTCTTGGGAATCACTTTAGACTCTAAACTTCAGTGGGGTCCTCATATTGAAACCTTGTCAGCAAGGCTCAGTTCAGCTGCTTTTGCAGTGAGAAAGATAAGGCAATTAACTGACATTGAAAAGGCAAAAGGCTAATTTATTTGTCATACGGCATATTGTTGTGGGGCTCAGCTGCGGACATTGAAACTGTGTTTGTTCTGCAGAAGAGAGCAGTGCAGGCCATTTATAACCTTGGACCCCGATTTTCCTTGAGATAATTCTTTAAGGAGATTAATATACTGACAGCAGCTTCACAGTTCATTTATGAAAACCTTTTATATGTTCGCAAAAATATAGAGCAATTTACTAGAAAGAGTGATTTACACAAGTTCAATACAAGAAACAAAAATAAACTTGCCGTTCCAAAT
Organism: Ostrinia nubilalis; assembly: GCF_963855985.1. NCBI lineage: Eukaryota > Metazoa > Arthropoda > Insecta > Lepidoptera > Crambidae > Ostrinia > Ostrinia nubilalis. Next base: position 9,228,915 of record NC_087118.1, on the reverse strand, counting down.
TTCAGACTGCACAAGATTGGTAATTCATTTATGGGGAAATGTATTAAACTTTTCAATAAATTACCACAAACTGTTGTAGAATTGCCCATTCATAAATTTAAAGCACATATCAAAAGCACCTTAATGAAATAGGGCTACTATAAAGTTGATGATTATATAAAAGATAAAAATGTTTGGAATGTTTAACTACCTAGCTCGCATCAATACTTATGACTATAATTTGTATATTTTAAAGACTGTAAAACCTTGAAAAGGAGGCTGACAATGGTGACTGAGTTTCTTGCGCTGCTTCTTCTCAGCACTGGCCCATTTATTGTCCCGAAGCAGTGGTAGGGTTAATATTGGGACGTGTAAAAGCGCTTTTTAAAAGCCTATTTGCAAAAATAAATGAATTTAGTACCGACCGAGTAGTAAATACCGAGTATCACATAATCTATACTTATAATAAATCTGTAGAGAGGTCAATTCTGTACATGAAATATATTTTCAAAATAACTATCAGGGGGTGATTAGTGATCGATACTGATGCCAAAAATGCAATCATTAAATTTTTTGTCTGTCTGTCTGTCTGTCTGTCTGTATGTTCCTTATAGAAACAAAAACTACTTGACGGATTTTAACAAAACTTGGTACAATTATTCTTCGTACTCCTGGGCAGGTTATAGGATACTTAGGAATTCCCACAGGCACGGGAATTAGCGGGAAAATCCTTTTGTATGAAAAATCTAAACTGCTTAAGTTAGACGCTTGAAATTTGGCATGCAGGTACCTTAGTACACTTAAAGCTTAGTTACAACAGGATATTGCAAAATTCCCACGGGAACGGGAGTTAGCGGGAAAAAACATTTGTATGAAAAATCTAAACCGCTTAAGTTAGACGCTTGAAATTTGGCATGCAGGTACCTTAGTAAACTCAAAGCTTAGTTACAACAGGATATTGCAAAATTCCCACGGGAACGGGAGTTAGCGGGAAAAAACATTTGTATGAAAAAATCTAAACCGCGTAAGATAGATGAAGGGGGTAAAACGGGATCCACGCGTACGAAGTCGCGGGCGGCCGCTAGTAAAATAATAAATAAAATCATTTATTTGCAGGAACATGCTTACAGATTGGTGTTAATTTAGTTAATTCCAGCATATTCTGTCGCATGCGACGTGCAAAAGTTCTTGTTTTTATAGTTTTATTGTTTATTTAATTTTTCTTTATTCAGAAAACCACAGCTCTTATACATAACAGCAGCATAATAATAATACAAAAGTTTTATTATTATGCAGCTGTTATGCTACATTTAGTTTTAGACTCAAAATACTCGTAGTTGTTTTTCATATACCATGACAGTAACAATACAATAAATGTCAGGATACAAAATTTGAATTGCAAATGTCAAAAAAAAAACTTAAATTAATTGTAAATGTCAAATTAAGTTTCATTACCGATGTCACATCATTCTATTATTTAAAAAGTCATTCACTGTATAATACATTTTATTTATTTATTTATTTATTTATTAGGGACATCAACAGCTTACAGATTTCAATGTAACATTAGACACTTAACACTATGGAAAGCCAATAACAGATATCCACGCAGTAACTTAGTTTAAATTTTGTCTGTGTACAAACAAACATTTGTGAAGAGAAGCTGAGATAAGTTACATAATTTTATTAGTCTTATTACAAACATTTTACAATTAAACTTGTAAAATATTTGCAAAAAACAGTTCTTTCTTCTTCTTTCTTTTCAGCCAAATGACGTCCACTGCTGGACAAAGGCCTCCCCCAAGGTTTTCCACAATGAACGGTCCTGCGCTGCCCGCATCCAGGCTCTTCCCGCGACCTTTACCAGATCGTCGGTTCACCTAGTAGGAGGCCTGCCCACGCTACGTCTTCCAGCCCGTGGTCGCCACTCGAGAACTTTCCTGCCCCAACGGCCATCGTCTCTACGAGCCAAATGGAGGGAAGCACAGCAAAGAGCGAGGTTAAGCGCTGTCATCAACCTTATCACACAGACAAGGTTGAGCAACGGTTTCTGCGACATGAAATTGATGGTGTTACATAGTCATCGTTACATAGTATAAAACAAAGTCGCTTTCCGCTGTCTATCCCTATGTATGCTTATATCTTCAAAACTACGCAACGGATCTTGATGCGGTTTTTTTTATTAGTTATTAGATTAAGATATTCAAGAGGAAGGTTTTTATGTAAGTAAGTATAACATATTGCACTTGTGCGAAACACGGGCGGATCGTTAGTTAATTATTAAGACATTAATAAACAGAGGAAATAATACCTTTTTACGGTGTTTCGTTATTGATAATTTGAATTTTTATTTGTTTTTTGAAGTGTTCCTTACTTCCAATGAAAGGGTCTGCTGCACAAAATATTTTATTGTAAAGATTGAGAATCCTGTTCACTATAGAGTGCTTTGCGTACGTAGTAGAAAAAATAGATGTATGAAAGAGACTGGTGTGTCTTGTGCGTCGGATTGGGGTACAGAACGACACCTCCCCCAACAATGGCGGGCAGTCCAGACGTCCGCAGACTACATCGTACAGTAGACCCATATCTAATATCTGTCGACGCTCTTCCAAGGTAAACATGCCGTAGGTCCGACAAAGATCTCTATAGGCCACCTTATGATCCGCTTTTTTACATTTGTAATTTAGGTGTTTTATGAACTTTCTTTGTATGCGTTCAATGTTGTTGATATGCACCTTAAAATATGGAGACCAGACAGGACTGGCGTACTCTAAGATACTGCGGACAAAAGCAGAATAAACGACCTTTAGAGGATCGGCACTTTTAAAGGGTTGGCATGTACGAAGCACGAAGCCGAGACCGCGATAGGCCTTATTGACTATGGTGTTGATATGATGATTCATGGACATTTTGCTGTCAAAAAATATTGCTAAATCTCTAACCGTGTCATTTCGCTCGATCACAACCCCATTAAAATTATATGGGAATAGTATAGGTTTCTTTTTTCGTGTGAAACTTATGCTAACGCATTTGCCGATGCTTACCGCAATGTCATTGAGGGAGTAGTAACTGTACAGATTATTTAGGTCCTCCTGAAGACGACGGCAGTCGTCAATGCTCCTAATTCGTGTATAAACTTTTTTATCATCAGCGTAAAGAATGTAGTTAGAGTTTTTTATATGTGAATGTATATCGTAAATGTAAACGTTAAATAAGAGAGGGCCTAAGTGCGAACCCTGGGGTACGCCCGAGGGTATTGAGATGTAGTTTGCCTTGTAACCTCCTAAAACAACTGCCTGGGAACGATTATTAAGGTAAGACTCAACCCATCGAAGCAGATCTCCGTGAATGCCGATGGACTCAAGCTTCAGGAGGAGGATGCGATGGTCCACGCGATCAAAACATTTCTCAAAATCTGTGTAAACAACGTCCACCTGCCCACCCCTGTCCATTTCTGTAAGAATATAGTTAGAGAAGATAGCAAGATTAGATGTTGTTGAACGACCCTTAACAAATCCGTGTTGATTGTGAGGTATGGCATTGCTTACAAGAGGGTAGATATGATTGTACACTAGTTTTTCAAATACCTTACTTATTGTGTTTAGAATGGAAATTGGGCGGTAGTTTTGAATAGCTGTCTTAGGACCTTTCTTGTGCACCAGTATAATGTGGGCCCGTTTCCATAATAAAGGGAAAATGCATTCATCAAGAGATTTTTGAAAGAGTATGGAAACAGGTATGGACATACCATCAGCACAAGAAGCGTAAAATATTGGTGGAATGCCATCAGCGCCAGCCCCTTTGTTTTTATCCAGTGACCGCAGCAAAGTTTTAACATATATTGGACCAACAGATATACGTGAGGTATTATCGCATGATGTGAAAGGATTAAGTAGCTGTCGAGAAAAATTAAGGTTACGATCTTTTTTGAAAACACTTTCAAAATAATTATTGAAAGCTGAACAGATGTCATTTCCATCAGTAAATGTAGTATTATTTAAAATGAAAGATTTAGGATAACAAGAAGAACCTCTTTTATTTTTTACGTATGTCCAAAAGTATTTGGGTGCATGTTTAATGATTTCTTCGGCGTTTTTAGTAAAATCTAAGAAACATTTAGACTGTATTCGCTTCTGCCTAGATCTAAGTAAAGAAAATTCATCGTAGTCTCTAGGGTTATTTGTTTTTTTCCATCTCTTATGAACTTTCTTTTTCTCGTGTATAATTTTTATAAGTGCTGTGCTGTACCAATTAGGAAAAGTTGTTTGGTTGACTGAGCGTGTAGACAAAGGGACAAACTGATTAAAACATTCATTTAATTTTTCATAGAAAATATCCACGGCGTCGTCAACCGACTTATCAGACAAGAGATCCACCCAGTTTATGGACTTCAAATAGCTATTAATTTTGGTAAAGTCACATTTCCTAAAGTTTAAGCGGGGTACACGTTTTTCAATTAAAGGTTCAATGTACAAGTTTACTAAAGACACTTCTAAACAAGGATGATAACAATCTTCTTTTACCATTGGGTTTTGGCAATGAGTAACTGATGAAATTATATTGTTACTAAAGCACAAATCTAAAATATTATTCTTATTATTGCTTATAAGGTTATATTGAATTAAATTTAGAAAGCTCATTTCGTCCAAAAAGTTAACCGCAGCTTCATTTAAATTGTGGGGGCATGAGCTTAGTATTTTATAACCATCATATTTTAAATTCCACGTAACGCCTGGTAAGTTAAAGTCACCAATTAAAATAAAATTGTCTAAAGGGAATTTATCAACTAAGTAAACCATATTAGTCTTTATTTGCATTAACCGTGAGCATATTTCAGTCTGATCCGGAGGAACATACGCGACGGCGATGTGTAAATAAGACGTGTGTGAGTTAGACGATGAAGTATCGTGAGTAGGTATAGATATCAGCGTTGCCAGTTTTTTTTTTCGCCAAGTCGGGACTTTAGTACTTTTTGAGTGAAAATAGCGGGATTCTTCCGTCAGAAGCGGGACATAGTAAAAAAACGTAAATGATCAAAGGTTTTTCAAATATTTATCTTTTTATTTGACTTAAAATTACGTTTACGTGACAATAGATAGCAAAACTAGCCACAGAAAGTGTATTTAAAAAAAAAAAATATTTTAAATCAGATTTACTCTATCGTTAAATTCGTGTTTAGAATAAAAAAAGAAAAAAAAACAAAAATCGAAATAAAAAAAATATTCTTTAGAATAATATGGCGTTTCAAACAATAGTCTGGTGAAGTGAGTGTCTCTCTCCGAAAAGCGGGACAGAGCCTGTCCCGCGCGGGACATTTAAATTTGATTTAAAAATCGGGACGTCCCGCCAAAATCGGGACGTCTGGCAACGCTGATAGATATGCAGATAGATTCAAGCATGTCCGTGCGCTGCCACTCGTGATTAAGTTCGGCTTGTAGTTTGCGTTTAACCAAAATCATTACACTACCGCCAGTCTTTTTATTGGTTGCATTGAGGTTGCGGTCGCAGCGAAATATGTCATACCGACTGTCGCACAGTTCCGAGTCAAGAATGTCGCTCTGCAACCAAGTCTCAGTAAATAATAGAACATCGTAATCGGTATTTAAAACGTTATTGTGGAATGATGTGCATTTCGTGCGTTAGCCGCGTACATTCTGATAAAATATGTTAAGTTTACTACCAATATATGAAACTCCGTTAGCCATCTTTAGGTAAACTAGACATTTTCAACGTTACAAACACACACCAGTACGTTAATTTACTACTCTTAATTATTGTGTAATCATTACTATTGTATGAATAAAAATGGATGTTGTGCAACAAACCCCCGTAATACAATAAAGGATTATAGCATCGGTTTGATACATAATATATTAATTTTATGTAGGTTTCTTCCTCAGATAAATAAAAGACTAAATAGAAATTAAATATATAAGAGAATATGATAACTATGCATTGTGCATCGACGTTCGAGCATTTTATAGTAGGCTGAACACTATCATTATAATAGGTATAGCTATGAACACAATATAAACAAAGGATACAAGTACATGGAGGTCTTCTCAATACATTTGGTTTCACTTCAGTTTTTCCAAATCTTTTTGGGTTTTTATGAAAAACGAGGGCGATGTGTCGTTCCGGCGAACGTAGATTTTGCAGTTACGAATCCAAACAAACTGGAACGAAGATTTGGACGCCAGCTCACGGGTCTTCCTGTATAGTGCTTTATAATATGGTGTGAGGTGTTCATTCACGTAGATGCGACGGTCCTCTCCTCCCATCCCTATTTCCTTTGTAGTGAGTGCCTTTTTCTTGCGTATAGCAGATATTATCGAATCCTTTATCAGTTGTGATTTAAACTTGACTATGATAAGCTTCGGATTATTTGATACTCGGGTAGGTACTCTGTGAATGTGAATTATGTCGTCAGCGCACAGTACTAGGCCAAGAACTTGACATATTTGATGCAAATGTTGAGAGAGATTTTCATTGTGTGATTCTGGGATGCCCGAGATTTCCAAATTATTCAGTCGTTCACGTTGCTGTTGAATTTGATACTCCTCAGTTAACTCGCCAAGTTGTTTTTTACATTCAGCCAATTCGTTTTCAGTTGTTTTTAATAAAGTCAAATCCTCTTTCATTAAGTCAACGCAGGATTTAAGATCATTCTGCTCCTTTGACTGGTATTCAATAGAATCCACAATACTGCTTAATTCTTTTTTGAAGTTGGAGTGTTCTTCCTTCATTTTATGCATATCTGTTCTCAATGAGCAGATATCATTTTTTATTTCATTAAGATCAGAGCGCATATCTTTTACATCCTGGTCATGAGCCGTCCGGAAATCTTTTAGGAAAGACATACTTTCCGTCCTAAATTCGATCATCTCATTTCTCAGATCGTCATCTAATGCATGTTGTTTACGTTTACGCTGCATGACTTGCGCATCCGAGGATCCCTTCTTGTTCGGCGAATGTACCAAACTCATCCTTATGTTCTGATTCGGACGGGTCAGTATGGGTGAGAGCAGTCCACGATGCGTAGTTGAGTGAGATGGAGTTATCTGTACCGCTCGCACAATTCCACAACAGGAGCGCAACGATTTAACAGCCACTGGTAGTGAGTACTTAGGACCGTATGTGTACCGCAATAAGCCGCAATTCACTTTGCACACAAATTAATATTTTTGACAGAATTTAGAGCGATGATGCACACGTCCGCTACAAGCGAGCCGTCGCGACGATTACTGTTTAGTGTGAGTATTTAATTAACAAAAAGTAAAAAACTGTTTAAATTTTTTATACAATGTAATAGTCTCATACGTTGGTAATTTAATTCAAATGTAATAAAGCACAGTTATAGAGCTTTCCGGGCAATACCTTTAAAACCTAGTCTGAAAATACCTTATCACGTCAAACTGATGTTGATTATTATTGCTGAAGGGGTCTCACCTGCTCTATTGGGTGACGATCTGGGCTAGGCGATTCTACCTACGATTAGGGCATGGGAGAGCTGTGAGGGTCTTATCTACCATTGTGGATAATGATCCCGCACAATGTATTTTGTTAGTGGAATAAGTGACTTATGACTTATACAAGACTCATGACTTGCGACTATGACTGGTAGAGCTGTGGGGGTCTTATCTACCATTGTGGATAATGATTACCACACGACACACGACTTGCGTATGACTTATGACTGTGACTGGCTCCTGTGTGGAGCGCTCCTGTGTGGAGATGACTTATGACTATGATTAGGCTCCTGTGTGGAGCGCTCCTGTGTGGAGCGCTCCTGTGTGGAGCGGGGCCCCTGTGTGGGGCGGGGCTCCTGTGTGGGGCGCTCCTGTGTGGAGGTGACTTATGACTATGATTAGGCTCCTGTGTGGAGCGGGGCCCCTGTGTGGGGCGGGGCTCCTGTGTGGGGCGCTCCTGTGTGGAGGTGACTTATGACTATGATTAGGCTCCTGTGTGGAGCGGGGCCCCTGTGTGGGGCGGGGCTCCTGTGTGGGGCGCTCCTGTGTGGAGGTGACTTATGACTATGATTAGGCTCCTGTGTGGAGCGCTCCTGTGTGGAGCGGGGCTCCTGTGTGGGGCGGGGCTCCTGTGTGGGGCGCTCCTGTGTGGAGGTGACTTATGACTGTGACTGGCTCCTGTGTGGAGCGGGGGCTCCTGTGTGGAGCGGAGGCTGCCTTGGGTGGCGGTGGCTGCCTCGGGTAACACCGGGTTGGGCAACCTGCGCTAGGTATTCGGTAACTTGTGTCAATTTTGTGTATAGAAGATATAAAATACAATATTAGTTTTATTGAAGAATTTCCTTTGTGTTGATCATTTATAAGATCTTCGAGTAGTATGAAATCTTTGAGTAGTATGAACCATTTGAGTAGTACCCAAGTAGCATTCGGGGTTCTATATAGTATGTCTAGTCGTTCACATGTACTCCACAAGCTGTGTATGTCAGCTGTATACGAGCTGTATAGCTTGCTATAATGCTTTTATAGAACCAGTTTGGGCACAAATTAGACAGCCTTAAGTTCACTATGGCTGTACATTAGCAGTATAATAGCAGTTTAAGTAGTAACATCGGACTTAAGGCTGACTTACGGCACTATATGGGACGCAGTGTGAACCATACAACGTACGTGAGTGTAATAAAGAGTAACAAGTGGCTAAATGCACAGCTTTCAAAGTTATAAAGTCCGACAAAAGTACTCCAATGCTACATAAAGTTCACGTGTGTCCTAAATTATTTCCACATTTTAATATTAGTTTGGTATTTGTACGTGAGTGCCAAGAGGGAAACAACTCGGGCGGATAATCATTTATGCAAATAATAACACGGGTTTTAAATACTTAATAATGTTAATGCCATTGGGAATGCAACTTTATCGTGAAATGTATACATATTTACAGCTAAAATATTTACGCGCCTCTGTAAAAACGCGATATTCATTTTAAAATATTTAAAACTGGCTGAGAGGAAATCTACAATTTTCAGTTTTTGATATTGTATTGGCATCTATCTTCTATCTATATCTATATTATATAAATCTATCTATCTATCTATAATATATAAAGCTCGATTACCACTCACTGACTCACTGACTCACTGATCAGGGGTATTTTTGGGGTATTTAGAGGGGAGAGGGGTAAAATTGTTAGTGTTTGTTTTAAACTAGATTTTTTGACTGCCAGCTTTATTAAATTTTTTGAACCAAAAAACAAAATGGCGGCACTTTTTGAAACACAAACTTTTCTGTCTTTGGTCCTGATTTTTTTCTTTTTTGAGTGTTAAGTGGGGTTGCCAAGGTGTGTTCAAAAATGTGAGAAAAAAACGGAAAAACAAAATGGCCGCGCCGCCATCTTGGATTGAAAATGCGATTTCGAGGTGTTTTTAGGGAGGTGTCACTCCGAGATGCGCAATTGTTTTTGAAAATTTCTTTTGAGTATTTGTGACATGTATAGTCTTCTTAAGAGATACATTCACAGATTATCAAAAAACAAGATGGCGGCTGAGCCGTCGGCCATTTTGTTGCGATCAAAAAATTCCCAAACTTTGGTAGCAATTTTCCGGCAGATGGCGACACCGGAGTGGGGTACAATGTTCCGGGCGATTGTTGGTCTGTTATTCGAGTGTTGCCATGAATCGGAAAAAACTACCATTTTGGAAGAAAATTTTCCACCACGGCCCCGGATAGTAGAAAATGGAAATTTCCAAAAATTCCAAAAACTTGGTATGCAGTCTGGTGACATTTGGGGACCCGAATGACATTTCACCATTTTTATGAAAAAAGTCTGGCAACACTGAAAGTTATGGGGAAAAGTTTTTTTTGCGACATGGGTGACTTTAAAGTTAGTGACAGACAGAAAGAATTGTGGCAGAAAAAAAATAAAAATGGCGTTTGGTTTGTTATACGACCCAGATTATGGGAAAAATCCGAAATGTCGAAAAATCAAGATGGCGGCGGCGTGGGCGGCCATTTTGTAAAAAGTTGAAAATTTCGAAATTTTGGAATTCATTTTTCGAGTAGTTGGCAACATTTTGGAAAGTCGAGTTGTATGAGGCGGTTGTGTGTCCTGTCGAGAGGTTTCGCTTGGGTGAAGAAATTTCTCCAGTGTTGCCACACTTTGGGAGATTTGGTCCAAAAACGTCGAAAGTAGAAATAACGACTTCCGGTCAAAAATTTGGATGACGCCTCCTGCAAAGGGGTCGTGCAAATGACATTTGACCATTTTCATCTCGATCACCTGGCAACACTGGGAGCTACGCGGAAAAGTATTTTTTTCGACATGGGTGTCTTTAAAGTTAAGGACGGACAGAAGGAGATATGGCAGAAAAAATCCAAAAATGTGGTTTGGTCGGTTATACGATCCAGACTATGGGAAAAATCCGAAATGTCAGAAAATCAAGATGGCGACCGAGTGAGCGGCCATTTTGTAAAAAGTTTAACTTTTCTGATTTTTCAAATGCATTTTTCGAGTAGTTGGCAACATTTGAGAAAGTCGAGTTGTTTGTGGCGATTGTGTAGTTTGTCAAGAAGTATCGTTTGGAAAAACAACAATTTCCAGTGTTGCCATACTTTGGGAGATTTGGTCCAAAAATGTAAAAAATGGAAATACCGACTTCCGGTCAGAAATTTCGATGACGCCTCCTGCAAATAGGTCAAACTAATGACATTTGACCATTTTCAACTCGATCACCTGGCAACACTGGGAGTTAGGGGAACTCAAAGTTTTGGGACAACGGAGGAATAAGGAATTGTAGAAACAAATGAATTCGGGATTGGGTGAAGTTAGAAAAAAAGTAAAAATGGGGTTCGGCGCGGAAAATGGTCCAGATTAAGGAAAAAATGCAAAATTTTGGAAATCCAAGATGGCCGCCAAGCGTTCACCCGTTTTCCTAAAGGAACTAAATTCTCCATACAAATTGTATGCAGAGGGGCTTAGGTTACGTAGAAAAAGGCGAGGCCGAAGGCCGAGCGATAGTTCAAAGCCCGAGAGTCGCCCTAGATTAATTTTTATGCGTCAAAAAAGGACTAGAGCCCAGTGACAGACAGAAAGGCGAGGCCGAAGGCCGAGCGATGGTTCAAATCCCCACAGTCGCCATAGATTAACTTGTGTTGCGTCAAAAAAGCACAAGAGCATAGTGACAGACAGTTAACACCCCCTGTAATTTTTGCGAGGCCGAAGGCCGAGCTCCGAATGCGAGGCCGCAGGCCGAGCGCCGCGTAGGGCGAAGCCCGGAGCGGCCAGCATCGCAGATCTAGCTTTTGTAGCCCGCGTAGCGGGCGACCAAATCTATCCCAACTAATATTATAAATGCGAAAGTAACTCTGTCTGTCTGTCTGTCTGTCTGTCTGTCTGTCTGTCTGTCTGTCTGTCTGTTACGCTTTCCCGCTTAAACCTCGCAACCGATTTTGATGAAATTTGGCATAGAGATAGTTTGAGTCCCGGGAAAGAACATAGGATAGTTTTTATCCCGGTTTTTGAAACAGGGACGCGCGCGATAAAGTTTTTCTGTGACAGACAAAATTCCACGCGGGCGAAGCCGCGGGCGGAAAGCTAGTATTATATAAAGCTCGATTACCACTCACTCACTCACTGACTCACTGATCAGGGGTATTTTTAGGGTATTTAGAGGGGAGAGGGGTAAAATTGTTAGTGTTTGTTTTAAACTAGATTTTTTGACTGCCAGCTTTATTAAATTTTTTGAACCAAAAAACAAAATGGCGGCACTTTTTGAAACTCCAACTTTTTTGTTTTTCATCCTGAATTTTTTCCTTTTTGGGAGTTTATTAGGGTTGCCAAGGTGTTTTAAAAAATGTGAGAAAAAAATGGAAAAACAAAATGGCCGCGCCGCCATCTTGGATTGAAAATGCGATTTCGAGGTGTTTTTAGGGAGGTGTTACTCCGAGATGCGCAATTGTTTTTGAAAATTTCTTTTGAGTATTTGTGACATGTATAGTCTTCTTAAGAGATACATTCACAGATTATCAAAAAACAAGATGGCGGCTGAGCCGTCGGCCATTTTGTTGCGATCAAAAAATTCCCAAAGTTTGACAGCAATTTTCCGGTAGATGGCGACACCGGAGTGGGGTACAATGTTCCGGGCGATTGTTGGTCTGTTATTCGAGTGTTGCCATGAATAGGAAAAAACTACCATTTTGGAAGAAAATTTTCCACCACGGCCCCGGATAGTAGAAAATGGAAATTTCCAGAAATTCCAAAAACTTGGTATGCAGTCTGGTGACATTTGGGGACCCGAATGACATTTCACCATTTTTATGAAAAAAGTCTGGCAACACTGAAAGTTATGGGGAAAAGTTTTTTTTGCGACATGGGTGTCTTTAAAGTTAGTGACAGACAGAAAGAATAATGGCAGAAAAAAAATAAAAATGAGGTTTGGTCGGATATACGACCCAGATTATGGGAAAAATCCGAAATGTCAAAAAATCAAGATGGCGGCTGAGCGGGCGGCCATTTTGTAAAAAGTTGAAAATTTCGAAAATTTGGAATTCATTTTTCGAGTAGTTGGCATCTATCTATCTATCTATAATATATAAAGCTCGATTCCTACTCACTCACTCACTGACTGATCAGGGGTATTTTTGGGGTATTTAGAGGGGAGAGGGGTAAAATTGTTAGTGTTTGTTTTAAACTAGATTTTTCGACTGCCAGCTTTATTACATTTTTTGAACCAAAAAACAAAATGGCGGCATTTTTTGAGACAACAACTTTTTTGTTTTTCATCCTGAATTTTTTCTTTTTTGGTGGTTGGTTGGGGTTGCCAGGGTGTGTTAAAAAATGTGAGAAAAAAATGGAAAAACAAAATGGCCGCGCCGCCATCTTGGATTGAAAATGCGATTTCGAGGTGTTTTTAGGGAGGTGTCACTCCGAGATGCGCAATTGTTTTTGAAAATTTCTTTTGAGTATTTGTGACATGTATAGTCTTCTTAAGAGATACATTCACAGATTATCAAAAAACAAGATGGCGGCTGAGCCGTCGGCCATTTTGTTGCGATCAAAAAATTCCCAAACTTTGGTAGCTATTTTCCGGCAGATGGCGGCACCGGAGTGGGGTACAATGTTCCGGGCGATTGTTGGTCTGTTATTCGAGTGTTGCCATGAATAGGAAAAAACTACCATTTTGGGAGAAAATTTTCCACCACGGCCCCGGATAGTAGAAAATGGAAATTTCCAGAAATTCCAAAAACTTGGTATGCAGTCTGGTGACATTTGGAGACCCGAATGACATTTCACCATTTTTATCAAAAAAGTCTGGCAACACTGAAAGTTATGGGGAAAAGTTTTTTTTGCGACATGGGTGTCTTTAAAGTTAGTGACAGACAGAAAGAATTATGGCAGAAAAAAAATAAAAATGACGTTTGGTCGGATATATGACCCAGATTATGGGGAAAATCCGAAATGTCAAAAAATCAAGATGGCGGCTGAGCGGGCGGCCATTTTGTGAAAAGTTGAAAATTTCGAAATTTTGGAATTCATTTTTCGAGTAGTTGGCAACACTTTAGAAAGTCGAGTTGTATAAGGCGGTTGTGTATCTTGTCGAGAGGTTTCGCTTGGGTGAAGAAATTTCTCCAGTGTTGCCATGGTTTAAGAGATTTGGTCCAAAAATGTCGAAAGTAGAAATAACGACTTCCGGTCAAAAATTTGGATGACGCCTCCTGCAAAGGGGTCGTGCAAATGACATTTGACCATTTTCATCTCGATCACCTGGCAACACTGGGAGCTACTAGGAAAAGTATTTTTTTCGACATGGGTGTCTTTAAAGTTAAGGACGGACAGAAGGAGATATGGCAGAAAAAATCCAAAAATGAGGTTTGGTCGGTTATACGACCCAGATTATGGGAAAAATCCGAAATGTCAGAAAATCAAGATGGCGACCGAGTGAGTGGCCATTTTGTAAAAAGTTTCAGATTTTCGATTTTTCAAATGCGTTTTTCGGATAGTTGGCAACATTTGGGAAAGTCGGGTTGTATGTGGCGATTATGTAGTTCGTTAAGGAGTATCGTTTGGAAAAACAATGATTCCCAGTGTTGCCATGCTTTGGGAGATTTGGTCCAAAAATGTAAAAAATGGAAATAACGACTTCCGGTCAAAAATTTGGATGACGCCTCCTGCAAAGGGGTCGTGCAAATGACATTTGACCATTTTCATCTCGATCACCTGGCAACACTGGGAGCTACTAGGAAAAGTATTTTTTTCGACATGGGTGTCTTTAAAGTTAAGGACGGACAGAAGGAGATATGGCAGAAAAAATCCAAAAATGAGGTTTGGTCGGTTATACGACCCAGATTATGGGAAAAATCCGAAATGTCAGAAAATCAAGATGGCGACCGAGTGAGTGGCCATTTTGTAAAAAGTTTCAGATTTTCGATTTTTCAAATGCGTTTTTCGGATAGTTGGCAACATTTGGGAAAGTCGGGTTGTATGTGGCGATTATGTAGTTCGTCAAGGAGTATCGTTTGGAAAAACAATGATTCCCAGTGTTGCCATGCTTTGGGAGATTTGGTCCAAAAATGTAAAAAATGGAAATAACGACTTCCGGTCAAAAATTTGGATGACGCCTCCTGCAAAGGGGTCGTGCAAATGACATTTGACCATTTTCATCTCGATCACCTGGCAACACTGGGAGCTACTAGGAAAAGTATTTTTTTCGACATGGGTGTCTTTAAAGTTAAGGACGGACAGAAGGTGATACGGCAGGGAAAATCTGAAAATGGGGTTTGGTCGGTTATACGATCCAGACTATGGGAAAAATCCGAAATGTCAGAAAATCAAGATGGCGGCTGAGTTGGCGGCCATTTTGTAAAAAGTTTCAGTTTTTCGATTTTTCAAATGCGTTTTTCGGGTAATTGGCAACATTTGGGAAAGTCGGGTTGTATGTGGCGATTATGTAGTTCGTCAAGGAGTATCGTTTGGAAAAACACTGATTCCCAGTGTTGCCATACTTTAAGAGTTTTGGTCAAAAAATGTAAAAAATGGAAATAACGACTTCCGGTCAGAAATTTGGATGACGCCTCCTGCAAATAGGTCAAACTAATGACATTTGACTATTTTTATCTCGATCACCTGGCAACACTGGGAGTTAGGGGATCTCAAAATTTTGGGACTTGGGTGGTTTTAAGGAATTGTTTCACAGGACTGGGTAAAGTTAGAAAAAAAGTTAAAATAGGGTTCGGCGCGGAAAATGGTCCAGATTAAGGAAAAAATGCAAAATTTTGGAAATCCAAGATGGCCGCCAAGCGTTCACCCGTTTTCCTAAAGGAACTAAATTCTCCATACAAATTGTATGCAGGGGGGCTTAGCTAACGTAGAAAAAGGCGAGGCCGAAGGCCGAGCGATAGTTTAAAGCCTGTGAGTCGCCATAGATTTATTTTTAATGCGTCAAAAAAGGACTAGAGCCCAGTGACAGACAGAAAGGCGAGGCCGAAGGCCGAGCGATGGTTCAAATCCCGACAGTCGCCATAGATTTACTTGTGTTGCGTCAAAAAAGCACAAGAGCACCGTGACAAACGATAAACGCCCCGTGTAATTTTTGCGAGGCCGAAGGCCGAGCTCCGAATGCGAGGCCGCAGGCCGAGCGCCGCGTAGGGCGAAGCCCGGAGCGGCCAGCATCGCAGATCTAGCTTTTGTAGCCCGCGTAGCGGGCGACCAAAGCTAGTCTATAATATATAAAGCTCGATTCCTACTCACTCACTCACTGACTGATCAGGGGTATTTTTGGGGTATTTAGAGGGGAGAGGGGTAAAATTGTTAGTGTTTGTTTTAAACTAGATTTTTCGACTGCCAGCTTTATTACATTTTTTGAACCAAAAAACAAAATGGCGGCATTTTTTGAGACAACAACTTTTTTGTTTTTCATCCTGAATTTTTTCTTTTTTGGTGGTTGGTTGGGGTTGCCAGGGTGTGTTAAAAAATGTGAGAAAAAAATGGAAAAACAAAATGGCCGCGCCGCCATCTTGGATTGAAAATGCGATTTCGAGGTGTTTTTAGGGAGGTGTCACTCCGAGATGCGCAATTGTTTTTGAAAATTTCTTTTGAGTATTTGTGACATGTATAGTCTTCTTAAGAGATACATTCACAGATTATCAAAAAACAAGATGGCGGCTGAGCCGTCGGCCATTTTGTTGCGATCAAAAAATTCCCAAACTTTGGTAGCTATTTTCCGGCAGATGGCGGCACCGGAGTGGGGTACAATGTTCCGGGCGATTGTTGGTCTGTTATTCGAGTGTTGCCATGAATAGGAAAAAACTACCATTTTGGGAGAAAATTTTCCACCACGGCCCCGGATAGTAGAAAATGGAAATTTCCAGAAATTCCAAAAACTTGGTATGCAGTCTGGTGACATTTGGAGACCCGAATGACATTTCACCATTTTTATCAAAAAAGTCTGGCAACACTGAAAGTTATGGGGAAAAGTTTTTTTTGCGACATGGGTGTCTTTAAAGTTAGTGACAGACAGAAAGAATTATGGCAGAAAAAAAATAAAAATGACGTTTGGTCGGATATATGACCCAGATTATGGGGAAAATCCGAAATGTCAAAAAATCAAGATGGCGGCTGAGCGGGCGGCCATTTTGTGAAAAGTTGAAAATTTCGAAATTTTGGAATTCATTTTTCGAGTAGTTGGCAACACTTTAGAAAGTCGAGTTGTATAAGGCGGTTGTGTATCTTGTCGAGAGGTTTCGCTTGGGTGAAGAAATTTCTCCAGTGTTGCCATGGTTTAAGAGATTTGGTCCAAAAATGTCGAAAGTAGAAATAACGACTTCCGGTCAAAAATTTGGATGACGCCTCCTGCAAAGGGGTCGTGCAAATGACATTTGACCATTTTCATCTCGATCACCTGGCAACACTGGGAGCTACTAGGAAAAGTATTTTTTTCGACATGGGTGTCTTTAAAGTTAAGGACGGACAGAAGGAGATATGGCAGAAAAAATCCAAAAATGAGGTTTGGTCGGTTATACGACCCAGATTATGGGAAAAATCCGAAATGTCAGAAAATCAAGATGGCGACCGAGTGAGTGGCCATTTTGTAAAAAGTTTCAGATTTTCGATTTTTCAAATGCGTTTTTCGGATAGTTGGCAACATTTGGGAAAGTCGGGTTGTATGTGGCGATTATGTAGTTCGTTAAGGAGTATCGTTTGGAAAAACAATGATTCCCAGTGTTGCCATGCTTTGGGAGATTTGGTCCAAAAATGTAAAAAATGGAAATAACGACTTCCGGTCAAAAATTTGGATGACGCCTCCTGCAAAGGGGTCGTGCAAATGACATTTGACCATTTTCATCTCGATCACCTGGCAACACTGGGAGCTACTAGGAAAAGTATTTTTTTCGACATGGGTGTCTTTAAAGTTAAGGACGGACAGAAGGAGATATGGCAGAAAAAATCCAAAAATGAGGTTTGGTCGGTTATACGACCCAGATTATGGGAAAAATCCGAAATGTCAGAAAATCAAGATGGCGACCGAGTGAGTGGCCATTTTGTAAAAAGTTTCAGATTTTCGATTTTTCAAATGCGTTTTTCGGATAGTTGGCAACATTTGGGAAAGTCGGGTTGTATGTGGCGATTATGTAGTTCGTCAAGGAGTATCGTTTGGAAAAACAATGATTCCCAGTGTTGCCATGCTTTGGGAGATTTGGTCCAAAAATGTAAAAAATGGAAATAACGACTTCCGGTCAAAAATTTGGATGACGCCTCCTGCAAAGGGGTCGTGCAAATGACATTTGACCATTTTCATCTCGATCACCTGGCAACACTGGGAGCTACTAGGAAAAGTATTTTTTTCGACATGGGTGTCTTTAAAGTTAAGGACGGACAGAAGGTGATACGGCAGGGAAAATCTGAAAATGGGGTTTGGTCGGTTATACGATCCAGACTATGGGAAAAATCCGAAATGTCAGAAAATCAAGATGGCGGCTGAGTTGGCGGCCATTTTGTAAAAAGTTTCAGTTTTTCGATTTTTCAAATGCGTTTTTCGGGTAATTGGCAACATTTGGGAAAGTCGGGTTGTATGTGGCGATTATGTAGTTCGTCAAGGAGTATCGTTTGGAAAAACACTGATTCCCAGTGTTGCCATACTTTAAGAGTTTTGGTCAAAAAATGTAAAAAATGGAAATAACGACTTCCGGTCAGAAATTTGGATGACGCCTCCTGCAAATAGGTCAAACTAATGACATTTGACTATTTTTATCTCGATCACCTGGCAACACTGGGAGTTAGGGGATCTCAAAATTTTGGGACTTGGGTGGTTTTAAGGAATTGTTTCACAGGACTGGGTAAAGTTAGAAAAAAAGTTAAAATAGGGTTCGGCGCGGAAAATGGTCCAGATTAAGGAAAAAATGCAAAATTTTGGAAATCCAAGATGGCCGCCAAGCGTTCACCCGTTTTCCTAAAGGAACTAAATTCTCCATACAAATTGTATGCAGGGGGGCTTAGCTAACGTAGAAAAAGGCGAGGCCGAAGGCCGAGCGATAGTTTAAAGCCTGTGAGTCGCCATAGATTTATTTTTAATGCGTCAAAAAAGGACTAGAGCCCAGTGACAGACAGAAAGGCGAGGCCGAAGGCCGAGCGATGGTTCAAATCCCGACAGTCGCCATAGATTTACTTGTGTTGCGTCAAAAAAGCACAAGAGCACCGTGACAAACGATAAACGCCCCGTGTAATTTTTGCGAGGCCGAAGGCCGAGCTCCGAATGCGAGGCCGCAGGCCGAGCGCCGCGTAGGGCGAAGCCCGGAGCGGCCAGCATCGCAGATCTAGCTTTTGTAGCCCGCGTAGCGGGCGACCAAAGCTAGTCTATCTATAATATCTATCTATATTATATAAAGCTCGATTACCACTCACTCACTCACTGACTCACTGATCAGGGGTATTTTTAGGGTATTTAGAGGGGAGAGGGGTAAAATTGTTAGTGTTTGTTTTAAACTAGATTTTTTGACTGCCAGCTTTATTAAATTTTTTGAACCAAAAAACAAAATGGCGGCACTTTTTGAAACTCCAACTTTTTTGTTTTTCATCCTGAATTTTTTCCTTTTTGGGAGTTTATTAGGGTTGCCAAGGTGTTTTAAAAAATGTGAGAAAAAAATGGAAAAACAAAATGGCCGCGCCGCCATCTTGGATTGAAAATGCGATTTCGAGGTGTTTTTAGGGAGGTGTTACTCCGAGATGCGCAATTGTTTTTGAAAATTTCTTTTGAGTATTTGTGACATGTATAGTCTTCTTAAGAGATACATTCACAGATTATCAAAAAACAAGATGGCGGCTGAGCCGTCGGCCATTTTGTTGCGATCAAAAAATTCCCAAAGTTTGACAGCAATTTTCCGGTAGATGGCGACACCGGAGTGGGGTACAATGTTCCGGGCGATTGTTGGTCTGTTATTCGAGTGTTGCCATGAATAGGAAAAAACTACCATTTTGGAAGAAAATTTTCCACCACGGCCCCGGATAGTAGAAAATGGAAATTTCCAGAAATTCCAAAAACTTGGTATGCAGTCTGGTGACATTTGGGGACCCGAATGACATTTCACCATTTTTATGAAAAAAGTCTGGCAACACTGAAAGTTATGGGGAAAAGTTTTTTTTGCGACATGGGTGTCTTTAAAGTTAGTGACAGACAGAAAGAATAATGGCAGAAAAAAAATAAAAATGAGGTTTGGTCGGATATACGACCCAGATTATGGGAAAAATCCGAAATGTCAAAAAATCAAGATGGCGGCTGAGCGGGCGGCCATTTTGTAAAAAGTTGAAAATTTCGAAAATTTGGAATTCATTTTTCGAGTAGTTGGCATCTATAATATATAAAGCTCGATTCCTACTCACTCACTCACTGACTGATCAGGGGTATTTTTGGGGTATTTAGAGGGGAGAGGGGTAAAATTGTTAGTGTTTGTTTTAAACTAGATTTTTCGACTGCCAGCTTTATTACATTTTTTGAACCAAAAAACAAAATGGCGGCATTTTTTGAGACAACAACTTTTTTGTTTTTCATCCTGAATTTTTTCTTTTTTGGTGGTTGGTTGGGGTTGCCAGGGTGTGTTAAAAAATGTGAGAAAAAAATGGAAAAACAAAATGGCCGCGCCGCCATCTTGGATTGAAAATGCGATTTCGAGGTGTTTTTAGGGAGGTGTCACTCCGAGATGCGCAATTGTTTTTGAAAATTTCTTTTGAGTATTTGTGACATGTATAGTCTTCTTAAGAGATACATTCACAGATTATCAAAAAACAAGATGGCGGCTGAGCCGTCGGCCATTTTGTTGCGATCAAAAAATTCCCAAACTTTGGTAGCTATTTTCCGGCAGATGGCGGCACCGGAGTGGGGTACAATGTTCCGGGCGATTGTTGGTCTGTTATTCGAGTGTTGCCATGAATAGGAAAAAACTACCATTTTGGGAGAAAATTTTCCACCACGGCCCCGGATAGTAGAAAATGGAAATTTCCAGAAATTCCAAAAACTTGGTATGCAGTCTGGTGACATTTGGAGACCCGAATGACATTTCACCATTTTTATCAAAAAAGTCTGGCAACACTGAAAGTTATGGGGAAAAGTTTTTTTTGCGACATGGGTGTCTTTAAAGTTAGTGACAGACAGAAAGAATTATGGCAGAAAAAAAATAAAAATGACGTTTGGTCGGATATATGACCCAGATTATGGGGAAAATCCGAAATGTCAAAAAATCAAGATGGCGGCTGAGCGGGCGGCCATTTTGTGAAAAGTTGAAAATTTCGAAATTTTGGAATTCATTTTTCGAGTAGTTGGCAACACTTTAGAAAGTCGAGTTGTATAAGGCGGTTGTGTATCTTGTCGAGAGGTTTCGCTTGGGTGAAGAAATTTCTCCAGTGTTGCCATGGTTTAAGAGATTTGGTCCAAAAATGTCGAAAGTAGAAATAACGACTTCCGGTCAAAAATTTGGATGACGCCTCCTGCAAAGGGGTCGTGCAAATGACATTTGACCATTTTCATCTCGATCACCTGGCAACACTGGGAGCTACTAGGAAAAGTATTTTTTTCGACATGGGTGTCTTTAAAGTTAAGGACGGACAGAAGGAGATATGGCAGAAAAAATCCAAAAATGAGGTTTGGTCGGTTATACGACCCAGATTATGGGAAAAATCCGAAATGTCAGAAAATCAAGATGGCGACCGAGTGAGTGGCCATTTTGTAAAAAGTTTCAGATTTTCGATTTTTCAAATGCGTTTTTCGGATAGTTGGCAACATTTGGGAAAGTCGGGTTGTATGTGGCGATTATGTAGTTCGTTAAGGAGTATCGTTTGGAAAAACAATGATTCCCAGTGTTGCCATGCTTTGGGAGATTTGGTCCAAAAATGTAAAAAATGGAAATAACGACTTCCGGTCAAAAATTTGGATGACGCCTCCTGCAAAGGGGTCGTGCAAATGACATTTGACCATTTTCATCTCGATCACCTGGCAACACTGGGAGCTACTAGGAAAAGTATTTTTTTCGACATGGGTGTCTTTAAAGTTAAGGACGGACAGAAGGAGATATGGCAGAAAAAATCCAAAAATGAGGTTTGGTCGGTTATACGACCCAGATTATGGGAAAAATCCGAAATGTCAGAAAATCAAGATGGCGACCGAGTGAGTGGCCATTTTGTAAAAAGTTTCAGATTTTCGATTTTTCAAATGCGTTTTTCGGATAGTTGGCAACATTTGGGAAAGTCGGGTTGTATGTGGCGATTATGTAGTTCGTCAAGGAGTATCGTTTGGAAAAACAATGATTCCCAGTGTTGCCATGCTTTGGGAGATTTGGTCCAAAAATGTAAAAAATGGAAATAACGACTTCCGGTCAAAAATTTGGATGACGCCTCCTGCAAAGGGGTCGTGCAAATGACATTTGACCATTTTCATCTCGATCACCTGGCAACACTGGGAGCTACTAGGAAAAGTATTTTTTTCGACATGGGTGTCTTTAAAGTTAAGGACGGACAGAAGGTGATACGGCAGGGAAAATCTGAAAATGGGGTTTGGTCGGTTATACGATCCAGACTATGGGAAAAATCCGAAATGTCAGAAAATCAAGATGGCGGCTGAGTTGGCGGCCATTTTGTAAAAAGTTTCAGTTTTTCGATTTTTCAAATGCGTTTTTCGGGTAATTGGCAACATTTGGGAAAGTCGGGTTGTATGTGGCGATTATGTAGTTCGTCAAGGAGTATCGTTTGGAAAAACACTGATTCCCAGTGTTGCCATACTTTAAGAGTTTTGGTCAAAAAATGTAAAAAATGGAAATAACGACTTCCGGTCAGAAATTTGGATGACGCCTCCTGCAAATAGGTCAAACTAATGACATTTGACTATTTTTATCTCGATCACCTGGCAACACTGGGAGTTAGGGGATCTCAAAATTTTGGGACTTGGGTGGTTTTAAGGAATTGTTTCACAGGACTGGGTAAAGTTAGAAAAAAAGTTAAAATAGGGTTCGGCGCGGAAAATGGTCCAGATTAAGGAAAAAATGCAAAATTTTGGAAATCCAAGATGGCCGCCAAGCGTTCACCCGTTTTCCTAAAGGAACTAAATTCTCCATACAAATTGTATGCAGGGGGGCTTAGCTAACGTAGAAAAAGGCGAGGCCGAAGGCCGAGCGATAGTTTAAAGCCTGTGAGTCGCCATAGATTTATTTTTAATGCGTCAAAAAAGGACTAGAGCCCAGTGACAGACAGAAAGGCGAGGCCGAAGGCCGAGCGATGGTTCAAATCCCGACAGTCGCCATAGATTTACTTGTGTTGCGTCAAAAAAGCACAAGAGCACCGTGACAAACGATAAACGCCCCGTGTAATTTTTGCGAGGCCGAAGGCCGAGCTCCGAATGCGAGGCCGCAGGCCGAGCGCCGCGTAGGGCGAAGCCCGGAGCGGCCAGCATCGCAGATCTAGCTTTTGTAGCCCGCGTAGCGGGCGACCAAAGCTAGTCTATAATATATAAAGCTCGATTCCTACTCACTCACTCACTGACTGATCAGGGGTATTTTTGGGGTATTTAGAGGGGAGAGGGGTAAAATTGTTAGTGTTTGTTTTAAACTAGATTTTTCGACTGCCAGCTTTATTACATTTTTTGAACCAAAAAACAAAATGGCGGCATTTTTTGAGACAACAACTTTTTTGTTTTTCATCCTGAATTTTTTCTTTTTTGGTGGTTGGTTGGGGTTGCCAGGGTGTGTTAAAAAATGTGAGAAAAAAATGGAAAAACAAAATGGCCGCGCCGCCATCTTGGATTGAAAATGCGATTTCGAGGTGTTTTTAGGGAGGTGTCACTCCGAGATGCGCAATTGTTTTTGAAAATTTCTTTTGAGTATTTGTGACATGTATAGTCTTCTTAAGAGATACATTCACAGATTATCAAAAAACAAGATGGCGGCTGAGCCGTCGGCCATTTTGTTGCGATCAAAAAATTCCCAAACTTTGGTAGCTATTTTCCGGCAGATGGCGGCACCGGAGTGGGGTACAATGTTCCGGGCGATTGTTGGTCTGTTATTCGAGTGTTGCCATGAATAGGAAAAAACTACCATTTTGGGAGAAAATTTTCCACCACGGCCCCGGATAGTAGAAAATGGAAATTTCCAGAAATTCCAAAAACTTGGTATGCAGTCTGGTGACATTTGGAGACCCGAATGACATTTCACCATTTTTATCAAAAAAGTCTGGCAACACTGAAAGTTATGGGGAAAAGTTTTTTTTTGCGACATGGGTGTCTTTAAAGTTAGTGACAGACAGAAAGAATTATGGCAGAAAAAAAATAAAAATGACGTTTGGTCGGATATATGACCCAGATTATGGGGAAAATCCGAAATGTCAAAAAATCAAGATGGCGGCTGAGCGGGCGGCCATTTTGTGAAAAGTTGAAAATTTCGAAATTTTGGAATTCATTTTTCGAGTAGTTGGCAACACTTTAGAAAGTCGAGTTGTATAAGGCGGTTGTGTATCTTGTCGAGAGGTTTCGCTTGGGTGAAGAAATTTCTCCAGTGTTGCCATGGTTTAAGAGATTTGGTCCAAAAATGTCGAAAGTAGAAATAACGACTTCCGGTCAAAAATTTGGATGACGCCTCCTGCAAAGGGGTCGTGCAAATGACATTTGACCATTTTCATCTCGATCACCTGGCAACACTGGGAGCTACTAGGAAAAGTATTTTTTTCGACATGGGTGTCTTTAAAGTTAAGGACGGACAGAAGGAGATATGGCAGAAAAAATCCAAAAATGAGGTTTGGTCGGTTATACGACCCAGATTATGGGAAAAATCCGAAATGTCAGAAAATCAAGATGGCGACCGAGTGAGTGGCCATTTTGTAAAAAGTTTCAGATTTTCGATTTTTCAAATGCGTTTTTCGGATAGTTGGCAACATTTGGGAAAGTCGGGTTGTATGTGGCGATTATGTAGTTCGTTAAGGAGTATCGTTTGGAAAAACAATGATTCCCAGTGTTGCCATGCTTTGGGAGATTTGGTCCAAAAATGTAAAAAATGGAAATAACGACTTCCGGTCAAAAATTTGGATGACGCCTCCTGCAAAGGGGTCGTGCAAATGACATTTGACCATTTTCATCTCGATCACCTGGCAACACTGGGAGCTACTAGGAAAAGTATTTTTTTCGACATGGGTGTCTTTAAAGTTAAGGACGGACAGAAGGAGATATGGCAGAAAAAATCCAAAAATGAGGTTTGGTCGGTTATACGACCCAGATTATGGGAAAAATCCGAAATGTCAGAAAATCAAGATGGCGACCGAGTGAGTGGCCATTTTGTAAAAAGTTTCAGATTTTCGATTTTTCAAATGCGTTTTTCGGATAGTTGGCAACATTTGGGAAAGTCGGGTTGTATGTGGCGATTATGTAGTTCGTCAAGGAGTATCGTTTGGAAAAACAATGATTCCCAGTGTTGCCATGCTTTGGGAGATTTGGTCCAAAAATGTAAAAAATGGAAATAACGACTTCCGGTCAAAAATTTGGATGACGCCTCCTGCAAAGGGGTCGTGCAAATGACATTTGACCATTTTCATCTCGATCACCTGGCAACACTGGGAGCTACTAGGAAAAGTATTTTTTTCGACATGGGTGTCTTTAAAGTTAAGGACGGACAGAAGGTGATACGGCAGGGAAAATCTGAAAATGGGGTTTGGTCGGTTATACGATCCAGACTATGGGAAAAATCCGAAATGTCAGAAAATCAAGATGGCGGCTGAGTTGGCGGCCATTTTGTAAAAAGTTTCAGTTTTTCGATTTTTCAAATGCGTTTTTCGGGTAATTGGCAACATTTGGGAAAGTCGGGTTGTATGTGGCGATTATGTAGTTCGTCAAGGAGTATCGTTTGGAAAAACACTGATTCCCAGTGTTGCCATACTTTAAGAGTTTTGGTCAAAAAATGTAAAAAATGGAAATAACGACTTCCGGTCAGAAATTTGGATGACGCCTCCTGCAAATAGGTCAAACTAATGACATTTGACTATTTTTATCTCGATCACCTGGCAACACTGGGAGTTAGGGGATCTCAAAATTTTGGGACTTGGGTGGTTTTAAGGAATTGTTTCACAGGACTGGGTAAAGTTAGAAAAAAAGTTAAAATAGGGTTCGGCGCGGAAAATGGTCCAGATTAAGGAAAAAATGCAAAATTTTGGAAATCCAAGATGGCCGCCAAGCGTTCACCCGTTTTCCTAAAGGAACTAAATTCTCCATACAAATTGTATGCAGGGGGGCTTAGCTAACGTAGAAAAAGGCGAGGCCGAAGGCCGAGCGATAGTTTAAAGCCTGTGAGTCGCCATAGATTTATTTTTAATGCGTCAAAAAAGGACTAGAGCCCAGTGACAGACAGAAAGGCGAGGCCGAAGGCCGAGCGATGGTTCAAATCCCGACAGTCGCCATAGATTTACTTGTGTTGCGTCAAAAAAGCACAAGAGCACCGTGACAAACGATAAACGCCCCGTGTAATTTTTGCGAGGCCGAAGGCCGAGCTCCGAATGCGAGGCCGCAGGCCGAGCGCCGCGTAGGGCGAAGCCCGGAGCGGCCAGCATCGCAGATCTAGCTTTTGTAGCCCGCGTAGCGGGCGACCAAAGCTAGTCTATCTATCTATCTATCTATCTATATTATATAAAGCTCGATTACCACTGACTGACTCACTCACTGACTGATCAGGGGTATTTTTGGGGTATTTAGAGGGGAGAGGGGTAAAATTGTTAGTGTTTGTTTTAAACTAGATTTTTCGACTGCCAGCTTTAGTATATTTTTTGAACCAAAAAACAAAATGGCGGCACTTTTTGAAACACAAACTTTTCTGTCTTTGGTCCTGAATTTTTTCTTTTTTGGTGGTTTGTTGGGGTTGCCAAGGTGTGTTCAAAAATGTAAGAAAAAAACGGAAAAACAAAATGGCCGCGCCGCCATCTTGGATTGAAAATGCGATTTCGAGGTGTTTTTAGGGAGGTGTCATTCCGAGATGCGTCATTTTTTTTTAAAACTTCTTTTGAGTTTTTGTGACATATATAGTCTTCTTCAAGGCCACATTTACAGATTATCAAAAAACAAGATGGCGGCTGAGCCGTCGGCCATTTTGTTGCGATCAAAAAATTCACAAACTTTGGTAGCAATTTTCCGGTAGATGGCGACACCGGAGTGGGGTACAATGTTCCGGGCGATTGTTGGTCTGTTATTCGAGTGTTGCCATGAATCGGAAAAAACTACCATTTTGGAAGAAAATTTTCCACCACGGCCCCGGATAGTAGAAAATGGAAATTTCCAAAAATTCCATAAACTTGGAATGCAGTCTGGTGACATTTGGGGACCCGAATGACATTTCACCATTTTTATGAAAAAAGTCTGGCAACACTGAAAGTTACGGGGAAAACAAATTTTCGCGACATGGGTGTCTTTAAAGTTAGTGACAGACAGAAAGAATTATGGCAGAAAAAAAATAAAAATGACGTTTGGTTGGATATACGACCCAGACTATGGGAAAAATCCGAAATGTCAAAAAATCAAAATGGCGGCTGAGCGGGCGGCCATTTTGTAAAAAGTTGAAAATTTGGAATTTTTGGAATTCATTTTTCGAGTAGTTGGCAACACTTTGGAAAGTCGAGTTGTATGAGGCGGTTGTGTGTTCTGTCGAGAGGTTTCGCTTGGGTGAAGAAATTTCTCCAGTGTTGCCATACCTTAGGAGATTTGGTCCAAAAATGTCGAAAGTAGAAGTAACGACTTCCGGTCAAAAATTTGGACGACGCCTCCTGCAAAGGGGTCGTGCAAATGACATTTGACCATTTTCATCTCGATCACCTGGCAACACTGGGAGCTACGGGGAAAAGTATTTTTTTCGACATGGGTGTCTTTAAAGTTAAGGACGGATAGAAGGAGTTATGGCAGAAAAAAACTGTAAATGAGGTTTAGTCGGTTATACGACCCAGATTATGGGAAAAATCCGAAATGTCAGAAAATCAAGATGGCGGCTGAGCAGGCGGCCATTATGTATAAAGTTTCAGATTTCTGATTTTTCAAATGCATTTTTCGGGCAGTTGGCAACATTTGGGAAAGTCGAGTTGTATGGGGCGATTACGTAGTTTGTCCAGGAGTATCGTTTGGGAAAACTAAAATTTCCAGTGTTGCCATACTTTGAGAGTTTTCGTCAAAAAATGTAAAAAATGGAAATAACGACTTTCGGTCAGAAATTTGGATGACGCCTCCTGCAAATAGGTCAAACTAATGACATTTGACCATTTTCAACTCGATCACCTGGCAACACTGGGAGTTAGGGGAACTCAAAGTTTTGGGACAACGGAGGAATAAGGAATTGTAGAAACAAATGAATTCGGGATTGGGTGAAGTTAGAAAAAAAGTAAAAATGGGGTTCGGCGCGGAAAATGGTCCAGATTAAGGCAAAAATGCAAAATTTTGGAAATCCAAGATGGCCGCCAAGCGTTCACCCGTTTTCCTAAAGGGACTAAATTCTCCATACAAATTGTATGCAGGGGGGCTCAGTTAACGTAGAAAAAGGCGAGGCCGAAGGCCGAGCGATAATTTAAAGCCTGTGAGTCGCCATAGATTTATTTTTAATGCGTCAAAAAAGGACTAGAGCCCAGTGACAGACAGAAAGGCGAGGCCGAAGGCCGAGCGATGGTTCAAATCCCCACAGTACCCATAGATTTACTCGTGTTGCGTCAAAAAAGCACAAGAGCACCGTGACAAACGACAACGCCCCCTGTAATTTTTGCGAGGCCGAAGGCCGAGCTCCGAATGCGAGGCCGCAGGCCGAGCGCCGCGTAGGGCGAAGCCCGGAGCGGCCAGCATCGCAGATCTAGCTTTTGTAGCCCGCGTAGCGGGCGACCAAAGCTAGTCTATATTATATAAAGCTCGATTCCTACTCACTCACTGACTCACTGATCAGGGGTATTTTTGGGGTATTTAGAGGGGAGGGGGGTAAAATTGTTAGTGTTTGTTTTTTACTAGATTTTTTGACTGCCAGCTTTATTAAATTTTTTGAACCAAAAAACAAAATGGCGGCATTTTTTGAGACACCAACTTTTTTGTCTTTGGTCCTGATTTTTTTCTTTTTTGGTGGTTTGTTGGGGTTGCCAAAATGTGTTAAAAAAATTGAGAAAAAATTAGAAAAACAAAATGGCCGCGCCGCCATCTTGGATTGAAAAAGCGATTTCGGGGGTGTTTTTGGGGAGGTGTCATTCCGAAATGCGCAATTGTTTTTGAAAATTTCTTTTGAGTTCTTGTGACATGTATAGTCTTCTTAAGACCCCCATTCACAGATTATCAAAAAACAAGATGGCGGCTGAGCCGTCGGCCATTTTGTTGCGATCAAAAAATTCCCAAACTTTGACACGAATTTTCCGGTAGATGGCGACACCGGAGTGGGGTACAATGTTCCGGGCGATTGTTGGTCTGTTATTCGAGTGTTGCCATGAATCGGAAAAAACTACCATTTTGGTAGAAAATTTTCCACCACGGCCCCGGATAGTAGAAAATGGAAATTTCCAAAAATTCCAAAAACATGGTATGCAGTTTGGTGACGTTTGGGGACCCGAATGACATTTCACCATTTTTATGAAAAAAGTCTGGCAACACTGAAAGTTATGGGGAAAATAAATTTTCGCGACAAGTCTGGCTTTAAAGTTAGTGACGGACAGAAAGAGTCGTGGCAGAAAAAAAATTAAAATGACGTTTGGTCGGATATACGACCCAGATTATGGGAAAAATCCGAAATGTCAAAAAATCAAGATGGCGGCGGCGTGGGCGGCCATTTTGTAAAAAGTAGAAAATTTCGAAATTTTGGAATTCATTTTACGAGTAGTTGGCAACATTTTGGAAAGTCGAGTTGTATGAGGCGGTTGTGTGTCCTGTCGAGAGGTTTCGCTTGGGTGAAGAAATTTCTCCAGTGTTGCCACACTTTGGGAGATTTGGTCCAAAAATGTCGAAAGTAGAAATAACGACTTCCGGTCAGAAATTTGGATGACGCCTCCTGCAAAGGGGTCGTGCAAATGACATTTGACCATTTTCATCTCGATCAGCTGGCAACACTGGGAGTTACGGGGAAAAGTATTTTTTTCGACATGGGTGTCTTTAAAGTTAAGGACGGACAGAAGGAGATATGGCAGAAAAAATCCAAAAATGTGGTTTGGTCGGTTATACGACCCAGATTATGGGAAAAATCCGAAATGTCAGAAAATCAAGATGGCGACCGAGTGAGCGGCCATTTTGTAAAAAGTTTCAGATTTCTGATTTTTCAAATGCATTTTTCGGGCAGTTGGCAACATTTGGGAAAGTCGAGTTGTATGGGGCGATTACGTAGTTTGTCCAGGAGTATCGTTTGGGAAAACAAAAATTTCCAGTGTTGCCATACTTTGAGAGTTTTGGTCCAAAAATGTAAAAAATGGAAATAACGACTTTCGGTCAGAAATTTGGATGACGCCTCCTGCAAATAGGTCAAACTAATGACATTTGACCATTTTCAACTCGATCACCTGGCAACACTAAGAGTTACAGGATTTCAAAATTTCAGGACATGGCTGGTTTAAGGAAATGTAGAAACAAATGAATTCGGGATTGGGTGAAGTTAGAAAAAAAGTAAAAATGGGGTTCGGCGCGGAAAATGGTCCAGATTAAGGCAAAAATGCAAAATTTTGGAAATCCAAGATGGCCGCCAAGCGTTCACCCGTTTTCCTAAAGGGACTAAATTCTCCATACAAATTGTATGCAGGGGGGCTTAGCTAACGTAGAAAAAGGCGAGGCCGAAGGCCGAGCGATAGTTTAAAGCCTGTGAGTCGCCATAGATTAATTTTTGATGCGTCAAAAAAGGACTAGAGCCCAGTGACAGACAGAAAGGCGAGGCCGAAGGCCGAGCGATGGTTCAAATCCCGACAGTCGCCATAGATTTACTTGTGTTGCGTCAAAAAAGCAAAAGAGCCTTGCGACAAACGAGAAGCCCCCCTGTAATTTTTGCGAGGCCGAAGGCCGAGCTCCGAATGCGAGGCCGCAGGCCGAGCGCCGCGTAGGGCGAAGCCCGGAGCGGCCAGCATCGCAGATCTAGCTTTTGTAGCCCGCGTAGCGGGCGACCAAAGCTAGTCTATATCTATATTATATAAAGCTCGATTCCTACTCACTGACTGACTGACTGACTGATCAGGGGTATTTTTGGGGTATTTAGAGGGGAGAGGGGTAAAATTGTTGGTGTTTGTTTTAAATTAGATTTTTCAACACCCAGGTTTTTTAGATCTTTTGAACCAAAAAACAAAATGGCGGCATTTTTTGAGACACCAACTTTTTTGTCTGTGGTCCTGAATTTTTTCTTTTTTGGTGGTTTGTTAGGGTTGCCAAGGTGTGTTCAAAAATGTGAGAAAAAAATGGAAAAACAAAATGGCCGCGCCGCCATCTTGGATTGAAAATGCGATTTCGAGGTGTTTTTAGGGAGGTGTCACTCCGAGATGCGCAATTGTTTTTGAAAAATTCTTTTGAGTGTTTGTGACTTATATAGTCTGCTTCAGAGCCCCATTAACAGATTATCAAAAAACAAGATGGCGGCTGAGCCGTCGGCCATTTTGTTGCGATCAAAAAATTTCTAAACTTTGACAGCAATTTTCCGGTAGATGGCGACACCGGAGTAGGGTACAATGTTCCGAGCGATTGTTGGTCTGTTATTCAAGTGTTGCCATGAATCGGAAAAAACTACCATTTTGGTAGAAAATTTTCCACCACGGCCCCGGATAGTAGAAAATGGAAATTTCCAAAAATTCCAAAAACTTGGTATGCAGTTTGGTGACGTTTGGGGACCCGAATGACATTTCACCATTTTTATGAAAAAAGTCTGGCAACACTGAAAGTTATGGGGAAAAGTTTTTTTTGCGACATGGGTGTCTTTAAAGTTAGTGACAGACAGAAAGAATAATGGCAGAAAAAAAATAAAAATGACGTTTGGTTGGATATACGACCCAGATTATGGGAAAAATCCGAAATGTCAGAAAATCAAGATGGCGGCGGCGTGGGCGGCCATTTTGTAAAAAGTTGAAAATTTCGAAATATTGGAATTCATTTTTCGAGTACTTGGCAACATTTGGGAAAGTCGAGTTGTATGAGGCGGTTGTGTGTTCTGTCGAGAGGTTTCGCTTGGGTGAAGAAGTTTCTCCAGTGTTGCCATACCTTAGGAGATTTGGTCCAAAAATGTCGAAAGTAGAAATAACGACTTCCGGTCAAAAATTTGGACGACGCCTCCTGCAAAGGGGTCGTGCAAATGACATTTGACCATTTTCATCTCGATCACCTGGCAACACTGGGAGCTACGGGAAAAAGTATTTTTTTCGACATGGGTGTCTTTAAAGTTAAGGACGGACAGAAGGAGATATGGCAGGGAAAATCTGAAAATGGGGTTTGGTCGGTTATACGACCCAGACTATGGGAAAAATCCGAAATGTCAGAAATTCAAGATGGCGGCTGAGCGGGCGGCCATTTTGTAAAAAGTTTCAGATTTCTGATTTTTCAAATGCATTTTTCAGGTAGTTGGCAACATTTGGGAGAGTCGAGTTGTATGGGGCGATTACGTAGTTTATCAAGGAGTATTGTTTGGAAAAACAATGATTCCCAGTGTTGCCATACTTTGAGAGTTTTAGTCCAAAAATGTAATAAATGGAAATAACGACTTCCGGTCAGAAATTTGGATGACGCCTCCTGCAAATAGGTCAAACTAATGACATTTGACCATTTTCATCTCGATCACCTGGCAACACTGGGAATTACGGGAACACAAAATTTTGTGCCATGGGTGTTTTTAAGGCGTTGCTTCTCAGGACTGGGTGAGGATAGAAAAAAAGTAAAAATGGAGTTCGGCGCGGAAAATGGTCCAGATTAAGGGAAAAATGCAAAATTTTAGAAATCCAAGATGGCCGCCATATTTTCAGCCGTTTTCGTAATTGAACTAATCTCTCCATACAAATTGTATGCTTAGCACGATTACCACTCAATGACTGATTCACTGATCATGGCCATTTTTGGGGGGTTTAGAGAGGAGGAGAGTACGAGTAACAGCACTTGTTTCGAACTAGATTTTTCAACACGCAGCTTATCAGATTTTTTGTACTAAAAAACAAAATGGCGGCCTTTTTTGACACACCAACTTTTTCGTTTTTCGTCCTGATTTTTTTATTTTTTGGGGGCCGGTTGAAGTTGTCATTTGGTGTTCGAAAATGTGAGAAAAAAACGGAAAAACAAAATGGCCGCGCCGCCATCTTGGATTGAAAATTAGATTTCAGGGGTGTGTTTAGGGAGTTGTCATTCTGAGTTGCGCAATGGTTTTTGAAAATTTCTTTTGAATTTTTGTGACATGTATAGTCTTCTTAAGAGCCACATTCACAGATTATCAAAAAACAAGATGGCGGCTGAGCCGTCGGCCATTTTGTTGCGATTATGAAATTCCCTAAAGTTTGACACCAATTTTCCGGTAGATGGCGACACCGGAGTAGGGTACAATGTTCCGAGCGATTGTTGGTCTGTGCCTCGAGTGTTGCTATGAATCGGAAAAAACTACCATTTTGGTAGAAATTTTTCCACCACGGCCTCGGATAGTAGAAAATGGAAATTTCTAGAAATTCCAAAAAGTTGGTATGCAGTTTGGTGACGATTGGGGACCCGAATGACATTTCACTATTTTATCAAAAAAGTCTGGCAACACTGAAAGTTACGGGGAAAATAAATTTTCGCGACATGTCTGACTTTAAAGTTAAGGACAGACAGAAGGAGTTGTGGCAGAAAAAAACTAAAAATGAGGTTTTGTCGGATATACGATCTAAATTATGGGGAAAATCCGCAATGTCAAAAAATCAAGATGGCGGCTGAGCGGGCGGCCATTTTGTAAAAAGTTGAAAATTTCGAAATTTTGGAATTAATTTTTCGAGTAGTTGGCAACATTTTGGAAAGCCGAGTTGTATGAGGCGGATGTGTGTCTTGTCAAGAGGTATCGCTTGGGTGACAAAATTTCCCCAGTGTTGCCATACTTTGAGAGATTTGGTCCAAAAAACTGGTAGAAATAACGACTTCCGGTCAAAAATTTGGACGACGCCTCCTGCAAAGGGGTCGTGCAAATGACATTTGACCATTTTCATCTCGATCACCTGGCAACACTGGAAGTTATGGGGAAAAGTATTTTTTGCGACATGGGTGTCTTTAAAGTTAAGGACGGACAGAAGGAGTTATGGCAGAAAAAGTCTGAAAATGGAGTTTAGTCGGTTATACGACCCACATTATAGGAAAAATCCGAAATATCAGATAATCAAAATGGCGACCGAGTGCGCGGCCATTTTGTAAAAAGTTTCAGATTTTTTATTTTTCCAATGCTTTTTTCGGGTAGTTGGTAACATCTGGGAAAGTCGAATTGTATGTGTGTTTTGTCAAGAGGTGTCGCTTGGGTAAAGAAGTTTCACCAATGTTGCCATATTTTGGGAGATTTGGTCAAAAAAAAATTAAAAAATATAAATAATGAGTTCCGGTCAAAAATTTGAATGTGAACTCGTGCAAAGTAATCCTAAAAAGGTTATTTGACCATTTTCTTCTCGATCACCTGGCAACACTGGAAGCTATGAGAAAGAGTATTTTTTGCGACATGGGTAGGTCATCTTTATAGTTAAGGAACGGAGAGATGGAGATATGGCAGAAAAAATCTAAAAATGGTGTTTGGTCAGTTATATGACCCTAATTGTTAGAAAAATAAAAATCATGGCAAACCAAGATGGCGGCGGAGCAAGCGGCCAATTGGTAAAAAGTTTCATTTTTCTGATTTTTAAAATGCATTATTAGGGTAGTTGGCAATATTCGCGAAAATTGGGTTGTATGAGGCGTTCATGTGTCTTGTCAAGAGGTATCGCTTGGGTAAAGAAATTTCTGCAATGTTGCCATATTATTGGAGATTTGGTATTGGTGGCCTTATATTTTATGAAAGAAATGGAAATAATGACTTCCGGTGATGATTTTTTTTACTGAAACGTGTGCAAATAGCTAAGTGAAACTAATGACATTTGACCATTTTTATCTCGATGACCTGGCAACACTTGGAGTTACGGGATTACACAATTTTAGGACATAAGGTTTTTAAGGCATTGCCGTTCGGAACTCGGTAAACTTAGAGAAAAAGTAAAAATGGGGTTCGGTGCGGAAAGTAGTCCAGATCAAAGAAAAAATACAAAATTTTGAAAATCCAAGATGGCCGCCAAGCTGTCAATCGCTTTCGTAACCGAACTAAATTCTCGATACAAATTGTATACAGGAGCTTACTAAGGCGAGACCCAAGGCCGAACGATAGTTCAAAGAACGAAAATCGCCACATTGGCCATGGAATATGCTGAGTGGAGTCCATTGCGATGGACATCGCTGTGCGACAGGGTGGCACTGCTCAGTTTACTTTCACTTTCATTGTATGCTTTATGTCACCTATGTCTTATTTACTTTTTTTTTCTATTATTTACATCTTTTGTCTTCTGTGATGTCCATGGCAATAAATGTTTCTTTCTTTCTTTCTTTCCATAAATTTAATTTTAATATTTAAGACAGGACTGCAGCCCAGTGTTATAAGAATATTACTTACGCATATAGCAGCTATTTCCACAAAGTTTGATTGCTATCTAAAAAGAAATATCAGTTAGGAGAAAAATTTCGAATGGAAAATGTCGACAGGAAATTAAATCGATTTCTTAAAAAAATTTAGTATTGTTAGTTAGGAGGTATTGCCACTTTACCATTGGTATGTATTCTAATCATGCCGACAAAGTAATAAAACAAAATTTAAAAAAATATTTTTTAGGGTAGCTTCCCTATATAAAGTGGGGATTTTTTTTTCATCTTCTACCCCATCTGTCAAGGTCACCCAAAGAGCGATGGAGCGTGCTATGCTCGGAGTTTCCCTGCGTGATCGAATCAGAAATGAGGAGATCCGTAGGAGAACCAGAGTGACTGACATAGCCCGCAGAATCGCTAAAATCAAGTGGCAGTGGGCGGGGCACATAGCTCGAAGAGCTGATGGCCGCTGGGGTAGGAAAGTTCTTGAGTGGCGACCACGAGCTGGAAGACGTAGCGTGGGCAGGCCTCCCACTAGGTGGACCGACGATCTGGTGAAGGTCGCGGGAAGTACCTGGATGCAAGCGGCGCAGGACCGGTCTTTGTGGAAATCCTTGGGGGAGGCCTTTGTCCAGCAGTGGACGTCTTTCGGCTGAAACGACGAACGACGACCCCATTTGTGGGGTATCGTTGGATAGGTCTTTTATAATGGCTTAGGGGTATCTAAAACTATTTTTTTATTTAAACGGATCCCGTTTGCAAAATATTAAAGTAGCACTTTTTGTTCGAGTAACTTAGGGCGACCCCCATTAAAAGTGTTAAGATGAAGTACTAATAGTCCAGTAGAATTAGATTTTAAATCGGAAATAATTCCTACATAAGATTTTATTGCTTTAATGGCTTCATTGGTTGCCCATTAAGACTCTCCTAGGTTTTCGACTTCGACGGAGTTGTGCTTAAGTGGTGGGGGCCCCCGAAAGGGACGCTTTTTAGGTTTTCCGGTTATACCGCGTAAAAGACTTACCCTATCGAAAAGTGGTCTTCCTGACGATTGAAGGGAATTTAATCCTGCATTAAATAAGACCAAATTCATATGTTTTGGACAAACCGTTCTCGTGCAAATGTTCGGCAAAGTAGAAAATATGTGTATAACTAATGACCCTCTCCACGTCCAATAGCTCGTCACCCGTAGGCTTCCAAGCCTTGTAAAGGGTCGCCTTAACCAGCGTATCCCTGTCAAGGCTCACAAGTTGGATTCGCTTATCCTTGTTTGTCCCAGCCGTTCCTTAACTGCGGTTGCTGCACCTCTTCCTGGCACTCTCCTGAACGACTCTGTGTTACCTAATGTGGATGCCCCTCTTCCTTGTAATCTCCTGTACGATTGCATTGCTTAGCCATATGCCTGGTCTAAGGTTCGACGTCACAAAATCAACTTCGTGCGCGTGAAAATAGTTTAAATACTATTTTCCGTGCTTGCAATATTTTTCTTTACTGCTTCGCCTCTATTAGTCGTAGAGTGATTGTATATATCCTATAGCCTCCTCAATTTATGAGCTATTCAACACAAAAATAATTATTTCATTCAAACTAGTGATTCTTGAGATTAGCGCGTTCAAACAAACAAACAAAAAACTCTTCAGCGTTTTAATATGAACTTGTTGTTGTTGATTTTTGGCGTCGAACCTTAGACCAGGCATACGACTAGGCAACGTAGTCATGCTGGAGGATACAAGGA
The DNA here is from genome assembly GCF_963855985.1 of Ostrinia nubilalis. Taxonomy (NCBI): domain Eukaryota; kingdom Metazoa; phylum Arthropoda; class Insecta; order Lepidoptera; family Crambidae; genus Ostrinia; species Ostrinia nubilalis. The sequence goes on along the minus strand of NC_087118.1, from coordinate 9,192,166 downwards.
AGAGGGGCAGCCACAGTAGGTAACACAGAGTCGTTCAGGTGAGTGCCAGGAAGAGGTGCAGCAACCGCAGTTAAAGAACGGCTGGGACGAACAAGGATAGGCGCATCCAGCTCGTAAGCCTTGATAGGGTTACACTGGTTGAGGCGCTCGATTTCAAGACTTGGAAGCCTGCGGGTAACAAGCCATTGGACGTGGAGAGGGTCATTAATTATACACATATTTTCTACTTTGCCGAACATTTGCACGAGAACGGTTTGTTCAAAACATATGAATTTGATCTTATTTAATGCAGGATTAAATGCCCTTCAACCGTCAGGAAGACCACTTTTCGATAGGGTAAGTCCTTTACGCGGTATAACCGGAAAACCTAAAAAGCGCCCCTTTCGGGGGCCCCCACCACTTAAGCACAACTCCGTCGAAGTCGAAAACCTAGGAGAGTCTTTATGGGCAACTAATGAAGCCATTAAAGCACTAAAATCTTTAGTAGGAATTATTTCCGATTTAATCCATTTTTGTGTTTAATTCTACTGGCCTATAATTGCTTGCTTCAGAAATATATTGCGGTAACGACGGGCAACTACGGAACCCTACACTGCGCGTGGCACGACACGCACTTGGTTAACTGGTTTATATTTATAGATTAGAGGGCAGTGCGTTTAATTACACTAAGGGTAGTTTCACAGGACGGCTCCGGAGGTACCAGTGGCGAGTGGTGGAGGCTGTCTAGGCATAGTGACTGCGACATTGGGTAGCATGATCATTTGCCAACCGGATGACACTAGCATTGACGGGCTACGGGTCATAATACCGCTCCAGAAAGCCCACTTAGGTAGGTAACGACCATTTTCTGCCGGCTGTAGTCTTCCACATGACCAATCGACTTCTTCATCCCTTGCCCTTTTAATAGGCCTCGAACAGTGACCACCAGGACAATACATTCATGCCGCACACTGAAAGCCGAAGGCGTAATGACGTTTTCCTTGTGTGAGACCGAATAGGGACCGCTGACGAATGTTTGAGGCACACGCCAATACGTGCCAATACTCTGGGTAATGTCCCGCGTTCTCAACTCATATGGTCCTACCCATCTGGCAGGGTGATAAGCCCCATCACATGGGAGCAGCCCTTGTGGGTAGTTAGTTATATTCTACACATTTTTATAGATTTTAATTCTTATTATTTCTCAAGCAAGAATCAGTAACTTGTACATACATAGGTTATATAGGTACTTGTGCGAGGCAACGAGCGCGCATTATGAAATAACTAGCGGCCTCCCGCGACTTCGTACGCGTGGATCTCGTTTTACCCCCTTTACCGAAATTTCTTTCAGCCATCTCACTAACTTTTGTGTGTTATAAATTGTAGTTATTAATTAAATAAATAAATATTATTGGATATACAGGGTGGAATTTTGTAAAGCCACCTAGAGGGAAAGTTTTTTTTTATGCTAGACAAGGCAGGTATTTGACCGCAATCGCACCTGGTGTTAAGTGAGATGCAGTCTAGGATGATACATATCAGTAAGTACTCATAATACTGTAGATAGAAAATTTTACTGAAAGAAAACATTTCTTTGTTTTTGAAAAGAAAGAGTACTGCATTGAAAGATTTTCGAAAATTGTCCACCATACCATACAATGTATTTCGTACATAAATAAAATAATTTAAGATTTCATGGTTTTCATTTCATTTGATTTATCAAGTTTGTTAAAGAGATTTCATCCTTATACTTAACCCTAACAGTTGATGCAATAAAAATACAGGTTGTAATTTTTAATAGATTTCAGTTGGTTTGATTCTGGGTGTGGCAAGAAAATGTTTGTAAATCTTTGAATGTAGTTCTCTTTAAAAATAAAGGAATGTTTTCTTTGAGAAAAAAGTTCTATCTACAATATTAAAAGTACTTTCCCTCCAGGTGGCATTATAAAATTCCACCCTGTATTGCGCCATCCAGTCCCAAAATAATTTTTAAAAATATAAGAACAGGACTTACTAAAGTACTTACTTGTATTATTATGACATTTGTTGAAACTAAATGTGGTAAGTATTGCCTACTTACTGCTAAATTAAGTTAGTGTTATAGTACTTCATTACACAAAGAAAACTAATAATTTCTAAGAAAAAATCTGGATATGAAAAACCTACACACAGCAAAATTCTAACAGTAAGAAGGATAAAAGTATTTACTTAATAACTTATTTGATGCATTTAGCTGCGATGCATACCATGCCTGTAAAAGTAAGATTTTATGCACAAGAGCCAAACAAACAAGTTTAAGCTTGTAAAGAACTTCCAAACCTATTATTATGTAGAATAAGTTCTTAAAAGTGACATAGTATTTAAAAGTTTTCATCTATTTTTATTTATGAAAATAGCCTTGTCTCCGTCTGTATCATTACCATCAAAATATTACTATTATCTTGAACTCCATTAACATTGATGATTGATTGATACTTTATTATAGTAGGTATATTTAGGTACTTAGTTCAGTTGATAACATTCCTATATCATTTTTATCTCAACTTATTAGATATTTAATATTAATTAAAACCCAATGAATTTTAAAACACTCATTTATTAAGAAGGCTTATTTAAAGATAATAATCAATTTATGTTCAATTAAATATTTTGGAATTATGAACAGTTTACTTTGGTTTGTTAAGATTTTGTTAATTTTCATTAAATATTGGTTTTCCGGGACAAGTTGTACATCATTATTGATCACTTTAACATCTGAAAAGTAAAATATATAACTTTAATTAAATTGATAGATATTGTGCTTACATTTTGTTGTAAACGTTAAGGCTCAGTTGCATTACCTAACTTTGACCGTTACTTTAACGATAACTGGTGTTTTCTGAATGAAGTTTGATAGATTTTTGATGTTTGTTAAATTAAGATGGTGCAACTTAGCCTTATAGTTAAATAATTTCATCAAAACTGTACAATACTTTTAGAGTGCAAGAGTAAAAAACATTCATCCTCAAAAACTTTGACCTCTTAAATATTATTGAATAATTAATAGTGCCATCAATTATCAAACGTTTCATAGTTATCATCAAGCATTACCTTACGCTGCAATCACCATTCTCTTTATTTTACACAGGCAAAATATGCATAGAGTTAACGTAACAGTATCACATTGAAAACTCAGATATTGTTGCAATATTGTACAAGGCTTCTGTTACTATTATTTTTAAGATCACTTGTTTCAGCTATAGATTATTTCTTTGAGATATGTATGTAAGTAACTATTTTTATAAATTTCATTCGAACAAAACAACACCAACCAAATCAAAACAAACTTTTGTTTGACAGTTTGTCAAGAGGGGGGTGTAGGGACCACAGATTAGAGAGGGATAGGATGTTTCGTTCGGAAATTTAATCAAAAGATTTTGAAACGTCAAAGGACAAAATGTGAATTTTAACCCGTGTAGCGCCCTTCTGTCAAATTTTGTTTTGTACGACTGAAAAATTAAGGTCCCTCGAAAGTAGGTAAAAGTGGAGCAGGCATAATTTACTTTTATCTTTATGAGATAAAAATAATAATTTTTTAGCGTTGTGAATGTCATCATCATGTTTTAAAAAAAACTTCTATTATGGATCGATCGAAAAGCGAAATTTTGGACAGCGTTTTTTTTTTCACAACTTCTATTTTTTAAATTCATATTGACAGGTTACGTCACACTATGGATCGAAATTGCGATTTATGGACATAGCGATATTTTTCATAATTTCTATTTGAAAAAAATACCTATCGATACGTTACGTTATTCTGATGAATATATGTCGTTAGATTTTCTTTAAAACCAATAGTTTGGTTGGAAAAAAATATTTTCCATTTTCGTTGTATGAAATGAAATGGCTTGTTGACTATAATCCTACACTATCAGCGCGCGCCTAAAGTTGCCCGTTCACAAGTTATGTGGTTCTGAAAAATGAAAAAAAGTTAGTAAAAGTGACTTTTTTTGGAATATCTTTAAAGATTCAACGAAAATATAAAGATTCCATACGTTAACAATTTAAATTAACCTTAAATTACTGACAAATATTTAACTCATATTTTGGAACCTTGTAACTTCTGAACGGGCAACTTTGGGCGCGCGCTGATAAGTTAGGATTATAGTCAACAAGCCATAGCTTAGTCGAAATCGACCACTTTAAGTTTCATTCCATACAACGAAAATGGAAAATATTTTTTTCCAGCCTAACTATTGATTTTTGAGAAAAACTTTTAGCGACATTTATTCATCAGAATAACGTAATTTACGTTCGATAAGTATTTTTTTCAAATAGAAATTGTGAAAGAAAAAAATCAATATGTCCATAAATCGCTATTTCGATCCATAGTACGTCTTACTGATTAATTAATGTCATTATCCCCTCAAGGATCAATAAGACCGGCGGCGGCTGCGCTGTTCATTACTTACAGTCATATAGATGAACTAATTTAAACTGAACCGTGTCACCAAACACATTGACAGGGGGGCGCCACCATCATTTCAACTATATAGTTTCCAACGTGGCAAAAATCGGAACCAGCGATTCGGTATTAATGGTGGTGGCACCCCCCTGTCACTGTCATGGGTGGGACAGTTCGTTTTAATTTATGTATATTATGTTACTTACCAGTTATTAATAATAATTACCGACAGTCGAGGTAAAAGTAAGAAAGTAATCACATTAATTTATCACTTACAATTATCTTAAAAGAGAACACCGGCTCGTGTACAGCGTGTACAGCAACACATTTTGAACGTTTTGATATCTTAATATATTAATATAAATTAGTGGTATCCTTCCGTTTGGCCAAATTACTTTTCGCCAAATTTCACTTCGCAAACAACTTATCGCCTAAGTTTCATTTCCCAAATGAACTTTTAGCAACTGTACTTTTCGCAACTAATTCATTTGGTCAAATTGTCATTTGGCAAAATTTTACTTGGCAAATGTTTATATAGCAAATGTTTTATTTCGTCAAATATTATGTCCCAAATAATTTGTTTGGTCAAATTGACACCTCAAATACTTACCCACCGTTACCCACAAATCAAAGCATAAGGCACATTATCATGGTTTTCACAAGAATTTTATGTAAAACAAAGAGACTGCAGAAAGTAGTATGGTTGCAAAAAGTAGGTTTTGCTGAAAATAGTAGGTTAGGTTAGGTTAGAACAGTGACCCTTAATGCGCGAAGGCGAGCGAAGCGTGCCGCGGCAGCGGCCGCCGAGCGCTAAAATCACCTCTATTGTTAATGAATCATTTGGAAATTTCGATAAAAAGAATGAAATAAGAAAATTATTTTAGAACAAATTTTATATTTACTACCCACTAAACAAAATAATAACCACAAGCTAATTTGTATTCCATTCTATGCACCAATCAAATTATTTTGTAAATAGTTTATCGTGAAATATTTTTGCCAAATGAAACATTTGGCAAAACATACTTTACCAAACAATAATTTGCTAAACAATAATATGCCAAAAACGACATTTGCGAATTAAAAGTTTGCAATAAGTTGTTTTGCCAAATGAGAATTTGCCAAATGAAAATTTGCGAAACGTTGTTTGCGATGTAATAATTTGGGAAACGTTTTTTGGCCAAACATTAGTAATCCATAAATTAGTATAATGAGATTGGAATGTTTAAAATTTAAACGAATTGTTTAAAATTTAATAAATAGGTTTAGATGCGGCGGGGGTGGACCTTGGGCCAACCCTAAGCAGTTTATTTAATTTTATACATACGTAAATGATTTCTTTAATCACTTTTACCAAATTATTCATAATAACCGATTGTTATTAATAATTCTTTTTCTATCATAATTAATCATCATAATCAAATCAGATTAAATAAAATCTGAGTTGCGTTCTATATCCTTTAGAGCGCCATGGTCTTTTTTAAAATACAAAACGTTTAACATTTCCGTGCAATATTTCTTTGATAAAAATACTTATAGAAATGCTTTAGTTATTTTATGCGTATTTTTGCGATTGCCTAAAACCCTAAATCTTTATTTTCAAAACAGAAATATATTTTTTTACTGTTCCAGGCGAAATAGGTTGGTGACCAATAGGTTAAACAAAAGTTGTCTATGGTCATAAGTTTTGTAGGCAAAAAAGTTGGCCCCTTCCTTTCCTTGAGACATTTCGCGCTCATTCACTTCCGCCTCCCTCTCGGTCGCAACTGTTTTGCATCTTGTTTCATCGCGGTAAGTTATGTGTAAATATTATTAAAATTATTATCCATAGGTTTGTCAAATAATAAAATACTATTGTACAAATCAATTTTGATGTTATATCAACTTAATTGTTTCTTTTCATCGTTCCGTTAGTGTAGGCATAATTTTTGTTGAAGGGGACGCCATTGTAAAACAAATGAAATAATGTTGAACAAACAACTTTTTATGGTTTAAAACTTTTTAAAGTGTAATGATCGAAGTTTTAAGTGTATTTTAGGTTCTTCAGTGCCATAATTTGTGGTTCTTTAGTTCATTAAATGTGTATAATTGCAGTTTCACGATGCCCCGCTTCAACTACGATTCCACCACGGCCGTCTGCATCGCCACGGGTAAGTCTTATAAAGTCTTATTTGTTCTTCTTTCCATTATTTTCTGTGTTTAGGTCCTTTGGTTCGTTAAAAATATACTATGTTTGGCTTTGATGAATAGTTATGGACCGCCATTTTTCTTCTTTTATAATTGACATGGCAATGGTGTTGTAGGTAGTTCATAACTGCAAATTTATAGGATTTCTCTATCGTTGTTTCTTTATTTGGAGTCTGTTCGTTAAGATCTAGCTTTTTCAAGTCAATAACTTCACACATTTTCTAAATATGGTTGACAAGGGCGTAGCCCCTTATTCTATTTGCCAAGTTATTTAAATTACCTACACCTACCTACAATCATGGACCTATAAAAAAAGGTTCATGCCTAACAGTAAATAGTTAATAACACGTAAGAAATCTTTATATTTTGAAACATGTCAATTCCACACAAGGTAGGTACTTGTATTAATAATGTCCTAACAGGCAAGTTATCATTTCATTGTTGATGAACATAAATTCACATTATTTATCAATAAAAGTTATTTAGATCTTCTTACTCTGAGATGGTTTTCATATGAATAGTTATGTAAATAATTTTACACGTAGGATTATTTACTGTTGAAATTGGTGTTACATTAGGTATTTAAAATACACAAGTAAGCATAACTTTAGTTCTTATTATAAACAAAGCATTTATTGAATCACATCTAATTTAATTAATGTTTCAGTGTAGTTAAAATAATTGATTTGCTCTGAAATCAAATCAATAATAAGAACTTGATTGAATCCTTCTCAAATATTGGTAGGTAATATCTATGCAGTTTAAATATTATTTGAAAACCTTCAGATTTGCAATAGGATTATTTGCATTTGATACTACTTAAATATATCCTGCGCTTGTTATATTTGTATTTATTTATCAATATTTTCAATTTAGTGTGCTGAATTCTGATTTGACATTCATCTTACTAGGTATAGGTACTTTTTTTTGAACTTGTATATGTCTGGATCTGACAATAATATCTAGCGTTTTATAAATCAAGATTAATAATTATACTAATTATAATTTACCTACTTGAATAGTGGTATTAATAACATTTAATTTTTATCTCTTGTCATAAATTAATTAAATTCAAATAGATGTGCACCAATTGATTGAAGTTATCAATATTCATCATGTTTGAAATTGGTCCTTTAACTACTTAGATTATTAATCTAAGGTACTATAATATTTTTCATTTTTACAGAAACATAAATTCTAAATTTCTTTTGATTCATATTATTACTAATTTAATTTAGGTATGTTTGATAAGCAGAAATTAGGTAGGTAGGCACCTACTTATTGTCTCAATGGGGTTAGGTAAGTTAAGCCTGTTATTTGAATTTGCATTAGTTTTATTTTAGGAAATATTGTATCAATGCAATGCATTTTTAGGAAGGATTAGCCTAATAAAATTACTTGTTGTAATATGAACTTACTGCAAAATGGTACAGTTACAGTAAAATAGGTTAGTACTAATTTGTATAATCATTGATTTCCATCATTACATACCTTAACTGGTAGGCATTTGTTTTTAATACAATATACTGTTTTCTTTAGTAATTTGGATACATTACCTATCTACATAAGTAGGTAATGTTGTTGTTCAATTATAATAAAATTTCAAACTTTTGTTTACATTAAACTTCTTATTACTATTAGCACTAGCTGCTATTAATTGTATGAATTTGGATTTTCGGTTTAGGTAGGTCTCTATAGGTAGGTATATCTACTTTTAAATTTAATTTAATTTCTTTTATTTATTAGTAAAAAACAAACTTAATTTCAATTACCAAAACAATAAAAGTAATTAATCAGGTAGGCATTGTAAAATTTATCACTTGTTCATTGCATAACCATTTATAACTGAACATACCTTAACTGGTAGGCATTTGTTTTTAATACAATTTACTGTTTTCTTTAGTAATTTGGATACATTACCTACCTACTTAAGTAGGTAATGTTGTTGTTCAATATAATAAAATTTCAAACTTTTGTTTACATTAAACTTCTTAGGTAGGTATTACTATTAGCACTAGCTGCTATTAATTGTATGAGTTTGGATTTTCGGTTTAGGTAGGTCTCTATAGGTAGGTATATCTACTTTTAAATTTAATTTAATTTCTTTTATTTATTAGTAAAAAACAAACTTAATTTCAATTACCAAAACAATAAAAGTAATTAATCAGGTAGGCATTGCAAAATTTATCACTTGTTCATTGCATAACCATTTATAACTGAATATGAATTTATATTGACGATTTATTTTCAGAAAATTTGTTGGCACTATAAGTAGTTTGTCATTTTGTTTTCTGTGTGTACCTCAAAATTTGCATGATTGATATTGCTTTAAGGTGATGTTCTAAGGCCTTGTCAAAATGCTTTAGATATTTTAGCAAAGAGTGTTAGAAGATAATGAAAGTATTTTTATAATATTACATAACTGAGTTGAAAATTAGCATTAATTATGTGACCAATCTTTTAATTATCTTCCCTGTGTCATATAAATCTATAACACTTTTCATCATTCAATTTAGATACTGAAGTTGCATTCTTTACACGTTTATATTTTATGACAATAATTTTAAGAGAAGATTGACTTTAATCTTTTTAGAGTTTTCGTTATTTTTGTCTTGATAAGGTATCAGCATATTATCTGAAAATAAAGAAACCACCTGCATTTTGTATTTCGAAGCAAATTACTTTCTTTTAAATTATGTATTCGTAATGCATAATAAGCGCGACTTCATTGTCAATCAGACTATTATTAATTATTAATTTCTGGTAAAGGATTGTCCCATCAAGGCGATGCACGGTATAAAGGTAATAATGCACAGTGTGTAGCCATGTCAGCATGTGCATCCGCTTTGTCAGTTATTAAAAATCGGGCCGTGTTTGATGTTGCGGATATCAGTACTATTCTTCAGTACGGTGATTTACTTTACTTGCAGTGTAAACCTCGGGACCACGTTTTCTTATTACCAGACGAATTGCCAAATGATTATCGAGTAGGGAACTTCGCGGTTAAAATTAATGCAATGGAACCCAACTGGATTGAAAACGGGCTTTTTCCAGCTTCACTGCGCGATGTTGATGTTGCAACATTGCAGTTAGTTCATATTTTGCGCGACCGTGTATTCACTCGCGAACGTAACGATACTCGGGATAGTTACTTGTTCACCGGGAACAATTATACGGTTTCTTTTTGGAAATTTGGCAACAAATTTTATTTATTTAATAGCCATGCGGTTGGCATCAATAATAAATTTAATCATCGGGACGAAACTCAAAATAAGGCGCGTTTGTTTTGTTGCCAAAATTTAGAAGATCTCGCAAAATTACTGTTCGTAGGACATGCGTATACCTCGGCGCAATATTCTATACATAAATTAACTGTAGTAAATTTTGCGCTTAACTTAGATCCCGTCGTCCCACTCGAGCCACGCGACGCGAAATTAACAACGTTGAAACCTGTCGTAGTCCTTGAAAAAGTTGAGTTAGAATCAATAGACATTGCACCGGTGCAATCAACCAAACGAGGTCGACCCAAAAAAAATAAGAGATCTTCTAAATCTAAAGTAGAATCATCCGCACCAAAAAAATCGAAATTAATTAATGAAACATTAAAACCAGTTGTGGTTCTTGAGAGAGTCAATTTAACTGCGTTAAAAATTGCACATGATGCGAAACCTTTGTCCGTCAGTAGTGCACATTCTGATGTCAAATTAAAATTAAAGCCAGTAGTTGTCATTGATCGGGTCGATTTCAATAGCGGTCGGGTTAGTAACGTAACGTCAACCAAAACTCTTAGACACCGAGAGGCTGTAAAACGTTATGCTACCCAGAACCCAACTACCAACAGGGACGCGGTAAAACGGTACTCACAAAAAAATCCCTCGGTTAATAGGGACGCGGTAAAACGTTACTCGCAAAACAATCCCTCCGTTAACAGGGACGCGGTAAAACGTTACATTCAAAGTAATCCGTCGGTTAATAGGGAAGCGGTAAAACGGTATTCGCAACAAAACCCGGAAATAAAACACGCGTCGTTAAAACAGTACGATACTGTAAATCGAAACTTAGAACCCGCGTTGCGTAATTCCAATATTTTGATCGGGCAAAAACAAAACGACGACTTAGATTCACTTCAAACTCATTCTTTCAAAAAACTGTCTTTGAATGACAGTCTCAGATGTCCCCAATGTCAGGCGCGAATGTTTGTTGAGGAAAAAGGTAGAGTCAAGTGGTGTTGTGGTTCTGGAGCATATAATGTTCAAAATTTACCGCCGTTAACCGAAGAGTTCTATTGCCACCCAGCTTTCCTTTTAAGACCGCGAGCTTTTAACAATTTGTTCTCATTTAGCGCATTAGGCGTTTCTCATGGTTTTCAACAACCGAATACCGGTGTGTCATTCCTAAAAATTCAGGGCCGAACTTACCATCGTGTTTTCGATTTGGCTTACACCGACACAAATAATCCTATCGGTATGTACATTTACGACGAACGCGAAAGGATAGCTGTAAGCCAAAGTTTAGACATGGCGGTAGTTCGTGCCATTACCAATTTCATGCATAATGTTAGTCCGTATATAGAATGTTTTAAACGATTAAGAGCGTTTACGCGAAGCGCGGCGTTTCAAGGGGCATCATTGGAAATGATTCGCGCGCGGCGTTTTTTAATAGTTTTCAAATGTTTATAGCAAAACAATAACAATGAATTAAATATCGTTTCAAAGTAAATATTTTAAAGAAGATGTTTTTTTATTATATTAAGCTATTTTTATGTTGAATAAAGGAAGAATATTGGTGAAAAAATCACTTTGATTTTTGGGTATTTCACGTTCTTTTAATTTGTGATTTCTTATTGTAAAATGCTTAAATCTAAAAATTTTCTCAGATAACTATTTGCCCAAGGATCTATGCTATAGGATATAAATGTTTGTTAAATCGTTTTCACAGTATTTTTATAAAAATTTCAGCTTGTAAACTGACGCTAAAGTGGAAATTTACAAAACCTGTGTGGACTTATCTTGATAGAATTCTTAAATACTAAACTAATCGCAATATTTTCTCAATTAACTATTTAGACGACGAAATTGCCTAACTATTTATGCCTATAACATATTTGTAGTATTACTGGTTAATGATTGTAACGAGTTGAAAAAGTACTGTTTTTGCGCCAAACGGCGTAAACGCTCTTAAGTCAGGAGCCTTCCGAGGAGGCACATTTGATATTTGAACCCACGTCGCGTCGCTCCCATGGTAATATTTTAGGAGACATGCCAATCGGTTCGGAAATAGCCGCGATTCTGAGCACAGAACGCGAACGCTATATTCCTAAAGCTATAGTCATATGGCGCATAGGTGCTCGAAAACCGCACACTGTAGACATTTTACATCCGCTATATGAAACTTTCCAATATCCTTTGCTATATCCACACGGTAATCCCGGTTGGTTACCGAATAGACTCGATAACAACAGCATAAAACTAACACAAAATAAATATGTCCGTTGTTTGTTGCTATCTGAGCCGCGGTTTTCAGAGTTGAACAGACTTTCTGAGGAATGGATAGTAGATATGTTTTGTAGAATTTCAGAGGAACGACTTAAGTACATTTTTCATATGCAGAATCATTCCTCAGATTCTGCTCTTAGATCTGCTCCCCTTCAGGAAGTAGAAAACTCAGTAGAGATTAGTAATCAGATAGCAGCAGATGAAACCATACGGGGAGAGGGTGGTGTTGTACCGGGACGTGTCTATCTGCCCAATACATTTACTGGAGGTCCACGTTATATGAAAACTAAATATATGGATGCGATTGCACTGGTCAATAGACTGGGCACTCCATCATACTTTTTAACGATGACATGCAATCCAAAGTGGCCCGAGATCCAACAATCTATTCCACAAGGTCAAAGGCTTAATCCTTTAATTTGTGCAAGAGTTTTTAACTTGAAACTCGCACAACTTTTGAAAGATCTTAGAACTGGTGCTTGGTTTGGTAGATGTATGTATATTATGCATGTCATAGAGTTTCAAAAACGAGGACTGCCCCATGCCCACATTTGTTTTAGAATCGAAGGGGGCGGTCCCATACAAAATTTTGAGATCGATCAATTTGTAAGGGCAGATATCCCTCCTCCTTCTGAGGCAGGTGGTAGATTACGCAAGGCTGTGCTTGATCACATGATACACGGCCCATGTGGACCTCCACATAGAACAGATTTGCCATGTTGGGATACTGAAAAAATGAAATGCACAAGGTATTTCCCTAAATCTGAAACGGCTGTAACCTACTGCGATGACAGAGGTTTTGTTCATTTACGCCGTGATAGTAAAAACCAAGCCACCATTAAATTTAGAAATAGAGACGTAACGGTTAGTGATTTGTGGGTAGTTCCGTACAATGCCGCTCTTCTCCTCAAGTATGACTGTCACATTAATTTATTAGCTTATTCCGCACGCGCGATCGTCAAATATCTATTCAAATACATGACCAAAGGTCCTGACGAATCGCGCGTTACAGTCGTTCCCGATTCTGATAAAAATAATGAAATCGAGCAGTATGTCACTAAACGTTACCTTGGTTCTTGCGAAGCGACGTGGCGTATTTTAGAGTTTGACATAACAGCTCGCGAACCGAACGTAAAGCAGCTCGCCGTACACCTTGAGGGCCAACAATCCATCTTTTTCAAACCGGGAACCGAAGCAGATGCCGCGCGCCGCGCTCATTCGGACCTAATAACTTATTTTAAAAGGCCTCTCGGTGAACAATTTGATAACTTGACATATTTAGATTTTTACGAGCGGTATATTGTTCATTCGCGACGTCCCACCACTAGAAACGTTGAAATCTTTGAATTAAGCAATAATAAATTTTTGACAAGACGGCAAAGGGGCGAATTAGTATCGCGTTTATTCTGGGTCGCGCCAAACAGAGGTGAATTATTTTACTTGCGTCTTCTTTTAGCGTCTCAGCCGTGTCGTAGTTACGACGACTTATATAAACTTGGTGGTCCATTGTGCAAAACTTTCCAGGAAGCTGCGAAAGCTCTCGGGATCGCGGACGATGAAGCGGAGTATGAGATTGCTATGCAGGAAGCATCTACATTTTTGACTGGACCACGGCTGCGTAGCTTTTTCGTACTCTTAGCTGTGAATGGGGTTAGGGTAGTTTCTTTGTGGGATAAGTACAGACATTTAATTAGTCAGGATTTTTTGCAGCGTTTATCCGATGACGCAGAAAAAGCGTACAAACTTTGTCTCATCCAAATCGACCGATTATTCCGTAGACATGGGACGTCCCTTGTCGAGCAAGGGTTACCGGGCGTTATAGACGATTCAACCGAAGTAGGCCGCGAGCGCGTCGAATATAATCGCGACGAATTAAATACCTTCGTAAGTAGCTGGCTACCAAAATTATCCCCCGATCAAAACCTCGTGTTTAATTATATTCACACTCTCCTGAGTGACAGCGAGTTCCGAAACTCTAACAATACTGCCATTTTTATTGACGGGCCTGCCGGAACAGGTAAAACTTTGCTTTTAAATGTAATTACTGCACACGCACGCGGAAATTCAGGAATTGTCTTGTGTACGGCGAGTTCGGGTATCGCGGCACAAAATTACGTAGGCGGCATTACGGCCCATAGCATGTTTAAATTCCCCCTCAACCCCGTAGATGATCTTGGTTACTGGAGCATTACCAATGGTTCGCAGCGCGCTGAGCTTGTCCGACAAGCTGACGTAATTATTTACGACGAAGCCCCTATGGCTCACAAATATTTAATTCACCTTCTTGATAGGTCTCTCCGCGATTTGATGAATTGTAACAAGATTTTTGGTGGGAAAATCGTAATTTTCGCAGGAGATTTCCGTCAGATACCTCCTGTCGTTGTTAGAGCTAAAAGTAATTCTGATATTATTAACTGTTCAGTTAAGTCCTCACCAATTTGGGAGCAAATTAAAATTTTCAATTTGAGCACTTCCCAACGTAACAGAGACGACCCAGAGTATTCTGACTTTTTATTAAAACTGGGTTCGAATCAATTGCCGGTTCAAACATTAAAAGTAAATCGTTCAGTTTTAAATTTAGTAGATTTAACTTCCCACCTTTCATATGTTACAGATTTGAACGATTTAATAGATTTTGTTTTTTCACATGTAGTCATTGTTGAACCGGACACGTGTGCTGGTCGAGCAATACTCACCACACACAATCAAAACGTTCGGGAAATTAATTCCATAGTATTAGATAGAGTAGAGTCGGAACTTTTACACTTTTATTCCATTGATAAAGTAGTTTCCGAAAACACAGATGAAATATTTTTAGGCGCGGACGCGTTAAATAAACTGCAACCAAAGGGTGTTCCAGAACATGATCTAAAACTAAAAGTAGGATGCGTGTGCATGATAATCCGAAATCTTAGTTTTTCAGACCGACTGGTCAATGGCACAAAAGTTATCGTCGTAAAAACTACGCCGCGCATAATAATTGTTCGCAAGCCAGGCGAAACAAACGAATTTTTGATTCCGCGTATCTTGTTTAAAGCTCCGATCGAACCGGACAGCCCCATCGAAATGACGCGTCGGCAATTCCCCTTAGCTTTATGTTATGCCATGACTGTTCATAAGAGTCAGGGGCAGACTATAAATCGGGTAGGCGTAGACTTGCGGTCGGACGTGTTCAGTCATGGTCAATTATATGTAGCGTTAGGTCGGGTCCAAGAAAAATCGGATATTAAAATTTTAGTTTCGCGCGATAAATTAATCGACAATAAACTTTTGCTAAATAATGTAGTATACCCGCAACTTCTTTAGATTCCTTTTTTTATTATTTTTTTTTATTTGTACGCAGTTTCTCGGAAAGTGTAAATATAATTCACCTTATCAATCAATTGACAAATCTTTTGTGTAAATATATTTTAAAATCAATTAAAATCACGCTGACACGCCTATACACGTGCATTATTTATTTATTTTTGCTTTTTTTATACTCATTTCGCATGAATTCAAAATTTGGTGGTTTTTGTTTGGGCATGTTGGTTTTGTGTATATGAGTTATGCGTGTGTGGTGGTGTGAGTGGAGATAGTGAAGTATCGGGGGAATGGGCTATGTTAAATATCATCTACACTGTAGGGGTGGATCGGTATAACGTCGTCACTTGGAGTATAAATCCATTTACATTGGTGTTTGATTTTAGAATAGGAGCTTTCTCGGTCAACCAAATTGAAGAAGAGATGTTATGATATCACTGAAGGGCGAACTGAAGGATAGACGTGGACGACTGTTGGGGGGACACGCCAGCCTGTGGGCTGATGTTGCTGATGCTGTGGGAAACACCGGCGGACGTCTTGGGGAAGGTAACGACATCGAAGCGAAGAGTGTGGAGTTCGACAGCCGCATAGCTGCGGGCGTGAAGTTGAGGGGGAAGAGACCGGAGAGAAGATGCAGGGGTGACGAATCAAGGTAAGGTTAATAACCGCTTGATAATGTCCTACTTGTGCCAATTGAATGCCTCAGCGTCGACGGAATGTCAGGAAGTCTAGGTACAAGTACGAGTATGCCAATATAACAAACATATGCATAGTTCCGGAGGCAACGAGCAATGGGTGTGTTGATTTTTTGTTAGTTATATGCCGTTTTAAGCGTAACTGAACGGAATTGTTCTTACCAGCATATAATGGATATCGTATAATTGTCATTTTGTAAAAGTAAGCTTCAACCAAACCAACGCGTGCAAATCACCATCGCCGACGCGATCATAGGCGAATGACAGGTCGCACGACCAGTCATTGGCCTATGATCGCGCCGGCGATGGCAATCTGCACGCGTTGGTTTGGTTGAAGCTGAAATAATGTACAGGGGTAGCCTTTTTTTTCGCATTACTTGAATAAGCAATGCACGCTGCGTCGTAGGTTACACTGAAGAACATAGGTACTTTTATAGATATATAAAGTGCTTTAAACGGTTATGTGGAGAGTAGGTTTTCGAGGGAGCACATATAATATTTGAACCCATGCAATGACCGTGACGTAATGAATATGTCCGTTTGTTTCTTGCTATCTAAACCGCGGTTTTCCGATTTTTTTTATATTGTATGTAAAAAAATACAGTTGGCTTTAGGGATGGCCAAGGGGCCACTCCCGCCGCAACTTGACCTATTTTTAATACTATGTTGCATAAATTAATATCATAAATTAGTAATAAAACATTATGACAATAAAGTGATCCCCTCCATTGTCAAGATTATCTTCACTCTGAATTGTTATTTTTATTAAATTAAAAAGAAAGATCTTGAATTTGTCATTCTCACTAAAATGTCTCTAAAATATGATCGAGTGAAGCGATGGCTGGCTCATCCGTCATGTCTGTGAACAGGCGCTGCCTTCGGGGACTGGTCAAACCAAGTTGTCCAGATTTTAACGCTTTTAATTTTGAATGGGTTGATGTTATAGCATTACTTTGCCACAGTTCCCATGGATAGTCAAAAATATTTTTGGTTACTTTAGTGTCAAAACGGTCACATTATTGGTAATAACACATTACACGATTGAAAGGGATCCTCTTCAATCTTATTGTGTTTAAGTTTTTTCAGTCTGAATTATTACTATCATTAGAATATGAAAAAAGATATCTTGGATTTGTCATTCTCACTAAAATGTCTCTGGGGTGGTGGCGTGGTGAGGCGGGTCGTTACATTCTCTAAAATATGATCGAGTGAAGCGATGGCTGGCTCATCCGTCATGTCTGTGAACAGGCGCTGCCTTCGGGGACTGGTCAAACCAAGTTGTCCAGATTTTTACGCTTTTAATTTTGGATGGGGTGATGTTATAGCATTACTTTGCCACAGTTCCCATACATAGTCAAAAATATTTTTGGTTATTTTAGTGTCAAAACAGTCACATTATTGGTAATAACACATTACACGATTGAAAGGGATCCTCTTCAATCTTATTGTGTTTAAGTTTTTTCAGTCTGAATTATTACTATCATTAGAATATGAAAAAAGATATCTTGGATTTGTCATTCTCACTAAAATGTCTCTGGGGTGGTGGCGTGGTGAGGCGGGTCGTTACATTCTCTAAAATATGATCGAGTGAAGCGATGGCTGGCTCATCCGTCATGTCTGTGAACAGGCGCTGCCTTCGGGGACTGGTCAAACCAAGTTGTCCAGATTTTTACGCTTTTAATTTTGAATGGGGTGATGTTATAGCATTACTTTGCCACAGTTCCCATAGTCAAAAATATTTTTGGTTACTTTAGTGTCAAAACAGTCACATTATTGGTAATAACACATTACACGATTGAAAGGGATCCTCTTCAATCTTATTGTGTTTAAGTTTTTTCAGTCTGAATTATTACTATCATTGGAATATGATAAAAGATATCTTGGATTTGTCATTCTCACTAAAATGTCTCTGGGGTGGTGGGTTACTAATATTAGTAATTTACCAGTATAATTTAAGTTAATGCAGTGTAATAAATAGGTTAAGGTGCGGTGAGGCTGGCGCTCGGGCCCCTATGCCGCCTTTTTTTTTCAACGGACTTCAAAAAAAGGAGGAGGTTCTCAATTCGACCCGTATGTTTTTTTTTTTCTATGTTTGTTACGCGATAACTTTGCCAATTATGAACCGATTTGAACAAATATTTTTTCGGCGTATAGGTAATACCTCAAGGGTGGTCCCATTTAAATTTAATAATAAAAAAAATAACCCCCAAGGGTGGAAAATTGGGGATGAAATTTTTTATACGCAATATCTCCGCCGATTATAAACCAATTTGAACGAATTTTTTTTTGTTGAATAGGTATTATCAAAAGGGTGGTTTCATGCAAATTTAAAGAAAATATTTCACCTCCAAGGGTGGAAAATTGGGGATGAACTTTTTTATACGCAATATCTCCGCCGATATGAACCAATTTGAACGATTATTTTTTTGTTGAATAGGTATTATTTGTATTCACGCATTTGAAATTTTGAGGTCGGTTTTTTTTTAAAGTTATATTGATATTATTACATTTAGAAATAAACATTTCATAAACTTATTTGTTACGATTTAAGAGTAATCGCATCGGTATCCTTCCGTTTGGCCAAATTACTTTTCGCCAAATTTCGCTTCGCAAACAACTTATCGCCAATGTTTCATTTCCCAAATAAACTTAGCAACTGTTACTTTTCGCACCACCTTTGCTGAAGGTTCTTTTACAGACATCTGGAAGGTAGGTAGACTATTGGTCCTCCCGAAGGGAAACGGTAAGCCTCTCTCTGACCCGAAGGCCTATAGGCCTATTACTCTTTTGCCAATCCTGGGTAAGATCCTGGAGCGCGTCATCATCTCCTGCGCTCCCTGCTTGCACCGACATATATCTGACGCTCAGCACGGTTTCACCCGTGGCCGGTCTACGGTCACGGCGCTCAAGTTCATTAACTCGATCACCGAGAACAGTACTGCGTCATACGTGCAGCTGATCTTCCTGGACATCTCCGGTGCTTTTGACAACGCGTGGTGGCCGATGATTTTGTTGAAGGCCAAACAGACCGGAGCTCCACCTAATATCTTCAGGTCATTGGTTAGTTACTTTACAGACCGGCGTGTGGGCCTCTATGTAGGGGCTCACACGTCGTGGAAGCGCAGTACCATGGGATGTCCTTAGGGATCAATGTTGGGCCCGACACTTTGGAACCTCCTGCTCAACGACCTCCTGCTGCTGCCGTGTCCTGAGTGGGTACACGTAATAGCGTACGCAGACGATGTGACGATCGCAATCGCTTGGTGTGACCCTCGACGAGGCTAGGTCCTATGTGCCGCATGCGAAATTGATTGATTTACAAGCTGCCAATGGTTTTGGCAAGACGTCATGGGGCGTGAGATACCCCGCCCTAAGTGTGCTGTACGCAGGCATTTATGTGGCCACGATGACATACGCTGCGGCCGTATGGTACCGATGCTCGTCGATTTTTGTAATGAGAAAGGTGGTTGGAGGGAATCGATTTTTGTAATGAGAAAGGTGGTTGGAGGGAATACTCAGCGACCGGCGCTCATTTTACTCACGAAGGCTTACAGGTCGTGCAGCACGGCAGCGTTACCTGTAAGTCTCTCGTGCAGGACGACTTGCGGAGGAGGGAATCCAACTGGCCCCCAGGGAGCGCCGGGAATTGAAGCGCACCATTAGAGAGGATGCCGTGGCCTTTTGGCAGGAGCGGTGGGATGCGATAATTCATTTGGTCAAATTATCATTTGGCAAAATTTTACTTGGTCAAGTTTTTTTATGGCAAATTTTTGTATAGCAAATGTTTTTTGCCAAATATCCAAATAATTTGATTGATCAAATTAACACTTCATATACTTACCCACAAATCAAAGCATAAGGCACATGATCATGGTTTTCTTAAACAATAATTTTTTAATAATAAAATTGTATGTTTGCA
Organism: Ostrinia nubilalis; assembly: GCF_963855985.1. Lineage (NCBI taxonomy): Eukaryota > Metazoa > Arthropoda > Insecta > Lepidoptera > Crambidae > Ostrinia > Ostrinia nubilalis. The sequence continues at coordinate 9,172,144 of NC_087118.1, read as the reverse complement.
AAAAGTAGGTATTGCAGAAAATAGTGGGTTAGGTTAGGTTAGAACAGTGACCATTAACGCGCGAAGGCGAGCGAAGCGTGCCGCGGTAGCGGCCGCCGAGCGCCAGAATCAACTATTGTTAATGAATATTTCGATAAAAAGAATGAAATAAATTGTTTGCGATGTGATAATTTGGGAAACGTTTTTGGCCAAACATTAGTAATCCAATCACGTCATATTATTAGTTACTGCACGCTATGGCTGTAGAAGATTTAAACAAGATTTTTGGCGAGAAAATCAATTTTCGCAGGACATATCCGGTTAAATATCCGTGTTGTAGTTAAAGCTAGAACTAACTTTGACATTAAACTGTTAATAATTAAAATCCTAAACACTTCTTAACGTATTTTGTTGCATGGAGTATTCAGTTTTTTTTATGAATACTGGGTTTTAATCAATATTTAACGAATACATAATAGTCCAAAACCAAATGATATAAAGATTTTTTAACAATTTTACAAGAAATTGTTTTTTTTTATAACTCTAAAAACATTTAAAACATAACGTTACTTTTCTTGTTATACATTTAGGACATACTTTTTTAATTCGAATCGACACTATACGAATAGTTAAAAGGAATTCATATTTTTAATTACATTTAAGTCATAAATGTTGCTACACAACAAATAATATTTTTTATTAATTAGTACCTGTCTTTGTTAATAATATTAAAATTTGCAATAACTTAATATAGAACCAAAAACTTTTTTCTCTTAATTAACTATAAATTAATAATAAATATTGACTACCACCTACGTTTGTTAGCTTATTCACATATTACAGAATATGTAGTACTTTTTAATAATTTCATTTATTTAAACAATAAGAATTTTGTTTTTGGTGCACTGTTTTTAATGTCCTACGTAGGTACATATTTTATGTTCGTCCATTTTAACCTAACAATGAAATTGTGATAAAAATGGGTCCCATTTTGAGAACTGCTGTCTGTTCCCTCGCTAAATATTATCCTAATTACCTCTTGTCTTTGAAGTTAAAATTAATCATTTATCAGTTTCAACTACTCTGTTCAATATTTTCCTCCTTCTTCTCTCGTTGATGAGATAGATGTGCGACGGATCTCGAGCACTGTAGGTCGTAGGTGTTAAAACATCCTATCGCTTGTCTTGCTGAAGACAAGTGAGCATTGGATATCGACTACACCGTTTGTTTTTATTTGGACTTTCACTTCTTTTGTAATGTTTACTATATTTTCAGTTTAGAATTTTCTTATGGTATTGTTATTTTATTACCATTATTCTTTCACATTCTTAATATTAAAGTTACTCCTTTTATTTACAAGTTTGTTGTTGCTATCATGCATGAGGTAATTTTATTGTTGAGAGGGTTTTCATAATGGACGTGACATTTTCTTTCTTTGCCAGGAATTGCTACTTGATCAATTTCATAAAATTAACAATAACTAAAAGTTTTTTTACTAAACATTTTATGAAAATTACCTAATGGTTGTTAAAATTTGTGGATTCTTGAAATAAATAACTAATTAAATAAGTAACGTTATGTTTTAAGTGTAACTTGCTATGTTTTAGAATGTTTATTCTTGTTAATTAATATTTAAGTACTATTTAAAATTACAAATAAATAAATTTTGACTTTGTTTTTGTAACCGTTTATAGCACTTTGTATACCTTTAAAAGTACCTGTTTTTTAGTGAGACCTATGATGTATTTGCAATGTTTATTTAAGAAATGCGAAAAATGGCGACGGTTACATTATTAATTTTACAAAATGACAATTATACGACGATCCTTATTATGCTGGTGAGAACAATTTCGTTCAGTTTCGCTTATTATTTCGGCATTAACTAACTTCATTTGAACACATCCATTGCTCATTGCTTTCTGAACCACGTGTTGTTTGTTATATTGACATACTCGTACTTGTACTTGGACACCCTGATATTCCGTCGACGCTGAGGTGTTTGATTGACACCCGGGACATTATCGACCGGTTATTTTCTCTGCCCTGATTCGTTAACCCTGCATCTTCCCTCCGCTCGACCTCTTCAACTTTATGCTCGTGCTGTGTTGGCTGTCGCCTTCACACTCTTCGCTTCGATGGCGTCACCCTCTCTGAGGCGTCTGCCTGTGTCACCCACGTGGATCAGTGACGTCCCCTGCAGGCTGGGGGTGTCGTCCTAACAGTCTTCCCCTGTCAATCAGTTCGTTCAGTCAGCGGTATCATTCTCTCTTCCTTCGTTTGGTTGGCTGAGGAGGCTCCTGTTCCGAATCAGGCGCTAATGTCATGGTGATTCCAAAGTGATTACGTTATATTCCGATATACCACTCTTACAGTAATGGGGTGATATTTTTCATATTCCATTTCACTTTGCTTTCCCATCTTCTCTTACATTACTGCACACGTAAACACTCATCATATACAATATCGGCTTACCCGGGCAAATCTATCAAATTTTGGATTCATTTCAGTAGCTGCTTTGCAATTGCTTGCTGCTTTAAAATGCTTGCGCTGCTTGGGCTTAGAATTCATTCATATTCATATTATTTATTTGCTAACTAATTGTAGCTAGAAGATCGAATTCGCCCAGTAGGGCGATCTAACTACATGAAATGGTTTTTATTTAAAATAGAAAGACCCGTGTCTTTCTATGTGTCTAGGTATGTGTCTAGGTATGTCTTGACGCGATATTTATGAATGAGTTTATGTACTCACTGCTTGACGTTTAGTTATAATGGGTGGGACGCGAATGATTAAAATCAGTTTTTAATGTTATACATTTCATGTAGGTAGATGGGGAGTAGAAGGGAGAGTGCATAACAAAACTAATCTTACTAACCATTGGCTTGCCTTTAATTAATTATAAGATCAAATTAATGTTATGGTACTATCCCATGTGCCAACCTCACCTGCTCGCGCCAACAGCCGGCTGTTGGCGGCAGCGGCGTGGCTCACCGCGAGAGTGAGACGCTCCGCTGCGGTGCTCCCTGCTGTCTTACTGACGAGGCTCTGGCTTTAACTAATATTTATGGCTGTCTTTTATTAACATTGTATGTCATGTTATAGAGCTTGCAGATGGACTAACCAGGCTGGCAGTGTGTGGCAGCTAACTTGTTTATAAATGTGGAAACATCTCATTCACACAAAACACAGATGAGCCGTGCAATGCTTTGATGTGTCTCTAATTATACATCGATGTAAACTCTAACAATGCATAGCCAAATATAAATCTAATTTTAATATGTTTTATATTACAGATGACAAACGATTTATTAGTAATATCACTGTTTATATCTTATCTGAATAAGATACTCAATTAGACATCAAGATGACTGTCACTCGTACACTCAAAAGATACTAAGAGTAAGTATTAAAAATATTAATAAAATTATTATTTAATTTATAAAAAGACTAGCTTTTGTCCACGGCTTCACCGGCGTGAAATTTTGTTTGTCACAGATCGTCATAAATTATAGCCTATGTGTTATTCTGGGTTATAAACAATAATACTGTAAAGTTTCGTCAAAATCCGTTCAGTAGTTTTTGCGTGAAAAAATAACAGACATCCAAATTTTCGCATTTCTAATATGTATTAGTATTTTAATCTGTACTACATATTTTATATTAATTATTTCAGGTATAGAAGCCAAAAGAGAAACTTGAGTGATGCAAAAGTTAAAATTGCTACGATGGTGCTCACCACATCTACTCGCAAGTCAAGTTCCTCAAGATGAAGCATTAATAACGCAGCCCTGACAAAATAATGCAAATTTGAAGAATTCATAAACATAAAAAGAACTAACTACTAATTAAGGTAAACGCAACTTCAATCTTCAGATTTATATTTATATAAATTATACAATTATAATTGTCTTATTACATTTCACTATTAATAATATTAATATGCCATCTATTTCAGGTATAGACTAGAAGAAATAATAAAAATTAAAATGTAATATAATACTTAGCTACCTACGTTTCGCTACTTCATACTGAACTGAACCGGAGTCTGACAATGCACCACACGACCTTTTTCTGATTATGTAAGTAAAACAATTTTACAACTCAATCGCAATAATCAATAGTAAGTGTTAATATACCATAAACATTAAGTTTGGACATATCTTTGGAGTACTCAGCCAGTGTTTTTTTTTCTTTTCACCAACTGTCGTTAGGTCATATAACCTCTCTACTGGCAGGTGTTCGCGCGCGCCTACTACCTTTGTTTAAAGGCTTTTTTTTTATAAAAAATACTTTTAACAAAATTTTACCAACAGGTAAAACGCCATGAATAGAATAGAATTGATCACATCTCACAAGGAAGGAGGAGTGATATGGCGATATCATATTTTCTTGGCGAAGAAGAAATTACTGTCTCAATGCGTAAAATATTACTCTACGAAGCAAGAAGGCTAAGAATGAAAAAAGAAAAGAAGGCAAAACATAAACGCAAAACGCAAATAGTAGTTCACGACACGACAAGTAAGTGTACCTACCTAACATTATTACGTTAAACGACCAAGAAATATGAAATAAGTAATAGGCTAGATGACAAAATTTCAATTATTTGTCCGTCAGACAGATAATTAGAAAACATTAGACTCATATTTTTTATTTTCTTTTATAATTAAATAATAACAGTGCTACATCGAGTTGAAATGGCGCGATACGTCACGCTTGAGTAGAATTTTTACTCAAAAGTGACGTCACGCGACATTTCAACTCAATTTAATACTGTATATTCGATTATAGAAAAAAAAATACGAGTCTAATATTTTCTATCTGTCTGACGGACTAAATATAATTTTGATTTCATTACCCAGTCATCATCCCTATTGTATATTATTGCAAATCCATTTCCGAGACATGTTCAATATTATTCTTATAAAATGAAATCTATGCATAATTTCATACCCATAACACAAGCATATTAATTGCTTACTTTGGGGCTAGATGGCGCTGTGTGAGATTGTCCAAAGATATTTATTTATTTAAAGATATTTATACTTAATTTGAAATCTTATTTTAAACGCAAATGTCACACAATAAATGCTTGCCACATTTTATTTAGATGCCACTTTAACTAATAATTAGGTATTATGTGATAATACTACTACGCATCCACTCACCTCTATGTTGTCATTTCTTAATTACCTTTTTTGCGAATAAAATATAAGAGAATGAAATCATTAAAACGAAATAATTACAACTGTCTTTTTATTTCCAGGTTCATCAGTATCATGGAATTATCGACATTGGACTTGAAATCTCAGTTGAAGTTCCGGTATTGGATTGACGACAGCAGTCAACTATCGATGAACACTGATTTGAAGATGCTTGACGTTCTACAGAGGAAGCAAGAAAATAACAATTAGAGATATTTACAGATTAAAACATAGTAGTTATGCACTTTTATTCAAATTAATATTGTTTACTGATCAGTAATAATACCATAACCCAATACTTGTAGCGGCTTATGCTGAACCTCATCATGGCTCTTTTGTTTTTTCTTCTTTATTTTTCATTTTCTAATATTAATTTAGTGAACATAAAATGCCAGCTACTCGGATATGTAGGTGACTTAGGACTGATTTTTTAATCGTTGAATATCTGCTGAAGAATAAACATTTTGACATATCCCTTTCGCACCTGAGATTTTCGTTCTTTTGTTTTGCAATGAAAACTATATTATTTTGGCAAAGAAGTGGTAATATTAATGTAAAAAATAGTAAAAAAAATCCAGCGTATAACAGGACTTTGGAAAGTCGATATCACGATAGTGAGCTCTGGGGCTGACTTCTACCAACTCACGATCGTGCATTTATAAGTTTTGATGAGATTTTTATGCAATGATAATGTCCGCTTATCAGAAAAATATTTATAATGAAATAAAATGCATCTGGTTATTAGAAAATACTTATTTAATAATTGCTAACATTATAGCTTAGGTACAACATTACAGTATTCTGTTTTCATTGGAATGTAAATGTTCTTTCAACAGACAAATTAGAAACTAAACGAAATTCACATAATTTTATATGAGATCATTTTCATGTTCATTTGCGAGATAAACTCATGTTTCTTAGGAAACAAAAATTTAACACAAAAACGAAGAAATTAACTAAAAGGCCTTTCTGGCTGTACAACTTTACTATGTCGATTGCGGTGCCCCCAGTACTGTCCTTGCGTTACAGGTGCGTTGCCGGCCTTTAAGGTGAAGATACGCTCTCTTCTTGAAAATTTGCAGGTCGTATCCGTCCGGAAACACCGCAGACGACAGTCCATTCCACAGTTTGGTTGTACGGGGCAGGAAGTTTCTAGAGAAACGTACTGTTGTGGACTGCCAACCATCTAAGTGGATGGAAGTGCTGTCGGGTAGATCGGTGGCGAAAAGTGGCGGCAGGAATAAGTCCGGACAATTCTTCGGAGCACTCCCCGTGATACATGCGATAGAAGATGCACAACGAGGATACATCTCTACGCAGCGCCAAGGGGTCAAGCAAATCCGAAATGTCCTGGCAGTCAACGATTCAAGCTGCTCTCCGTTCAATGGGGTCCAGAGGGAGAAGCTGGTACTGGGGCGCACCTGCCTAAAGATGAGAACAGTATTCCATATGAGGCCGAACCTGCGCCTTGTAAAGTTGCAGACGATGGGCAGGAGTGAAATACCGCCAGTACATTGCGATCCTAGGATATGAAAGTTACTATTGAACAAGGTGTCTGCTTTGACTTTTTAGAACAAGATGGGTCTGCTTTTCTACCATCCATACTATCAGACGTAGACTTCCTCTTAGATATTCAATTGCCCAGCTGCCACAGATGGGTGAGGCGGAGAAGATAGCTCAACTTCAGGTTTTTCATCATTTTCCGGCTGCGGAGGGATAAACTCTTGGTCGTTGTCGACAAAGTCCAACTCGGAACAGTCACCCTCGTCGAGGAAGCCCAAAACGAGGTCGTTGTTCAATGGCAAATGTAAAAAAAAACCTTAAAAGTCACGATCATGCGTTGGTACAATTGCAACCCAGATATCACGATAGTGAGCTGGGTTTTTTTTCATAAATTTAATGGGTAATTGCTAAGAATATAGAAGAAATTTATAGTTATTCAGATGCAACATACACTTAATGATGTAATACAATCAAAATATCAATGAATTCCTACGAAAATTGCAATAAAATAAATATTACTTACGACGTCCAGTGACGGGGTCAAGAAACGCAGCCATTTTTCCGGTGCGCTCTCGGCTACTGATTCATTTAGCCGCCAAAACTGTTTTTTATTGGTTAGATCGATAAGCGCACGATCAAGTGAGGTCGGTTTGGCGCGGAGAAACGAATTTGGCGCGAACTTATAATTTTTCAAAGAAGAAACTCACGATCGTTTCATTCAGGTGCGAAAGGGATATACTATTCTTCAGTTAAAAGTTATACGAAGATTGAGAAATCAGCCCACAAGTTTTTTTTTAAAACTGAGGTGGAATTGTGTAAAGCAATCGTTATCATTTGACAGTTAACGTACGTAACATAACGTACGATTATTCTGTCAAACGCTTTAACTGATTTTATCGTACCTACGTTATGAACTGTCAAATGATTACGATTGCTTTACACAATTCCATCTCTGATCCAGATTCTTTTTTATATTTTCATTTGTATAGGAAAATGTAACATAATCATTTATCCAATGTCAATTTGCATTCAAATAAATATTGCACTTGAAATGATGATTATTATGATTACATAATATTTTGGAATTAAACATGTCTTAGCTAAGTAAAACTACTCGAATTTCACTATCATTGGAATTTAATATTTTTCGCTTATATTAAAATAGCAGCTTGATCCAGTTATTCTAGATAACTTAGATTTTTAAATCCGACTGTCAGCACTGAAGCTACATGTAGCACTTTTTCACTTATAAACTTATGTCTTTTTATTTAATGTACTAAATGATAGATCAATTACGAAAGTAGATTGCTCCTTTACAAAAACATAGTAATATTACAGTCAAATGTATGCTTTCAAAAGTTGTAGAATAATTGTTTAATCATTATAAATATACTATTTAAACCAATTTTTTGTTTTTTCTTCATTAATTAATTAATAAGCACAATGTAGGTTGAGTTATAATAACACACAGGCTTAAATATCTCACACACAGGCTTAACTATCTCGCACACAGATTTAAATATCTAACACAGGCTTAACTATCTCGCACACAGACTTAAATATCTTTGATATCTGTTTCCTAAACAACTTTCATTTAGGTACATACATAAGATGATTAAATTTTAATAATATGACTAAACTAAACTGCACACAAACTTTCATGTAACATGGCACTCCATTAACAACGGTAACTAGAGAATGCTTGGAAATAAAATCGATAGGTGGCGCATTGTTAAATAGTAATCAATGGTGATAGCTCTACGATGCGCCTCCTGTCGGTATTATTCCTAAAGCATTCTGTAATTTCAGCACATCATGATAGACTACATTCATTCTTAATGACAATAAAATTAATAAACAAGTACACTAGCTATTACTTTTACTATTATGAATGCATAAGTTTTACAATATAGTTGATTATTATAAAATAATTTGTTAGGATAATCTCATAGGTACCTACTTCCGTAATATAGCCAACAAACAACTAAGGTAGATAAGCTAATTGAATCAAGAAATATGTACGACAACTGAAATCTTGCATAATTTATTGCCTTCTATGCATAATGTCGATAGTTTAAAGCCCAAGAGTCGCCATACATTAAATTTTAATGCGTCAAAAAAGGACTAGAGTCCAGTGACAGACAGAAAGGCGAGGCCGAAGGCCGAGCCATAGTTCAAATCCCGACAGTCGCCATAGATTTACTTGTGTTGCGTCAAAAAAGCACAAGAGCACCGTGACAAACGAGAACGCCCCCTGTAATTTTTGCGAGGCCGAAGGCCGAGCTCCGAATGCGAGGCCGCAGGCCGAGCGCCGCGTAGGGCGAAGCCCGGAGCGGCCAGCATCGCAGATCTAGCTTTTGTAGCCCGCGTAGCGGGCGACCAAAGCTAGTCTATCTATCTATCTATCTATCTATCTATAATATATAAAGCTCGATTACCACTCACTGACTCACTGACTGACTGATCAGGGGTATTTTTGGGGTATTTAGTGGGGAGAGGGGTAAAATTGTTGGTGTTTGTTTTAAACTAGATTTTTTGACTGACAGCTTTACCACATTTTTTGAACCAAAAAACAATATGGCGGAAATTTTTGACACATCAACTTTTTTGTTTTTGGTCCTGAATTTTTTCTTTTTTGGTGGTTTGTTGGGGTTGCCAAGGTGTGCTAAAAAATGTGAGAAAAAAATGGAAAAACAAAATGGCCGCGCCGCCATCTTGGATTGAAAACGCGATTTCGAGGTGTTTTAAGGGAGGTGTCACTCCGAGATGCGCAATTGTTTTTGAAAATTTCTTTTGGGTATTTGTGACTTGTATAGTCTGCTTCAAGGCCACATTTACAGATTATCAAAAAACAAGATGGCGGCTGAGCCGTCGGCCATTTTGTTGCGAGCATAAAAATTCCCAAAGTTTGACAGCAATTTTCCGGCAGATGGCGACACCGGAGTGGGGTACAATGTTCCGGGCGATTGTTGGTCTGTTATTCGAGTGTTGCCATGAATCGGAAAAAACTACCATTTTGGAAGAAAATTTTCCACCACGGCCCCGGATAGTAGAAAATGGAAATTTCCAAAAATTCCAAAAACTTGGAATGCAGTCTGGTGACATTTGGGGACCCGAATGATATTTCACCATTTTTATGAAAAAAGTCTGGCAACACTGAAAGTTATGGGGAAAAGATTTTTTTGCGACATGGGTGACTTTAAAGTTAGTGACAGACAGAAAGAATTATGGCAGAAAAAAAATAAAAATGACGTTTGGTCGGATATACGACCCAGATTATGGGAAAAATCCGAAATGTCAGGAAATCAAGATGGCGGCGGCGTGGGCGGCCATTTTGTAAAAAGTTGAAAATTTCGAAATTTTGGAATTAATTTTTCGAGTACATGGCAACATTTTGGAAAGTCGAGTTGTATGGGGCGGTTGTGTGTCTTGTCGAGAGGTTTCGCTTGGGTGAAGAAATTTCTCCAGTGTTGCCATACCTTAGGAGATTTGGTCCAAAAATGTCGAAAGTAGAAATAACGACTTCCGGTCAAAAATTTGGATGACGCCTCCTGCAAAAGGGTCGTACAAATGACATTTGACCATTGTCATCTCGATCACCTGGCAACACTGGGAGTTACGGGGAAAAGTATTTTTTTCGACATGGGTGTCTTTAAAGTTAAGGACGGACAGAAGGAGATATGGCAGGGAAAATCCAAAAATGTGGTTTGGTCGGTTATACGACCCAGATTATGGGAAAAATCCGAAATGTCAGAAAATCAAGATGGCGGCTGAGCAGGCGGCCATTATGTAAAAAGTTTCAGATTTCTGATTTTTCAAATGCATTTTTCGGGCAGTTGGCAACATTTGGGAAAGTCGAGTTGTATGGGGCGATTACGTAGTTTGTCAAGGAGTATCGTTTGGGAAAACTAAAATTTCCAGTGTTGCCATACTTTGAGAGTTTTGGTCCAAAAATGTAAAAAATGGAAATAACGACTTCCGGTCAGAAATTTGGATGACGCCTCCTGCAAATAGGTCAAACTAATGACATTTGACTATTTTCATCTCGATCACCTGGCAACACTGGAAGTTATCGGAACACAAAATTTTGGGACATGGCTGGTTTTAAGGAATTGTTTCACGGGACTGGGTGAAGATAGAAAAAAAGTAAAAATGGGGTTCGGCGCGGAAAATGGTCCAGATTAAGGGAAAAATACAAAATTTTGGAAATCCAAGATGGCCGCCAAGCAGTTACCCATTTTCCAAATGGAACTGAGTTCTCCATACAAATTGTATGCAGGGGGGGTTGGTTAACGTAGAAAAAGGCGAGGCCGAAGGCCGAGCGATAGTTTAAAGCCTGTGAGTCGCCATAGATTTATTTTTAATGCGTCAAAAAAGGACTAGAGCCCAGTGACAGACAGAAAGGCGAGGCCGAAGGCCGAGCGATGGTTCAAATCCCGAGAGTTACCATAGTTAAACTTGTGTTGCGTCAAAAAAGCAAAAGAGCACCGTTACAAACGAGAAGCCCCCCTGTAATTTTTGCGAGGCCGAAGGCCGAGCTCCGAATGCGAGGCCGCAGGCCGAGCGCCGCGTAGGGCGAAGCCCGGAGCGGCCAGCATCGCAGATCTAGCTTTTGTAGCCCGCGTAGCGGGCGACCAAAGCTAGTTATAATTATATTACGGTAATTAATTATAACATGAAACCAAAACTCAATCGCTCTATTTGCGAATTTTGTGATAAATCTGCATTAATTTTGGAGATTTATTTGGTAAATATTTTAGGTTATGTAGAACAAAATGGTGGAAGTGAAATACGGCTATGTGAACTGTTATAACTCCAATTTAATGCGGTGAGCGTATATTAGGTTCACATGTGTTCTGTTAGAATGCCGTTATCTATATGAAGTTCCACATTTGTACCACTACAGCGCTAATGTCTATAAATTTATTCTAATGTGAACTCATGTACAGCTTTAAGATGTACCTAGTTCAGGTCAATTGTGTATCTTTAATTCTTTCAAATACTGAAATTTTAGAGATCCGCAATAAAAATATTAATGTCCGTTAAATCGCCTAGCCCAGGTACTAATAGTCAAGTATGAATACCTAAAGCATCAGACGGTAGTGTTCCCGGTTTAAATTCGTTTATTATGCCTGACAATTTATTCAAAGCGGAATGAGGAATACGATTTTCAATAGCCCATGTTCTTATTTTTTTGCGAAAGGTTAAATAATTGTCCAAATCAAAATGGTATTCACTATCACTAGAACTGCAATCATCACACTCTGATATCTGTATATTTTGAAGGGAAATTTCAGGTTCAGCCATAATATTTTCCTCTGCATCATGTACAGAACCACCATGAACAACTAAAAACAGGCTTGGGGAAATGTGTAATAGAATATCACATTCACATTCATGTTCAGCTTAAAGCAAATAAGAGTAGTACTTGTGGACAAATAAATGTAGTGTGGAGTACTTGTGGACTAATAATGTAGTCCTTTTAACAGCCTACAGTGCACATGCGAACCATTGAAACACTTTTGTACAGATAGTAAAAAAAGGTTATTTTAATTATCACAAACAAGTCCTACTACAGCTACTAGCTGTATAACAGTCTAAAACAAGTAAACATAACAGCCTTTGGCTTTATAAATGACCACGTGTGTTCTATTAAAATGCTAGCTCTATAACATCGTACAAGTAGGCCGTTAAACAGCGGTTGCCGTATCTCTACCCTCCTATAATGCTCTTAGTCAGACGGCTGACTAAAGGATAGTTGTTAGAGTATTATAACACCAACAATCGTATAAAAGTATAACTCTACACTAGTCTACACTCCTATAAGTCCCTTAGACAGGTATAGGTGTAATTAAATGCAATAATACAGCTTATACATCACGAGTGAACTGTACTAATGCTTTAAGTACACATTGGAACTAAATGTAAACGCTTAAATGGAGTAAAATGCTACTTGGGTATGAACCATTTTTGAGTAGTATGAACCCTTTGAGTAGTATGAACCCTTTGAGTAGTATGTACCCTTTGAGTAGTATGAACCCTTTGAGTAGTATGTACCCTTTGAGTAGTATGAACCCTTTGAGTAAGTAGTATAAAAACTCTGAGTAGAAAGTACCCTCATTTTTTGAAGTCAGGTTTGGCCGAGCAATATAATCCATAAATTTTATCTCATTTGCAGATGATTCACAAGAGTACTCATCACCCGAGGACGTGTGAAGCGTCAGGAAGGCCGTGTCGTAGAATATTGATTGTCATGTAATTACTTAGTAATCATTTTAATAAAAATAAAACCAAATAATAATAACAACATTAATTTTAAATGTAATAAATTATAATTTGATTTATTGTAAATGTCTAGTTATGTTATAAAATAGTTTGCAGTAAGTAAAAGGAGTTGTATTGACCGTACCGAGACAGGTCGGGCGCTACCTGCTAGCCGGTTTGGGTGGGGATGGCTGTATAAAAGAACGAGCACGACCGTAGTCGTGGCACCCCAATCCGTCCCCCGGACACGGCCTGAGCCGAGGTCCGAGCCTACCGTGGCGCCCTCAGGCCGCGTCCGTAGTCCCCTCGATCGGGCCCACTAGAGTGAGCCCGCCGTAGGCTGGACTTTGGTCCAACACCGCGGTGGGCAACCCTCTAGTTGGGTTCGCCACTGATCGGGCGCCTTCTGCGCTCGATACGGCCCGATCGCGAACGTCGGTCTGCGACCGACGCGGACGAGCCTGGGCTTCGCTTCGCGAAGCCCACACTCGGCCTCGTCGGCACGCGCACCGACGATCGCCAAACGGCTAGAGTACCTTCTGTACTCGCCACTCTGCCCGGTGAAGCTGGAAAAGCTCCTCAAGCTACCAGCGCGCGTCCCTTCAAAAAAAAAAAAAAAAAAATAGTCGTGGCATTCTGGCCTTACCCGCCGCTCGGTATTGTTGTCTCGGTCCTGTGTGTGATACTGCTCGAATATTATTATTGTTATTATTGTATTCTTACCGAAATACAACAATCTATAGTGTAAAAACTATACATCGTTTTATTTAACTTCCTGGTGAAACATAATGTCCTGCCCCTTCTGACCGTTCTCCGACATATATTTCATTAATTAGAAGTCGGCTTGACTTTGGATGTTTTCTATATGGAAATGCAGCAAAAACAAATCTCGATAAATAAGATCGTATCCAAAATCAAGCCTTGAGAATTATAGGTGGATTTGTAAGAAGTACGCCAATCCATGTAATGGAAACTGAGATATGTATAACGCCTTTGTTGATTAGGAGACTATATCTTGCCTATAAGTATTGTATTAAAAGTATGTCTATCCTGGATAACTTGACAGTTAAACTATTGATGGATTTATGTGACTCGAATAATGATAGCTATTGGCAGAGAGTTAAGAAACCGTTGCTTTGGTCTGTGTATAATGACTGTAAGGAATGTAATATACACAGTTCAGATCCTATTGAAATGTTCAAACTTGATACTTGGGTAACCAGTATTCCAATTAGCGATATAATACAGCTCAATTTAGATTGCATTAAAGGATCAAAGCGTAACCAGGAACACACCATAAAATACGAAGTAATCAAAGAATTGCATGTTAAATATGCTGATTGGCATAAATTGTTTACTGATGGATCAAAGAGTGATAGTGGTATAGGAGCGGCATATTATGATTCTAATAGGAAAATATCTGGCATGTACAAAATTGCGGAAAGAGTTTGCATAATGACGGTGGAACTCATTGCTATCTCAGAAGCACTTAACTATATAGAAAGACAGGGAATTACTAAATGTGTAATACTTTCAGACAGCAAAACGCCCTACAACACTTGGCTCGGTGCGCTTCTGGTTACAGCAGAGGTGTTCCGATAGCCTATGACGTGCTAAATACTATACAGAAATTGGATAATATAGCGCTGAGATTGCAATGGGTTCCATCTCATATTGGCCTTAATGGTAACGAGGAGGCCGATAAGTTAGCAAAATTGGCATCATCTTCCGGTTCATATCATTCGATTCTTCCATTTTACTCTGAATTACTTCCAAAATATAAAAGCATTTGCTTTCTAAAATTCAAAGAATATTTTGACAAAAGAAGTACTGAAAAAGGTATATGGTTTAGGACAATTCAATGTCAGCCTCCTCGAATTCCATGGTTTTTAAATTTTAAATAGGAAATATATTGTATTGCTCCATAGATTACGATCCGGACATTATCCGTCTAGTAAATTTGCATACCTTATGAAGAAGGTATCCTCACCTAATTGTGATGTGTGTGGCTCCTTGGAGGATGTCCACCATATTCTCTTAGAATGTGTCAAATTTCAAAGGGAAAGGGAATTATTTATGCAAAAATATAGTCTGAATAATTATGACATAGGTGTATTCATAACAATTTTAGCTGAACCAACATCTGAAGCCGCTAAACATTTGGCAGATATATTTTTCTATAATTGATTCCCCTGTCCCGCTGGTGTGACATCCATTAAATTGTAAATTTAGTTTAAGGTTCGATGGGGCTGTCGTGTCCTAATAGACAAAAGCCTCCAAATAAAAAAAGATTAAAAAAAAAAAAGTATTTTTCTGGGGCACTAACCATTGTATTAGTATAAAAGGGTTACTATACAATATCTGCATGGTATTTTTTTCTCCATAATTCTATAAAACTCGAAATGACTGCACGAGTCTATGAGCGCGCGAAGGAGCAATGCCATATTTTGTGCGGCGGCGGAGGTAACCGGCGGCGTGACGTCACGCGCTAAACGGTCAAGTGCGAGTTGATTTTTAAAACATCCAACTTTGAATGCCCATAGAAAATTCAGTTTGAGAAATTCGTAAATAACTTGAGCACTATATTATTTCCGTTTTACGATTTATTAAAAAATAATGTCAGTTGGAAGTGGAGTAATCTGTGTGAAAGAGCTTTTGTTAGGGTGAAAGAGATTCTAACAGGTGCAGAAGTGTTAGCTCATTATGATCAAGGTAACGGGACTATTCCCACCTCTCGTTCCCACCACTGCAACTCCTGTGTAGCCAGGATCTACAGCTTGACCGCCACAAAAACCCAACCAATGAAGGTCAAGTTTGTCCCGATGATCAAGGTAAGAAAAACTCGACTACGACCGGCGTAGGAAGCAGACGTGTCGCGCGTTTTGCTCCGTAATATTACTGTTTCTTAAGTATTCGTTGCGCAGTGTTAGACTTTATCCCCAGAAAATAAAGTATATTATTGTTTGGTCGTGTGCCGTGTGGGGACGGCCATAAAGAATACTCTTCCCCACCGCCAACAGGAGGCGTGTCGTAAGAGGCGACAAAATCCCTGCAGCACCGGACGGGCAGCAGCGTCTGCGTGCGAAACCTTATAAAAAACTGCGATCGCCAACCCGCCTGCCAAGCGTGGCGATTAAGGCAAATCCCCCCCATGGAGAGGAACAAAAAAAACACGGCCCCTAGTCCCCGGCGGCCCCACAAGTGTGTACAAGCCCCCATCTGCAAATTACCAATTATTCGAATCCACTATGGAGGAAGTCTTAAAAAAGGTATTTAAATCAAATAAGAGAGTGGTTGTATGTGGAGATTTTAATATAGATTTATTAGATAATACTCAATATAAAATAAGATTCTTAAACCTGTTTAAATCTTTCAACTTATTAAACCTCTTCAATGAGCCTACTAGAATCACTCCAACATCAGCTACTTGCTTAGATAATATTTTTTGTAACTGTAATATTAAAGTAAAGTAAAGTAAAGTAAAAAATGTTTTATTTGACGAAACAGAGCGACATCAAATTTACATAAATTACATAAAGAAGATAAACATTGTGCCCTGCTGTCAAATAGGGGCCCGCTCAGCATTAATCGGGGCATGCCATGGGCATGCCTCGACACCGATTTTCAGCGGGTCCCTTGACGTTGCTGCGCCCTACCGCCGAAGGAGAAGCACTCCGTAAAGTACCTGTCCGTCGGCGGGAACACGCAATAAGGGGGCGGCAAAAATGTACCCATAAAAAACAAACACAAAAATCAAATAAAAAATCAAATAAGAAATAATAAAAACAAAACAACAAATCAACAAAACCAACATTTATGCAATCTACGACAAATCAGGGTGGCCATGACCATAAGTCCAATCCAATCGTCGCGACATAACACTATCTTTGTGTTGCAGAGTCCATTGCCAAAGATTAAGAAGAAAGGAAAAAAAAAAAAAAAACAAAAAAAAAAGTAAAAAGTGTCCGAGACATTAAAAACGATCATTGAATAGCCTGCCATAAACCAAACCGAAACCGTCCCACCAGATGCACCGACAGAGGGGCGCCACCATCGTTTAACTCTATAGTTTTTAATAGTCAAAAATTGGAACCAGCGATCCGGCATTGATGGTGGCGCCCCGCCGCCAACGCCACGGATAGGTCACGGTTGGGTCCATACATAAATATAGTGATCTGTGGAATGAATAAAAACAAAACACCGTCGTATGATTAAAATTTCTCTCTGACCGCCGCCAGCCAGCCATGCCACTTCGCTCCAATCACGCCATACATAAGTGCCACGTAATCACCGTTAAAATACCACCAAGCAACAAATAAACAGAGGAGAGGCGTACTTGTCGTGAGGATACCATGGGTGTGTGTTTTGTGGTAGTGTTTTCGCTGCGACAAAGATGACGCTCTGGCAGTTCGAAAGATCAACGACTTTGATGGTAAGCTACGCTCATTAATCCTCCTCTCTCCGTTCCACATTTAGCCTCTCTCTAATCCGTACGTAGATGGTATGTGTAAAATGATGCATTGTGCTTTAGTCTTCCAGGTCCAGTGATGATAATATGTTGAGGAAGCAACCACCATAGCACCATCACACTAAAGCGAGATGGGTCGCTAGGCACCTATGCTGGGACGAAACCATGTAACCCGTGTACATGTTACGTGCATACACTGTAGGTAGGTAAACTTCCAGATTCAGATTCATATTCTTTGAAGATCCAAGAGATGTTTTTTGACGTGTGTTTTAAATGTGTGTTTTACTTCCAGGGCACGAATCGGCGGGGGGAGATCGTTCCAACAACGCGTCGCAGCGAACCTGAAGGAGCCACGAAATGCGACTGTTCGATGCC
The DNA here is from genome assembly GCF_963855985.1 of Ostrinia nubilalis. Classification (NCBI taxonomy): domain Eukaryota; kingdom Metazoa; phylum Arthropoda; class Insecta; order Lepidoptera; family Crambidae; genus Ostrinia; species Ostrinia nubilalis. The sequence continues at coordinate 9,154,354 of NC_087118.1, read as the reverse complement.
TCGGTGTGGAGAAAATGTGGGTGCATGCTCGTTTCGGATACTTTCTATGACCATCAGCCCACTCCAACTTATCATACAGATATTTGGGCTTTGCTGCTACAATAATGCCAAACAACATAGTGGCGAGATGCAACCTCCTGCGCGCCTCCATTTTAATAAGGCCTGCAGAGTTTAAGAAGGGGGTAATATGTGTGCGTGGCGGCACAGTAAAACAGAAACGCGCACATGCATTCTGAACTCTTTGAAGCAGTTTCGCTGACCTGGCGAGTAGGCATGGACCATACACTGTGTCACAGTAGTTTAGTTTGGACAGTACAAGAGATTCACAAAGTAATATTCTGAGTTTCTCACTAATATATGGTCTAAGCCTGTACAGCACTTTCAGCCGATAAAAGCAGCTCCTAACACACTCACTGATATGGCTCTCGAAACGAAGGTGGCTGTCAAAAACTATGCCCAGGTTCCTTGCTTCCACCACTCTCTCAATGGGCTCTCCATTTATAAAAACATTGAGGGCTATAGTACTTAGTTTTTTTATATTTTTAGCAGTTCCAAAAAGCATAAGTTTTGATTTTTTGGGGTTTATCACCAGGCAGTTATTCTTGCACCACTCTGAGATGCTCCGCAAGTCGTTGTTCACCCTGGTCACTCCATCGGCATGGTCTGACGGTGGGAATGGCAGGTACAACTGCAAGTCATCTGCATATAAATGATGATGGCAGTGTCTTATAGTTCCCGTTATATCTGCACTGTATAAAATGTATAAGATAGGGCCTAATATTGATCCTTGAGGGACTCCGCGGATTACTGGTTTCAGTGTCGATTCCAACGTAGTACCATCCTTTTGCTTTAGCTGAACATACTGATGTCTTTGTGTGAGGTAACTGTGGAACCATTTTACAGCAGTGATATGAAGACCATAGTAACTCATCTTTGAGAGAAGAAGAGGAATGCTGATTGTGTCAAAGGCGCGCGAGAAGTCGAGCAACAACATCAATGACACTTGGCCCCTGTCCTGGGCAGCCAAGAGATTGTCAACCACATCAGCCAGTGCGGTTGCAGTTCCATGACCTCTCCGGAAGCCAGACTGATAGTGCGGGAGAATGTCTTGTTCTTCAAGGTATTTGGTAAGTTGACCACACACGATTCTTTCCAACACTTTCGAAAGGCATGGGAGCAAGCTGATAGGTCGAAGTTCCTGCACTGTAACTGGTTGGCTGGTTTTTGGCAGTGGTTTGACAAGCGCTATCTTCCAACTCTCAGGAAATACACACTCCTCGATTGACCTATTGATCATCAAAGTAATAGCCTCCAGTGAGTGAGGCAAGGTTAACAGCAGCATATCTAATGATATGCCATCATCTCCCTGGGCATTTGTTTTCAGCGATCTGATAGTTTTCAAAATGACGTCTTCGCTGACCGTTTGAATAGTAAATGGGGCGGCACCACGGTTGTATCTATGTAGCTCAAAGTATGTCAGTTGTGATATTGATATATTATTCTCACCGGGTACATTTAGAAAGTGCGTGTTTATTAAGTTTGGATCACATAATGATGGAGGGAAATCAGTAGACTCCTTTTTGTTGGTTAACACAGAGCTCTTGAGATTTTTCCATAGCTTTTTTGGGTTACTGAGGCTGCCACTTATATGAGTGTTAAAGAAACTCTTTTTCTCCCGCTCGATTGCTTCTAGCACTATGCGGTTCATTGTAATGTAGCTGTTCTTGAGTACAGATGTTTTATGTAATTTGTATTTTTTGTGGTAGGAGTCTCTCAACTGCATCATTTGTTTAATAGTGTCAGTTATCCAAGGGTGTGGAGGGTGCTTAAATTTACGCTTTTTGACGGGAGCATGGAGATCCATTAGTCCTACCACACAATCAGTGAAGGCAGCAACTAGATTGTTTACCCCATCGATTCTTCCAAAGTTATACCAGTTGATTGCTTTCAAGTCAGCATTCATTTGTTCATGGAGTATATCTTTAAGCGGTCTGTATGTCACCCAGTATGGTTTTGGTTTATCCTTCCTTACCTTGAGCTCCGCCAACAACATAGCATGGGCGCCCAGGTCAGGAGAATGCCTCACTGTCACCTGAAGAGCCCGAATGTCAGTGCATATTAGGTCTATCAGTGTACTGCTGTGGTCGGTATGATGTGTGGGTTCCAATACTATTTGCTCAAGGCTAAGGGTATGAATGAAGCGTGTAAACTCCCTACATTTGCAATGGTTTTCGTCTAGGAGATTAATATTAAAGTCGCCCACTAACACCAGCCCATCGCATTTAGGAAAAGATGTAATGGATTCGGTGATTGCATCAAAAAATGTACCCACATCCTGCCATGGTGGTCTGTAGGCTGTGCCGACTATTATGACCTGGTTGCGAAGGCGTAATCATATCCACATCTGCTCAACAGACCCAGCAGTGTCAGGGTGAGGACATGGCCTTACATTAAGACCTCTCCGTATATAAAATCCTATACCACCTCCGCGTCCCCCTCGGATGTGAATTGGTCTGGGGGTGTGTTTCAGCCGATAGCCACTCAGTTTCGGAGCCACATCATCCTCCCCCGCTCTAAGCCAGGTTTCGTTTATGGCCATAATGTCCGGGGCAAGTTCCTCAATTGCAATAATAAATTCCTCATGTCGAGTATTCAGAGACCCCGCATTAAATAGACCCACAAGTAAATTTTTCTTTAACCCAAGGCCTGTTGATTTAGTAGGTTATGTAAAAGCTGGCCCACAGTCAAGCGAGAAAACAAACAATTATATTTGTGGTAATTAGTAGTAGCAATGGCATCCGCAACATCAATGTAAATACAATTATGTTCTTTGTGTTCAATATAATATACTGGCATTAAACAATCACAATAATCACAATGCATTTCATTCTTACTTCCGTTATATAACAGCATGTTTATGCGACTTAAAACAAAATTTGGAGCAAGTTGATAAAAGACTAATATGATTAAATAAATAGGGAACATTGACAATACAGAGGTAAGCAATCCATTTAGCAGAATGGCGTTGAGGTTTTTAATTATTATATCTAAGGCAAACCTTATTATAACAGTACTAAATTTACATTTACAGGGACCCGCGACTGTTAGTCATATGCTTGGCGAGCCGAAAACCCTGTCAAGGTCGACCAGGGTGCGAATTTGATACACCTGCGCACCATCACTCTTACGAGCAAAAATGCGACCCCGTCTCGTCCAAGAGTATCTCCACTGAAGCCGATGACACTCCTCGCGCACCCGGTAGAATAGCTGGCGATTGAAGCGAGTCAGGCGCTCGTTGATGTACACCCGGCCGCCGCCCTCGCCCGTAGCGCCGCGACGCACGCGCGCGGCCCGCAGCAGGTCGTCGCGCAGCTGGCGGCGCGCCAGGCGCACCACCACGCGGCGCGGGCGGGCCCCGCCGGTCTCGGCCGGGGGCGCACCCACGCGCTCCGCGAACACGACGTCCCGCTCCTCCAGGGTCACCCCGAGGCGGCCGGCGAGCACGGCGACGTCGTGAAAGACGTTCCCGCCCTTCTCGTCCGGGAGGCCGCCGATCTCCAGGTCCGCGAGGAGCGCGTCCTGGTCGCGGTCGTTGAGCTCCAGCTTGAGCTCGGCGACGGTCCGCTCCAGCGCCGCGACGACTCCCGACCCGGCGCCGGTGCCCGCCTCCGTCTGCACGCGCCCCACCGCCTCCAGCCTCTTCTCGACCTCGTCCAGGCGCTCCGCGTTCGCGTGCCCGACGCCCGTGAGGCAGACCTCGATGGTGTCCATCCGCTTGTCCAGAGCGCTCGTGCGGCTCTCGCAGCGGTCCAATCTGCCGGACAGTGCCGACACCTCATCCTTCAGTGCGCCCATTTGCTCCCTCAACGCCTGGAGCTCGGAAGTAAAAACCTCCCTGAAGTGTCTGATTTCAAATGTGAGTGCCTGGATATCTGACACCTCGATGGTTACATTTAGCGCGGTGTCATTGAGACCGCCGCGCCCCTGCTCCGGCAGGGTGGTGTCGAGCTGCATGGGGCTGAGCTCAGAGGCGCCGCGTCGCTGCGTGACATGTTCAGGCGAAGCTCGAACCGGCGTATTTGTGTTGTCCGTCTTGGGCTGCCGGCTCTTACACGAGACGCATTTCCAGCTGGCCCGGTGGTCCCCGGTCAGCGTGTTGTAAAAGCGCTGCTCGGATACTCCAGCGCATTCCAAGTCATATGAGTCCCGGCACAGACTGCAAACCAGGAACCTCCGGTCCTCGATTTTCTTAAGGCAGCCACTGCAGTTCTTAATGCATTTCTTTCCCTTTGGCGACATTCTGTTCTGAGTATCGAGTTACAAATACGAAAGAAAAAAATAAAAATAAAAAAAAAACAAAAAATATTTTAGTATTCGGATTTGAACCCACAGTCCCTACGTCAGTGCGCGCCAGTCCTACGGCTATCCAACCGCGCCACCGTGTCACGTGAGTTGTGAGCGAAATTTGACACTTGTGTAAACAGTGGCACGGACGGTCGTTGAACCGGTCAGCTGTCGAGTTCAATGTACCCGACACGACAAACAAAATAAATGTTTGCACCGAACACTGTACACCTGTTTAATGTCTCACAGTCGCAATTTTCCTGCACTACAAGTGTTGCTCTTATGTGTGACACGACCACAACAGCTCAGGGAATGCACTGACACACAATTAGGACGATAACTTGCGTTTGTTTATTTTTAAAATGCCAAACACAGTGGAGCAGACGTAAACGCGGCTGTCACGGTTACCGCCCCCCGCGCACCAATCCAATATTCAAAGTAAATCAATAATTAATTGCCTTAGTTCAGATCATAGTGGACAATTGGCCACATTTGAACACCATCATGTCCCTAGTACAGTGGATGTTGTTTGTAGGCCAATAACAACTAACCGAATTGACAAATTGAAGAAAAACATTTGTGATAGTATTGATAAACTTATAATAAATGACAATAATGTTGATCGAATGTATGAGGATCTATTCAGTGTAGTGAGTGATGAGTTCAAAACCACATTCCCACAGAAAAAGATCCGAATAAATTCGATAAAATGTAAATTTGACGACTGGGCTACAACCGGCATTCACAAGAGTAGAAATAAAATGTATGAATTATATAGACTTAAAGCTGATACGCAAGATCCGTATGTTATAGAATACGTTAAAAATTACTCGAAAATATTTAAAAAGGTTTGTGTGGCTGCTAAATCGAATCATCTTCGAGACATGATTTTAAATTCTAATAATAAAGCTAAGGCTACTTGGAACATAATAAATAAACAAACATGTAAAAATAAATCGAAGGATAACACCTTCTCACTGAAAGTCGGAAATGAAGTTATAAATTCAGATACAGATGTTGCAACCACATTTGAGACATTCTTCTCAAACATTGCGTCCGAAACAACTAAAGCATTGAATTCATCGCCAATTCTTGCAGAGTCTCTCTTAAAATCTAATGTCACCGAGTGCCAGTCTCTACTCCAGTTCAGGCATATAGATTGTAATACAGTAATTAAAACCTTCAGAGAATTGAATATGAAAAAAACCGAGGACCTTTGGGGAATCTCTGTCAGTATAATTGGGACAATTATTGACACCATAGCTCCTCACCTTGCATTCATTTTTAACACATGCATTGATCAGGGTTGCTTTCCTAGTTTAATGAAATTAAGTAAAATAATCCCATTGTTCAAGGCTGGTGATAAATGTGACCCCTCTAATTTTCGGCCGATTTCTATTTTACCAGTACTTAGCAAAATTTTTGAGAAAATTATATTTCATCAACTTCTTTCTCATTTTATTTTCAACAAATTACTTCACAATAAACAATTTGGTTTTACCAAAGGTAGAAGTACTACTGACGCTGGAGTAGCACTACTGAAACACGTCTTTGATGCTTGGGAGAGTAAAAAAGACGCTGTTGGTATTTTTTGTAACCTTTCAAAAGCGTTTGATTGTGTAGACCACCAAACCTTACTAAAAAAATTGCGACATTATGGTGTTTCGGATGAGGCACTTGATCTGTTGAACTCGTATCTCACAGGCAGAAAGCAAAAAGTTTGTAATAATGGAACTGAGTCTTCTGGAGCACCTCTTACCATGGGTGTGCCGCAGGGATCGATATTGGGACCTTTGCTATTTCTTATTTATATCAATGACCTTCCCTACTTTGTAAAAGATCTATGTGATATTGTGTTATTTGCTGATGAAACATCTCTCATTTTCAAAGTTGATAGAGGTAGTAGTTAGATATTGAGGTCTCTGGATCTGGATCAAATGAGATCCAGATCCAGAGACCTCAATATCTAACTTTTCATTATTCATCTATCAGTTTTAACTATTCATCCAGAGTCCTCAATATTACACTTTTCATTATTCATCTACCAGTTTTAACTAAGTATTCATCCAGCGCCCACAATATTTTTCACTTTTCATTATTCATCTCTCAGTTTTAATTATTCGTCGGACTCTTTAATACTTTCACTTTTGTCGATAATTTTGCGCTTCAAATAGCATCTACGTGTTGGATAGGTCCACACAAGCCTTATAAAGGACCCAGCCAATTTTAACCCGTGAGCTCCAAAGCGTACAAATAATAATAATAATAATAAAGAAAACCTATCCTCTGAAAACCAACATTTAGTCCTTCATACGGATATCCAGCTCCAGAACCCTCAATATCAGTTTAGATACCCGTGAGGCTGTTTTTCGCAGATTAAATTAATTCTGTTGTATGAATATTATGTGAGTAATTCAGTTGGTTTTTAAATAAAACACAAAAACATATTATATGAATAAGTTTATTTAAAAAAGTATATTATTTTCTAGACACCATTTATAAAGACAAGATAAATTTTTTAGGGCACACACCTTGTTATGAAAGATACATCTAAAAATATCTGAAGACAACGTATAATTTTCATACAATTTACTTAAACTCGGACAATTTTTATCTTCTAAGTTATACACATTATTACTTTGTAATATATTTTTTAACCAAACAACTTTTTCAGAACCTTTAGTAAAAATACGTTTGTTTTTAAAATAATCACAAATAAGAACCTTATAGTTAAAATATGGGACATATCCCTCATTCCATAATATTCCTATGTTTCTTTCAATCCAAGCTACTTGTAAACGTTCTGTTTTAGTTAAATTATAAAATGGGTATGGTGGTTTTATCAAAAGGGTAAAGAGTCGTTCTGCATTTTGAACTGCTATTTCTTTTGGTATAAACTCGTTGTTTTCAATTTTAAAACCTTGTACATCGACGATAACATTCATGATAATTTTCGAACAATGTTACTTAACGGCCTGTACTCAAATAGACGATCGTTTATTATCAAACAGTAGGCTGTTGTATTATCTGGTATTTCTTCTGAACATTCAATTTCTAGCCGAACGTCAACTGGTCCAGTTTTTAATGAGTCATTTTGTCGTGAACAGTCAATAACAAACAATGGAGCTTTTTCTCTGAATGTGAACAGATCAAGCAACGGGTCAACAGGAAGGTTGTAATATGACTGTCGAAAATATGAATACATTTCATATAATATACCGTATTTACCTTCGTCAAATTTCAGATTCAGTGAGTCATATGGAAAATATTGAGAATTCAAAAACAATTTAACATTTGATACTTTACAATGGTCGAATATAGAAGAACTGTTGGAAGCATTATTCTTTCTATTAGTCTGAAGACCGAGTATGACAAATCTAGGCTTCTCTAATTGAGAGGCCGTTTTAATAGACCAGGAATGTTTTGTTGTTTTAGGTAATACTGGATACTCATATAAATCCCAATTTCTAAACGCTAGTTGCAATGGTCGATCTTTTTCTAATAATTTAAGGAACAATAATCTATCACGATCACCCACTCGGACATGTGGGACACGCCATTGCACTTTTTGTATATCTAATTCAAAATAATCACTTTTTTCCATAGTAAGACAGTTCATGATAGATCTGCTTCTTTGTAATATAAGTTCATGTCTACAATTAACAATTATTTTATTATAATCTTCTGCAAAGCCCAGTATTTTATTTAATGGGATAATGACACTAAAACTTCCGCTTTTTTGTTTACTGCCATTTACATTCCACCCCCACATCGCGCTAGCTTTACTTTCACCATCATTCATAGAAATGTAAGATTTTATTGTGGTTGTGATTCCTGCATTCTTAATGTGGTCAATTTCAACACCGTTTAACTCATATTTTACGTCTTGAAATAAAAATGAAAACGGGTTGTTAATAAATTGAACTTCTTTTCTTGTAATTTTTCCGGACACATCTTTTGTAAATACACTTGCATATCCTTCGATGTAAATAGAGCTTGCTGATGGTAGCACATATACATCTTGTTGATGAATTGGTATTCTAATCTCATCGTTCTCTTTATAGCTATTATTATATGGATTGTAGGTATGTATTTCATAACTTTCGATGGAATTATCATGCTGTGGTAAATCGGTGATTTGTAACATTTTTTAATTGAAATCCAAGAGCGCGAAGGAATTCTTTATTATTTTTAGTAATCTTTTTAGTGAAATTCTTACTAGAGTTCAACCGTCTTTCCACCTTCGTTATTGGAAGTGAAGTATTCGGTTTTTTTCTATCATTAGGCTTTTTATTGAAAAGAATCATTTTTTTTTTAATTGCTGACGAAATACTTGAAAAAATAAATAATGTGTATATTTATTATGAGTGCAATAGTTACAATGATTAAAATTAAAAAACGAACAATATTTATACATGTATTAAGTTTTGTTTTCTTAACCAAAATGAATGAAGAAATTTTAAACACAAATGTCCACAGTTGTATAAATTATTTTTTTGTAGATTGTCATTGTTAAAGTATATATTTGACCCCGCATAATTGATGAATTCTTTAGGTGGTTTTAAATTACCGTAACTGTCGAAATATTCAATATAATTATTTACTTTGCCATAGGCTACCCAATGAGTTCCAGTGTTTTTGGATGAATCTAAGTTAATAATAGCGCATTCTATTGGTAATGGCTGTATTGGTAATTCATCTCTCATAAATACACCTCGAAAAAAGGGAATGTTTTTCGAGTACCTTATTAAGTCAATATTTGTCAAAGGCCTTTTGGGTAGCCGATTATTTAGTTTTTTTTCTTTGTAACATATATGCTAAACCCACCTTTATAAGGTTTGAGATGTAATCCTTTACCGATACAGAGTGATTCCATTTTCTCATTATGTCGTTCTAACTCTGCTAATCGTTTTTTAGCCGCTTTATATTCATTAATCGTTTTTGTGATTCCTGCAACCCCACCAGCTAAACTGCCGGCAGCAGACAAACCCGCAAATATGGGTATTAATGGAAGAAATCCTCCAGTTTTTGGTACTGGTATAACTCTAGGTACCTCTACTGGTAAATTGGAAGATATTTCCTTTGCAGCTGCCATTGCTAACTCCATGACCGCCTTCTTGCATTTAGGTTTCAGTTTCTTGAGATGTCTTTTTGTATGTGTAACAATATTTTTAAAAGTTTTTTTAATGCTGACTCCTGACTTAGATTTTTTTGAAGGAATCGAATTGTTTTCTTGGGTATTGTTTCTTTTTTGTTTCTTTGACATTTTACAATAATATCACGTAACTAACTTAAAAATCCAAACTAAACTGTTCAGCAGTGGACGTCCTGTGGCTGAAATGATGATGATGATGATGAAACTGTTTACTGCTTAAACAATCTGGTGCGACTGATAAAAAAAAATAATCAAGTGTCTCTTTATAGGTAGTTTTTATTTTATACATATTAACTAAAGAGCGTTATTTTTGTTTATCCAACTGTTTTCAGTATTTGGTAGCCCTAACCATTTTACATAAACTTTGTTTCCCTTTCTTTTTATAATTTTTTCAACGAGATAAATATCTGGATGCTTTGTTTTTTGTAGTTCTTGACTGTAAAATGCACCTAATATAGGAGATTTTTTAGCATCTTCTAATAAATATGTAGTAGGATTAGTATTTTGTATTTTTGTGATTTTAAATATCTCTGTAGACCAATTGGGAGTAAAACCTTTTTCAAAACATCCTTTATATTTACTGATTCTCACATGATCGCCTGCTTGAAATTTTTCTTTCTTCAATTTTTTCTTAGATCTTTTTATATATCTTTGTAAAACAATTTCTTTATTATCCTGATTAATTGATGCCGGTGTCTGTTTCACAGTATTGTGAAAAGTATGATTATATTCTAACACTTTTTTTTTAAGCGTTCCATCGGTCCACTTATAATTACCTTTCAAATGAAACTCTTTATAAAGTTTATTTTTCAAAGTCCTTATGAACCTTTCTACAATTGAAGCTTTTTTTGTGGAATAAGTAGAGTAATGATTAATTTTAAATGATTTCGTAATTTCTTTAAACATGTTATTATAAAATTCTTTTCCTAAATCTGTCTGTAAATTTTTCGGAACCCTTCCTTCAAGTAAAAGAGTTTTAAGAGCTTTTGACACAAGTTCTTTATTTTTTCGTTTAAGTGGAATAGCCCAAGCATACTTTGAAAAACAATCTATAACCACTAATATGTATTTATATCCACAATTCGCTTTTGAAATTTTCTGCATGTCTATTAAGTCAGCTTGCCAAAGGTCATCAATATCTTTGAGTATTACATTTCTGCGCGGAAAATTTTTTCGTGCATTTCTATGAATTTCATTTATTACGTCCAGTTTGCTCATATTGTTTTTTTAACATCCGTACAACTTCATTAACAAATATTGTTTTTTCAAGTATTTTTATCCGTTCAGTTAAGTTTTTTAAATGTTTATCAATATTTATTAATTTTTCAGCAGTAAATTTATTGGATATTTCGAGACAATTTTTGTGAGCAACTTTTTGACATTCGGAGCTTTTTGTTATTAATTCAATATCACAACTTTCACTATTATTGCGGTGTTTATCTTTATGAGCATCCATGTTTAAGCATATACAGCTACTGAATTATATTCTTAAAACTTTAGTCTTTTATAATACCAGCTTCTTTTAATTCTTCAATAATTGATATAATTTCATTGTCATGATTAGTATTTCCAGCACTTTGTGATGCAATCAATAATTTCAACCTTTCGACTAATTCGTTTGGGTCGTCCCAATAAACATAATCAGTGTTTTGTTTATACTTTTTGAACTTCGGTATATAACCTCCTATTTTTGGTTTTAGCAATAGTTCAGAAACACGTTGTTTTTCATTTGTTTGATTAAATAGAGGTTTAATAATTTGACGATATTTCAACCCCTTATCACCTTTTATTTGTCCATTAGGATTAAAATCCCTCTTGTGTGCATTTGTTAGGGTTAGTATATCTTTATAAACAGTTTTATCTTTTTCGCAAACTAAGTTTAGATAAGGCTTATTTCGTATCAGGAGCTCTTGCAAGCCCGGGGTTAATTCAAAACGCTTATTACTAATGCTAACAATATACACCTTTTTTGTCTTTGAAGAACTTTTTGATAATGAAATATTAACCTCAGAGTTTCCGATCATTAGTTTCATGTTTTCACTACGAATTCCAAATGGTATATTTATATTATCATAGATATCCATAACATCTTCCTTATCAAGTGATATCAATGTATCATTTTTACTCGGAGTTTGATCATCTTCACTGTAATATTCTGAACCTGTATCTGACATTATCGCTTCTTTAAAAGTGTCATAATCTACGGATGAACTTAAATTTCCAACATTCTTTACTTTTAAGGTAGAAATATCTTTTTCTTTCACTTTAATTAAAGTTTCCAAAGGATCAGTTATAGGTTTGAAAACTTTTTTATACTTAAGGTTAGACGCATCATCTTCATTACGCAATGTTTTTAATTTATTTTTTATACAGTGTGAGTCACGTTAAAGTGTACATATCAAAATAGATGAAACTAGACCTATTTTTATCGACAAAAAAGAGGTCAAAAAAATTTTGAGATTTTTTTTTTAATTTTTTATAGAATTTTTTTTCTTTCAATTACTTATTGTAAAGAAAACATAATAACTTTTAAACTAAGCGGTATATCTTGATACAATAAAAACAGTAACAATGCTAAATAACAGGCAATACTAAAAAATACATAAAATACACAAAAAAGGCCAACAAATAATAAAAAATTATACTTTTTGAAAAAAATCCGCTTAAAAATTCGTGTTTTTTTGGTTATTTGATAAATTTCACGCTCACGCGTTTTCAGATAAAGCGCACGCGACATGCGAAAATGCACTGCCTGAAAGAATCACACAACCTATTCCGATTACTATGGAAACCGCTGGGAAGGGGTATCTTTGTTCAACAATTACGTCGAAACTAATAGACGTAGACTAATAAATTTACATTCGTTTTGTAGAATAGCTCAAATACTAATAATACAATGCAAATAAAACATACCTTAACGACCTGGTTTTTCTTGTGTTGGAAAATAACTGAAAAAGAAGTGAAAAAAGTCATGTTTTTTTCTAATTAAATCCATTCTTACTCCCTTAAAATGTATGAAACTTGTATCTGTTTTCTACTTCTGCTAATAGATAATTTTATTGGCTATCGCATGATATAAAATTTTTGCTTATTAGTGTTAAGCTACCCACGCTTTCACTTGTTTTTGAAGGAAGAGGTGAAAACTAAAAATTAAAAACTTAAATCCTCGTAATTTTGCGAGAAATGGGTCAAGCCCCAAATTTGAAGTATTTTCATCGATAAAATTGTCCATAGATTACGCCCTTAAAGTTTGATCACTACAAGCCCGGACACACTGTATATTGGTCGGTCAAGAGTTAACTTTTCTGGGCTTAGATGTATAGCTGCAAAACTGTCTGAGAACATCGTAATATTTTTTAAGTTAGGCTTTGCTATTAATTTTTCTGCGCCAAGTTTTTTATTAGTTATATTTTGATCGTCCCGCCAATTTGTTACTAATTTGATATTCACTTGTTTGCGTCTATTTTCTATCGTTTTCCCGAAAATAGCGTTATTTAATAATTTAAAAAAATCTTTTTCAAAATTTGAACACGAAGCTTGACGTAAACGAGTATTAAGATCTATACATATATTTCTGTAAGTAATTTTCTTGTGTAAAACTTATAACGCGATGGATTTTTTTTAAAAGCAATCCGTTTTTTAAACATCCCTTTAAATGAACGTAATGAATAACATATTTGAATTTATCATACAAGCTAGCAATTAATTTAGGAGCTTTTCCCCCGGGTGGAATAAATTTTTCTGGTGCAAAAGGTAAATCACGGTGCATGTTATGAACTGTTATGTTATGAAATGTTAGGATAGGCTAAATCAACTTCTAGAATGTATCCGACATGTAAATCATCAGATACGTTAACTATATCTAAGTTATCAATTTCTTGAGAAGTTAAAAAGCGAAAATTTGATATTGGCATTTTTTTTGTCATTGCATAACCGTAAAGATTGTTACAGTCAAGATATATCAAGAAAGTTGATGGTTGAGAATTATCGAAATTTGGTAAATATTTATTGTTTGCTTTTGCGTTGCGGAGAGAACATTGCGATAGACCACCACGTATTCCTTTTTCTATCATCTCATATATCTCTAAATCATTTACAAGCTCTAGTCGAACACCTGTATAAAGCAACATAGCATCCCAACTCAAGCTCGGGGCTGTTATATAATAAGCAGGGTCCAGTTGATAGTGCCGTAAACATGTATTTCTAAAATTTTCAAATATATCACAAAGTAACAAGACGTCAGTTTTCAAATATAGTTCCGTGTATTCACCTAAGGATTTTATATTAAATTTATTCCATACATTATGTGCGTGTTTGTACTCTTCGTCACTTATATGTTCACATTTAATGCTATTGTAAAACGTTTTTTTAGGGGGGAGAACATCATCTTCAAATTTAGAAAAATTATCCATATAATCATATGGGTAAATACCTTTGCGATACAATAATTTGATGTTTTCATTTTCGCGAAACTCTTTTGTGAGAGAAACAAAATCTATTTCATTTAAATTTTTTGATAAGTCATCCAAACTAGAGCTTAAAAATTGAAAGGAATCAATAAATTTTATTTGCATGGGACATGAGCTATTTTCTGTTTTTATAATTTTTGTGACTGTTATGTATTTTTCTTTTGATTGAGGGATAATTTTAAAGCAGCCATCATATTTCGCTAACTCTTGAATAAAAAGGTGGCAATCGTAACCAGCTAAATTATGAAAAATAACTGGCACAAATGGACATACTTTTGTGGCGACTACGTCCCACTTACGCCTCATACCAATTAATTAAAATATACTTAATTGTAATACTTCTTGTACAAACTTAAGATGTAAATGCTTTGTTAGTTATAGCGTGTTAATTTTAGAGCATGGTAATTTTAGTTTCTCACACACCTGCAATTTTAGGATTTTATTGTCGGAGTGTTTAACTCAAATCTCTTTAGTGTTTCGCCGATGTAACATGTGGTCCATTGTTGATCTATGCAATTATTGCAGGTGTCTGTGTATCAAGCAACACCAACCTTTGTAATGTCTTTCTATTGTTTGTTGTTTACTTTGTATTATGTTTGTGCCAACCTTTGCCATGTGTTTCATGCTAATTGTTTTGTTAGTATCTTCGTGTTATTTTCACTTTGTTTTACGATTGTTACCTGAAAAGGCCGCCGACCGTCGAGAGAAAAACCAATGTTTAGTTTAGTCAGTCAGTACGCAACCTCGGTACCGGTCGGACGCCTTGAAGGCCCATCCTCGCGCTTACACAATACAGTTACCGTCTTACCAGTCTATATGAACTTTTATTTATAAAAACCTACGAACCCTGCTACCCGAGTATAGAGCGCCGACAGTGGTGACCCCGACGTGATCTTACGTGTTTTATTGTGCGCTTAGGGTTTTATCAGGGTTCAGGTTCGCGCCGCGCAGTGATAATTTCGCGCAGTGATAATTTATAGACTTTCTGACAGTTTTTTTTTTGTGAGTGTAATCAGCGTGTCGTTAAAATGGCTAATAGTCCCATCAAGAGGGATACGCCACTCGACACATTCGCCGACATCGCCGACTTATTAGCTGAAAACGCCAGGCTACGGTGCACGAGGCCATCGCCCCCAGCAGCGGCGATCTCCACACACATAACTGACGAACGATTACGCCGGCTGGAGGAGAACATGGCGCTTCTCATGAAGAATTTGCAACAGGCGCAAGTAAGCAAGGTAGACACGAGAAGTAACAGGCCACGCGGTCGTTCAAACTCACGCTCGTGTACCTCTTCACGGTCTAGAACTAGACTGACAGACTGGCTATGTTGGGACCATCATCGTTACGGTTCACGAGCGAAGAAGTGCATTGGACCTTGTTCCTACAACAAACCACAGCAGGGAAACGCCAGCGGGAGTCATTAACGGCGGGTGACGCAATTTCCCATACACCTACACGCCGCATCTTCGTTACCGACAAGGCCAATAATGTAACGTTCCTCATTGATACAGGGGCCGACCTTTGCGTATACCCTAAAGCACTAGTCCCTACGGCTTGCAAAGCTTCTGCCTACGGATTAGTAGCCGCCAATGGAACTCCAATAGCTACGTATGGTACTATCGCACTGACCTTGAACCTCGGGCTTAGAAGAGACTTCCCATGGATTTTCGTGGTAGCGGATGTACAGAAACCCATTATAGGTGTAGATTTCCTCGCTCACAACCTGATGGTAGATGCAAAAAATAAGAGGTTGGTAGACGCGATCACTCATCTTACGGTCAATGGACATGTGGCTGAGTGTGAGCAACTCACTGTGAAAACTTTAAGTGGAACATCACCTTACCTCGATCTACTGTCCAAGTATGTTGCGATAACACGACCAGACGGAGCCATGCAGGAGGTAAAGCACGGAACGAAACACCACATACTGGTGACGCCAGGACCTCCCGTAGCACTCAAACCGCGAAGGCTCGCTCCCGATCGTCTTAGAGCTGCCAAGAAAGAGTTTGATTCGATGGTAAAACTTGGCATCGCTCGTCCATCGAAAAGCCCGTGGGCAGCGCCCTTAGTTATGGTAACCAAGACGACCACACCCTCCACGCCAGAATCCAGTTCATCACCGATTCCCGGAAGTGAAAAGGAGACTGAAGAAAAACATCGTCCATGCGGTGACTACCGAGCTCTGAATGCAAGAACAGTGCCCGATCAGTATCCAGTGCGTCACATTCAAGACTTCGCACAGTGTTTAAGTGGTAGTAAAGTGTTCTCAAAATTAGATCTAGTGCGTGCATTCAATCAAATCCCTATGGCTGAAGAAGACATTCCAAAAACTGCCATCACAACGCCGTTCGGTTTATTTGAGTTCAAGTTTATGACGTTCGGCTTACGCAACGCAGCTCAAACGTTTCAGCGGTTTATGGACGAAGTGTTAAGTGAATTAGACTTTTGTTACTGCTACATAGACGATATTTTAATTGCATCCAGTGACGAAAATGAACATTTAAAACACTTAGAGACAGTATTTAATAGGTTAAGAAAATATGGTGTAGTGATTAATCCTAAGAAATGTGTATTTGGCCAATCAGAGATCGAATTCCTAGGTTATTTAGTGTCCGCCGACGGTACTCGTCCGCTCCCTGAAAAGGTTGAAGCAATACGGACGTACCCACTTCCGGCCACAGCAAAGCAGCTACGACGGTTCCTAGGTATGCTAAACTTTTATAGAAGGTGCATACCTAACGCAGCCGCTAGCCAATCTAGTCTTAACGAGCTGCTGCATGGTAACATAAAAGGTAAAACTCCAATTGCGTGGACGGATCAGGCGAGGAAAGATTTCGATGTTTGTAAGGAGAGTCTAGCCCAGGCAGCTTTGTTAGCCCATCCTCGGGACGACGCCGAGTTAGCCCTATTTTGTGACGCATCGAACAATAGCATTGGGTCAGCTCTGCAACAAAAAGTAGGTAACGTTTGGCACCCTATCGCATTCTTTTCTAAAAAGCTTACTACGGCCGAACAAAAGTACTCAGCGTACGACCGCGAACTTTTCGCTATCTATGCTGCAGTCAAACATTTTAGGCATTACGTTGAAGCACGACAGTTTGTAATTTTTACTGACCATAAGCCGATAACCTATGCATTTCGTAAAAAGGAGCAACAGTGTTCACCCAGGCAGTTTAGATACCTGGATTTAATCGGTCAATTTTCAACAGACATACGTCATGTGAGTGGGGAAGACAACGTGCCAGCCGACGCACTTTCGCGTATAGAGAGCGTTCGTAAAGGCCTTGATTGGGAATCTCTTGCGAAGTCACAGGAAAATGACACTCATCTTAAGTCGTTGTTAGATTCAAATAACTCGTCATTGCAGGGGGGTACTGTGGCGACTACGTCCCACTTACGCCTCATACCAATTAATTAAAATATACTTAATTGTAATACTTCTTGTACAAACTTAAGATGTAAATGCTTTGTTAGTTATAGCGTGTTAATTTTAGAGCATGGTAATTTTAGTTTCTCACACACCTGCAATTTTAGGATTTTATTGTCGGAGTGTTTAACTCAAATCTCTTTAGTGTTTCGCCGATGTAACATGTGGTCCATTGTTGATCTATGCAATTATTGCAGGTGTCTGTGTATCAAGCAACACCAACCTTTGTAATGTCTTTCTATTGTTTGTTGTTTACTTTGTATTATGTTTGTGCCAACCTTTGCCATGTGTTTCATGCTAATTGTTTTGTTAGTATCTTCGTGTTATTTTCACTTTGTTTTACGATTGTTACCTGAAAAGGCCGCCGACCGTCGAGAGAAAAACCAATGTTTAGTTTAGTCAGTCAGTACGCAACCTCGGTACCGGTCGGACGCCTTGAAGGCCCATCCTCGCGCTTACACAATACAGTTACCGTCTTACCAGTCTATATGAACTTTTATTTATAAAAACCTACGAACCCTGCTACCCGAGTATAGAGCGCCGACACTTTATACATCAGATTACAGCGGGAATGTGCCGCGCCTCTGTATTTGGATGTAATGTGATCGTGATCTCGTACTTTATCGTCTAAGAGCATAAAGCCACATATGTGACAGTTCAAAGCGTTTTTATAGTTTTCTTCTTCTATCGGTGATAGTGATGACATGGGTTTTTTAAAAGACAGTTTATAATAAATCTTTTCTATATCGCTAATCAAATAATCTATAAATACTTTTACACAATATGGTCCTCTATATGAAACGTACTTGTTCAAATTAGAATCATGCGAACAGCAAACATAATAACCGAAACAAGAAGGCTGGTGTAGTTTATAAAGTCGTGAATTTTTAGTTTGACATACATCGTGGTCCAAAAGAAGACTTTCAAAGTCAGCGTATATAACGAAATTGATTTTTTGTTTTCTTTCATAGTTCTTAAAATTTAATATTGTGTTTTTTTCTGGTAGAACTGTTAGGATTTTATTGCACATATGTGAAATGTATTTTATCTCAGTTGTGAAAAATTGTAAACATAACTCGCATAAATATATTTTGCCTTTATTATGAGTTATCTGACGTTTGAGCAAACGCATAAAGTTTTTTATTAAACAGTAGTGGCCCGTGCCATTTTTCTCTATATACAGCAAATTTATATGATTCGTTTTTCGTAAAGAAGTTACATATAAAGGACCAGTAACATTGTCTTTATTATCTAATCCATAAACATTAATACTCACTTCTTTATTCATCTTCTCAAACAATCTAATATCTTTGTATGTGAGCGGAAACGTCATACCGTCTGTATTTAATACTGTAGTATAATGAGGATATGTGTTAGACCTACTCACATTTTTCTTCTTAGGGAATAGACCCGCAACAACGCTCCATAAAAAACAGTGGTTGTCATTGTTCTTAATATTTATACAACTTTTAGTATTTTTTATTTTACTTGGTAAATCAATATAAGAACCCCCCCTTAATGGAGAATATTTATTTATATTTATCTCTAAATGACTCATTAAAACACAAGACCATCCAGATTCACAGTGTTCAAGTTCAGATATTTTTCTTTCAAATGTATAAATAGCATTCATAAATAATTCTTTAATGTCTGTACTTTGGTAAACTATTTCATATTTTGTCATAAACGATTTCAGTTGTCGCTCATCTGATGTCGACTTCATAAAATAAGCAAACAGCTCGAAATTCAGTTTAATACACTTATGCTTCACAAGACAATCATTGATTAATTTTAATATATTATATTACTTTGGCT
This sequence comes from Ostrinia nubilalis, assembly GCF_963855985.1. Classification (NCBI taxonomy): domain Eukaryota; kingdom Metazoa; phylum Arthropoda; class Insecta; order Lepidoptera; family Crambidae; genus Ostrinia; species Ostrinia nubilalis. Next base: position 9,135,141 of record NC_087118.1, on the reverse strand, counting down.
ATCCATTAGAAAGGTCTCTGGCATGAGGTACTCTTCTAACCATAGAGTTATTAACCCTACAAGGCTCAATTTTTTTTTAGTGCGCGACAAAAATATATTGGTTGTAATTAGTGATGAGAAGATAGGAAAAACTTATAAAAATAAAAATAAAATCATATTTTACTGAAAAATCAACTTTTTATTTTAGTTCCACATACGGTACCCTGAGCCTTAACTATAATTTTTGGTATTAATAATTAAAATTATTATTCTTAATAAAATGAAATAACTTTTATCTATTTAACTTTTTTATATATTACAATTAATAATAAACATAATCATATGAATAATATCATAATTTTTTTATTTTTTATTGATGAAAAGATCTAAAACAATAATTAATTATTATATTTATTTAGGAAAAGTTCTACGCGACATTTGAGATAAGGACGTTTTACTTTGCAACCGGGATATTTGCATCGTTGTCTTTTTTCACCCCAAATAGGAAATGCTCAAACCCATCACGTTTGACATCACGAGGAGGTACATCCAGGTCACCCAAAGGGCGATGGAGCGTGCTATACTCGGAGTTTCCCTGCGTGATCGAATCAGATATGAGGAGATCCGTAGGAGAACCAGAGTGACTGACATAGCCCGCAGAATCGCTAAAATCAAGTGGCAGTGCGTGGGGCACATAGTTCGTAGAGCTGATGGCCACTGGGGCAGGAAAGTTCTTGAGTGGCGACCACGAGCCGGTAGACGAAGCGTGGGTAGCCTCCCACTAGGTGGACCGACCATCTGGTGAACGCGGGAGGTACCTGGATGCGAGCGGCACGGGACCGGTCTTCGTGGAAATTCTTGGGGGAGGTACTCTTTGTCCAGCAGTGCAGTCCAGAGTGTAAAAAGTTTTGGATGGACTGATTTTTTTCGATGTCATCATCACTTTCAGCGTCAGAAAAATCTTGTTCATCTTCACTCCCAGAATGAATATTGAAGAAACCCTCAATATCTCCATTACGCAATCTTCTTCGCGAAATTATCTGCAATAAAATCAAAATATTCATATGGTAAGTTGTCGTAAGTACGTAAGTAAAAACGGACACTAAAGCTCAACGTACCGTATGTGGAACTACAATAAAAATGTGATTTCCTAATACGTTTACTATTGTAATAAATAATACAACTTACCTCTGCAAATTATACACTTCTTTATAACACAGAGTATTTTTTTTCTAATCAAAACTGTTCAATAACTATTTTTTATTTATTTTTGAATTCAGACAAACGACTAACTTGTCACTTTCATTCAAATTTCACACTGAGTGCACTACAACCAAAACACGAATGACATCTTTAGGTAAAACTTCGTATTACTACATTGCTAAATGTCAGTAGCTTCTAATAAGATGCAAAAGATGTCGCTACTAATAGTTTTATAGCTATAGGAACGATTAAAGTCGGTGTTCCACAAATGGAACTGGGTGCCTTGTAGGGTTAACCCAGGAGTGGAACTGACAGGCAATCCCCTCTAGCAATGTGAGTAGACCAGTGGTTCACTCAGTTTATAAAAACTAGTTGCAGCGCCACCAATGACATTTTCCAAATGTCACTATTGAAGAGTAACGTGCTGAGACAAAAATGGTGAATTGCAGTGTATTTTATTGTAAAAAGATATCTGAAACTTCAAATCTTGAAAAGGACAATATTACCTTCCATCAGTAAATATTATTTTATTTATTTTACATTAATTAATACACTAAATTTGCAAAAAACTAAATTTCAAGAAGTGTTGCCACTGGAAAGCACAAATTCCTAATTTTGTAATATTTTTAAGAATAGTGTACTTACGAATATAATCGAAATTCTATGTTAAAAATTTGATACTGCCTACCTATTGGCAGGAAGTAAGTATTTGGAAAAGAAAGTTTTTTTTTATTTGGTCAATATACTAATTAATTAATGTAAATAAATCCTATGTCCAAACGTTTGTATTAATACAATAAAATAATGTTCGTCGAATCTGCCTATTTCATTATTACATAGTACGGTCAGTGTTTGGTAACCCAAAAGTGAACATTTTTATTTCAATACGCTGGCCACCCAGCGGAAATTTTAGTGTGGTACAGCACAATATGAAATATCGATATCGACATCGACTTGGTGATTAACTATATTGTTAGAAAAATGTAAGAGTCGCACTTTTCCTGTAAATAATTTTACGTATAAACCGAACAAAAGAAAATTGAAACAGAGTTCCATACCATCTTTTAAAGTTGAATTTCGATGTTGATGATGCTACCCTTCTCAACGTCGAAATTCAATATTGAATCATCATCATCATCATCATTTCAGCCATAGGACGTCCACTGCTGAACATAGGCCTCCCCCAATGCTTTCCATGTTGATCGATTGGCAGCGGTCTGCGTCCAGCGCTTCCCTGCTACCTTTACGATGTCGTCGGTCCACCTTGTAGGTGTATTGACTATCGGTATATCGAGGTGCTGAAGTGCTTGTACAAAAACGCCACCATGTCGGTCCGAGTACAGGAGCAGAGCACGGGGGCGATTCCACTGCAGCGAGGCGTTAGGCAGGGAGATGTTATATCTCCGAAACTGTTCACCGCTGCATTGGAAGACGCTTTCAAACTCCTGGAATGGAAAGGATTCGGCATAAACATTAATGGCGAGTACATCACTCACCTTCGGTTTGCCGACGATATTGTAGTCATGGCAGAATCGTTGGAAGATCTTGGCACAATGCTCGAAGACCTTAATCGAGTTTCCCAACAGGTAGGCCTGAGGATGAACATGGACAAAACGAAGCTTATGTCGAATGTCCATGTTACGCCCTACCCAGTTTCAGTTGGGAGCTCAATTCTCGAGATTGTCGACAAGTATGTCTACCTCGGACAAACGATCCAGCTAGGTAGGTCCAATTTCGAGAAGGAGGTCAATCGTCGAATCCAACTCGGCTGGGCAGCGTTCGGGAAACTACGCAACATCTTTTCGTCCAAAATACCTCAATGCCTGAAGACTAGAGTGTATAACCAATGTGTGTTACCAGTGATAACTTATGGCTCGGAAACGTGGCCTCTCACTATAGGCCTTATACAGAAGCTCAAAGTTGCACAGCGTGCTATGGAGAGGGCTATGCTTGGTGTTTCTTTGCGAGATCGAATCAGAAATGAGGAGATCCGTAAACGAACCAAAGTCGCTGACATAGCCCGACGGATTAGCAAGCTGAAGTGGCAATGGGCAGGGCACATAGTACGCAGAACTGACGGCCGATGGGGCAGAAAGGTTCTGGAATGGAGGCCGCGTACCGGAAAACGCAGCGTGGGACGTCCACCTACAATATTGAATATTGAAAGAGAATTAATACTCCAAATACCACCTCCTGTTCATCCTCTAAGGTCCGGTTTACACTAAGGCAGAGCGGAGCAGAAAAGTTTTTGAATAACCAATCAGATTCCCTTATTTGCTCATCGCCACTCCGCTCCCATGAAGCTAAAGATAAAAATAGAGGCCAGACTTGGAACAAAAACTTGAGTCAAATACCTACTTATCTCTATCTCGCTCTCTGTGGGCCGACCTCTCTTTTTAGTGTGGACTGTAGTATTGCTATCTCCTAATTTAAATCTCCTAGTAAATTCTTCGAAATAGCTAATTCACAAACCAAATCAGAAGTTAAACATATAAATAATTAAATATTTCTTTTTGATATCCCATAACTCTAGGGTATTAATACGACCACATAATAGGATCGAATGGCATATTTAATATTTTTCAATTCATTATTTCTTTTTCATTTTTCATGCAAATTCATTCGCCAAAAATACGACTTTTATGTAAAACACCGTTACATTTCTTTTAAATTATGAATAATACAAACGAAGAATAAACCTCACGACATGTTGACTTAAAAATCGTCTTTATCTCCTACAAAATAAAAGCGCATATTGCATTGGAACGGTTACACTTACTGTACTGTGGTCTGTACTAGTGTAATTATTTAAACGTCGCAATTATAAAAACCAGTCATAGCGGTGACAGTTTAAGAACTAAAAATGATGATATCTTCGAAAATATGCATTTTGGGACACATGATTCTTGGACATTATAAATTATTTTTATGTACAGAATAAACCCTTAAAGTAATGGGATATCAAAAGGTTACACGCTGTATAAATATTAGGTACCTATTTCATGGGTAGATAGTAGGGTAATGGCGGTAGGGTTAATACTGGGACGTTTTAAATTGCTTTTTAAAAGCCCTACTTGCATAAATAAATGGCTTGTTAGTTTTTTTTTTCATGTAACTCATAAACTTCACAATTCGTATTGGTGCTAAGGAAGAAATGCCAAACTTCTGCGTATTTTCCTGTAAATAGAGATCTGAAACATTGAATCTTCCTTATGATAATAAATTAATTCATATTATTTAAAACAAAAACCATAGACTATGAACCATAGAGCAATGATTCTCATCGACAAAAATATCGATAGTGTCCCAGCGCCATCAGCTGTTACACAAATGTCATTACCTCGTCCCCCTCAGGAAATGGCGAAATTTTTTGTATGGAAATAAACGCGCGCTGCTACTCCTGGTTGGTTAATAACTCTATGCTTCTAACGGATTTAACCTATAAGACATAATTCTATTTTTAAACGCTGCAGCTATAATGTTAATATTCTCAAATTCTGATTTCAATATGCAATTCGATTTATGTAAATTAGTTCTCAGGTGAAATCGGTATTTATTTTTAGGTATTTCAATTTGACAGTATTCACATTTCATTAAATCGTAATAATCAGATCTCGAGCTGATGATGGGTTGTACTGTAAAAGAAATAAACAATACAAAATTATTATTAATATTTTATTACAAATTATCATTATAAACACACATAGTTGTGGTAGATATAATCCCTAAATCTAATTAGGTGAATATGATTAAGTACAATAATAGTTATAAGATTATATAGTTAGTAATATGCAGAATATACGAGTAATTAGTAATAATTACTAATGAATGTAGGTGGACAGCTACGGTATTCTTTCCTCGTAGCAGATAAAAAATTGGCAATATGTTGCCAGGCTTCCGTATTGTCATCTGTGCGATTCTTGACGCATATAATCGAATGCCGCCAACGATTCATTGGCTGCACTTTCTCGATTTCGTCACACTTATAAATCCGTAAGTCGATAAAATGTGTCCCCGGTTTCTCGTCGCACACTTGACGGGAATACCCGTTTGCCAGCCTGCGGGTTATATAAGATAAGAGAGGTGATGGTCTTTTACCCGAACTCGCAGGTACGGTCACTTCTTCTTCCTCGCTGTCGCTCCCGAAGAGATCATGAGCAGATGGTCTCTTCGTGGGGATAGGCTTGAATACTGGCTTCTTCTTCTTCGGTATCGGGGAGTGAGCGGGACTCATTCTAGATGTGCTCGCCTCTGGCGAATGTTTTCTTTTATGTTTTTTTTCACCTCGAGGCCGCGGAGCCTCGTCGTCGGATGGGAATAATAGATCAGCGTTAGCTCGTTCGTGGGACCTGAAAATAATAAATAAATAATTTCAATAGTTTGCACAAACCATTTATCTCATCTATCGAACGGGTGTGTAATGTATGATATAACTACATATCATATAATACTTAGAGGATATAACATCAAATTATATAAAATCATTTAATATAATAATTATTTATTATAATAAACGAATAATATAATTTTAAAACGAATAATTTTAAGACAAATAACTATTAACTGATATAAAATGGTTTGATATAATGAATATTTTCTATAAAACTTACAATGTATACTATTTAAAACAAATAACATTCAAATCATATAAAAATAAAATGTCGAACAATCAAATGAGATAAAATTCTTTTCCTATAAAACTTAAATCATATAACAATAATAATTATCTAAATATATAAAAGGAGAAACTGACTGACTGACTGACAGATCAACGCACAGCCTAAACGGCTAAACGTAGGCACTTGAAATATGGAAGGGACGTAGTTTAGGTACCGTAGAGGTGCACTAAGAAAGGAATTCCCGAAATTCCCACGGGAACGGGAATTAGCGGAAAAATCCTTTTGTATGAACAATCTAAACCGCTTAAGTTAGATGCTTGAAATTTGGTGTGCAGGTACCTTAGTAAATTTAAAGCTTAGGTACAACAGGATATCGTAAAATTCCCACGGGAACGGGAGTTAGCGGGAAAAAACATATGTATGAAAAAATCTAAACTGCGTAAGATAGACGCTTGAAATTTGGCATGCAGGTACCTTAGTAAACTTAAAGCTTAGTTACAACAGGATATTGCAAAATTCCTACGGGAACGGGAGTTAACCGCTGAAGATAGATGAAGGGGGTAAAACGGGATCCACGCGTACGAAGTCGCGGGCGGCCGCTAGCTATCATCTATCTATCTATACAGGGTGGAAACGATAAGTGATCTCACTCGATTATTTCTAAACTATGCAAGATATCGAAAAACTGGTTACTGATCCTGAAAGTGCTTAACGAGCTCTATCCAACGGTACCAATAATAGGTTACAAAATAAACGGGATCTATCTGAAAATTCAATGTTTCTAGCTTCCATACATTTAATAAAACCACATAATATTAAAAACTATACAAACTATCCAAAAACTGGTTACTGATCCTAAAAGTGCTTCATGAGCTCTATTCAACGGTACCAATAATAAGTTACAAAATAAACTGCATCTATCTGAAAATTCAATGTTTCCGACTTCCATACATTTAGTACTGCCACAGTCATGGCACTCATGTCTTGATAATATTATAGCAAGTAAAGCTTAGAACCAATGTTTTCCATGAATAATTTTAAATAAGAATGCAATTTACGAGTTCATGTTAAGTGTTTATTATTTAATAAAAAAAATCAATACTTTTAATATTGTGTGACTGGCATACATTTAGTGTGGAGGCTGAAAACATCGAATTTTCGAATAGATCCAGTTAATTCTGTAACCTATCTAATCTAAATATATAAAAGGAGAAACTGACTGACTGACTGACAGATCAACGCACAGCCTAAACGGCTAAACGTAGGCACTTGAAATTTGGAAGGGACGTAGTTTAGGTACCGTAGAGGTGCACTAAGAAAGGAATTCCCGAAATTCCCACGGGAACGGGAATTAGCGGAAAAATCCTTTTGTATGAACAATCTAAACCGCTTAAGTTAGATGCTTGAAATTTGGTGTGCAGGTACCTTAGTAAACTTAAAGCTTAGGTACAACAGGATATCGTAAAATTCCCACGGGAACGGGAGTTACCGGGAAAAAACATATGTATGAAAAAATCTAAACTGCGTAAGATAGACGCTTGAAATTTGGCATGCAGGTACCTTAGTAAATTTAAAGCTTAGGTACAACAGGATATCGTAAAATTCCCACGGGAACGGGAGTTAGCGGGAAAAAACATATGTATGAAAAAATCTAAACTGCGTAAGATAGACGCTTGAAATTTGGCATGCAGGTACCTTAGTAAACTTAAAGCTTAGTTACAACAGGATATTGCAAAATTCCTACGGGAACGGGAGTTAACCGCTGAAGATAGATGAAGGGGGTAAAACGGGATCCACGCGTACGAAGTCGCGGGCGGCCGCTAGCTATCATCTATCTATCTATTTAAATAAAAATGAATTGATGTTCGTTAGTCTGATTATAACTCGAGAACGACTGGGCCGATTGAGCTGATTTTGGTTTTAAAATGTTTGTCGTAGTCCAGGTCTAAACGATGAGTAAATACGCGCGCGATATTGTTTTTCTGAGACAGACAAAATTCCACGCGGGCGAAGCCGCGGGCGGAAAGCTAGTATAATATAAAGTTCATTTGTTACAATAAGCATTGCATGCAGCAAGCAAGCAAGCAAACAAGCAAGCTAGCAAACGAGCAAGCAAGCAAGCGAGCAAGCAAGCAAGCTAGCATGCAGGCAAGCAACCAGGCAAGCAAGCAAGCAAGCAAGCAGGCAAGCAAGCAAGCAAGCAAGCAAGCAGGCAAGCAAGCAAGCAAGCAGGCAAGCAAGCAAGCAAGCAGGCATGCAGCATGCAAATTTGACTAAAAACTTGAGACTTCTGTCACGGCTCCGGCACTGCGGGGCTCTGGCGGTCCCTCGCGTGCTAGGGCATGCAAACCGGTTAACCGGATAACCGAAAAACCGGATAACCGACACAATTTGGAACTCGGTTTTTGTCAGTTATAAATCCGGGTTTTTCGGTTATTTCGGTTTTTCTTCTACGATTTTAGATAACATGCTTCTTTAGTCATATCAATAAAAACAATTATTGTAATGCAATGTGAATGAGTAGAGTATAGTCTATGGCTATGGTATTGAACTAAAGTACCATGTATCTTCTAGCTAAAGCTATAAGCGCGCGGGCGCAAAATGGAACGCGCTTTGTATTTGACCATTGCCGCCATTATTTTTGCTTTCCTAGTCTCTGTCAGTGTCAACTTACATATTATTTAATTAAGCATAACTATGACCAAATGTTCCTCTTCTTTTTTGATGATGTTGGCAATACACGTCGAGGTCGACTTGATTTGTGCCATTTTCCAGTATATAAGTGATACGAGTTACAAAATGAGATCAAGTAATGATATAATGAAGGATGATAGATGATACCCTTTCCCACCCTTTGAGTCTCAGTAAAGTTGTGGTGCTTTACTGAGACCTCCTATGGACAACTTGAGAGAACCAGAAGAATCACGATGCACTGTTTTGCTTCACTTGCCCACACCCATGGACGTTCACGAACACTCAATGGTTAATAATCCACCATTATTACACATTAATAGTCGCCCACACACGAATTTGAGGAAATAAAACAAAACCGCTAACATGACGCTTCAGATTCCCGCCAAGAAGTCCTGACCAAAGGTTTTGCTTTGCTAATGAGCGAAGTATCCTATTGTTGATCTCTTTATATTTGATTTTTAATTAAACTATTCAATTGATCTCACAATATTATGTTCAGAACATGTAACTTCATCTTGTCAAACTAGAATATAAAAGAAATAAAATGATTTTTATTATAATTTGCAGCATTTTTACAAGCTTTATATTGACTTCACTTGTTAGTATGTGTGGGACAAATCTTGCAACTGAAATTAAGACCAGTTGTCCTCAACTGATTGAGCTGAAATTTGGTATACTTATGTAAGTACGATGACAATGCAATGTTATGGTACCATTGAGCTGGTCTGATGATGGAGTCAGAAGGTGGCCATAAGAACTCCTAAACGAAATGGCAGAATCGCATCGAATTTGGGTTCGTTGGATTTGTCTTTTTGAGCACTTTAGTGCTAGATGATGTCCAGGGTCCTGATGATGGAGTCAGAAGGTGGCCATAAGAACTCCTAAACGAAATGGCAGAATCGCATCGAATTTGGGTTCGTTTGATTCGTCTTCCCGAGCACTTTGGTGCTAACTGATGACCAGGGCCCAGATTGAGATACAACTAAAAAGTTTAAAATAAAATTATAATTAAAAAAAAAACTTTTTTAAAAACAAGCTTTATTTTGAAATGCAGTTGTACTAAAATAAAAAAAATAATTGTATGCTATGTTCAAGTAATTTCGAAAGCTTGTAGCGCAAACAGAAAAAAGAAGAATAAATTCCATGCGCGCTACAAGCTTTCGAAATTACTTGAACATAGCATACAATTATTTTTTTTATTTTAGTACAACTGCATTTCAAAATAAAGCTAGTTTTTAAAAAAGTTTTTTTTTAAATTATAATTTTTTATTTACTTACAAATTAACAGTCGACCCGAAAAACCCGAAAAAACCGGTTTAGTTCGGTTTTTAAAAATAAAAACCGAAAAAACCGGTTTTTCCAAACCGCTCGGTTTTTGCATGCCCTATCGCGTGCTAATCGTCGCAGATGGCTTTCGCTCGACACCGCGTCTTCGGCTTGCTCAGCCGCGGCGCCTCGCTTCCAGCCACCTGCTCCTCAGCCCGCGGGCCGCCTCGCCCCTCCGTGCCTACGCGCTTCTAAATTACACTCTAGGGGTAGGGCAGACAAGACTACGTGGAGTCGGTTTTACGGCGATTCGTTTTTGTCACTAAAGTCATTTATAAGTCAAGCTAAAGAAGAACATACTAAAAGTTATATCTATCAGAAATTATATCAATTATAGAGTATACCAAATAGTCGTTATAACAAATAATATTTATTACAAGTAATGGTTATGTGAAATATTATTTATATTAAACAAAATTACATCAAATGAGTCTTAGATTAAGTAAGATTTATATCAAATGTCTTTATGCGTTGTGATTGGTATCTGAAATGACATTATTAGAAATGATTTGTTATATGAAGTAAACATTATATGTTAAAAAATTATATCAAGTGTTATTATAACATACGTTTATTATACAATATGAACGTTATTGAAATGAATTTATATCATATAAACTTATATAAACTGTCACGCACCCCTATCGAACAGTTTAAATAAAATATAAATTATTAATACCAATCAGAAGTGAATAGCACAAAACTATGATTATTTCTCAAGAAATTCCCGTATTCTGTATTCCTAATCAGTCAAAACATAAATAATAGCCTATTACTTCAATAATAAAAACTGCATAAAATAATTATTTATTTAATATTATGACTGAATAAAGATAAATGAATATTACTTTAATTAATACTGAATTGATGAATCATTAAGTATGAATATGAATACTCTTCACGAATATTGAAAACTAATAATGTACAGTATAATATCATAAAGTAAAGTTAAATGAAAACAAAACTTACATTTTTATAAGATTTGGTGCACTGTTTGAAGATCCTCTTTGTTGATGTTCTGGTTTTGGTTCCAGAAAGCACAGTGATGCTCCCGTTCAATTGTATGGCTTAAATAACCAGAATTAACACGTCATTGATGACCATATTTGAATTCCCCCACCGCGGGAACAAGTAGGTACAAAGTCCAATCTAACCCGAAATGGAAAATGCTTTACCATCAAAATCATACGTATTACTTTGTCATAATAATCATTTGTATAAAATGATGACATCTATCACTGAACAACCCGTTGTGTTGCTATGACATGGTACTAAAATGATAATCTACTTCTGATGCCAACTTTTGTTGAAGCCACACCGCACATACAAGCTTTAAACCATAGGTTCGGTTGCAAGAATTCTGATTCTTACTAAAGTTATAAAAATGTGAAATTAAGTTTGTTTGTTTGTTATACTTTCATACCATAAAGTCTACTAAACTGATCATCAGTCAATTTCACGTATACACATAGTCAGGTATGTACAAAGAGCATACATTGTATATGAAAAAAAAAACTAGATTATGGTGAACGAAGTCGGGGGAATCGTTTAGTTAGGTACATCAAAACCCATTCAGTAGTTTTTAACGTGAAAGAGTAACAAACAAACATCCATACAAAATTTCACATTTATAATATTAGTAGGATTAGGTAGATAATTACACAAACTCTACAGCAGAGGTGGTTAACTTTGGGACCGATATCTATCAATGTCTTGCGGACCGCGCAAGGTTGCAGCCCGCGGTCTATGCACCCCTGACTTAACAGCTCAGCACCTACCGTTGCGATACTCTTATTTCATGTTACCATTTTTGTAAAAGTAATGAATAGATTATGAAAACAATACGAATTTAAACTCTATTAACATTTTTAAAAATGTATATAATATGGAAATACTTATTAAAAATATCACATTAAAATTAGTTTCATTCTCTCGTCACAACGTTTACTACCACAAATCCTTCAATGTCGGTAAGTCAATTTATTATTTTATTTTTTGTGATAACTCATTATTTACATATTTATTATTATTGTTTTCATAGTTAAATTGTTTTACTGATTAATTAGTAATACCGAATACTGATTAAAGTATTTTCATTGATTCACTTTTGGTATGTTTCTTCTAAATACGATGTTGTATATTTATGATGTTTATTTATTTACTTTTCAGGACTCCGAAGACATTTTTTCTTTTCAACCAATCCAAACTAGAAATCAAAATGTTCTTGCCCAACGTGTGAGCCACTACATGCAGCAGCAAGAAAATGGTACAGAGGGTGTTGAAAACCAAAAGAAGAAGAAGGATAATGAAGTTCTTTATTCCTACATAAAAAGGCCTAAACACGGAAAGAAAATTATAAGACTGGAGATATATGATGCGGAAAAAAATGAAAGTGTTAAAAGTGAAATATTTTGTAAATGTGATGCCGATGTATGCATGCAATATGTTGTAGATAACGATAATATGTACTTTGATGACGTATATCAGTCTGTAAAAAGCTTAATTGCAAAAATTCAAAATAGTTTGGAAAAGGATTAAGTTATGTAATCAATTATCTACTTATTTAAAAAAAATATATCCAACTTATATTAAAGTATTTTATTTTTCAATTTTATTTGATTATTCAATAAAATAAACATATTGCTATATTTAACTACTTATTGCAAATCTTAATTATATACGAAAGTAGGTATGTCTTGTGTACTGTGATGTAAACATTTATTACTAGATAATCATCCTACTAATATTATAAATGTGAAAGTTTGTATGGGTGTCTGTATGTATGTTTGTTACTCTTTCACGCAAAAACTGCTGAACGGATTTCGTTGTGATTATCTATACTTATAATAAATCTGTAGAGAGGTCAATTCTGTACATGAAATATATTTTCAAAATAACTATCAGGGGGTGATTAGTGATCGATACTGATGCCAAAAATGCAATCATTAAAATTTTTGTCTGTCTGTCTGTCTGTCTGTCTGTCTGTATGTTCCTTATAGAAACAAAAACTACTCGACGGATTTTAACGAAACTTGGTACAATTATTCTTCATACTCCTGGGCAGGTTAAAGGATACTTAGGAATTCCCACGGGAACGGGCATTAGCGGGAAAATCCTTTTGTATGAAAAATCTAAACCGCTTAAGTTAGACGCTTGAAATTTGGCAAGCAGGTACCTTAGTAAACTTAAAGCTTAGTTATAACAGGATATTGCAAAATTCCTACGGGAACGGGAATTAGCGAGAAAAAACATTTGTATGAAAAAATCTAAGCCACGTAACATAGACGCTTGAAAAGACAATGCCGGAAATTGGCGTCTTTTTTTTTTCGCGCGGCCATCGACCAAACTTTGTTTTTTGATTACAAAATAGTGTAATAAACCAAACTTACAATGGCATGTATACCTCTAAACTCAGTCTGAACTGAGTTACGAGCATTAGAAGTTTGATGATTTTCATACTAGATTTGCTTTTTGCGCGCAAAGTTTTGTAAGAAATTGCAACAAACTAGTGAGATTGTATGTGTAAACAAACAATATCATCCATTAAATGCTCCAGACATCAGTATGGAGCAGAATCAGCGCAATAAAAAAATATCGCAATATTTTGTTGCAATTTCTTACAAAACTTGCGCACAAAAAGCAAATCTAGTATGAAAATCATCAAACTTCTAATGCTCGTAACTCAGTTCAGACTGAGTTTAGAGGTATACATGCCATAGTAAGTTTGGTTTATTACACTATTTTGTAATCAAAAAACAAAGTTTGATCGATGGCCGCGCGAAAAAAAAAAAGACGCCACTTTCCATACAAAATCTGGCATTGCCATTTGGCATGCAGGTACCTTAGTAAATTTAAAGCTTAGTTACAACAGGATATTGCAAAATTCTCTCGGAAACGGGAGTTAGCGGGAAAAAACATTTTTATGAAAATATCTAAACCGCGTAAGTTAGACGCTTAAAATTTGGCATGCAGGTACCTTAGTAAACTTAAAGCTTAGTTACAACAGGATATTGCAAAATTCCCACGGGAACTGGAATTAGCGGGAAATTCCTTTTGTATGACTGACTCACTGACATACCCACGCACAGCCTAAACGGCTAAACGTAGGCACTTGAAATTTATAAGGGACGTAGCTTAGGTACCGTAGAGGTGCACTATCAAAAGAATTCCCGAAATTCCCACAGGAACAGGAATTACCGGGAAAATCCTTTTGTATGAAAAATCTAAACCGCTTAAGTTAGACGCTTGAAATTTGGCATGAAGGTCTCTTAGTAAACTTAAAGCTTAGTTACAACAGGATATTGCGAAATTCCAACGGGAACGGGAGTTAGCGGGAAAAAACATTTGTATGAAAAAATCTAAACCGCGTAAGATAGATGAAGGGGGTAAAATGGGATCCACGCGTACGAAGTCGCGGGCGGCCGCTAGTTGTTCATAACTCAGAATAACATATTCGTTAGTTCGTTCGTTATAATACCTACCCACATAATAATAATAATAATAGAATAACATATAAAGGCCATAAATTATGACGATCTGTGACAAACTGAATTTCACACGGTTGAAGCCGCGGGCAAAGGTTAGTACTTACGTACATTCCCTCCCTGCTTTACTATATAAGACAGAAACGCAGCATTATTCCTGCTTAGTAAAAAGTAGTGCTTAGCCGACAGTAAATCATTGTACTAAGTTACAGAACGTATCAAACAGCTTAGTTGGACGTACCAATCATAATTTAACAAAACAATCATGAATGGCAATATAGTCGTAGATCTGCAAGGATTTAAAAGGAATATATATGGGAGAAAGTAAAATAAAAAGCAAGAGTGTTTGAAAATAACGTTGTATTTAAAATTTAAATACATATAAGTATTTAATTATATTATTTATTATAGTTATAAATCATATAAAATGATATTTATATTTAATAACATTTTGTTATTCAACCAAATATTCTATGTATCAAGCCATTATAATATTATAATTATAACAACAGTAAATAGGTATTGCATTACATAATACAATTAGTTTACCTGACGAACTCCGTCCGGGCCCGCAGTCGGCCAACAACTGACCGCCTCTGCGCGCTGCAGGCGCTTTAATAATACGACACAAACAAGCGGCAAGGCAAGGTGGGGAGAACACGAAATGCTTTTTGTCGTTGGAATAACAAGTCGTTTGTAAACTCCTTGTTTAAATTGAAATTAAGATATATTTTTTTTAATAAAATAAATTTATCTCCCACACGGCCATACTGACGAGCAGCCGACACAGTCAGGCTCGCGAATAACACTCTGCAAATAAATTATTTAATCATTTTGATATATCAAGAAAATCAACAACATTTTTTAAATCGTATGTATCTTAAAGTTCGGCCTCGGTAAAAAACACCGAATTATACGGCACAGCCATTGATGTGGGCCTCGGTAAAAACGCCGAATGTACGGCACAGCCTCTTTTTTAATGTGTGGCCTCGGTAAAAAACGCCGAATTATACGGCACAGCCTCTTTTTTAATGTGTGGGCCTCGGTAAAAACGCCGAATGTACGGCACAGCCTCTTTTTTAATGTGTGGCCTCGGTAAAAAAACGCCACAAGGGCACGGCCAAAAGTTTACATTTGTGCTCATTAACCCTGTATACATCCAGACATCTGGCCAGGATTCAAGGAGTATACAAAACGATGAGCTCAAATCACGAAACTTTAAAAATATAATTTTCAGTACTCAAACTAATTTCAATTCCCGCCTTAGGCAGTTCGATTATTTTTTTCAAGTTATATATTTTTTTTCAATGCACGTTTATCAAAAAATTTTTTTTTTAAGCTATTGCTCTACAAACATTTTAATCAAGGCAACCAAAATAAATAAAAAGAGCAGAGGTGGCAGGAGGTGTTCGATGGCACCCGTCAAGTGGCTGGAATGTATTGAATAAACTATTTATTGCTCATTTGAACTGTTGTGACCACATCTTTCCAGCCCCTTGCCGAGGTGTTTTAAATAAGCGTGAAGCAATCATTGCAGTCAGAACCCTCATAAGACCTTAGACTTGGCTGTTTGCGTGCCTGACACCACTAATTTCTATTATAAAATGAAGTTCAATATTTATTTATTTATTTATTGGGCTATCAACATGTGATACAGTATTAAACACAACAAAACAAATAGACCATATTGTGGCAAACGTTTCACAATTCCTGTTCCTGTATGTGTGATGCTGCCTAATTAAACTTTGTACAGATGTCCGACAATAAACCGTCCCAGCAATACATTGACAGGAGGGCGCCAATCCACGATAAAAATATAATTGTTAGATATATAAGGTGTTATTTTTTGTACTGATCATACTTTACCAACGCATCTAATAAAATCATACAAATACAACCCAAGTGTTTTTAAAAAAAAATTCAGGCTAGTTTTTGTTTTTACTTTTCCTAACAAAAAAAAGATATTATTTTTACAACCATCCTGTCTTCACTCACTGCCTCTCTCTCTTTCTTTACTCATTTCATTCATACGAGTACGAACAATGGCCGCGCGCATTCATTCAACGTTCACACACATAAAGGTTAGATTACACTAAACCTACGTTACCAAAAATTATCACTCGTGAGTATGTACGATGTTACGTCATGTTAATAGGTACTACGCGCTGGGAGAAACAAAATCTAGCTACATAAGTAGGTAAATAAGTGTATTTTCATTAGTGTAATAGCGGGGGACTTTTCCAACGAACCGAGGCGAATCATCCGCGTTAAACTAGAAATTTAAAAAAGGATAGAAATTGGAATTCAATATCTACGGTTTCGTAATGCCTACGCAATTTATTTAGAGACGTAATAAAAAATTGATAGGTACATACCTATTACTACTTCGCTTCGCTTCAGTGGAAATGCACCCTAATATTGAATATGAATGTGTTGTAAATAAAACTCACTGATCAATTTTCCTGGTTTTAATTCCTAAATTATGATTTGCCATCACACTTTAGATTCATTGATTTTACTTATTCACACATTTACCTATTTTGAATGTTGTTATTTAAAGTTCCTAGGTTATTATTACACTAATCACAATACATTTTGAACGTCAAGCCTTTGTTGAATGTTCACGTAAACACTGTCTTGCACTGTCTAATCTAGCCACGATCGAATTGAGGTAATGCTTTCGGGCTGCACACTTGCTTGCTGTTCACTAGACACCACGTCGGATGTTGTATTCACAATTCGCGCACTAACTTTTTTACGGAAAAAGTCCCTTTCGCGTAAACAAGCACTCATCTGTCCAAATCACACTGTAGGTATGTACCTAGGTAGACTTCCGCAATAACCATCGATAGAACTAGGTCGCGGTCGTGGCCCTCTGGCAACAACTCCTTGATAAGGCATTCCGTATTTTTACGCAAAAGCCGCCGTCTGCGGCGCTCGCATCTGGGTACCGCCAGCACTGTGCCGGTGATTGAAATTGAAATCCAGAACTTCGTCCTCGAAGCGCACGGAATCTCGTCAAGTCAGGATACGGCTGCGCTCCCTGAAGCGCTGCGCGGCTCCAAACAAGCAAGGTATGAAGGTTTTCGACTCGTCAATGTTTCTCGTCGGCCAGTTAGTGTGCCCGAAACATAATTTCACCTGCGTTTTGTTATTGATCAAGCGCGGCATTGTAATAAATCACACATACACTGCAATACGTTTGGGCGCATTGGACGGACTGGGACGATTATTTATGTTGTTGCGCTCCCGCATGCCGATCGGCGGCTCGGCGCGGGCTGTGGGCGCGGAGCGACTGGCAGCGAGCGATATCAATATGGCCGACTCACGCGGCGCGGCACGTGGCAGTGGTCGTTGCCCTCGGCCGGCTACTACGATAGTGCGTACAAACGAATACTCACCGCGCTCAAAGGATGATTTATTTTTTATTTTTTTCGAAACATTCTTTGTCGTTTTACTCGAAAACTAGCCTGAATTTTTTTTTAAAAACACTTGGGTTGTATTTGTATGATTTTATTAGATGCGTTGGTAAAGTATGATCAGTACAAAAAATAACACCTTATATATATATATTTTAAATATATTTTTGCCACTTGATGTTTCAAAATCGTTAAGACTTTACAGGCTGTTGCATGTTGTGACAAGTGACGTCCGAGCTTTCTAGTAGCAATGTTTAAGGTATTTTAAAAATATCAAAAATAAAAGTACTTGATCATTTGGCATTATGCCAAGGTTAGAGAAATGTGACAATCACAAAAACCTTGCATATTCCCTATTGAAGTATAATACAGTACAATGAACAAGGCAATTCTTAAATTTTTTCGGACATTGGTAGTTATAATTGAGAACCAAAATTGTTTACTGATTTTGCAGAAGTTTGTTTATTACTCGTATTTTGTTGCTTAAAGCAATTTTCAAATTTGTCATAACAATAACTACAAAAGTAAGTGGTCAAGTGTATGCCTCTTTTTTTTTTGAGACTCAGCATTCAATTGACCATTTGTAGATTGAGCGGTGGTGGAACTAGTACTAGGAATATGATTATCAGTCCCTTTGAAAATGTCTCAGTTAAAAACATCTTTGGAAACATTGATGAACATTATTTTACACTAGATAAGTAGGGGAAGAGGTACAACGATTGGTAGTGCCAATGACTAGGCTTTCGAACAAACACCGGGAATAATCAATGGTTCCCCACTAAAAACATATTTCCAACTACTTGTTGTAACATAACTGATTTTGCTATAAACGGTACTAAATTTACCTATCGACTAAAAGAAACAACACACCAACCAATTTTAAATCATAAAAATTGAATAGCAAAATGTGTTGGTAATCGCATAACTCAACAACGCATGAACCAATTTTACTATTATTTTTTTTTTTTAATTATCGTTGTAGTCCAAGGATGGTTTTTACGGTGGAAAAATTCGAATAATTTCCGGAAAACCCCTAAAAAATAAAATCGAAACTCGAGGCTGCTAGTAACAAATAAAAACGAATTTTAAACTCATCCAGTCTAAGCGAATTTTCATTATATTTCGCGAGAAATTTGACGTAGCGCATCACCATGACAGAAAAGATATTTTTCGCGGTATTTCCAGTTATTTCGTTATCACTATTTTGTGTTGTTACTAAATAATACATTCTTCATTTAGCATTTTTTTTTCTTATTTATTAGTCAGTGAACCTTAATATTTGCATAAAAATCTCGGGAGTGCTGATCACTAATGGGTGCCAGCATTAGCACCCGTTTCCCTAATTACCGCGCCGAGGTGTTGCCACTGAACTTAAGGCCACAGCCTTAATCGTAGCTCAAGTCATTTCAGTGCTCTTCGTGACGCGGATCTAGTGACACGGGACGAAAAAATAGCAAAAATGGGTAAATGCGCAGTGAAAGAGTGCGATTCAAGATCACAAAAATATCTGAAATTACTTTCCACATGTACGTCTATTGTTTCTGTGGTTATATCATAGTGAAAACACAATAAAATGAGGAATTTTTTTTTAATATTAATTTCAGTGTTTCCACTAGGTAAGAACCTAGTTTTAAATGTTGTAGAAATCGAAAAAGAGATATTAGGTGCAATAACTGAATCGCCGTTAAAGCATCAAATGAGGAAAATAACCACCACAATTCACCGTTTTTAAAAATGTATTGACTAGAAGACTAAGAAAAATTAAAAATATTCACAAAGAAAATGTCTTAACTATTTGAATAAACTTCTAATACACATTCAATAAGAAATTTATAAAATTATTTCACTTGACGTTTAACGTCTTTTTAAACTTTTTTTTTATGACTTAAAAAGTTGGGTAAACTTTGTCATGGGTAGGAAACCTCATCGCGCCATTACATGTCTAAGGGGAGGTTACTTTAATAAAAAGATATTAACTTTGACAAAAGTAAAATATCTGTGAAACTCCATACAAAAACACCGGTGGTCAAAGTTAGGTGGTTCCACTCAACCTAATTGTTTCTATTGCATTGTAATATTATAATTGCGAAAGTTAGTATGGATGTTTGGATGTTAACATGTAAGTATTTTTTTCTCTTTCACGCAAAAACTACTGAACGGATTCTGGGGAAATTTACAGTTTTACTGTTTATAACCCAGAATAAACTATAATTTATGAAGATCCGTTGCAGACTAAATTTAAAGCCGTGGGCTAAAGGTATTCTAGTGGTTCCAAGCTATGTCATCGCGTTTCAGTAGCAACATTTTTAACACATTTTAATGAGGTTTGTTTCTCTAGTTAATAGCTCAATGTTTTGCAACGCTGCAATTTATATTCAGATTTCATTTCTTTAAAGGAATAACATGATCACGATCAGCATCAGACACTGGCTATTTACGTTCGTAAGAATTCAGGCTTTGTATTACTTGAGGTAGATAGACTCAACGAGACTAAGCAGTGAACTCTAAAGACAAGGGCTGCCACAATAGATCAAACCTGGTTGAGCTGGCGCAAATGAAGGCCCAAAAACCAATAATAATACTTGAGGTATAAGGTTTTAGGTGTCAGTCGCAACAAGTCCGATCAAATATGAAAGTCTGACATACCTGGTATTACGGCTTCCACCAAATGCGATTCAGTCACCTCCATGCCAACTGCCTTCATTTGCGAGTTACGTACTCTGCTAGGTTGCTCGCCTTATCGCTAGTGCTTGAACCAGCACTTCGGCCGGCCAGCATCATGCGTGCTGGAAGCAGGCCGGTGGCGCTGAAGTCCAGGGTCAGGTGACTCAGGCGTCTCGGCTGCATCATTCAGGCTGATGCTGTTGACTCGTCATCGTGCTGCGTCTCTGAAACTCGAAAACAAGAATATATGTGAGCAAGATGCCCTAATTTTGTTCAGATCCCACTTCTGATATGGGAGAAAGTAAAATAAAAAGCAAGAGTGTTTGAAAATAACGTTGTATTTAAAATTTAAATACATATAAGTATTTAATTATATTATTTATTATAGTTATAAATCATATAAAATGATATTTATATATTTATATTTAATAACATTTTGTTATTCAACCAAATATTCTATGTATCAAGCCATTATAATATTATAATTATAACAACAGTAAATAGGTATTGCATTACATAATACAATTAGTTTACCTGACGAACTCCGTCCGGGCCCGCAGTCGGCCAACAACTGACCGCCTCTGCGCGCTGCAGGCGCTTTTATAATACGACACAAACAAGCGGCAAGGCAAGGTGGGGAGAACACGAAATGCTTTTTGTCGTTGGAATAACAAGTCGTTTGTAAACTCCTTGTTTAAATTGAAATTAAGATATATTTTTTTTAATAAAATAAATTAATCTCCCACATATAAATGAATTTATAATAAAAGAATTTGCTATAGCTACCCAAGAGCATACTCAGCTATTTTTGGTCAAGCCTCCATACCCGTTCAGTTCATTGAATTTAGAAGAGAAAAAGCAAGTTTGCTGGATCGAAAAGCACAGAGGCTATCTGTGGAATGAAGGACATATTGACTATGAAGAGTTTCAAAGAATTATCGTACCTTATTTAAAAGGTAAATATATTCTTGTGAAAGGAGATGAAAATATTAAATGGGTGCATAATTTATGTAATCAAAATGATGTTATGAACGTAACTTGTCTAGGTGCTCCTAGTTTAAATACTCTTTACAATCTTTATTGTTTAGATAATCCCAAATTATTTAACTGTGTTAACCATGAGAAAGTTTGTGCATTAAAAAATGCAATATGTATAAAGAAATGGTGTGTTGAAAAAAATGTAGCAATATGATTTTTAGTGTTATTTTAGTGTAGTATTATTTTAAATATTGTGTAAATTAATAAAAAGCTAATTACTGTTTTATTAATACTTTAAAATGAGAAATAAATGTGTTTAACGAAATAAACTGTTTCATTTTTAACTAAACCTAAAATTGTATTTTAAGAAAAAAGTTTTATTAAGTTAGAATAATGAAAAGTGAATTATAGATAACATGAATAGTTAAACTGATAAATGAATAATGAAAAGTGAGATATTAAGGACTCTGGATGAATAGTTAAAACTGATAGATGAATAATGAAAAGTTAGATATTGAGGGCTCTGGATCTGGATCTCATTTGATCCAGATCCAGCTGGCTTAATTTCCATAAAACATATTTTAATAATCTTACAAGTGGATTAGGCCTCCTGGAAACACCACTATAAAAAAACGTGCTTAGTTCTTCACCTCGTTAGGGTAGTACGGAAGAAAGTACATAACATTGCAGTAATTTTTTTTTTTCGTTTTTTTTTTATTTTATTTTAAAGTCGAAAATGACAATGTTCCGAGGGTTTCCGGGATTCGTCCCTTGGTGATAATATAGCTTATATGATGCATTACATAATACAAAAAGCAATTTCTTAAGAAAGCTTAAGAATAACGAATAAAATAAAAATAAATGTTGAGCTCCATACAAAAAAAAAGTAATTATTGTCAATAACTTATTAAATAATAACTTTATCAAGAAAAGTTACATAACATAAAATATTTCTTTTTGGCAAAGGAACACATTGGCGTAGTTATATTTACAAAATTTGGCAGTTATTTAATTTTTTTTATTTTTTTTATTTTAAAGTCCAAAATGACAATGTTCCGAAGATTTCCGAAATGCGACACTTGGTGATAAAATAGCTTATATGTTGCATTACATAATACAAAAGTCAATTTCTTAAGAAAGCTTAAGAATAACGAATAAAATAAAAATAAATGTTGAACTCCATACAAAAAAAAAGGAAATTGTCAATAACTTATTAACTAATAACTTTATCAAGAAACGTTACATAACATAAAATATTCCTTTTTGGTAAAGAAACACATTGGCATATTTATTTTTTCAAAATTCGGCACTTGATTTTTGAGCGACGCTAAGTCTATGAAGCTCTAATATCAGCCCACCGTGGGGCGGACTGTTTTTTATGTATGCGCAAGCGACGCGCCTACGGCCGCGATGCTCCCGCCGCGTCTCCTAGTAGTCCGAGCCAGAGCGTTAGTGAGCACGGACGTATCGCTGTCCGTCACCGCCGGACCCGCGATGTACGTAACCTTATAAAACTACAAATATGTAATCGCGTATTGGTGAACCCCGCTACCGGGTGAGTGTTGCAAAAGTAATTTTACTGCCTAGATTTTATACTTGTGCTGAATGTAAGTGCCTAGCCGCCATTTTGTTCTTGAAATGTGCTATCCATGTGCTCGGTGTCATTTCATACAAAGGATAGTGCCAGGGTCTGGACCAAGTGCTGCCCAGAATCAACCCATAGTGCATTTTGTTCCTCAGGCCAATACTAATGTGTAAACCGAAGCGCACTGCAATCTATCCCTGGAGTTAAGAGAAAAAAAGAGTTTTGTTTCGAAATATTTACATACAAAATATCATCGATATATACGTACTACGCATAAGATTTCGTGATTTTGGCATTAAATAACACTCGCTATGTTGAACTTAACCATACTGCATCCGTACACCTTACTTTAGTGCGACTTAGACATTCTTTATAAGCGATCTAGCGCTGTTGCAATAGTTTGGTTAGTTGACAGAAATCATTATTTCCAAAATGAAGCAAAAAGTTTTAGTTCTCTATCCTTGCGAAAAATAAATTTATTGGTGTATTACAATCGATTATTGAAGTTATTGTAAGCTAAAACTTCTTGCTCCATTTTGGAAATAATTAATTTCGGTCAACTAACCAAACTACTGCAACAGCGCTTGATCGCTTATAAATAATATCGAAGTCGTACTAAAGTAAGGTGTACGGATGCAGTATGATTAAGTTCAACATAGCGAGTGTTATTTAATGCCAAAATCGCGAAATCTTATGCGTAGTAGGTATACATCGATGATATTTTGTATGTAAATAATTCCAAACAAAACTCTTTTTTTCTCTTAACTCCAGGGATAGATTTCAGTGCGCTCCGGTTTACAAATTACTATTGGCCTGAGGAACAAAATGCACTATAGTTTCATTCTGGGCAGCACTTGGTCCAACTTCCATACATGGATTGGCACTGTCCTTTCCTATTTCTATAACTTCTTAATATTATTATTTTACAACTTACTACATGATTGAATAAATAAACTAAATATCGTCCATTTGCGACGACACTGTGATATATCAAAAACAGTGGTTTTCCAGAAAACGACTTTTTAACTTTTGAATGACCATAACTCTTAAAAGAAGGTTAGGATTACCTAATTGTGTATGAAACGTTTAAAGATTAACTATTAATGAACTTAAATATTTATAGTAAGGCATAAATTTGCGTCTAAATTGATGAAATTATAGCGATTGAAAAAAAAAAGAGACAACTTATCACGTTGTTCTAGTAAAAAAATAATATTTTGAAGATGGTAAGTTCAGTTGTCACGTTGAAGATGATGTAAAAAAATATATTTATAAAACGTTGATGTTGAAATTTTTTTTTTTAGTTTAATAACATTACAATCAGTAAAAATGAGGTAATTATTGGAACAGGCGAATATTTCGCTTTGCTATGTTAAATTGCACTTATAAAAATATTATCTAAGTAGACAGACAGTTGTATACATACAATATTTAAGCTCACATTAAGTTTTCTTATTCTAAAAACTAATGCTTATCAAAATAAATAAAAAACTCTCAAAAGTAAAATCTCGTAAACTGCTACAAAAAAAAACCACAGTAAGAGAAACTGTACTAAGTAGGTATGTATGTATGCAGAAGAAAAAATTGTAGGTACCTACTAGGTTAGTAAATAGATATTTTATAACAGATTATAGTTATGACAATCTAATCCTAAAATTATCAACGCAAAAATCGCCGTCCCCGGCGAATAAAATGGCAAAAAAGCGACATGTTGGTACCTTTTAGGGTGTTTTAATTTTTTATACTTATTTAAAATTAAATTTATAAAAGATAATTATTTAAATAATGTACCTATTAATAGAGAAAAATAGCAACCACTATTTATAAATAATGTAGCCATTTTATTGGCGTAGTTTTTCTGAAATAGTTATATTGCAATATTATACAAAACAATGTTGCGCCCGCCAAAGTATATTTGGGCAATAAGCGATAAAATTCAATCAATTGCTGATGATCTGTAATTATATTAAAACATTAAAATACCTTTTTTGCAGAAAGAAAAACATAGCCAATACATCTAAGTAACATTGAATAATTACATAATAATAAATAAATAAATATCTGGGGTCATCCAACGCATTGCTATTCTAGCATACTTCTACTAGTAGATAATTTTGTTAGCTGTCGTCTTAGATTAAGCTAATCTAAGGCTATCGTATGATAATATAAAATATTTTGATTGTTGTGTCTGTAAAATCAGACAGTCGTATAAGTATGTTTTATTTGCACTGTATTACTAGTATTTGAACTATTCTTCAAAACGAATGTATGTTTATCAGTCTACATCTACTCGTATTAGTTCCGACGTTATTGTAGCTCAAAGAGAACCTTTCACAGCGCTCGCATAGCGCTGTTAGTCATGTTGTCGGATTAGGTTGTGGAATTCCTTCAGGCAGTACATCGCCACAAATGTTAACCTTTGCTTTTTTGCATTGCTAGTCCCCATCTGTAATGATATCTGGAGTTTAGTATTACTGTTTAGCGTATACAACGTGACAAGTAGATATACCATTCAATTTCAATAACATGCATTCTGCAATAACAGAACATCAACAAATGACCTACAACATATTTCCAATATAGGAAAAATTTTCATCATCTACAACGTTACTAGTTAAGATGTCCCGATGATACTTCGATTTTCTTACAAGAATAACGTGACATATAAATAATTTCTCTTTTACTTTGCTTTTTGTTTTAGAAGAACATTGTGATAAGTATGACGTGCCACATTGTCGAATAAAATAAAAATATTTTAAAAACTTACCTTTGTCGTCAATACCGCGGTATCCTCGAGTTGTCACGTTTTTCTTAAAAACGAAGAGCACCTCACATCTCAAAGCGCAGGTGGCAACTGAACTGTCACAGTGTCGAAGCCAACTAGATCGCCGAACGAGCCAGCGCTATAACGTAATATTTTGTCTCTTTCTCTCATAGTATTGTTGTTTTTGGAGTAACAAATACCCTGTTTTTGGAGATAAAAGAACGCAAGATCGCGGTTCAGAATTTCGGTAAAACAAAAAATCGTATATCTTGAGATGTCACAGTGTCGTCGCAAATGGGCGATATTTTATGAAATGACATCGACACGTCACGACCTTACATGACCTTGGTCGTACTGTAACGACACTTTCTAAAATCTATTTAATTTGCTAAATTGAACTATTCTAATCTTATTCTACTTGTTCTAATTATTCTAAATTATTGCCTACCTATATTGTTTTATAAATTAATTGCATAAACAGGGTGTTAGGTAAATGGGTATATGAGCCGAGACTAGCCCATGTTAACATACTCATATAAATACTATAGTGGTGTCAGAAAGTGGATATCGTAATATTTAATAAAAAATATTTTCCCATACAAAACTAAATAAATTATTATTATTTTAATTTTTGGACAGCCCTACGATCGCGCAACTCCCTCCTAGGTCAAACGTGGTCAAACGGTATTTCATTCACAAATTTTGACGCGAGTCGGCACCGCCCACTTTTATTATTACTTTTGTTTTGAACCAATTCTTCACTTACCTCTTTTTATTGACTCTGCAAGCAATCCAAGGTAATCAGGGGGTAACACTTCACTCTAATTCACAAAACGAATCGCAACACATCTATCACATCCATCCACTCACTTATTCACCTTCCCACGCTTTCAAGTGACCGGGTAGGTTCTTGTAGTGAAATCCTATTTTCAAGAACGGGATCTCCGGGTCTCCCTTCGGTGGTATGGTGGTGTCGATTCACCCACCCGCGAAAACATTAAGATACAAGGCATCGTGGAACGGAAGGTCTCCCGGACATAAATCGTTCATCACACTAAAGAAGACACAAAATCCTATTGCACCAACACCACTCAACACACATCACCATAATTTCACTGTATTACTTAGCTATTTGAATATCTAATTATCCAGAACGTCAACAACAAAACATCGCAACGAACGCAAATTATTTACTGACAAAATAAGAAAGAAAGAAAGAAAGAAAATAACTTTATTTTGGCAACAACAAATTCAGGCAACATAGACATGCACAAAAAAATAATAACTAAGTTGCCAAAAAAGGTCACCCACTCAGTAATATCTTGACAGTGTGACTGCCAAGACACTGATTTTCAGTGGGTGCCTTTTGCAGCGCTATACAAAAAAAATAAAGAAATTAGAAGAAAAAATAATAATAATAAAACCAAAAATTAATCATTCAAAAAATTAAAATTAAATAATAACAAAATACATCATTCCAAATTAAAACATAACAATATTATTAATAATCATTACATACACATGTCAAAAACAAAAACCAATGCTACAGACAGAGAAAAAAAAAACAATTAAAAAAAAATAATGTCACTTGTCAAGTTGACATTTGCCACGTCCACCAGCCACGTAACAAATTAGCTATTGGTTTTTGCAATAATAAAAAATAACATATCATAAAATTGTGATTAAATTGAATAAAAATTATAAAAACAAAATATAAAATTGTGATTAAAATAAATAGAAATATCATAACCAGGTGCCGAGAATTGATGAGAACATGGTAGGTGAGTGGATTTTTCTAACCTCGACGAATAATCCCGCGTCCAATTAAACAATTTACTCAATAACGTTTTTTTTTTAGGGTGTTCAGTAGGGGAGAACTAAATACATTAATTGGGATCTCATTCAACCACCCAACGAGAGCATCAGAACGACTGAGGGCATAAAGTAAAAGGGAACTAAGAAGAGCAGCGTTCTCAAAGCCGGAACGACGCCAAAGCCCAACGAACGACGTGCGTGCTCCGATGGTATGCAAATCAGAAGATTTCATTTTGTAAACCTAATAAATGCTTCTTTAACTGTAATTTAAAAGTGTGTCTCACTTTCAGTGCACGCAGTGGTGGGGGCAAATCGTTCCAGCATCGAGACGCTGCAAATCTAAACGATCCTCGAAATGCTGCTGTACGATGTCTCGGAGTGAGGAAGACGTGAGTAATCACCCTTCTCTTATGCTCACTGCGACAAGGTGCACGGACTAGCTTGTCCAAGAGATATTGCGGCCGTCCTGTATTAATGACGCCGAACAACATTGTCGCCAAGTGCAACTTTCTACGGGCCTCCATCTTCATCTGATTGGCTGCATTGAGGAATGGCGTAACGTGAGACCGTGGCGGGATATGGAAGCAGAAGCGAGCACATGCATTTTGTACCCGCTGCAACAACTTCGCTGAACTTGCTAACAGACAGGGCCCATAAACTGTGTCACAATAGTTTAGCTTGGACAATACAAGAGCCTCACAAAGAGTTATCCTAAGCTCTTCACTCAAATAAGGTCTTATTCTGTACAGGAGCTTCAACCTATAAAAACAATTTCTTGCACATTCAGTCACATGTTTTTCAAACCTGAGATGGCTGTCAAACACCAGCCCCAAGTTCCTGGCTTCCTCAACCAACATTATCGCCTCCCCATTTAGTTTGACAGTGAAGCTGTCAATCTTAGTAGTGTTTTTCGGAGTCCCTATTAGCATAAGCTTGGACTTTTTGGGATTTAAGATGAGGCAGTTGTCCGAGCACCAGGTCGAAATGCCAAGTAAATCCTTGTTTAGCATAGCCATAGCTTTGTACTGGTCAGAAGGAGCGAATGAAAGGTACAGCTGCAAGTCATCTGCATACAAGTGATAGCGACAGTGCGCAATATGTTTTACAATATCAGCACTGTACAAGATGTAAAGAATTGGCCCCAAGATCGAACCTTGTGGGACCCCGCGACTTACCGGCAGAGAGCGTGAACGAACTTTTTTCCCATTGCTCAGCCTCAGCTCGACATATTGACTCCGTCCGCTCAGATAACTATGGAACCATTTTACAGTGAGGTGATCAAGACCGTAGTAGCTGAGTTTCGACAGCAACAACGATATGTTGATTGAGTCGAAAGCCCGAGAAAAATCAAGAAGCACTAATGCTGACACCATCCCCTGATCTTGACCCGCAAGAAGGCTATCCACAACGTCCGCCAAAGCGGTCGCCGTGCTGTGTCCCTTGCGGAAACCTGATTGTGAACCTGGTAATATGTTGTACTTCTCCAAGTATGTAGTTAGCTGCTTGCAAACTATTCTCTCTAAGACCTTGGAAAGGCATGGAAGGATACTAACAGGTCGAAGATCCTGCACCGTTGCTGGCTGGTTGGTCTTAGGCAATGGTGTCACCGCTGCCACCTTCCAGTCCTCGGGAAACATTCCTTGCTGTAGTGAGCAATTAATAATAGCTGTCAATGTCTCGAGTGAGTGCGGCAAGGTGAGCAGCAAAGCATCCAGTGCCAGACCATCGTTTCCCTGTGCGTTCGACCTCAGCCCCCCAACAACCTCCAGCACCTCCCTGCTAGTTACAGTTTGGAGTGAAAAAACAGCCTTGGCATTGTACCTATTATGCTCATAAAAAGATAATGTAGAAATCGATACTTCGTTTGAGCCTGGTATGTGCAGAAAGTGCTGATTTATAACATTAGGTTCATTGAACTCTGGTGGCAGCTCATTAGTCCTCTCATTATTTGGAAGCACTGTATTTTTGAGATTCTTCCACAGTTTCTTTGAGTTACCTATGTTATTATTTATATATTTTTCAAAGTAACATTTTTTCTCCCTTTCCATCGCCTCAAGTACTACCCGTCTCATTCTTCCGTAACATTCTTTCAAATTCGATGTTTTGAGTTTTTTATATTTATTGTGATAATTATCCCTAATACGCATCATTGTTCTGACAGTGTCCGTTATCCACGGGTGGGGAGGATGTTTAAACTTTTTGGTAGTTATTGGGGTATGTAAATCCATCAATCCGATAGTGCATGATGTGAATGCCTGTACCAAATGGTTAACCTCATTAATTTTCCTAAAATTGTTCCACTGAATGGCACTGAGGTCCGAATTCAGCCGTTCAAGCAAAATGTTCTTAAACGGTCTATATGTCACCCACCTAGGTCTTGGTATGTTTACTTTAATCTTGACTTCTGCCAGTATCATGGCATGCCCACCTCGATCTGGTGAGTGCCTAACTGTCAGTTTTGGAACCCGAACATCCGTGCACACAACATCTATTAAAGTGGCACTATGGTCTGTGAAGTGGGTGGGCTCTTTGACAATTTGACTTAAATTCAGACTCTCAATGAATTGCGCGAAGGCTCTATAACCACGGCTGCTGATATCAAGGAGATTGATGTTGAAGTCTCCCACCAATATCAAGCCGTCAGAGTGCGAGAAGGAGGTGACCGATTCAGTGATAGCGTCTAGGAATATATTTACGTCTAGCCAGGGTGGTCTATATGCAGTTCCCACGACTATATTCTGCTGGTGTGAGCGAAATAATGTAAACAAATAAACATGGCCGCATGGCGCATGCGCTGTGCAACTAGTGCGAGGTCATTATTTTTTCCATAAAATCGGTAATCGATATTGATATTACAAAACATCGATTAAAAAAATATCAAATTGTTTGAAAACCATCTGAGTAATCAATAGGAATGTCTTAAAATCAATTATCGATTAATTGATAGATCCTACCTACCTGAAATCGCTCATACTATCGATGGGTCTAAATTAGTTTAACGATACCATTGCATTGATAGAAGACATTGAAAAAAAAACAACACAGTTTTATTTTGTAAATTAAGAAAACCGTAATCTGCCATGCTTTTGGAAATGTTTTAGCTAAATTTAAATTTGCGATAAACGCTGTTATTTTTCTTAGAAAATATGATATTTTATTAACGATAGTATGAGTGATTGGGTGGCCTTTCGATAGGCTATTGATAGACAATCGGCAAGACTACTGTACTGACCAACTGGATTGTAATTACGGCACTGTAATTACGACACTTTGACCCCAGACGACTCGACCTTCATTAGTCAATCATGAAATGAAAACTTAACCCCAACCACATGTCGTCTCCATTAATGATTGGAAATGAAATAATGGCACCTAAATTTATTATTTGTAGAAAAAAAATCAACGATTTGTTATTGAACACGTGAAAAATCTTAATCGATTTTTTGCCTTCAATGTCACCTCCTTACACATCCCTACTCCTGCGCCGCGATGATCTTCCGACTCTTTCTTGCAAGTGAAAGCCGCCGTGCGATACGTGTTGCGTCTCACTCGCACTACACGTGCTGGTCCCATTGTTCCGACAACAAAAGACCTTTCGTTGTCCTTTTTTTTTTTTTTTTTTTTTTTATCCACAACGAGGAAGCTCTTGGCCTGTATCTCACCTGATGGTAAGTGACGATCAGGCCGAAGGTGGAAGCGAGCTTCACCCGGAATCCTCAACCACGGAGGAACTGGCTATCTTACCTCTAACTGCCGGAACACAATAATGCTGTTAACATTGTTGTTATGGCGTCAGACTTAGGTAAGATGGTGGTAGCTAGCCAGGCGGACTTAGAACAAGCCCTACCACCAACCAAACCGAACAGAAAAATCTGCACCCACTGGGAATCGAACCCGGGACCTCTGCGTCTGAAGCAGGTGGTCTTACCACTAGACCACAGAGGCGGTTGATTAAACAGTGCGTTGGACACATTTCTTTAATGCCTAAGGTTTTTTTTCAATGGTGTCTTATTTTTAGTTAAGGTATTTTTAGTACACAATATCGTGATTTACGACGATAAAATTTAGATGATTACCTACAATGTCTCATTTTCCTTAATCAAAGTTATCAAGTTTAATGATTCGTTCGTTCATTCATTTCAGCCGAATGACTTCCACAATGAACGGTCCTGATTATTCAGTTTATTTTAATAAGTAAGTTACAGTCAATGAAGTAAAATTAATTCTTGACCACTTTGTTTACTTTTACTTATCCAAAATCCAAATCGAATCAAATAAGGTAAGGGAGGGAGTATTTGAGTTGTGCTAAATCTTTTTAGATGGACTGATTTTCCTGGGGGATTGCTTAAGGTTTTTGCCTCTTAGAGACGAATTTTTAGGCAGAAAATTATAATGAATTCTGTTATTTGTTTTATCTACGCTAGTTTGTCGTACTATTAATTTTCAGGGGTGTCACGACGCAATTTGGCGACAAAAACTGAATCAGCTGATTACTCAATAATGGTACCTTTCCCAAACTTTCTGACACCACTATAGTATTTATATGACTATGTTAACATGGGCTGGTCTCGGCTCATATACCCATTTACCTAACACCCTGTATAGATGATATTCTAAATAATTATCTACCTACATAATTTAATATTTTTGCCTACTTCACTTTGCAATCACATTCACTGCACCTATTGTAATTCTGTTTGACTGCCACATCATTACATCACCATTTACATATTACTTAAATCATTCCATCTGCTTCGCTAGTATTTTGATGTCGCAGTCAAACGGTTAAGCTAGCAACTGCTTAAATATGCCGTTTGATTCGCAGGGTTCATCTTCACGTTCACCTTCATCTTCACCTTCACTACAACTACCTGCCATGCATGGCCAGCGGCTCTTCAACCCGGCAGAGCTGCCTGCCGTGTCGGACGGCCCGTGCGCACAATCTAAGTGGCCCTATACCACAGTGCGTACGGCCCTTACCGTCTGGCGTGTCGACAACTCTGCGGGCTTACCATCTCGAAGAACCAACCCACATCACCATCAATGCTAGCGAGGACAGTGGTTTTAATATACTACCACCGGTGACGAATCTCGTGCGATACGATAGTTTGCTCGACAACCCACTCCCTAAGAGTTCTCACTACTTTAATTGTAATAAATGACTTGTTAACTTAAAATCTATCTTTTATTTCTCTAACTTAACTATAAATTCTATTATGTCACTGCTCCTAAAGCTTCTAACCGTGACAAGTCAATATGATCACATGTACCTTTACATAGTAAAACAACCTGAGTGGTTAGTGGTCAACAGGCCGCAATACTACGCAAGAAGTCCCGGGTTCGATTCCCGGCTGGGCAGAAATTGAAATGATGAATTTCAATTCCTGTGATGGGTCTGGGTGTTACTATGTATAATGTGTACCTATGTATTTAAATAGTTTTTAAGTAGTATATCCAATGGATATTATGTATTAAGCTAGCACCCATAACACAAGCATTTTAGTTGCTTACTTTGAAACTAGATGGCGCTGCGTGATATTATTCAAAGAAAGAAAGAAAGATAGTATGTTTAAGAAATAATCTAAAGTATGTAACAAGAAAAATATCCTAATATAAAAAAAAATCATCATATATTTTTTACGCCGACTGTACCTACACTGATTATGCGGACGTCTGAGTAAATTGAAACTTTTGTTTTTCACAAATGTTAATGTTAATCAGCAATAACATTTTGTAATTGCTGATTCTATAAAAAATTTTGGCCAGTGATCGTAAACCCTGTGTTTGAAGGTTACTTTTGTAATTATACATTATATTTTACCCGTTAACTAATCGGTACAAATGGAAAAAATGTTGACTACCTCTTTTGCTGATCTTGCATTATTTTTAGATAAATTATGACCTCCAAATCGATAAAATTTAATAACTCCAGTAGGCCTAAGATGCGCGCATCGACAATGACATGATATGATATGACAATATTCGATCACGTAGATAATTTTATCGTTTTCCCTAACATGGGACCATCGACAGATAAGTCTATCAACCCGCTATCGCGTGATAACCCAATTGTTGCCATATTAAGAAAAATTTGCGTTATTATGTTGGCCAACCTTGAAATATTTTAGCTCATTCGTTCATTTCCACAGATGAGTGTTCATTTCTACTACCGATTTGGACTAAACACAGTTTCCCAAGCCACGAAAGTTTGGAAAAAAAAAAACGTAACGTCAGATAACTAACATCAAGTGTTTTCAAAAGTTTGCATTAGAAATAATTACATTAGCGGTAAAAATGGCTACAAAAACGTAAGTAAATAGATTTCACCTTTAATTATCGAAATTTCAATAAACCGTTTTCTATTCTTAATACAAATTATTTTTAAAAATATTATCATCACGATCTTTCAGGAAAATAAGAAGTAATAAGGCACAACTTTCTCATTTGTGTCAATATATGCTGTTAAATAAGGATTTCGCAGCCGGGGAGTATAAAACTCCACAAGGAGCTGCTCAAATAGAGCGCCAGTGGGAAGATTTAAAGGCAGCGTTGGATGAATTGGGGCCAAGTCGGTCTGTGGAGCAGTGGAAGACAGTGAGTACCTTAAACCAACTCTATTCCTGTTTTGTATTTATTTATTTACTTAGGTACAGCAACAGAATATATTATAGGTAATAGTTATCACAAAGTATTTGCATTACAATAATGTACATCAAATAAATTTGCACTCTAGTTAAAGCTGCTATACACGACATTGTTTAAATTTTGAGTAGTGCTATGAACTAATCACTATTTGGTATTTTAGTGCTGGAGGGATCAAAAACGGAAAGCCCGAGCAGAAGGCGGTGCTTTAAACAAAGCCGCCAATACAACCGGGCATTCTGTCCCCATCCCCGAGCTATCCGAAAACTCTAGTCTGATACTTCAAACAATTGGAAAAGAGATGGCGATGGGTGTTGGACTCCCTGAATCGCCTATTGGAGTAAGTAATTTAAAACATTGATGTCTAGTTTAATAATTAATGTAACATGTATCTACTTTGAATATGAGTCATCAGAATAAAAGTTGTTGTTCTTGTGAATTAAGTAACTACCTATTAAATGTTGTAACTTATAAAAAAAATGTTTTCAGTTTCATCGATTGCAGATTGTGGGAACGGCCGCACAAATATCATCATTACCCATTCCATCTCCTCCATCAACTAGCACCTCATCATTTGTCCCCACTCCATCTACTAGCACATCATCATCTATCCCCACTCCATCTACTAGCGCTCCATTGTCTGTCCCCGTTTTACCATGTTCCTCGACATCCTCAGCACCTATTCCACCACCGCCATCTTCCACAGGGCCAAAGCCAAAAAACAAAAGGCGTGTGAGAACTAGCCATCCTCCTGACCGATTTCTGGCTGCACAATTGGAATTAAATAGCCTTATTAAAGTAAGTTTTTGTTTATTGAATTGGTTGTTAAAACAAATAATTTTAATTGTATTATTTTAGAGATATGTTTATGAGATTTAAGTTTTTAAATTGACTGAAATATATGTTTAGTATTGGAATCGAAATTAAAGTTTAAATAATAAAAAATAGCAGAACAAAATAATATAACTAACATTATATTATTTTCAGTCATTAAATCAAGAGTTGCGACAAAGCAACATACTGAAAGCAGAACAAAACCGGCTTTTAATGTAAGTAAAAATATATTAATAGGTAGATAAATTAGTATTTTTCAATCATTCCAAAATTATGAAGGATTAAGAGAGTTGATTGTAAATTACTTATTCTTTCAACCCAATGCCTTTCACTGATTATTAGCCAAAGTAAATAAAACTTTTATCTTGTGTTTTATATTTTAATTAAAAAAAAACATATAAAAGAACCTATGTGGAAAAATAATTTTGTATTATCGCTGCCCTTCTGGCACGTGAGTGACTGAGAAGTTGAGCATGATTTACATTTTGGAGTACATTGGGGACATCCTCCTCCTGTGGCTCCTCTTCTAATGGCACTCTGAAACAAAACATATAATAATATAATCCAGTGTATGAATTACATAATTTATTTGTACGAGTATACATATAATGTAATATTACCCAAAATGCTTCATGAGGTTGTATATTGTGCAACAGGCATAAACAATTTCCACTGCCTTCTCCGGCGCGTAGTGTAGGACTCTGTCGATGCCCAGACACCTTAAACTTCCTTTTAGGTACCCATTAGTGCGCTCCACTGCGTTACGAACTTGGCAATGCCAGTCCGTATAATTTTGTTCCGGCGATCCCGGCTCAGCGTGGAGAACAGGGGTCATGAGCCAAGGCTCCAATGGGTATCCTGAGTCACCTATAAACAATAAAGAAAATAATATTTATTTATGTTTCAGGAAAATCAGCCGCAGAAGACAGCTCTAGTGATTTCACAAGATTGTGTCAAACACAACATTTTATGTTAACTTATGAGACTGATTAAATAATAATGCTTAAGACTGATTAGATAATAAAGCTTCATATAAAAAAAATGTTGATGTTTATTGATATCAGTGATTAAAATAAATGTCACATTTGTTTGTTGGCAAAAATTTTTATGTTATATGTTATATTATGTTAAGAATGTTTAAACTGAACATTGATTGTTATAATTAATAATAAATGATTTATAACTGTTGAATTAGTTAATTACATATTACAAGGGTTTATGGCAATGCCATTCTGAGTCTGATTGTTAAATAAAAAATAATCATATTGTTATGATTTTTAACTTGAATCGGATTTTCATTACTATCTCCAAAGACCTACCCAAAAGGAAGAAACTTCCTATTCCTCCATCATACAATCTCTTCATTTCAGTTTTCACATTACTGTGAGCCCAAATAAATGCATCATGCACTCTCCCTGGGTACCTAGCATTCACATGTAATATCCTGCACTCTGAATCGGCTATCTGTAATACAAAAAGTAAATGTCGATAAGTAGCATAATTATTAAATATATTACTAGCTGTGCCCAGTTTACAACCTAACTGATTCACAAACCTACTGAATATAGGTACACACAAAAGTTTTGTTTGTTAGACAAGAATTTTATTTATATTTATGTAAGGATTTTAATTTTCTTTAAGAAGCAGACATAATAATCATTACCAGTTGCACATTGAGTGTATGTGCTCCTTTCCGTACATTTTTGTACTGTGCGCCTTCTGGCCCAGGTGGCGGGAAGATTTTAACATAATGTGTGCAGTCAATTAACCCTAAAATTCCGGGCACACGGTATTTTTCTTCAAAGCCTGCTGCCACACTTCTTCGGGCAGGCTCTGAGCCTGGGAAGTGAACCCATTCAGAAAAGAGTCTGTAATAAATGTAATAAGTATTTAGTACGGTAAGGTTTCAATAGAAGTTAGAGACTTTTGAGGATGTTTCTTATTAAGTTTCTAATAAATCTCATAATTAAAGACTAGTTTAGTTGGAAGAAGTACATAAATGTATCTATATACCTTAAGTATAAAGCCTTCAAAAATTGGCCTAAAAATCTGCTTACGGTGGTCTGGGCTTGGCAAAGACTATGGTCCTGCCCAATCTGCCGCTGGTAGCCACCATTTGCCAGAAATTGGACACAACATAGAACCTAAAACATAACAAACACAATTACATAATTGGCACCGGTTTTTCATCTTGTCATCTTGTGATGATAGTTCTTGTAGTCAATTCGAAGATTGACGATTTTATGGACTTACCTTCAGATGTACAGGAATGCCCTGAGCATTTAGCGGCTCCAAGTCTTCCCTTATTTGCTCGATAATGAAAATAGCCATCGGCTTTGAAATCCGCCATAGATGTTGAAATTCGCCATCGTCAATATCGAAGGGATCACAGATATCCCGGATCCTCTTTCTTTGTATTTTTCTGGTTTCTCGTGCCTCGTATATTGAAATTCGTGAATTAAAATAAGGCACTGACATTATGAATTTTCCTTATCGTGGGTAAGCACTGACGACGATAACAATCGATAGATAGATCACGTGGAAGTGTCAAAATATGAAACAACTAAGCTGCCATGTTAGGGTTTCCCATGGTTTATCATTAAAAAAAAAATCTATCACTATCACATTTTGACAGATGATATGATAATTTTCGGGGTGCCATGTTAGCGCCGGTAGATAAAACGATATAATGACGTCAAAATCGATAAAACGACGCGATAGCAGTTTATCACGGCGCGCATCTTAGCCCTGCAGTAGTGCCACATAGTGCTCATCAACCTTCAAGGTTAAGGTATTCTTCAGCTTCAAGACCAATCTACAGCAACGAAATAATGTTCGTAAGTTTTTTTAACTTTTTTCCTTGTGTGTTTTATGAGAATAATAATGTGCATAATTATGAACTTAGGCAGTTCGATTTTTTCAAGTTGTTTACTGTATGTTGTTATTGAATGTTCAATACATGTATTGTATTGAACATAAATGTCGTACCTACATCATAATTTCGTCTTATAACTTATTTTACAGGTCGGACTTTGAGTATTATTGCGACAAAAAAGCAGTTGCCAAGCGGCACGGAAATAAACGCGAAGACATAGATTCTGAAGAGGAAACATCTTGTAAAAGGTAAGATTTAATATAGACAAAGTAATATTCCAGTAATAAATCGATTTATTTTTGTTTGAAACAAGTGAAAATGATTATCGTTTTAAACTAATTTGATCGTTTGTTGGCAGGTTGAAGCAGCAGAGACCGCGAAAAACAGCCAAACATTTATTTGACGACTCTGAAGACGAATCAGTTAATAAACCGTAAGTTTTTAATCACTTTTATAACGTTTCATGTATTTACTTTGCGCTGTAAAGTAGGTACCTATGTACTTAAATTAAATACGCGGGACTCACTTCTGTTTTGAAACAAATATTTATTAATTTATGCGAACAAAGACTCATACTTAGAAATTCTGTTTATTACTGTTTTAAACTAATTTGACCGTGTTTGTTGGCAGGTTGAAGCAGAAACCTCGAAAAACGGCCAAACATTTATTCGACGACTCTGAAGAGGAATCAGTTAATAAACCGTAAGTTTTTAATAACTTTTATGACGATTGAGGTATTTACTTTGCGTTGTAATGATAATTGTATTTTGAAATAAATATTTAGCAA
This sequence comes from Ostrinia nubilalis, assembly GCF_963855985.1. Taxonomy (NCBI): domain Eukaryota; kingdom Metazoa; phylum Arthropoda; class Insecta; order Lepidoptera; family Crambidae; genus Ostrinia; species Ostrinia nubilalis. Next base: position 9,096,473 of record NC_087118.1, on the reverse strand, counting down.
GCAAAGGCTTGGTATTCCGGTAGGAATTTTATAATTTTACCAGTTAAACTGTTTAAGAATATTTAATTCAAATGTTGTTTTTTTTTCAGAACTAAATCATCAGCGAAAAAGTCGTCTACCAAACGCAAGTCAGCAGAGAGCTCGAGTGGAGACAAACGAACTCGAGCCTCAGGGTGGAAGCTGGACTTGGACGACGACGCGGACGTCGAGAGCAGTCGCGCGCGCAGCCAGCCCGGCCGCCTGCAGTCCGTGCTGACGCGCCGAGTGGCCGACGGAGTCCTGCGACGCACCGCCTCTCTGCCTGGGGATCTCTTCGTGGAGTTGCGCCTCTACAACGCGGACGAGATACGAGCTGTGCAGCCGAAAGATCGTTGGGAGAAGGCGGTATTGTCACTCAAATACCAAAGCAGCTCTAACGCCGAACATCTTGACCTACTGCGGCAATTCGTCACGCGTGCGCGAGAGGCATTCGAAGAGGACGGTACTTTTTTCGCTGATAAAAAAAATAGTTCATAATTTGTTATTAATTACATAGTTATTTAAGGTAATAAAATAAAATATTTTTATATCTTAGTTTTTTCACCCAGTCTATTTAATTTCATTTAAAGTTGTTAGGTAGGTTTTAAACTTTTTTATAATGTCTCAAAGAACGATATATTGCACAGTGTGCGATTTATCAGTTAAAAGTAATAGTTTCTCAGCTCATCTCAAAAGTAATACACATAAAAATAATTCAGCAATAGAATTAGGAGATGGTATAGAAAAAATAAGTAGTGCTTTCCGTAGTCGAATAGCTACATATCGATTGCGCAATAGGGATGAAGGCGTGCAGACGCCAGCCGAGTTCATGCGCAGCATGCGTGCGCGCGTGCGGCAACTCATACAAGCGCGACAACTAGCATTTAACAGCCTTAAAGTCAACTTCGAATTATTTGCAGAATTTTCTCTTAGAACTAATGACTCTAACAAATCTGAGCTAAAATCATTTGCTACAGAGAACTTTACCATACATAAGAACTACGTGTTTGATGAAATATTCTCTCAAGCAATAGCTATTATTTCAACTAAAATTGACGAAATGCAAGAAAGGGACAGCGGTTGGTCTTTTCTCCGTAATTCGCACTTAGAAATTAACATAAACAAATTTAATCCTTTAAAAGCATCCGAATTTATAGATTTACCTAAAGCTTTGAAACTAAAACGAGCTTGTATTAATGTTCGAAACAGTGATAAATTTTGTTTTTTGTGGAGCATAATGGCAGCATTGTTTCCTGCTAAGAGTAATGCTCACCGAACTTCTTCATATCCTCATTTTGAGAACGTTCTCAACACAAAAAACATGTCATTTCCTGTAAATTTTTCAGATATAAAAACTTTTGAAAAGAATAATCCCAGTATAAGTGTCAATGTTTATGGAATTAAAAACAACACTAATATTGTTGGACCGTTATACCGCACTCAGAACAAGAAAAAAAACCATATAATTTTATTGTTTTTAGAAAAGGGAAATCTAACGCATTATTGTTGGATAAAAAATTTAAGTCGTTTGTTAAGGTCGCAAATAACAAAAAACCACAACAAAATATTTTTTTGTGATGATTGTATGGTATTCTTTAAAAACGAAATTAAATTAAATACTCATATATGCGGTGGCGTTGCTACTGTTTTACCAAAACCCGGCACACTTATACAGTTTAAAAACTATGAAAAAATGCAAGACATGCCGTTCGTTATTTACGCGGATTTCGAGTCGTTATTACAACCAAGTCCAGAGGGACCGACTTCAAATTCTACGAACGTCTTCCAAAAACATGTTCTGGCTGCATTTGCATATTACCAGGCCTCCGTCACTCGCCTATGCCGGCCGAGATAATTACCTACAGCGCGCGACAACTTCAAGTTGCAAATCAGTCAGGGCCGCCACGCGCTTGTGAGCACACGCGTATTTCTATACACGCTCGGTCGATTATCGTCGCAATCAAGGTTTATTGTTCCAACAGCACTGTTATTCTTCTTTAATGGAAAATCGTTATATTTAGGAATGATAATTAACTGTAGTGATTTAAATAATTTAAAAAACTACACTTTTTAAATAATTTTGAAATACTAATGACTAAAAACTGTAGCAAAAAAATTATTTTAGCTAATAAAACATTAACCTTACTTCACCGAGTCTATTTTACGACACTACACCTTTTAAAACTGTTTGTCCAATTTCGAATTATCGCAACATTGAAGTTTATTAATAGGTACTTTAGAGAAGGTACGATTATACAAACACCACTAGATTAAAGTTTACCAATCGTAAATACAATAAATACTTCTTAAAATTAAGTTTTTATTTATTTTACTTTGCTTAAACAACCCTGACGCTTGAGCTGTGAGGTAGATCAATTCTGAACACAAAAAAATTGCGCTCTTGTGAGCGTAGTAGTAAGGTGCGATTTCGAATGCACCATGTGCGTTGGATATTTTGCATTATTATTATTACCGTTAAAATGCCGGCATCTGATCCTACACAAAGGAGTGCAATTTCTGTTGCTACTATTATGTATTCTGTGATATTACGTTGTTTGTTCATATGACAGTTCCTTGAATCGGTACGTATCGTATCTTGGAAAAAATTGCGTTGAAATATTTATTGAGAATCTTAAGAAAGACATATCTAAAATATTAAAATTATATAAAAACAAAATACCCATGAAAAAGTTAACAGTAGAAGAATCGGAATCATTTTCTAAATCGAAGCAATGTTATCTTTGCAATCAGTTGTTATTTGACGACAGAGTGAGGGACCACTGTCACTTAACCGGCAGGTACCGCGGTCCCGCACATTCATACTGTAATCTCAAATACCGCTTACCGCAATTCATACCGGTATTTTTCCATAATTTATCCGGCTACGATAGTCATCTATTTATAAGGCAATTGGGAGAAATATCGGGACCAATAAAAGTTATAGCCAAAAATAAAGAAAATTATATATCGTTCACTAAGTTTTTTACAACAGATGATAATCATTACATGGCAGTTCGATTTGTTGACTCGTTTAAATTTTTAGGGACAAGCCTTGAAAAACTGGTTTCCAATCCAATTTAAATACACAGGATTTTACACATTTATCGCGTTTTTTTTCCTGAAAAAAATCAGTTTGAGTTATTAAGGCGCAAAGGTGTATACCCTTATGAATACATGACTAACTGGGAATCGTATAAAGAAAAACAATTACCTTCACGCCATAATTTTTATAGTAGTTTGAATGAGTGTACTATTTCAGAATCTGACTATAGACATGCCGAGCGCGTTTGGAAAACATTTAATTTAAAAAATCTTGGAGAATACACAAAGTTATATTTAAAATCAGACGTACTTTTACCAGGCCTAGCTCACTCCGCGCGGTACATCCAATAATTACCTACAGCGAAGCGCCCCGCCGGCGGGTATTATATCAGTCGAGTGTCACGCGCGCGCCCGTCAGGACGCTGGCGTGCGTTGTAGTACCTAATTCTATGATCGAAGTATTATTTAAAAATGGACATAAAGATAAAATGGCATATTATTGTGCGGCGTTCAGGTGTTGAAATTCGAAAAGAAATCTACCGGATTTATCTTTTTTTCGCTTCCCAAAGATACTGAAAGGTATGTTGGCCATGTAGGTAATTTATTTAGGTAATCAATAATTCTTAGGATAGTATAGGAACCTAACCTACAATGACTACTGCTCAGAATGCGTTCGTTCGTTTCAGCCAAATGACGTCCACTGCTGGACAAAGGCCTCTCCCAAGGTTTTTCCATAATGAATGCGTATTTACCTACATACGTACCTCATTACAAATAAGTAGATTAATAATTTTTTCACTAGACAGCAACCCTAACAGCGTAAGAAGAGTTCAGAGGCACGCGGTAGAAAGAGACAAAACTTGCAGGTGAATAAAATTGTAGGTACGTAGTGCTGTGCGAGCTGAATTCCACTGTATCGCGTCGTAGCAAGACTCGCATTTATTTAAATCGTCTTGCGGAGTAATCCTTCTGTACCTGTACTATTACTTATTCTGTGCTTTTACTGGCCGATGTATTTGAAAAATTTTGGTATACTTGCAAAACTAATTATAATTTAGATCCTTCGTTTTATCTTACCGCTCCAAGTTTAAGCTTCGATGCTATGCTACTTTTGACCAAAGTAAAACTTGAACTAATTGAAGACGTGGAAATAATTCGGTTAATCCAAAAGGGTATCCGCGGTGGTGTTTGTCAAGTTTCCACTAGATATGCGAAGGCAAATAATAAATACTTGCCTGATTACGATCCATCTTCTCCAGATAATTACTTATTTTATATAGATTGTAACAATTTATACGGTTATGCAATGTGCTCGTATTTACCTCATTCTGATTTTCACTTATTAAATGTGTCAGAATTTAATGCCAACGAAATTATAAACACGCCCGACGATGCCGAAGAGGGTTATATTTTAGAAATAGATTTAGAATATCCAGAACAGTTGCATGATTTACACAATGAACTCCCTTTTTGTCCCCAAAAATTTACTCCACCTGGCTCTAAAACATCCAAGTTAATACCTAATTTATACCATAAATTTAACTATGTTATTCACTATGTGCATTTAAAAGCATGCCTTGATCATGGTTTGAAACTAAAAAAAATCCACAGAGTAATAAAATTCAAACAAAGCCCTTATCTAAAGCAGTACATTGATCTTAACACCGAGTTGCGACAAAAGGCAACGTCTGCATTTGAACAAGATTTTTTTAAACTTTTAAATAATAGCATTTTCGGCAAAACATTAGAAGATCCGGAAAAACGGCTTGATGTAAAATTAGTAAATCGATGGGTTGATACTAGAAATAAAACTAAAAAACAGTACACTGCTCAGCAATTAATAGCAAGACCCAATTATCACAGCTCAACTGTGTTTTCTGAGAATTTTGTTGCAGTGCAAATGAAACCGGAGTCAATATTACTGGATAAATCAATTTATATAGGATTTACGGTTTTAGAAATTTCTAAAAGCCATATGTATAAATTTCATTATTCCATAATGAAACCATTCTACGGTAACAATTTACAACTTTGTTACACAGATACGGATAGCTTTTTGTACTCCATACACACCAAGGACGTGTATAAGGATTTGAAACGTCAATTTGAATCTTACTTTGACACAAGCAATTATGATGAAAATAATTTGTTTAACATTAAACGGCAAAATAAAAAAGTACCTGGTTTATTTAAAGACGAACTAGGTGGAAAACTCATTACTGAATTTGTCGGTTTAAGATCAAAATTATATTGTATTAAAACTGAAAATAAAGAAATAAAAAAAGCCAAAGGAGTAAAAAAACCAGCTGTTAAGCAGTTACTTTTTAAAGATTACAGTAATGTCCTATTGCACAACAAAATTATTAAAAAAACAAATGTAGTATTTAAATCGTTAAAGCATGAAATATTTACTCAATCGGTAAATAAAGTAGCTTTATCATCTAACGATGACCAGGCCTGGCTCACTCCGCGCGGTACATCCGATAATTACCTACAGCGAAGCGCCCCGCCGGCGGGTATTATATCAGTCGAGTGTCACGCGCGCGCTCGTCAGGACGCTGGCGTGCGTTGTAGTATGATTATAATTCTATGATCGAAGTATTATTTAAAAATGGACATAAAGAGAAAGAAATATTGTGCGGCGTTCGGGTGTTTAAATTCGAAAAGTAATCTACCGGATTCATCTTTTTTTTCGCTTCCCAAAGATGCTGAAAGGTATGTTGGCCAAGTGGGTAATCAATAATTACTAGGATAGTATAGGAACCTAACCTACTATGACTACTGCTCAGAATGCGTCACTGCTGGACAAAGGCCTCTCCCAAGGTTTTCCATAATGAATGCATACTTACCTACATACGTACCTCATTACAAATAAGTAGTTTAATATTTTTTCACTAGACAGCAACCCTAACAGCGTAAGAAAAGTTCAGAGGCACGCGATAGAAAGAGACAAAACTTGTAGGTGAATAAAATTGTAGGTACGTAGTGCTGTGCGAGCTGAATGCCACTGTATCGCGTCGTAGCAAGACTCGCATTTATTTAAATCGTCTTGCGGAGTAATCCTTCTGTACCTGTACTATTACTTATTCTGTGCGATGACAAACGTATAGTATTAAAAAATAATATAAATACAGTGGCCTGGGGTCATAAATCCAGCTTCTTTTAATGTTTTTATAGGAACTATAAGAGCCTACTTGTATTATAAATAACATGTTAATATTCTTTTTTGATAAATGTCTTGTACTGTATTAAAATAATAATATTATGATGATATTAAATAGTCTGGGTTGAAATAATCTTATTTTATGTTTAGATTAGGAAAATATTACTTAGGTACTTTTTACTAACTTTCTAGTCTTAAGCCTGCGAACTAACACTTATTGTATTTTGTAATACCTACTATTATTATTAAATTAATTAAAAATTATCATTATTATAATCATGTATTTAAGAAATAAGTATTTAATAAATTTTAAACCACCTATGATTTGTTGTTTGAATCATATTACCTATTTAATAAATATTTGTGAAATAATCTTTCTAATAAACTTAATAACCTTATTTCATATTACAATATGCAATTTGCAATATGCTGACTCAAGACATCCGTTCACGTTTGCAAAGTCAACGATTTCGCAATAAAGCAAATCACATGTTTTTTACAATATTTCACCGACAAGCTCATTCACTCCATATCACTGCTCGTCTTCAGACTAGCAACGGATTCATTATTTTGTAAGTATTCAAGTTTGTAATTTTATGACTGTACCTACCTTCTAACAAATTTTTTGAATTTATTATGATCACTAACAATTGTTATTTTTTCTTTTCAGATGATGCAAAACTCCGATATGAACATCATGCTTCCCCCATTCACCTATGATCCCTGGGAGGGATTAACACAAGCAGAAGTCCTGGGACACGTTGGTGAGCCTCAAACCTCCCGGGAAAAGAGGGTTAGGCGGAAGACTGAGCAACCGGCAAGAAAGAAGGCACGTAGTACTGCAAAGTCCTACGTCATTTCTAAGGAGCGAACAAAAGGTTTACGGCTTATACAAATAAGAGTGTGTGACCTGACGAGTGAGCCTTCCGCCTCAACGGCATGCGATCCAGATGACAGTGAAAGTGATGATAATGTGATGCTTAGTGCACAGTATGTAGTGACTGAAAATTATGATGAAATAATGGACATGACTGAATCAGTAATTAAGAAAATATCAAAAAACCGGCCAAGTGCGAGTCGGACTCGCGCACCGAGGGTTCCGTACAAACCTGCAAGGTTTACAAAGTTCGTTCATTACGACAATCGAGTCATAACTATGGTATTTTTATTGCAAAATGAAATTCATAAGTTTGTCGGCGCCGGACACAGATGCTGCAATTATTATTGATGATTAATAGTACCAATCTTAATATTATGTTATCTGTATAAATCTGTAGAGCGGAAGGTTTGTGATTCCTAAACGTAACACCCGACTGATGCGCAGAAAAAGATAACTGTCAATCAGTTGTGTCATGTCAAGTGTGAGCAGGCGGCTGCGAGGTTATCTTTGAAAGCGTGTTGAGTTTGGTGGAACGTTAAATTGTAGGAAAAGTGATTGTCAACCATCCAAGATATTATCTCCTTGCCCGTTAACCCACGCCTATGGAGATTCCACCCCTAGAGTTCCTTCTGGTAGAGACCCAGTGCCTTTATCAGAAGTGGGATTCGAAGGGCACTATTCAAAGGAGATAAATCTTTCAGCATGCACACCTACGCTACGCAACTCATCAAGTTTTACATGGAGGATGCTGGCTCAGACATTGAGAGTTGGTGCAGGTTGACGGAAATTATTGTGATTGACGTAAACTGGAAGGGCCTTTGTGAGTGAGTGAGTTGAGGGGGCCGGGCCAAGGGCGCCCGGGCCACCCTGTTGCCGTGGTTGAAGGGGCTGTTTACGCCCGGGCCACGCTGATGTAATGTTGGTTTCCTGGTCGCATGGCTGCATGCCTGGATCAGCAGTAGTAGTGGTGCGTTTTGAGGTAAATGGTTGAAGGAGCCTTGGCTTAAGCCTTGCGCGTCGGGCCATGTTACCTAAACCCTGGTTTCCTGGTCGCATGGCTGCATGCCTGGATCAGCAGTAGTAGTGGTGCGGTTTGAGGTAAATGGTTGAAGGAGCCTTGGCTTAAGCCTTGCGCGTCGGGCCATGTTACCTAAACCCCGGTTTCCTGGTCGAAGGGGCCTCACGCCCGGGCCAGCTGTAATGTTTTGGTTTCCTGGTCGGGCTTCGCGCCCGGGCCAGCTGTAATGGTTTGGTTTCCTGATCCAGGGTCATCACGCCCTGATCAGCTGTATTTATTGTGATTCTACGATCTGATATTTGCACGCTCTGTAGTCAGGAATGGACGAGCTGTGATAATGAGAAATTGAATGTTTACAGATGGACAAACCCTGGACTAAGCGCACGAGGCCGTGCGATAGTCAGGCTGGCCGTGTCGGCGCCGGACACAGATGCTGCAATTATTATTGATGATTAATAGTACCAATCTTAATATTATGTTATCTGTATAAATCTGTAGAGCGGAAGGTTTGTGATTCCTAAACGTAACACCCGACTGATGCGCAGAAAAAGATAACTGTCAATCAGTTGTGTCATGTCAAGTGTGAGCAGGCGGCTGCGAGGTTATCTTTGAAAGCGTGTTGAGTTTGGTGGAACGTTAAATTGTAGGAAAAGTGATTGTCAACCATCCAAGATATTATCTCCTTGCCCGTTAACCCACGCCTATGGAGATTCCACCCCTAGAGTTCCTTCTGGTAGAGACCCAGTGCCTTTAAGTTTATATTTATTAAAAAATATATATTTTGTAATGTAACTAAAAATTTAAGGTTTTCGGAATTTTTCCTTTATGTGTGCTATAAAACGTTGCTTCATGCCAAATTTCAAGATTCTAGGTCGACTGGAAGTACCCTTTAGGTTTTGATTCCCTTGCGAGTACTTGCGAGTTTCAAAATATGCAGCTTAAATTGCTGTTTCTTTTGATTGCGTTGACATAGAAGTTTGATTTTGTTACAGCTTAAAGGTATTATAGACCTGAGTATTTGGTATGAATTTCAATTTAATACCTCTACGCGTTTATGAGGAAATGGGTAGTAAGTTTAAAATTATTAAAAAAATATATATTATGTGATGTAACTAAAAATTTATGGTTTTCGTAATTTTTCCTTTATCTATGCTATAAGACGTTGCTTCGTACTAAATTTCAAGATTCTGAGTTCACGGGAAGCACCCTGTAGGTTTTGATTCCCTTGCAAGTGTCGAAAATTTGCGGCATAAACGGCTGTATCTTTTGATTGCGTTGGCTTAGAAGTTTGATTTTTTCACAGCTTCAAGGGACAGTAGACCTGAGTAATTGATATAAATTTCAGCTTCATACCTCCACGCGTTCCTGAGAAAAAGGGTCTTGACAGACGGACGGACGGACAACAAAGTGATCCTATAAGGGTTCCGTTTTTTCCTTTTGAGGTACGGAACCCTAAAAAAATGTGTAATGATAATCTTTAGGTATTTAGTTTAAATTTAAGAGTTTATAATTAAGTTATTGAATATGAAAAATCTTTAGTGTAATGTTAAAAGTTTATAATAAAGTTTTTATGAATATGAAAGTGTTATTTTTTATTCCCTTACTTAAGTAATAATTCAACTCATTATCGAGGATTGTTAAAATAAAAATAATCAGGTTTTTAGAATAATATTATAATTTATTTATCATATTGCTACATTTTTTTCAACACACCATTTCTTTATACACATCACATTTTTTAATGCACAATATTTCTTGTGAGCAAAACAGTTAAATAATGTGGGGTTATCCAAACAATAAAGATTGTAAAGAGTACTTAAATTTGGAGCGCCGAAACAAGTTACATCTTCAAGAACGTCATTTTGATTACATAAATTATGCACCCATTTGATTTTTTCTTCTCCTTTTACTAAAATATATTTACCTTTTAAATAAGGTACGATAAGTCTTTGAAATTCTCTATAGTCAATATATCCTTCATTCCACCGATAGCCTCTGTTTTTTTCGATCCAGCAAACTTGCTTTTTCTCTTCAGCAGTCAATGAAGAGAACGGGTATGGAGGCTTAATCAAAAATATGTGAGTATGCTCTTGGGTAGCTATAGCAAATTCTTTTATTATAAATTCGTTTTTACTATTTTTAAATCCTTGCAGATCTACGATAATATTGCTATTCATGATATTTTCTTAACGATATTACTCAAAGGTTTGTATTCAAATATACAATCGTTTAGAATCAAGCAATAAGCAGCTGTCTGATCTGGTATCTCTTGGTCTGTTTCAATTTCAACTCTTACGTCGATCGAACCTTTTAAAGTTTCGTGTTGCCTCGAACAGTCGATAACAAATAAGGGAGCTACGTCTCTGAATTCTTTCAAGCTCAACAACGGTTCTGGCCGACGTCCGTGATACGACTGTTGAAATCTTGAATACTGTTCGTATAATAAAGCAATTTTTTCTTCTGAAAAACTGACATTTAGTCCTTCATACGGATAATATGATGAATTTAAAAATACTCTTACATCTCTTACGTGACAATGATCAAACTCTGCCATTGACAACACAGCGTTATGTTTACGATTGGTTTGTAAGGCAATTACCACAAATCGTGGTTTTTCTATTTGCGATGAAGTTTTTATAGACCAAGTGTGTTTACGTGTTTTAGGCAGTAATGGGTATTCATACAGATCCCAATTACGAAATACTAATGGAATAGCTCGATCTTTCTCCAAGTGTTTCAATAGGTTAATCCTCTCACGGTCTGAAACTTTAATGTGTGGAACGCGCCAAATAATTTTATTGAATATAAAGTCATCTACAACTTCACCTGCATTTAACTTGACCGCATTAAGGTTAGTATTACTTCTCAGTAACACTAACTCGTGTTTACAGTTAATGATAATTTTTTCATAATCCTCTGCAAATCCTAGTATCCTATTTAATGGTATAGATGCAGAAAATGCTCCACCACTGGCATTGTTTGTTCCTGCGGTTGACCAGCCCCAAACTCGACCACATTTGGATTCATTTTCATTTAAGGATAGGTAAGATTTCATTGTTGTAGTAATACCTGCATTCTTAATTTTATCTATTTCAACTCCATTTAGTTCATATCTTATGTCTTGGAAGAGGAATAAGGCTGGATTATTAACGAAGTGTACATTTGATACTTTTTCTTTGGTGGTGCTGTTATACACAACTACTTTTCCTTCGATATATAGACTACTAAGTGAAGGTAACACGTACAAGTCTTGTTGGTTGATCGGTATTCGTATTTCATCATTCTTGTTGAAACTTGTCACGTATGGTTTGTATGAATGATACTCGAAACTTTCAATGCTGTTATCGTATGATGTTTGTTGAGATATATTTAAAATATTCATTTTATTAAACCAATTAATTTGAGAAATTCTTTATTGGTCTTGGTTAGCTTCTTTTTTAGTTGAAGCGGTCTGTCTTTGTGGAATGTTCTTTTAGAACTGAATGGTGTACGCAATGTAGAAGGATTTTTATTGAAGTTAATCATTTTTTTCTGAAATGTAAATACAGTTGTACTTCTTCACCTCGTAAGTTTATCTCTTTGTTTTCAGCGTCCAACAGCCTGATATTTATAGCACTTATAGAACTTTGATTGACAGGAAAATAAATTAAATTTTTAGGTATTTCAATTATTCGATAACCAGGTGGTACATTAGGTACGAATTCATAAATTATATGGCTTGCTTTCCCGTTCACAAATGAACCACTGACTACATCGCATTCGATCCTCACAATGGTTGTTGATAGAATGCTCACAGGATACTTTGATTCAGTACTTATATTTGCATTTATTGTTTCCATTCCAAAACCCAAAATTTTACCAATTGAGCCACTTTTATTAAAATTAACGTCTTTAGAACAATAATTATTTGTTTTCAATGTGTTATTATTGCAAGTAAGTTTTAATGTAGTGTTCTTGATGTTATTTTTTAAATAATCACAAATATCCTGAAGCTCGTAAGACCCTTCAGGAATTTCGATGATCTCATTTTCACCATAGTAAAACTTGCTGTTTCTTTTATCTATGTTGTTAATTGAATTGAATGTTGAAAAATATAAAAGACCGCATTCGTAGTCGTCTCGAAGCTCCAAGGTCGGTGAATAATTCGTTGTTAAGGAGGCTCCTGTTCCGGTTATAGACACAGTGAAAGACATTATTATACTGACACTTTTATTAATAATTTACATTATACAGGGTGTTTCTTGTAAGGTGTCAAGCCGAAGGCAGGTGATAGGTGAGGACTAGACCAGGCCTGGCTCACTCCGCGCGGTACATCCGATAATTACCTACAGCGAAGCGCCCCGCGCGCCGGCGGGTATTATATCAGTCGAGTGTCACGCGCGCGCCCGTCAGGACGCTGGCGTGCGTTGTAGTATGATTATAATTCTATGATCGAAGTATTATTTAAAAATGGACATAAAGAGAAAGAAATATTGTGCGGCGTTCGGGTGTTTAAATTCGAAAAGAAATCTACCGGATTTATCTTTTTTTTCGTTTCCCAAAGATGCTGAAAGGTATGTTGGCCATGTAGGTAATCAATAATTCTTAGGATAGTATAGGAACCTAACCTACTATGACTACTGCTCAGAATGCGTTCGTTCGTTTCAGCCAAATGACGTCCACTGCTGGACAAAGGCCTCTCCCAAGGTTTTCCATAATGAATGCATACTTACCTACTTACGTACCTCATTACAAATAAGTAGATTAATTATTTTTTCACTAGACAGCAACCCTAACAGCGTTAGAAGAGTTCAGAGGCACGCAATAGAAAGAGACAAAACTTGTAGGTGAATAAAATTGTAGGTACGTAGTGCTGTGCGAGCTGAATTCCACTGTATCGCGTCGTAGCAAGACTCGCATTTATTTAAATCGTCTTGCGGAGTAATCCTTCTGTACCTGTACTATTACTTATTCTGTGACTAGACCTATCGATTTCACCCCCATGTATGTTCTACGAGTTTTCGTAGTTTAGAAGTTATCGTTAATTTTGTGATTTTTTCAAATTTTATGACTTTATTAAATTTTTTTATCTTTTTTTTGGGTTGACTTTTCTCAGATTTCTTTTTTTTTTACAGATTCCCTAATAATTGCAGATGTTTGAAAAAAATAATCACCTTCCTATCTTTGATCACAAAATATAACAGAAGACAAACTCCATACTAAACGCGCTCGAGCCACGCACACATAGACACCGCTCTAGCAAGACTGTCTTGGACGAATGCAAGCGCGACGTAGCGCGACAGACGTTCGCCACACGTTCGCTGTGGTTCGCTTGAGTCACGCGCCGGTCAACCGCCTGTGATATTATTTTGTTTTGCGAACTCATCATTAAATACCGAATTTTCATTTTTTAAATTACCAGTTGATTCGGGGAGGTAAGTAAGTTATTTATTTGAAATTGAAAGCCAACTCAATTATTAGGAATATCGAATTGTTTTAGAGAGGTTTTAGGAATTATTGGATAACTAGCTTTTGCCCGCGGCTTCACCCGCGTGAAATTTAGTTTGTCACAGATCGTCATAAATTAAAGCCTATATGTTATTCAGGGTTATAAACAATAATACTGTAAAGTTACATCAAAATCCGTTCAGTAGTTTTTGCGTGAAAGAGCAACAAACATCCAGACATCCAGACATCCAAACTTTCGCATTTATAATATTAGTTGGATAATATTAGTTGGATAATAGTGTCAACCACTCAACTAAATACTACTTCCTTCTCGTGTATTTGTTTGCAAACTATTACTATAATAACGTACTAAATTTATATAAGTATACGTGGATATCTGTTATTGTCTTTCTTGCATAGTATTAAGAGTAACATTTTTCTATCATAACGAAATAAACGCAACACATGACAAGACAACCCTAGCGCGTCGGCCGAGCGTGCGAGCGAGAGAGGTATGCAAAGCGAGGTACATACATGAGTTTACCTTCTGTTATATTTTGTGCTTTGATGCAAGATACAAAATTTTTGCTAGAAACATAAAAAATATGCTTTTAGCAGAACGTTCTAAAATTTTCAACTTAAAAGTTTAAAAAAAAAAAAGAACTTCCAAAGGTCCAAAATAATTTTAAAAACTGCGCAGTTTTCTGAACTTTCATAATAACACAAAAAAACATGTACTTAATAGGCCATTATTTTCTGTAATCGCTCCACTAAAGTGGTAAGTCGGAGATTTCGTTACATGTTTTTGACTTTCTTAGGACTAACTAATGTTTGCAATCCCCTAAGTTTACATACTGTAGAACACATTTAGAGACAATAACTGAAAAGAACATTTTTTTATCCACAACGAGGAAGCTCTTGCCCTTCATCTGGTATACAACAGGGAATATGAAAATATTGATGAACTGCGAACAATGCAAGAAGAAGCTTTTGTAAATTTACGAAGAATTTTTTTACTTCGTTGTCAAATGTGCATTCAGGTCAAAATTAAATCATTACACCCTTTTTTGCTCTCCCTCTCTCTCTCTCTCTCTCACACACAGACACACTCACACACACACACACACACACACACACACACACACACACACACACACACACACACACACACACACACACACACACACACACAACTCAAAGGTATATCAAATTTAATCGTAAAGTAACAATCACTACTGTGGTCTAGTGGTAAGACCACCTATTTAGGACAGCCAATTCCTCTGTGGTTTAGGATTCCGGGTGAAGCTCGCTGATAATCCATCAGTTTCCATCAGGTCAGATGAAGGGCAAGAGCTTCCTCGTTGTGGATAAAAAAATGTTCTGTTCAGTTATTGTCTCTAAATGTGTTCTACCTAACGTAAACTTAGGGGATTGCAAACATTAGTTAGTCCTAAGAAAGTCAAAAACATGTAACAGAATCTCCGACTTACCACTTTAGTGGAGCGATCACAGAAAATAATGGCCTATTAAGTACATGTTTTTTTGTGTTATTATGAAAGTTCAGAAAACTGCGCAGTTTTTAAAATTATTTTGGACCTTTGGAAGTTCTTTTTTTTTTTTCAAACTTTTAAGTAGAAAATTTTAGAACATTCTGCTAAAAGCATATTTTTTATGTTTCTAGCAAAAATTTTGTATCTTGCATCAAAGATAGGAAGATGATGATTTTTTTCAAACATCTGCAATTAATAGGGAATCTGTCAAAAAAAAGAAATCTGAGAAAAGTCAACCCAAAAAAAAGATAAAAAAATTTAAAGCCTACTAGGTCATAAAATTTGAAAAAATCACAAATTTAACGATAACTTCTAAACTACGAAAAATCGCAGAACATATATGGGGGTGAAATCGATAGGTCTAGTCCTCACCTATCACCTGCCTTCGGCTTGACACCTTACAAGAAACACCCTGTATAATAAATGTTTTTTCCAATAATTCCTTAAAAATTTCAGACACAAATGACCACACTTTATTGTACCAAAAGCTTGATGTCGTACATAATTATAGTTTATAGGTAAGTTACTAAAATATTTGTAGTGACTTAGGTCAATTATCTTACTCCAAAATATGTCAATTATCTTACTCCTTATATACTTTGTAGTGACTTAGGTCAATTATCTTACTCCAAAATATACATCGTCAGTACGCATACGGACTAATCATGTATGTATTGTAATAAGTTCGCGATTACAATGTATACGCGAGTACTTAGTTGCATGCTCGTCATTTTGACTTATTTACCTCTCTTTCTATTACATATTAATTCATAACTTCGTGTCTACTTTAAACATTGAATCAATTTCAACACGTGCCATTGTTTTGATAAAGAGCTTTTTGGTGTTTCATATTCTGCCATAGAAAAGATATTTGTTTTGGGGCTGAATAACTCTTAAATTAAGAATTATGTATGTCAAAATGATTTTTGTTCTTGAGATAAAAGCTTATAAATAAAAATAAATATCCCTGGACATTTTACACTGCGCTTCTAGTCCCAAACTAAGCAAAGCTTGTACTATGGGTACTAGATAACGGATATAAATGTTACGGTCAAAGTGATAAATGTGAAAATTATGAATAATCGCCGGTTATTATGAATAATTACCGCATGATTTGGTTAATGTGATTAATATGAGGTCATTTATGTGTGTATAAAACTAAATAGGCGGCTTACGCACCTTAACCTATTTTTCACTTTAAATCAAAACATTATGTTATAGGCATCATGGAAAAGTAATATTATGCAAGAAACATTCCAAACTCATTATGCCAAATTATATTAATATATGATATCAAAACGTTCAAAAGTTTGGCTGTACACGAGCACGTACACAAGATGTTGTTCTCTTTTAAGAAATTTGTTAGTACTAAGGTTGAATTATTAAATAATCACTGTTAAATGTTATTAATTTATCACTTTTACCGCGACTGTCGGTAATTATTCATAATAACCGGTTATTATTAATAATTTTCAATTTATCACATTAACCGTAACATAAACATACTTAAATACTTTTTTTGTAAATACATACTTATTATACATAGAAGACACCCAGTCCAATACAAACAAATATCAAAATATGTTCATGCACACAAATTAATGTTTGTACTGTGCGGGAATCGAACCCGCTACCTCCGGAACAGTTATCCGTTTCGAACCACTACACCGAACGGTCGACAATTTTAGTTAATAATGCACGTTTAACTTTCTTCATTCACTCTCACTAATAAATAATTGTTATTTAATTTGAAATCTACCTAATCAATTTAATTTCAGAAACCACTTACATTAGTGTTATAAATCTAGATTTATTATAATAATATGTAGATTCAGTAAAATAATAATATTTTATGTAATAATTAATGAATTTAAAAATGGCATCACCGTACGTGATCTACATAGGTAGTTCTTATTTCTAATCTCGAGGACAAAGCACGAGCATAATATCTAATAAATGTAATAATTTTAAATATAATTCCATATTTTATTAAATCAAATAAACTAAACACACTCTAGTCAACTGTAAGTGGTGTAGTATAGTTTGGAGCGAAGACGGAATCCATCCACGATACAAACTATACACGATCAGTACGCAAAATTCGTGTATAGTTTGTAGTGACCGACTTACAAAGAGACACTCCAAAATATACACGAGCAGTTTCCTATGGGTGCGTTCTGGCCATGTATAGAACGGAAAGACGCTGCGTTTCCTTGGTCGAATATCCCTGTAGGCATCCTGGATAGGTACACATCCCTCATCGCAGAAGGCGAACTGGGACTTAGTACTAAACAGCGGGGTGTCAGACTGAGCTAGCTAAGACGCCCCGTTGCAATGTTATACTTCTTTTGGATTCCATCGAATAAAGGATTTTTTGTAAAGAGACCTTGTTTAAGCTTTGAAACCAAAAATCAATAAAAAAGGGATCGTTTAAAAAAAAATCTAAAGTGAAGTACTCGAGCTTTGGGGTCTCATGTGGAGGAATTCAATCGTTAAGTACCTACCTACCTACTTAACCATAAACATTTTCGTTATTTTTTGCTAGCTACGATTATTCATTAGTTTCTGACTGCAACTTTTTAACTAATTTCTCGTAATAAAGTTGATGATCTACTCTCAATTTAATAATAATTACTGAATGTCTGGTATTATTGCACCGAAAAGATGCAATTTTAGAACATTTCTAGTGCTATCAGATTGTTTCTAGTTATGCCATATTTTTAAGTCTGTTGTAGTGTTCCAATCCAAACATTGAATAAATAAACAATGACTATGGTATAAGAATTTCAATTCGTATTTCGGTAAAAATAAACAGAGATTTAAAAAAAACCAAGAACGCATTTCAAAATTAATGATGGTGATTTTGTTTATAAAAGAAATCATGATAGGTAACTGGATTCATGTTACATCCAAACTATCGTAACTAATTAGGGTCGTTGAATTCTAGTTGTTATAACGAATTTGCATAGAAGCAATGTAAAAAAATGAAAATACATGAGTATTCTCAAAATTATGGACATTGTTATTACACTCGGTTCATTTTTGATGATTGATATTGAGTTTAACATCGTTAGTATTTTAAAATAAGTTAGTAGGTAGTTTGTATTTAGAATTACTAGGATTGCTAATATTAGATTTGACATTTCATTTTCTTTATCCTGATCTAGAATTATGAAAAAAATAATTGATTCTGTTGTAGACATGCCAATATAGTATGGTGTAGTTCAATCATATTCTTGATTCAATTAAAGTTTTATCAGTTGTCGCTCTCAGAAAACTGATAGGTTTTTATGAGCAGTACAGTACCTATCTAAAGTTTGGGTGCAAGTACTAAACTTTCTGATATCTTTCTGTTTTTAATTTTGATTTGATTTGATTTTAATTAAATTTTGGTTCTGATTAAATTTTAATTTTAATTAAATTTTGATTTTGATTAAATTTTAAATTTTGATTTTGATTACATTTTTTTTTGACTTTGATTAAATTATGATTTTGATTAAATTTAGATTTTATCTAAATTTTGAATTTGAATTTTGATAATGTTTTTTTTTAATAAGAGTATGTTTTATTTTGATTTTATGGACTGGTCGCGTCTGATTTTTTTTAATGATAACACGGTTAGTGACGCCTTATACAACTTATGTAAGTAGTGTGTGATCTTTATGTACGAGTACTTACATTATGCAATAAAATTATTTAATTTGTTTTGATTTGTGATAATGACCGATGTGATTTTAAAATCATTAGTCAGTTGTTTATAGAATTTATAAATATGCTTACGATTGCTATCGAGTGATGCTGAAATGTTACGTCCCCACAGAGCGAGAAATATGTTTAGCCGTTGTCGGCGCTAATGAGATTAAAAGAGTTATTATAAGAAAGAATATCAATAATGATGATACTGTTGTAGTAACTTTTGATATTTTAATGTGAGTTATGACGAAAAATAAGGCTGGTTAACATGACTAAGAGTACTCAGGGCCTTGTCTTGTTGTCGATCGTAGGTCGTATTCCTAACCCAGTTTAGCTGGTCGGAGACTGCGCGGCGATGATGAGTAATGAGGTCATGGGTTTGGCAGTTGATTAAATTTGTTTCGATAGCTGCTTATCGGTCGTGAGTACCGATGGTGAGGCCATGAGAGTGCCTTTGTGATCGGCCATGAGAGTGCCGTTGTGATCGGTCGTGAGTACCGATGATGAGGCCATGGGAGTGCCTTTGTGATCGGCCATGAGAGTGCCGTTGTGATCGGTCAACAATACCGATGGTGAGGCCATGGGAGTGCCTTTGTGATCGGCCATAAGAGTGCCGTTGTGATCGGTCATCAATACCGATGGTGAGGCCAAGAGAGTGCCTTTGTGTTCGGTCGTGAGTACCGATGGTGATTGGCCGTGAGTGCCATTGTGACTGGCCGTGAGTGCTGGTGGTATCGGATGGTGATTCCGATGGTCGGATGCGTTCCGATAGTGCGTGACAGTGTGTCGCGGGTATTAGTTACGTTAACCTTGGCCTTAGTTTTGGTTGAAATTTGACTATGAATATTGATTGACTTTAAGATTCTATTTGAAACTAGATTTGTTCTTGACTAAGTTGAAAACTTTGTAGTTTTGATTTGAATCTGTGGAGACCTGACATTTTACTGCGCATGTTCCTTCCTACTCATACTGGTATTGTAGGATAGCCGAACGGTACTTTAAGTTACATGAGTGAGGTTGTCATATTACATGACGACTTAAATGCTGATTCACACGAGGACGTGTGAGAGTCAGGATCGCCGTGTCGGCGCGCGGGGCGCAATAAATTAAATAACTTAATGTTATAGTTCTCACAACACTTTGAATGTGTTAGCTAATTTATTGCTATGGAATTTTAAGCAGCGCCAAAGCTCTTATGGTCAGAGTTAAGTGCGCGCCTGGGAACGAAGGTGACATAAATCTCCATGTTGCCTGACGTAGTTGTGAACCCGTTCAAGTGTAGTATTGATGGATTAATAGCTTTACAAAAACTTCAGGTACAGAGCCCTGGAACGTAGAGATTTTGGAAATCAGATTTAGAGTGATTCGACATTCGGGTTTTGGACGTGGTGGTGACTGGGCGTGGTTCACAAATTCGTCAATCGCTCCCAATCTATTTAATTCAGGCGTCTCTAGCTTTGTTAAACTAATTCAGTAACTTTGATCTTTCTGTTAAATTTAACTATGGACAATATTGATTAAATTACGAACCAGTCTTTACATCCTAGTCTATGGTAAAGTTAGTCGTTTATAATCAGTGATTATAATTAGTGTTAGTGTCCACTCGCACGTGTTCCCTATACGCCCACATAGGTAGATAGTATGAATTCAATGAGAGACCCTTCTGGTGCCGTCCGAGAGCCCGACGCTCCGACATAAATATCATTTTATATGATTTATAACTATAATAAATAATATAATTAAATAAGGTACTTGATACAAATAAGACCTACGTTCTAATAAGGCCTATGCATCAGAAAACACAGATAAATAAATCCAACCAGGATAATACTTCAAGGACACGTACTCATATGCCCTACAACCCGGTAGAGTGCAAGAGCGTCCCGATCCACGATCCCAGAACCAATTGGCACGCGTTCTTCTAAGGTGGTGGGTGATTTCGTGCTGTCTTATAAAAATCTGGCGATTTCATCTTAAATTTTCGGTAAAATGACGCTGTTTTAGATTAAGCTTTTCTTGGTAATCGTTTCTAAATATTTCTTACTAGCTAATAATTACCTTAATTTGTACTACTGGCTATAGATACATTATTTGTAAATTTTTAAAGACAACAAGAGCGAGATATCTAATAAGGCCTAGGCCTTATTTCAGCACGGTAGGCCATATTAGATACTTATGTTAACACCTGATTACGGACAAATTCATTAAACTAAATGAGTAAAAGAGTAACTAAATATTTATTTAATAAAAATGTTACTAACAGCACAGAAAAGAAAAAGAAAACAGAGTCGAAAAAAGTACAAACCCTGTAAAAAAAAAGAAAAAAAAATACAAAATCAATAAAAAATAAGAAAAAAAGTCGTATGTATAATTCTAAAGTAAAGAAGAATAAAATCTGGTATTATCATGCCTGTCTCGAAGACAAAGTAGCAGATATGCGACCATAAAGGACTGCTTTTGGTGGTATCACAAATATTGTGTAGGAGTTCGTAAAGATGATTCACAAGCCTTTTTATGCACTGGTTCTAATAAAAATAGAGATCTCAATTTGTTTACAAAAATTCAAGACTAAATGATATTCCTAAACTGATTTATTTAAAAGGTTTTATGTGTAGGCCTTATTCGAACACGGTGTTTTAATAAGCCCTATACAAAAAAATAATATTGTTTGTTTTTGATATTTTTTTCAATAATATATGTAAGGAATCATTACTTTGTTACTATGAATATTTAATTTTATGTATAATTTATGTATAATTCTTAATAAGTGGAATTTAAGTTTATCTAGAGATATACAGTATATTTCTGTTTACTAGGTATGTAAAATCGATCGTCGATTTGTTTGCGTTATCAAACGCAAACAAATCGACGTGTTTAATGTTATAAGACCACATTTTGTTTAATACAACCTCAATTTTAAGGTCTAGAGGCATTTGAATCATGTAGGCCTTATTCCGTGTAGGTGATTTATTAAAGCCAAAATCAGTGGTTTCGTAATTTGCTCATTTTGAAGAGGTTTAGTTAAAAATTGTGTTATTTTTTGTAATATTGCTAAAATTAAAGGATGCAAGAAGTTAATTAACCTTGTTTTTGTTGATTGGCGTTAATATTTATTAAAATATAAGCATTTAAAGTTAGGTAGGCCTTATTTGTATCAAGTACCTTACTCTCGCTTTTTATTTTATTTTCTCCCATATAGAATTCTTTATAATAAATACAAAAATCCTCTAGACAAAATTTCCTATAATATATTTCAACAGAGAGCTGTACACGTTATAAAATCCTGCTACCACTCATATATTTCACTTATTGAAACCTGTATTAAATCCAACCCTAAAATATTTTGGTCATTCATAAAGCAAAAAAGAAAATTTATTAGTTCTTATCCTTCTAAGATGTTTTATAATAATTCTACTGGCACTAGTAACGATGTAGGGCAGGTGACCCGGTTTTGGCCATTTTAAGATTTTTTTAGACTTTGAGGCTATATCATTTTACAGTTTTTGTTATCACGGACTTATTTCTTGTAAAAAGTGATTAAATATATTTAGATCTAGCCTAAGGATACATTTTTTTTCATAATGATTCAATGGAAAAATAATCCAGTAGAAAAGAAAAAGAAATGGGAATTTGTGCCATTTTTGGCCAGCTTTACCCCATTTCTGGCCACAGTCATGTGCCAGTTCTGGCCATCAAAATTCATCAAAAAAAAACAAAAACTACTAGACGGATTTTAACGAAACTTGGTACAATTATTTTTCATACTCCTGGGCAGGTTATAGTATACTTAGGAAATCCCACGGGAACAGGAATTAGCGGGAAAATCCTTTTGTATGAAAAATCTAAACCGCTTAACTTAGACGCTTGAAATTTGGTATGTAGGTACCTTAGTAAACTTAAAGCTTAGTTACAACAAGTAATTTCCGAAATTCCCACGGGAACGGGAATTCGCGGGAAAATCCTTTTGTATGAAAAATCTAAACCGCTTAAGTTAGATGCTTGAAATTTTGCATGCAGGTACCTTAGTAAACTTAAAGCTTAGTTACAACAGGATATTGCAAAATTCCCACGGGAGCGGGAGTTAGCGGGAAAAAACTTTTGTACGAAAAAATCTAAACCGCGTAAGATAGATGAAGAGGGTAAAACGGGATCCACGCGTACGAAGTCGTGGGCGGCCGCTAGTATGAAATATAATATCTCAGCTTGAATTGAAATTACAATTAAGGAGATCAACAATTAACCTATAGTATAGGTAAGTTTATGCGGTTAGTACTGGAACAATTTTCTTTTCACAACACCGATTTTTTTAGTATTTGGTTTCGACGGAGGCATTATAATCGTATCTCTGAAAATGAATCGATTACTTATATCAAAATAGCTAAGTAATTAAATTGAAAAATCACGATAAAAACTAAATGGCCAAAAGTGGGGTTCTTCGTGCACCACTTTTGGCCAGTCATGTGGCCAAAGATGGGAAAATTCATTAATTCTGGCTCCATTAGTGGCCACCTCTCATAAACCCACTTAATAAACAAATAGCGATAAAATATCATCAGTACCACTTAGACAGTGTATTCTTTAATAAGGATTAACATAAACATTTAAAAAAATAAGAAGGATTTAGAAAATAATGATTGTTTACTCACCCGCTCACCTTAGCCTTTTTGCTAAGACTTAAAACAATTAACGCTTCTCAAAAAATAATGACTTGTTGGATTGAAGTGAAGCTTGACACATCAAAGCTGTTAACGCTATCAGTGTTGCTAATATTAGATATTTTTATTCCCGTAAACCATAGAGTAATATATTAGTCTTTGCCTTAGTTATAACGATTTGAAGTTCTAAATGGCCACAAAGGGGTCGGTGGCCACAACCGGGTCACTTGCCCTAATATGTAATCTCTTCGCGTCTTGCTTTTCTTCAACTTTCAACAACAATAAATGGGATGCTAAGTCTAGCTTATGTATTAGTCATAATATAGCAGCTACTTTACATGATATTTTCTTAACTGAAAACGATGTTGAAAGAGCTTTAAAGGTTCTGGACTGGAGAAAGGGCCCTGGTTCGGACGGAATCCCAGCTATTTTTGTGTTAAAATGTGCTGACGTTTTGGCATTACCTCTTACCTTAATTTACAACAAGAGCTTATCAACGGGTTTATTCCCCTCAGCTTGGAAAGAGG